>NW_027466058.1:3512500-4235000 GCF_046127955.1 Nelusetta ayraudi | reverse complement strand
TTGGTGGCCGCTGTCATCTCTTCATAACTGCTCACTTCCTGCTCCATTTGCACGGCAGGTCCTCCTGACTGATCAGGTTCCTGGCTGATACGCGGCCCCGCTGCCGCTGGTAACCTGATATGTCATCAGTTTATTAGATTACCTATGCAACTCAAACGGACGCACTGTTTCGCTAATATTTGCCCCGAGCAAGTCTTGTATTTTAAATTCAATCACAGCTTTATTGGACAATTTTCAATCATTTTGAGCGCTTCGCAGAGACGACCGTTATCCATTACGGGGGCCGCAGACCCCCAGCTGAAAGACAAGCTGGAGGCCCGTTGTGTTTGTCTTTCATGATAAATGCTGTCGCCCCCGTAAGCTCTGGAAAAGCCCCCCAGGAACCGAGGCGGGGTCGCTTTGACGTGGCGTCTTTCTCAGCGCTGCCGGACCTGCTTTGCGACAAGTGAGCAAACAGAAGTCAGAAGGCGGCCGCTGTGAAATCCATCCCCGCGTGGTGAAAATCTCAGAGGGTTAACGTGGGCTTTTTTTTTTTTTTTTTTTATATCTCTTTCACAGCCACGGCGGCCTTGATTCGAGGGGGTCAAAAAGTGAGAGGCCTGAGAGTGATCTTAGTCACACTTCTAATGCTCATTTGGGCTAAAACAGTAGTCAATGGCACGGTCACGGTGCCATGAAGATATGAAGATGGTTTCAAACAGCTGCTCCTCATGGAAACTTTTATCAGATTTCAGTCACAGTACAGGCGGCGTAAAAAAAAAAAACATGAACTGTAGTCCATTTGGCCTCCAACTGACCTACACATTTTTATTCGATCTATTTATTTTCTACCACCATTCTACCTCCAGATGTTTTATACTTCAAATCTTTTATTCTAAATTTTACAAAGTAGCAAAGATTGCTGTACTCTGTAGCCGGAGCAACAACATTTCGTTATAGAAGGAATCACTGCTGTCTTTCTTTTTTTCAGTGACAATAAAGAAAGTCTAAGTCTAAGTCGCCTGCCGTCTTTTTTTGCACTCCAACAGGACTCAGACAACAGTGCAACGTTTGCGACGCTGCGGATGCAAACGTGAGCCTCAA
Organism: Nelusetta ayraudi; assembly: GCF_046127955.1. NCBI lineage: Eukaryota > Metazoa > Chordata > Actinopteri > Tetraodontiformes > Monacanthidae > Nelusetta > Nelusetta ayraudi. Next base: position 4,233,917 of record NW_027466058.1, on the reverse strand, counting down.
ATCTGACGTGTGCAAGTATCTCCCAAGAACTATTCCAGACTCTTCTTAAAACACCTGTTGCTCCTCTTTCTACATAATGTAGCTCACTAGCTTGACCCGCTGTGGATAAACACTAGCTTTTATGAAATGGCCCACAAACATAAAACCCACCATTCTTTATCTGATGGGTTATTATTGTATCCCTATATATGTAAGGGTGGCACTATTTTGTTTGCGGACCGATTTGAATGGATCTGTGATGATTTGTGTCCAGGTGCGATGATGATTGCGTGAGGAAATGCAGGTGAGACTAAATAATGCATAACGCTCGCTTTGCACTATGACATACAGGTTAAAAAAAAAAAAAATGTTTTGTTTCAGTTCTGACCACTGAGACGGGACGACCCGCACAGCTCAGGTTTTGTCTTTATTCTGCACATGTCACTGTTTAGACTGCACCCTGAACTTTTAATCAGCCTTTTCAAACAAAAACCAAAGCAACTGGAAATCTGACACACACACACACACACACACACACACATACACATACACACACACACACACACACACACACACACACACGCATTGGTGTGAATTTCATCCTCATGTGCCATAGAAGTGATCGAGCTCTGCTGCACCGGCAACTCCGCCACCAAACCGCCGTAAAAAAAACATGTTTGACACAAACTCGGGGAGACGCTGGAGTAAATAAACAGCAGGCACTTCAGGAGCAAGAGGAGGGACGGACCTTCTGCCAGAAGTTGATGTAGAAAACCTCTCTGGAGAAGTTGAAGTAGATGTTTGTGTCGTAGGCGTCGTCGCCGGCGTTGGCGATGGTCAGGTTGAGAGAGACGTTCTTCACTCCTCCCAGAGCCAAGTGGGGTCGGCTGTGCAGCCTGGTGGAAACACAAGGTAAACAGCGCATCTTCAAAAAACAACAAATGAAAACCACTGACGAGAGAAAAAAAAGCTAACAAATTTGGGCTGTTATACAGAGGGGGGGCGGGGTTGTGCACGAACAGGAAATTAAAGTTTGCTGGATTGGACATGTTTTACTTTCCATAGAAACAAACAAACAGAAAGAAAGGACCTTGAAATGAGCTTGTTATCGGATTAAAGCGCGTAACCTCTGCCAAAGATGACAGCAGCCTCCCCGAGCAGATGTCCGCCACCAGTGAAAGGTCCCTTATTAAGAAAAATTAGCTTTGTTAGCGTGTTTTCACTTCTATTGCTCCGCTAATCGGAGCTTGTCGCGCTAGAACACACAGCTCTGAACAATCCGGCCTTGTGTGTTGACGATGACGGCGGCACCTTCCGCAAGGTTTTCTTTCTTTTATCTCACTTCAAATGTTGGAGGTGCAGCAAAGGGTCGCTTTTAGCAGGAAGCTAGAAAGGAAACTTTCTTTTAGAAGGGGGCCGTGCAGAGCTAAATCTGCTAGTCATTGTGAGGCCTCCAGAGTGTTCCGAGGTCGTTAGCCATGCAAGGCGATCAAAGAGCTGAAACTTTTCGCACACGGAGAGCAAGTAGGACAGAGAGAAGAAGGCAGGGAACTCCCTCCGCAACATATGGATGTCCTCCAAGCATGCGTCATGCGCCCCACACCCTCGTGGCCTATGATGTCAGCCCGCTTCCCCGGCCTCGAAGGAAAGGCGAAAGGCAGGAGGGAAAAAAAAAAGAAGAAGCTGAGTATAAACTGTGATGTGCTTTATTTACCCAGACAGCAGCAGCTTCCCGTGAAGACTCAGGTCTGCGGCGCAGTCGTCCGACAGGCAGTTCTTCTCGAACCAGGTCTGAGGAGGGAACAGTACAGCGCGAGCGCAAGCACACGATTCTTATTATGACCCAGCGGCAGACACGCGGACTATGGGGCCAGTGTTGTGTTGACGCTGCCAGAGCCGTCCAGTAGATTTTAATCTCGGACGGCCTTCATCTTCACTCTATCTGATCCCTTCTTTCAATAAGTGTGAGCGCGGCCCGAGGCTGGGGGCTAAACCCAGCGAGGAAACTGGCCTCCGCGCGGCCGTGTTTCAGTGTAACTGCTGATGAGTGCTGAGATAAACGGAGGTGATGAGCGACGCAAATCCCTCCGCTGTCCCGGTTGCGCAGACAGGGGAGGAAACACATGTGGGCCAGGTTAGAGGTGGTTGAAAAGCAAATAAATGTGGCCGTCATTTCGGATCGTGGCCAAGAAAAAGCGACATGGTCCAAAAGCAGGTCGGTACCCTGTATCAGGTACCAACAACCAGTAAATATGAATGTGATCCAGTTAGATTCTAGCATGTGACTGAAGATAAGGGTCTGTTCTTCATTACAAATACGAGATATGAATTAATTTATAATCTTTAGAACAGGTGTCATTATGAGACTGATTTACAGCTCACTTGACGTAGGTCGTAAATGTGTTACAAAGGCCTGTGTGAATGACTCATAAGAGTAGGTGAAGAGGAACGCAATTATGGATCTTTGTGTTACAGAATATTCATCATTATCAGTATCGCAACAAATCTAAATGAAGGAGAATGATTAAAAAAAAACTTTTTATTTAGAACAGTTGAATCCTTTCTTTTCTCAAGTTGATCCTTGATGCTCTTTGTCCTGTCACAGCAATGCATCTGATGCAGTCATTTTCCCCAATGACAGCTATTTTCAAGCTGAGCTGTTAACAGATGTTTAACGGATGTTGTGCTTCCTAATCACTGCAAAACAAAATGATTTCAGCTTCTATTCTTTCTGAGGCCGCGCATGTGCAACACACTGGCAAACATCCGAGGCGACGTCACGTCGCCTTGGCTACTTTACCTCGTTCCTCGCTGCGATCTTGCCGCCCTTCCTCCAGCGCAGCACCGGTGTGAGCGCGGGCAGATCCCGCTCCTGGCGTCCCGTGGCCACGTGCTTCCCCAGGCTGTACGCAACCTCGAACCCGATCGGCGTGAACACTTCCTTCACGTCTTTCTAAAGAAAGAACAAAGAAAGAGGATCCGGGGTGAGAGGGTTGGCGGGGGGGCAGTTCTGAAAATGTGTCACGTTGAAGGCTTGAGGGCCGGTAATTCCAAATGTCTCCCTGACTGGAACCTGGTGCGATGACGGATAACTGCGGCCCATTACTAGAAACGGTCTGGATGTTATTATAGTGTCGTTATTGTCTTTGTGGAACCGCAAGGTTGCTGCAGATGAAGTGAACTTTAAAACCCGAGCACCCGTCCAAAGTAAGCTAGTTAAAAGATGGCTTACACAACAGACTTTTTTTTTTTCTGGGGGGGTTTACGAAGGTAATAAAAGGAGGGTCTAACATGGCAAAGTTCTGAGAAACAGCTCGCACACACAGTGGTTTTATTTTAAACCTGCTGGCACTGCCTCTGAGATCTCTCTCTCTCTCTCTCTCGTTCCCTCTCTCTCTCTCTCTCTCTCTCTCTCTCTCTCTCTCTCTCTCTCTCTCTCTCTCTCCCTCTCTCGCTCTCTCGCTCTCCTTCTCTCTCTCCTTCTCTCTCTCTCTCTCTCTCTAGCAGACCACAACAGAGCCGTTTGGTTTGGCATCAGGTTTGGAAACAATGCAGTGAAAACAAGAGCGGCACACTTGATCCGACCCCCGTATCTCGATGCAGAGCGCTGAAAAAAACCCTAATGCCTGATGATGATGATCTTCTTCATGCCTCCATCGGAATTACAGTGCAGCGACACAGAGGAAAATAATGTTTACAACAGAGCGGTGGGAAGCAACAAAGTGCAAATACTTTACTGTACTTCACAATCTTTTTTTGACACCATCTTACTTTTACTCCCTACATTTGTACACTGATATTTGTACTTTCTACTCCTACTACTACTTTTACTTTTGTGTTTAATTCTAAGTAATTCACAAGAGTTGTTGGTGCTTGAAGTGGAGCTATTTGAACGATGCTGCTTAGAGGGAGATTATGTAAAAAAAACAACATTGGTTATTGCCATTAAAGGTGTAAACATGTATATAACAATGAATGCAGTTAGTTAGTTGCGAAAAATATATTTTTCTTTTGCTTAAATACATGTCAGAACATGTAAAGGGGTACCAGAGTAATTATTTTTTTTTTTGCACAAATATCTGTACTTTTACTTGACTTTTACCACCTCTGCTGTGCAGGCAGGACGTCCCTTTCATCCAACTGATGTCTTCTTGCATCGCCGAGCCAAACCCGCAAAGTCAACAGACGGGAGCGTCCCCGTGTTTTCCGCTCGGCCTCGTATGGCAACACTTTCCCTCTCGCACTGTCTCTCTTTTGTTCATTACGGCAGCGTTTTTTTTTTCTTCTTTTTTTATTTTTTTCCAACGTTCCACCCACCCATCCTCTTTCCTCGAGCGGGCACCAGGCCAGTCTGGGGCTTTGAACACATGATCGGATCACCAGAGAGGAGATCCCACCCAGCTCATCAAGCGAGCGGGGGGGGGGAGGAGAGTTATAGCAGGAAAGAGTCGAGAGCCAGTGAAGAGAGAGAGGAGTCATGAACCGCAGGGGCTCATTTGGGGGGGAAAACTGGTGCTGCAGACAGATAAAGGCACGGTCCTCTGATAACATCTGGTTCGAGTCGATGACTTGCTTGTATGGTTAAAAATAGGGCCGCAAAATTATATTTATTTTCAATAGACGCCTCGGAGGCTTGGTGCGGCTTCGCTTGCGCACGGCTCGTCTCTGGGTGACGCAAACACGAGGCTAAGGCAGACGCTTCAGCTCCGCGGCGTCCCGTATGCCAGCTTTTAGTGATTACCAAAAAAAAAAAAACGAAGCGCTTTTCTGTTCACAGACCAATCCATTAATTAAGCAATCGTCGGATCGACAGCGTCTGGGGCCCCCGTCGCCGCGGCAGACGTGGTCAATAAAAGAAGGCAGCGTATCTCCAAAGGCTGCGGGTCCGACCTCCCATCCATCACTTGACTGCGAGCGATTCACGCCTCATTAGGGCTCACAGAGGCCGTGTTGTTCAAGCGGCACGGCGGCTCCGCTGGGAGGTGAAATGACACAATATCGCAACTGCCCCCCCCAACCCACCCCCGAGCCCAACGTCTGATGTGGCCACTGTCCACCGACCTCGGAGTGACCCGGCACCCCCAGCAGGAGTCGGTCTCAGGTCTCCAAAGTGCCAAAGTCCCAAAGTGCCGCGGATCACATTTTCACAAACCGCGGGAGGAAATGAGAGCGACACGTGAAGCCTTTGACGCGGCGGGAGTTTCGACATCTCTTCAAACAGAGTGTCCGTTATTTGGCGCAAAAGAGGAAAAAGAAAAACAGAAACAAAACGGGGTCGCGGTCCTCCCGCAGCGGGCGGCTAATCAGAGAGACGCACGGGCCGGCCTGATAAGAAGGGCCAAGGCCATTTAGGAAACACTCTGTCCTCTGCTTTTATTATCTCGCCATCAATGCTTCACCCACTCCCTCCGGATCCTGTTTTTATTTCCTGTATTTATGGAACAGAGGAGTTCCTGAAGCTCCTGCTCCAGAGAGGGACACAGGCACCCAGTGTTAATTGCCCGGTATCTATAGAATGGGAAAGAACCCGACAGCTGTTTCCATGCATGTGACCTGGTGACAGATCGCTCTCTACTCAAAGTATTTCTAGGCTGAGCCTCATCCCAGCGCAGAGTCTGGAGGAAGGAGCTTCGCATCTGGGACAGCAGCAAAGCCGGCATTCTGACTGTTAGAACTTAGTTTATACCTCCAGCAGTGAGCACTGATGAAGATATGAGAATAAGTCTGTTGGCTGCTTGAAAGACAGTTGGCAAATGAGTGCATTTGCATCCACACAATTATTCCAGTTTAACTTCAAAGATGACGTCATTTCCATGGCCAATGACAAGTAATATCCCACTACCAATTAGCTTGTTATTAGTGTATATGCATATTCAGATTCCTATATGTCACTAGTGATGTTTTCTACTGCTCCTATATGCAACTATTGGAGGTGTTTCTCCCACTGAGTGAGCCAAAGTCAGCATTGCAGCTATTCTTTTCCAACTTTTGCACAATACCCTAATTTTAGCCATGTCCAGTTACCCATGGGAGGCAAGGCATCACAAAGGGGGAGAGTTGACACAAAGCTTTTTAACTTCATGCAGGTCCTTAAAAAAATGTGGGCAGTGACGGACAGAACCGTTCATATGTCCAAAGAGTGCTTCCGAAAACACAATAAAGTCTTATTTTAAGAAGTCTGTTAAAAAATATAACAGCCAACATCAGAAATACAGACATGTTTGAAAGAATATTGTGTGTAATTTGTGTGCAACTGTTACACAGTGATGAAAGAAAACAGACTGGCTTCAGTGAGGACGCCTTAAAATTCTGCGAAATCAAGTCTTGGTAAATATTATCATTGGAGAGGGACAGTAAATTCACTTGCACGGTAGCCCGAATCTCCTTGTCATCCTATGGATAAATCCAGCAGCAGATTTAGTGGACGGTAAACGTTTCCCACCGCTGAGCACTGCAAACTATAAACTCTCCAACATGGAGGCAACACAAAAAAATACATGCGTGCTGCAGCAGTTGGGATCTTTTATGACACACCTGATACAAGTTTTTCCAGCCTGTGTGCGTGTTTACAGTCGACTCCCCAGGATGGCTCTCGGACAGCTCTCCGCCACGCGTGTTTTCAGAGCAAACAAGCGGGAATCAAACCTTCACCATCTACGACAACAGACTGGATGTTTGCTCTCGCTCCCGAGGGCCATTCATTCAATTCAACAACCTCCTTAAAAACCCTCCTTTATTTACCCTCCGTTTTTCATTCCCCCCCCCCCGCTATCTGATATGATCCTTTCCTATCATCAGACCGCTCAGCAACATAAACACAGCTACCGCTGGAGCCTCTGACTTAGATGGATGCGTTTTGTCCAGAGATCCAACAACCGAGCTCGCGTCGCGCTCTCTCCGATTCGCACATGTTCTTCTGATCAACACAGCGGGCAAGGCACCAAACTGCTCCTCCATGCGCGCGGAGCAAGATCGGCCACAGAGGAGCTTGAGGGATGACGTTATAGGCGGAGGCGGCGGCGGCGGCCTCTGATCCCCCCGGCGAAACGCCTCGCGCCTGACTGAGACGCGCGAGAGCTTCATGCAGAGCGTGTCTTCAAACGAGCGCGGCTCAGGCCCGGTCATGGGAAGTCTTTATTAACTCCCGAGAAAACCCCACACACGGCAGCTCCTTTTTAGGACAAAGGATGTTTGGATGACTTGCAGGTTAAGGCCGATTCTCTCTAAGGCTACACGCCAAAGAAGCCTCAGATTGGACAGCGGGGGGGGGGGGGCCGGGGGGGAGACAAAGGCTTTTCATTTAGGTGATGGACGTTTTTCGGCCCGTCTTTGGCAAGAGTTGCGCGTGCGTGCGGGAGACAAAAAGGGGAGGACTTTGTTGGGAAGAGGGGTTGGGGGTTCGTGGCAGAGGCGCTTTAAGCGGCTTATCTCGACGTGTCCTTCAAAAAGTGCAAAGCGAGAGGCAGAATTGAGACAAACGGCGGAGAGTTTTTTTGGACGGAGCGCAGGTCAAACTGGAGCAGCTGCTCGGTGTGCAATCAGCCAGCAGATGTCCAGCAGAGTTATAAACTGTGTAGGAGTAGGTAGGTGTTCTTTCCAATAGTTTTAACCTTAAACCTCTTTGGAAAAATCATATTGAATGGCCTCATTCTTTGGGTGAAACTGATACTGAACTGTTTTTGCATGAATCTTTGGAGTCTTCATCCTGCTTTGTTATCATTAAACTGGACTAAATTAGACATTTTCGTCTCAAAACTGATTATTTTCTAAGTTAAAAGGAATATCTTCTCTCATTCTTTTCAAAACTCAAACTATCAGGATCCATCACTGAGCAACTGCTTGGCAACCAGGTCAGGACATCCTGAGTGTTTATTTCTATATTTCTATTTATTTATTTGCTTCTCCTCAGTTTCCTCACTTTGTTTCCGGGCGCACACCGCCCACTTCCTGTGTCTACCACCATGAAATGAGATCTAATGGCATCCAACGCAAGTTTCTATTTCTGCATTTGTTTTCTTTTCCTGGATATTTTTAGGGGCACAGCACGCTGTGGACCCAGTGCTGGTGTTTTTTATCACCTTATAAAGTGGATGCTGTTAACGCGTTGACCAAATAATGGGAAAATAATTTGTAAAGCAGATCATCAGCCGGGCAAATAAAGTCCACTGTTTCCACTCCAGTTTGCTCTGTTTTTGTCACGCAATGGAGCCTCAGCAGCCTTCAGTGCTCAACTGTGTCCACTGGCATTCCACCTACTGGCAGGTTGGTAGAAAGCCAAGCAATGTCGTTGAGCACTGAGAGACGTTAGAGCAACACAAAGTTTTGATTCTGATTGTCACAAAAAGAATGTGTTACTTGTGCTTCAAACATGTGAATGCTATTACAGTTTTATAACTCATCCTGTAAACTGAACTTTCATCTTAATTCCCCTCTCAACTTTTTAAAGTAATTTTTATTTGTGTGTGTTTACCCCACAATCAGTGACTGATGTACAATTTGCAAATATTTGCTCTTTCCTTGTGAAAATGGTTCTTGGCTCACCTTTGACCCTCACTGGAAGCTGGACACAACAGAGAGACCTGCACCCTGAGAGCAATTAGGGACCGTCTTTCTTTTCTTTTCTTTCCTCCCCCCCCGCCCCCCGACAGAGATCCTCCACCTCCAGCAAAACTACTGGACACGGTGCTGTGTTGCAATGTCTCCCAAGAGCACACGCGCACTTCCTCCTGGCCAGCGCAGAGCAACGCCGTTGCTTCACTGACAGGAAACGTGCACCATCTGCTCTGTCGCGCGTGAGGCCCTGTCGCGAATACAGATGGAAGAATCCTGTGACCATCACCACTTTCAACACGCCCGGTGCACATGCGCGCGTGACAGAGACGATTTTGAAGGTGCCGAGGAGCATCACTTTACGCACACTGGATTTTATTGCTTTTTTTAAAACAATGTGCCCGTAAACACAAATGGCAGGAAACCTTTACGGCCGCGCACGCATCATGAAGAAGGCATCCAGCATCTGACCCTCGGACAGTTAAAAACCACAGCTGGGACTTATAAAGCAGGAGAGGACGGTGCCTCAAGTCCCCGCTGGAACCTGGCAGATGGAAGAGGTTTATGGCTCAAAGGCACCAAATTCATCAGCCTGTTATTTTTACAACCTTCCATCGAGCAGGTCTTGATTTAATGCCAACGCTACCTATAAGCTCCGACATAAGGATCTAGACACCGCACTCAGACGTCCTGCCCCCCCCTCACGTCTCACTTCCTCGGCGTTCAACTCCCACATTGTGATATTCTCTATTTTCAGTAGCATTACTGCATCGCATTCTTAAGCATTAAAAGTCACACTCGCACTCTGGAAACGACCCTAAAGGCTCAAAGTGCAGCAACAACAGGAGACGGGGAGGCGAAATAAATCTGTCCACGTTACAGCCTCTTCATTCCCCAAATTCTCCACCTAAGGCTCGCATCATCCGCGATGTACCCTTAACCCTTGCTTGATCTCTCTGGCAACCTGATGGACAAGTATGAAGTCACCACAGGGACACTTAGGAGGCTCTCCTGAGAAGCAAAACAAACCTCGTGCGAGGAAGAAAAAAAAAAAGAGAAAAGAATGGAGACCAGGTCCTTTTAAGGAAATAGCTGTGAGTCCTGAGAACCGGGGCTCAAATTGAAACAAGGTGGCTTTAGTCGCCACTTAGGTCTGTGTGTATACTTGCCGTGAAGTGGACAGTAGAGCTAATGTTGAGGAGAAAGGGCACAAAGACAAGGAAAACAGAGCGATGCCTCGTGAAAGACCAATTGAGGAAGTAGCCGTGTCCAAAGAATCTGCCTGTTTATGTTCACAGCTGATGTTTTAATGATCAACTATTAGTTTTAAGGGATTTGTGATTCCAGTCAATGGAGCAGATCTGGACAGTATTAAACAGTTAGCCAAATCATTGGACTGTTTTGTTTGTGGGGAGCATTTTCACATAATCAGTCAGTGTCTGTGGTCACAAAGGTGATACAGTGAAAATGAATCTAATGGGTCTAGTTTCCGCAAGTGTTTTCAACGCTGTATTTGTTAAACTACAGAACAAGGCACAAAACACTTAATATAATTTGGAGGCATTCTATGTAAAATAATGAGAACAGTGAAAAACAGACATGTTTTGATCTGCTTCTTCCTTGATTTTTGAAAATGAGGGATTGTGTCTTGTCTGTACATTACCATTCATCATTGTGAAAATGCAGATGACAATGATGAGATGACGCAACAGCAGAAGCATGATAAGCATATCACTGTAATAGATTCTAAGCATTATCTTTTGAACTAAAAACTATAAGGGACACATAAGACTGGCATCAGTGTTTGAAGTCCTGAGATTTTCTGCTATACTTCAGTAAAAATGGCTCATATTAGCTCAGTGCTAGCCAAGAAAGACTTTATGTATGTAAATAGTGATTCTGGACAGTGTACGTTTAATTGCGTTCTCTTCATAAACGCATCCGGCTCCACGCGTCACAGATCTATTTCTGAATTCGGCGGCGGTTTGGAAAGATCAACAAGCATCCAAAGACTTCCTGTGTTTGATTACCAACGTGATAAATGATTCCGCCGCATAAACAGGAAGCTCGTTATCAGCGCTCTTATGCAATTAATTGCCGCGGCATATTTTCTTAAAGATTGAGATTCTTTTGGGGATGCGGGGGGGCACCGACCAGCTGAGTTGGGATCTTGTGCTGTTGATGTGTCGATACTTCATCCGCCGAGGCACAACGCTGATCATCAATTTCCGTCTCGGGAGGAATTAAGCCTCTGACAGATGAGATAATTGCAGCACGTGTGCAGCATTGCGTGTGTGTGTGTGTGTGTGTGTGTGTGTGTTCCATCCTGGTGATAGAGGAGGACTCCAGATGCTTCCTGCAGCTGATTCCTCCAGCACAGACAATATCTTGCTGCTCCGCTGATACCGCCGCAGCCATTGTTTGCCCAGCCGGGGTTCTGATAGAACCGCAAAACAAGATCTCAAATTTGTCAAAAATCCACCTGGACAAGAAGAGACATAAACAAACACACGTATTTATTCTACTTCCCCTGGCAGCGGATCTCGCCTGCGTACACAGGAAGCGCGGGTTTGACGTCGACGCCGCCACACGGGCGGCGCCCGACTAATATTAACAAATGGGTCAAGCAGCGAGAAGCGACAAACAGGGTCACCGCCGGGTTGTCAAGGAAGCGTGGCGGCGGTGCCAGGCGATTAGGTAATCTCAGCCTTTTGTGTTCTACTGCACAGTGGTGGTGAGAGGGCCCCGTCAGGCAGCACACCCACACACCCACACTGAACACACATGCATGTTTCCTCAGCGCTGGATGTGGGAAGCATGGCAAGGGAAACTCTCTCAGCGCGGTTAAGACTTGGCCACCCATTACGCTGCCTTGCGGTGGCATCATGTGGCAGCGGTGCGGCCAAGAGGCTGCAGAATCGCTCTGCCCAGAGTGCAAAGCGGCCAACGTCAACAGGATCGTCGAATCAACCTCGCGTTCCGCCGCTCGCCGATACGCGGGGCAAGAGATGGATTTAGCGCCGCGGGCAGGTTTCCTCGAGCGGCCGAGCGGTTAAAAAAAATAAAATAGCGCTCGCACTTCCATCGGCGGCGTGCGCGCATGTGAGGAACATTAAAGTCTGATTCGGCGAAAACAAAAGACTGGGCGCTATCAAAACAGGGCTAGAGAGTCTGGAGTTGGCTCTGGCGCAGCCATGTAGGGAAATCCTGACCAAAATATTACCCTGAGCTAAAATTAACTTCAATCATCCGTCTTTGGTGTCCCCAAACACTTGCAGCGCCAAAACTTTCAGGCAGAGCATTTAGCCCGACTCGGAGTCTGTAACACTAAATTCACTGCGGTGTCCTGCTCTAGGGTCCTTTTTTTCCTTCAATATATATATTTTATAAATAGGTTTTTGACCGGCTGCCGTGTGTTATGAAGACCTGGCAGCTGGATCTGATTAGCCGGGTGCTATGTACTTTCATTGTATCAGGCCTGTTGGCCCGCCGTAAATGAAACCAGGGAACGGCACCGGGGGAATTGCAGGTTCCTCGTGAAAGGTGAAGAGAAAAACAAAGCAAGCAGTGTGGCGGGGACAACCCACCGCCCGCCGACCCCTCCCCCACCCCCCGACGCCGCCGACGCCTCCCCACGTGCCAGACGCCGTCGGGATTCTTTGGGGGATGCAGTGACAGGAACTCCCGTGTTGCCATTTTCTCATAGTCTCCGCTTTCCTGTTTGTTCGCGGAGGGCAGGCTGCGGCCAAACACACGCAATTCCAGTTTGACTTTCTCACAGAGCGCTGATAAGCTGTCCGTCAGTTGGAGTTTGCTGGCGGGGTTTGTGTGGGAACCCGAGTCACGTCGAGGGAAACGCTTCCCGAATGAAATTATATCCATCAAATTAAAACACAGTACAAAAAAAAAAAGAAGAAAAAAAGAGTGCATCCGGATGAGAACCTGGGTGGTCAGAGGCAGCGCGGAGAAATCTCCGGCAGTAATGGCATTTTCCCCCCCTGCTCATCAGTGAAACTAAAGCCACGGAGTCGGGCTGGAGCTAATAAATGTTCATTATCCAAGTTAAAAACCTTTATTTCTTATCTCGACTGCTCCCCTCTTCGCAAATGTCATATGATTATCAACTTAAAGGAAATCCCTCCAGTGTCTGTACTTTAACGCTTAAATACCCAAAATGTGCTGCAGTTATGACTGTGGAAAACACAGAAACCTGCATGTTTCCATGTGGGCCAAGCGTATTTATAAAAGTCCTATGCAATACTTTTAATCTTGATCTTGATCTTAATTTTAGTCCACTTGAGGGGCCTCGTGCTATCAAGTGAATGGCCTTCCAGAAAATAAGATACTTAGCCCTCTACTTACAGCATGCAGCTGGAGGGCTGGAGAAACATTCGGCCGTTGGAAAAAAAAAAAACGCTGGTGAAGTCGTTTTAACAAAGGGAAGAGAACGTCACCGACGTGTCTTAAGTCGAACGGTGAAACCAGGAACTCAGCGTGGTCTTTTTTTTCAACAAAAACATTCAAACGAAAAACATGAATTCATCAGCCAAATGTTGGCAGCCAGGAACAAATAAGGCACAGCGTGATGCTGGCAAGCAGACGCGCACAAGCATTGCCTCGCTGTAATCCAGTTAGCCAAGGTCATGATACAGAGAACCTGGTTCCCTCTACAACTGCACGGCCCATTAGTCCATCCAGCGAGGGTAAAGACCTCCAGCATCCAATCACTCAAGCCCAATAGTTATCCTTTCTTTTTTTTTTTTTTTCCATTTGGTCATATGAGACCAGTGGAGAATGTTTAGGCATTGACAGGTAGATGTCCAACATGCGGACGGTCCACTCCGCCGCTATAAATAGAGCTTGATGGACCTTTAAATACTGGGGGTTATGAGATATAGGGCACACGCAGGGCAGGATATAGGCCAGAGGAAAGTGAGCGGCATGTTTTACGAGCTAAATTAAACAGACAACTGTTACGGCCAAGCCTTTCACCGGCTATTTTGGCTCCGCCCCCTGTGGGCCGCAATGCGTCCACGGTGCTGCTACACAATACCGCTCGTGACCACAAATGGACCTGGGGTTCTTGGCACGGTTTCAAGGCTCACGTGCGCTGCTGCTGCAGCGCCGCTGGGACGAGGCTGGCCATTAATGTTTGAGAGAAGAGATGGATCGGCCCCCGACACGGGACAGAGCTTTGAACAAAGGAAGACTTTGTGCGTGTTTATATAAAAAAGGCAATAAATCGAGGCCGAGCCGGCGCTAAGAGCCAGCTCGCAAATGCACACGGTGCATTTACGTGGTGAATAATGAATGCTTTAGAGTTGATCGTAAGACCAATACCGGCGCAGAGATGACGTTACACCTGTTGCACTTTAAATCCGTCGGCACTGATGTCATATTCTGAAGATCTCTTTTCTTACCATGTTACACATGGTGACCAGATGATTCAAAGGTCTGCACCCCTACATTGAGACTAACTCTTTCTGACTATTGGAAAATAAACATTTACTTTTCCACATCATACAGTATCCACCATGCAAACGACATTGTAACAATGCAATAACTTTAATATATCCCAATTAAAAACATCAACATTCAAGCAAAAAAGTGAGAAATAATGTATATTTCTGTGCTTTTAAGTTCACAGTTTGGGTGCAGAGGTGCACAGCTGAAAAATATTACGAAAATACTTTTGAAACCTTGAAGTATTTTCGTGCCAGGGCTGGAAACAATATGTTGACTGCTTCCATTCCACCCAAGGGTTGTATGCAAAACACTTAACATTAGACATCAAACCCAAGCATGCGGGGGCTCTTATTAAACGACTCGTTGCCAGCTCATGCGAGGCACCTTTGATCATCCCTCGATCCAGGCCGTTCCTCAACACATCGCTGCTTGTGAGGTACAACCAGGAGAGGAAAAAAAAAAAAAAAAAAGCCGGTGTGGAGTTTATTTCGCTAAAAATAACCAAACAAAGACCATCTGGAGGGCTGGTATGCTCCCTTTCATTGCCAGTGAAAACATGTTTAAAGTGATCAGCATGAAAGACTTGCATAACTGCAAGAGGAATTACTCCAGGGGGAGAAAAAAGAGAAAACACCAAACTATTTGCTTCTGTGCTCGGAGTAACTCAAGATATGCCCTGGTGTTTTCTATGCAATATGATTTACTGACTGACCACTCCCGCTTTCCTGCTTCGTTTCAGCTGCCCAATATTAAGCCTGTTCCTGCGCGGTACATACGGACAATGCAACTTTTACCAGCACCTTATTAGGGTTGCCTGTTGCCCGAGCTCCTTTCAAAGTGTTTACATAACGCGTTAAGTCAACAATGTGGGTCAACAAATGGCCATTGCACCAGACGCGCACGTGAGAGTGGCTGAAAATAGCTCGTGGCCTTGCCCCAGCCCCCGTCCTGGCCGCTTGGGCGGTCGACCCCGACTTTCCATCAGCGGCGCCAGCGGGCTGCTCCGGGTCGACGCGGCAGCGGCCCCGCCACCCTGCCGTGACGTCCAGGCCCCCGGGGTTCCGTCGTTCGCACGGCAGCACGTCGTAGGTGAGCGCAGGGCGGGGCAGCGGCGCTGAGCCACACCAGCCCAACCGGGAGGATGGCACCAGCTGGTTCCCATTAGCATACCTCCACCGGGGGGGGACTGGCGGGCTCAAGCGGGCAGACACGCGAGCGAGATGAACGACGCGATTGGCCGGCCGGCCCGGCGAGGCCCAACCCTTGGCTCAAAGTGGAACCAGAGCACCTTGTGATTATGGCGTTTCTCTGGCTCCTCTCGGGGGAATTAGGACAAACACTGAGAGAACGATGATAAATATCGAGTTATCGCAACAGGTCACAGTCTGGCAGAGGCCTCTTTCCTCTTTCCTTTTGAAACTGAGGTTTCCGTCTGTCTGCGCCCTGAGCGAGTCTTCTGCTGCTGGTGAAGGAAGAAATATTTATGTCTGATGAACATCTGCAATGGATATCGGAACACTACTCAGTGTTTTAAAGCTCTTTTGTCAGGTATCTGCACCGAGTTTCAGATCTGGGGTATCCTGCAGGGTTTTGTCTTCAGGTGGAAAGTGAAGAGGTCTAGAAATAACAATTCAAAACTGATGTGGAGATCAACGGTTCAACACAAAGAAACTGAAATTACAATTACACTTATCAACTTTTTCTGCTCCTTTTTCTTTTGCACCGTGGGTAAAATTCGGAGCCGCACTCGAGGACAAAAGGGCCGCGGCCGCGCTTCGCTTTTCGCACCCACGCCGAAAAAAATCTAATAACACTCCCAACTGGTGCCTCTGACGCGGCGTCCTCTGCATTAGGTCACCCGGGATGAAATCATCTGCGAGGAGGAGTAGTTTTTACCCAGCAACGTCAGCGGCTCAATAAACAGCAGCGCTGCGTAATGCGCTGGTAAGACCTGATGGATGGCGCTGTGAGGGGCGGGACTGTTTATCTCGGAGATAGCCAGACGCCGCCACAGGTATGCGGGCAGCTTTGACCTACAGACGGGGGGGGGATAATCCACAGAGCACTGAGACTCAAACCCGACCCTGCCTGGTTGAAAAGTCGCCTTCAATCAAACTGACAGGCTGACTTGAACCTCCTACGGCTGCCTGAGCAGAAACAAAAAGACAAAAAATAAGAAGTGAAAATGAAATTTGAAATAGATATTCCCCGCCAGGTTAATTGAGGAGTCTGAGGCAGAAAAACGCATACCAGACTTCACTGATAACTGTGACGTGTGTTTTTGATGAGTTAAGGATCTTATTGCCGCCCTAGTGTGAGATACCCCTCCGCTGCAGCGTGAAAGGTTGACGGAGGAGAAGCAGGAGCGGTAACGACAGCTCCTCTCAGCCGGCCGCTCGGCCTCCCACGGTGAAAGTGCCTGCAGAGCGCCGTTAAGAATGCCAGTGAAATTTAGAGGGGGGCCGCAGTGGGCCTCCTCCGCATTACAGGAGGCGAAACACAGCCGGCGCCCCTGAGGAGAAGAAATTACAACGGCAAACAACACAATGGCGGGACTATGCGGCGACAAAGGAGACTCTGTTTTGCTGTTGCCTTCACTCTTGGGCAGATGCACGGTGGACCAGCGTGAGGTTGAGCGAGCATCAAGCGCTCGACTGTTACCTCCACACCAAAGCTGACCCCCAGCGACAAAACCCCGCGGGGGTCGTCCAGCGCGGCGGGGGGTCCCGGCGGAACATGACGAGATGCATTGTGCGACAACGAGTTGTGCAGTTCGCGCCGTCGGTCCTTTCTTGTCAGATCCTGAGAAGACGTGAAGGTTTTGAGTTACGCGGCAGGCCATCTGGGCCAGCACCATTTGTCTGGACTTTTCCAGGACACGTGCACTGGCGCACATCGAAGCGCACTCAAGTGAGGTCACTAGTTACTGGTGGAAGCAGTGGGCTGCGTACATGGGCTCAATAAGAACGACATGAGAACAATACAAAGAGTTCAGTCGTCTGTGGAAACCACAACACAGAGCAGAAGCTCCAACATGTTTCACTTCTCGAGGGAACCTCGACCCTCAAGTTGTTCAAGAACCACACATCAACATTACTTGACATTATTGCGCTGACATTTGCTTATAGCCACTGAAAAAATAAATCCTGATTTTTTTTCGATACATTTCAAAATACGGCCACCACAGCCGAGCGGGGACGGGAAAAAGACTGGAGCAAAGTGGAAAGTGAGTGGAAAACGCTTAAAAATGTATAAGAACTCTCAGATAGATACTGCCAATAAACCATCCACAGCCAACTTTTTAAATATTTGGACAGTTCTTTCTGCTTCTGTCTGTTTCAACATTAATATAGAAAAAAACAACATGGTCTGTTGCTCCAACCAAACACGACATAAACTGATAAGAGAGAAAAACAGCACGTGAGCAAATAACTCATATCGCACGTCAACACTGCGGGGACGGAGCGCTCTGGGGACCATGGGAAAGATCATCTGAGGACATGACGGCCGCACACGCACGCACACACACACACACACACACACACACACACACACACACACACACACACACACACACACACGGCGACAGTCAGGCCCTGGTGAGCAGCGAGTGCAAGCTTACCTTCACGTAGGTGGTGTAGCGCTGGCACTCCTCCCTGTTGATGTCCATGCTGAAGTGGCCGCTGATCTGGCTGATCTGAGATCCGCCCTGGGTGAAGTAGACCCGCGACGGCTGGCCCTTCTGCCTCTTGTCCACGTCGGCCGTCAGGTTATACAGCAGCTCTATGGGGGAGACGGATATAGATATACAGATCGATAAATGTTACAGGAGTGATCTGTAACTTTACTGATTCAAATTATCTGATATTATTTGGACTTAAAAAGAGACTTAAATGAACTACCATTGATAAGATAAATAGGTTTTATCACTAACCTAGGATGATCAGTGTTGGCGAGTAATCTATTACTAAGTAATCCACTTCAGTAATTAAACTACTTTTTGAGTAACGGAGTAATGGAACGGGATTACTGTGGCAAAAATTGGTAACAATATCATAGTTACTTTATCAAGTAACGATTTCCTTACTTTTCCGAAATCTTCTAATCATTTTAACAATATGGGCTGTGCAAAAGGCACCAGTGCTGTGCATGAGTTTGTTCTGTGGAATGTGCAGTTTGTGTTCAGGGGGCAAACATTCATTCATGTTAAGGGGACAGAGGCAATATTTGGAATTGCAAAATTTGCACATCAATAAAGTTCATTCCAAAGCACTGAGCAACTGTTACTTTAAACTAAAGTGATTAGAAATCAGTAATTGATTACATATGAAACAAAGTAGTTAAAGAAGTAATTCGATTACTTTATTATGGAGTACTCAGTAATCAGTAGTTGCATTACTTTTATGGAGTAATCCCAACAACACTGTTTATCATAAACATCCCTCCTAGATTTTGAGCCAACAGTGGGTACAGATGTGTTACCGACATATCTGATAATTGACATGGGGTAAAATAAAACATTCTTCCGAGTTTTTCTCAAAGAATCTTATTTTTAAAAACAAAGAACAATGGTTACAGCTCAACAGCCCAAGCTGAAACAATGACAAAATGAACATATGCACGAAAAGCCCTTTGTGCAGATCATTTTATAGCTTACGGCTACACAGAGAAGAATGAACAAAAAAAAGGGAAATGAGTTTTCCAGCTGGTTGGGCAGAACCAATGCAACTGTGAAAGAAAACGCTTTACCCCAGCATCCCCGTTGGCTCCGCCCTTGTCCTCAGCGACACCGACGCACAGTGTGACTTTTAAATCTGTTCCGTCATAGGCCTTAAATCAACCGTTACCAGCATTTCCTGGACGACCATATATAGTCGTCTGGTCTCTTTAAATCAATTCCCCCGAATGAATCAGCCTCAGTGTGCAGTAATTGCCCGGAGAGGGTGTCGCACCGCTGAGACAGAGGGAAGGGTGGCAACACACCCCAGTTGGACCAAGGCCTCGCTGTTTCCTCCGTCCGTCCGACGGAGCGGACGGCATGAGCTCACACTGGGCACGGCACAGGAACAGTTCATTATGGGAGTCACCGAAAAAAAAACACCGTGCTCAACTTTCCATGGCGATGGCCGCTCGGCTGAACAGTGAGGCTTTATTCCGGCGAGCCGGGACGCAGTCGTTGGTTACGTAACAACAAGGGCTCCGTCCCTGGAGGCAGCTGCGAGCAACCACACCCAAACACTGGAGCAGCAGCGGCAGCAGCGGCAGCAGCAGCAGCAGCCACTTGAGTCCTGCTAGCCAGGCCTGAGGTGGTAAAACCACAGGACCGGAGCAAAGACAGCCGGCCGTAGGGCGAAGACTAACCACACCACCGAGGGTCTCCAACTGCTCCAGCAGGCAAAGGTGAGAGGTTCATGTTGATGCAAAATCAACTGAATGGAACGCACCACTAGTGACACAAAACTAAAATGAAGACATTTAGAGCCCAGCTGTCAAGGAACATCTACTGAATACTTCCATTCAGTCAGTTTTAACTCACTGTGAAAAGCACAATCAATCTGCTTCAAATTCTGATTTTACAGATTAAACAAAACATGGCACTGGCACTTTCTGGAGGACCTGGTTCTTTTTGTCAGCACTTTAGGTATCCATGCTGATCTGTATTCCAGTTCCACTAAACAAGCTGCTAACTTTCAGCATGAAAGCCAATCAGAAGATTTCACATTACGCCAGACTTGCTGATTGTGCCAGAAAGCCAAACTATGACTTCAGGCAGCTGTACTATGTCAGTGTTTTTTTTTTGTTTTTTTTTAATAAAGTGGGTCTCCAGCCTTTCAATAAACTCTCCAGGAAGAGGAAAAAAAAGTCAGTGGCTTTCCTCTTTTGCTTGCTCCACCTTTAAGAACACTGTTTTTGAAAATCAGCCCTGCGTGATGTCATGAAGTGCACTATTATCACGTCTCAAATACCATGTCCCAAATAGTTACCACCCAGCCTAAACACAGCTGACAGGAGGCTTATTTTTAAGGCCTTGTTAATGAATCTATGATAAGACTCTCATCTGGAGGAAACAGCTAAAACTTTTTTAGCTTCCAAGCTAAAAACGTGACTAGCTTTCTGCTAGCTTTTTTATGTTTTTTCAGGGGATTGTATATGATACTGTATATCATAGCTCATTGAATGCATCCACAATCATAGTTATTATAGTAACATGTTTTCCTGATAACAGGGTCATAGTGCAGTTAAGTTACTTCAGTGAGCTTCTCTCCTCACCTATGTGCCCGGGCAGCTGCCTCCCTCTGAAACGCATGCAGACGGTGACATTGAAGCAGTTGGTGTTCTGGTTGCCTTCATGGCAGTGCGGTGCAGTGATGTTGATGGACGTGGGCAGGGAAATGGCAACGTCCACTGTAATAACAGGCCGCGTCCTACAACCAATACGAAACGACACAGGAGGGAGACACTGGGCATTAAAAAGAGTTCAGAGGAAGAATGAGAATGAAAAAAAATGGAATTATGTGGTCACTCACCTCAATAGCACAACACTGTTGGCCATAAAAGCTCCTATGGTGACATCTGCAATGAAAACACAAGTCTGACCGGCGCTACATTAACAAACCGACACACAAGCGTCTTTGACACATGCTGCTGGCCACATCTGAATACCAGTTGTGGAATGCTGTCAACAAAATGCCTCTATCACGAGTTGCAGCACTGCTATCGCAACAGAAAGGAGCAGAATGAGGAAAACAGAGGGAGAAGAAAAAACAAAATATTTGAAAGCTTTTCCAACTTAATGGCGCGTGTTTTCTTTCTGGACGACGGCGCTGGATGAAATCTGGTCTGAAACGTGGTCTGAGCGTACCTGCGTATCCGTTGCCATCCATGTCCACGTTGCCAGAGATGGACTGGCCAAACATCTGCAGACCAGGGCTGACGGTGCGCCCAGACAGTTTCTGCAACACATCATACCAGCTTTCAGAGAGAACTCAACGCCTGCCAAACTACCAAAGGAAAAAAAAAGGCTAAGGGCGCACAAAAGTATTGGTATGTTTTTCCAAAACTTTTACTATTACTGAAGAATTCCTGAAATGTTACTGCATTAGGAATTAATCCATGTGCATCCATGTTGATAAAAGGTGAATAATCAATCGCTTAAACTATTACAATCTATTCGGACAACATAAGTCTAGAGTTTAGGAAAACTTAATAACAAACAAGCACTTATAGAAGTGTCTGTGTGTTCTAATCCAATAAGTCCACCCGAGTTTAGCGGCTTGACTGAAAGCATACAAATCCTTTCTTCTCAGTGTACAGCAGTTTACTGCTGAACCACTTTAAAATGGCGAAAGCAGCAGTGAGGCTGAGGTCTCTGTCGGGACAACGGCGGTCTTGTGTGTATTTAGGTGCAACATTAGCACCTGCAGCCTCCCCCCTGCCCTCCCCTAACGCTTCTGACAGCCTCTGTGTCAATACACAAGGTGGACACATGGCTTTCATCGACGCCGCGCACGTGTTGCTTTACTGACGTCATAAACGAGTGGGGGCGGAGAGGCGTTTTTTTTTTTTTTTTTTTTTTTTTTCCCTACGTTTACACCTAAAACGAGCGGTGCTGGGATGCAGTGCGGTTCAGATGGGCTCTTACCATGGAGTATTTCTTGATGATTCCTGTGGCGTCGCCATGGTAGATGTAAACCGCCCCGCTGTAGTCACTCTCTTTGGGGGCGCCTATGGCGACATCTGATGACACAAACGTGTTTGTGTGAATATCAGTCAGTCATGAAACAAACAAGTGCGTACAGACAGGCCCCGAAAACAGTTCACTTTCCGTTGGCCCCGGCATGGGAAACAAACTGTTATAGTAAAACTCCTAATAGACAATTAAGTGTTGTTAGTGTCCATAAAAAGTCCCGCGACCTCTGCGAGAGTGGAAACAAGGCCGTAAAGCGCCGGCCAGCGCGCAGAAAACGGCACCTCCTGATCCAAGATTCACAGAGAGTCCACATTTAAAGTTTCCTTTCATAAACCCGGAGGACTCAACGTGCCATGTGGTGCCATGTGGGCAGGCGCGGCCAAAGAACGGCACCTCTTGTCGTAAATACCAAGCGAGAGTGAATTCATTGTGCGTGGTGCAGTTTCTACAGTTTTTTTTTTTTTTTTTGGGGGGGGGGGTGAAACCGAGCGGAGGAGTCTCGATTCCACTTCCGAAGGAGTTCTTTAAAAAGCGGCTCAGTTGTAAATAATTGTCAGTCATCGAGGATGTCGCCTAAGAGCGAGGAGCTAGAATTCAGGCAGCCCAGCTGCTTTCTTTCCACGCGCACAAACACACACACACACACACACACACACACACACACACACACACACACACACACACACACACACACACACACACACACACACACACACACAGAGTGCCACGCCGCATTCCGCAAAGTGTAACTAATAAGGAGATGAAACCAGGCAGCAGCTCCAGGCGTCAAGTTAAGCCCCTCGGGCTGCAGCCACTGAGTGCCAGGACCTTTTTCCTTTTTTTTCTCTCTCTCCAAACAGAGATCAGGCACAACATTGGCACAACCAAGAGTTAAAAGTAGACGATACTTCAACAGCCAAACCTTCCACTCTGGGATCAAAAGTGGAGGCCACTTGACGAACGAGCCGTGTGACCCAACACTCCGCTGGCACATCAAACTCCTCCCACCCACCCAGGGCCACGCCCACCTACCCAGGGCCACGCCCACACACCCCTGTCCTCTACTTTGCTTCGTGCGACGCCGCAGAGACGTCCCAGATCCACTTCTGTTTGAACGACGTGGGCCACCGCGGGGGAGTTGTTGGCATGAGAGTGTTTACTTTGCCTGCAGTGTTTGTGTGGGGTTTTTTTGTGTGTCAAAGAACACCCACTTTAATACCAGAACCCGGGTTTTTCCTTTTTTTCTTCATTCTTTTTTTGACTAAAACACAGTACTGTAGCTGTGATCTGCGTAATTCGCTTCAACCGTCTGTGGGTTCAGCCTTTGAGGATAATTTGTTTTGCATGTTGCTGAAACTGCGCACACAAGGAGGGGAGGGCGGCCGCTGTCGAAAGACGACCCTGGCCGCAGAGCGAGTCGAAAAAAAAAAAAAAAATGTCTTTGAAAATTTGGGATTTTCTCAAGCCTACTGAGCATTTTAATGTTTCATTTGTTTTATGAGCTCGGCAGCCAAACAGCAGAGGAAACAACTTTGTTTCGCAACAACAATGTCAGCGCAGCCTACTGCAAATTGTCAAGTGGTTGCTAATTGATGGATTACAGGTGTATAGAATAATAAAGGGCAATTTAAGAGGCTGAAAGATAATTGGAGAAATAGTCATGACAAATATGTTTTTGGTCAGCCGTAGCATTTTCCTTTTGACTGCACCAAAGGATCCCATCATATAAAACGTTTTCTTGTCTTGTTTTGGTTTGTAACTCAAACGATGACTCCTTAACCTTCTAAATTTAGCGCTCACAGTGGCTGTAAAAGTGTTCAGCGGAGCTGTAAAACACACGGCGATTTGTGTTTAATGGGCTGTAGCATTTAAACCCTAAGTGTAGCCGGCCATTTAAGTCAGCTGAACTACATCAGCGGCCGCCCGCGACCCCTTCAACCAGCTTCCATATGTGGATGTTGAGGCAACCTGGCGGGCGAGATGGAACGTTTCTGAAATCCTTTTGGTTTTATCTCTGTCATATCTGCTAACGTGCCCACGCAGAGCATTTTGGAGGGTGGAGGCAAGAACCTAGAAGTCATAGCGGGCATCATTTCAGGAAGCGAATCACATCTGACATTTTCAAACTTCCTAACTCCGCTGGGTGTCTAACGTGCGGCAGGCCTGAGGCGAGGACCCTGGTGTGGGTCAAGCCTGCAACCAATCAGAATGCCTTTGTTCTCCTTATCGACATCCAGTGGCGCACAGACGTTTCGTCTGCGTTTTCGGGCGCCGCCTCCTGAAATGAAATGTCTATGCAAAGGCACCAGACTAATTCCCGGTTCTGAATTGTTAATTAGTCTGGCTGGGCCGGGCTGGACCCTTTAAGATTTATGTTATGATCTGCCGGAGAACTCACCACCCACATTGCTCGAAGCTACTATTCCAGGCATCTTTATTCCTCTCTCTTTTCATTTGCAAAAGTGCACACTTAGGCCCTCGCCATCAAACATCAAGCATCCAAACAGGTTGTAACTTGTTGGAGAAGTGCTTCCACCAACGTGCAGCGAGAGTCCCTGGAGAGCCCCGAAGACGGTTTAAACTTCCAGCATCGACGAGTCGATGACATCCAATGCAAGGCATTAGAAAAATCCCCACCGCGAGCAAAACAAGCAGACAGAGTGTAAACTGTTTAGGCTGACCTTGATATCCGTCGTCGTCTATGTCTCCTATGGCAGCGATGCACTCTCCGAAGTGGGCATTGAAGGCATTGTCGCCGCTCAGGACAGCTTCCTCCTCCATCACCCCCTGAAAAACCATACGTGGGGTCACTTGAAGGGTCGTAAACAAGGGAAAAAAAAAAAAGGAGCCAAATTCTCTATTTGCAGCAGTTTTTCTTCTTCTTCATACAAACAATTCAACAACCAATCAGACGGCCCCGCATTCTCGCTCAAGAGTTTTTGCAAACGCACAAACAAAAACGCCTAATCTCTGCGCGTTAAATAATCCTGCGGCGCTCTGCTATTTGGCTCGCAAATCAGCATAACAAATACAGACGGTAAGAAACTAAACACGAGCAAAGCTTTGGGGGGAAAAGGAACGGAGCAGCAACGAGCAGACGATAACAGCAGCGCGGAAAACACGCTGGACACGATCAAAGGAGGCGCGCGCCCGACGCGAGCGTCTAGCAAAAACAACTCTACAAGCCGCGGCGACGCGTTTCCCGCCGACCCACACATCCCACTCACGTTGCCCTTGCTGAGGTACACAGACACCTGGCCCTCGTCCCGGAGCTGGCTGTGCATGGGAGCCCCCACCAGCAGGTCCGACAGGCCGTCCTGGTTCAGATCAACTGCACACAATGAGGAGCCAAAGTAAGAGCCCATCTGGAACCAAGCCGAGCCACAGAGCAATGGGTCAGATCAGAGGAACTTCTGCAGCACTTCATCACACATTGATCATCACACACAAGGCATGCTCTCTTTAGAAGAGTATCAAAGGAGGGTTTAACTCGGGTCCTTAAAGAGTCACAGCTTGTTCATTAGCTACCAGCGCTGGCTTTAATATGTGACAGAAAAAAACAAACAACAAAAACAACTCTCTGAGTGATGGTTTCAAACTGTCATAGGGACAGAAATAGGGCAGTGCTGATGACAAAGCAGTTAGAGTAGCGTGTCTGCGATGCATTATGAGGATAAACCGCATGCTCTGGGGGGAAGTGAGTGTTTAAAAAAGAATTGGTGGTGTGCTGGTCTTGATTTTTTTTTAAGTATTTTAAAATGACATTGATGCCTCGAGATTGAAATTGAGATTCAGGGAACTGTGGAGCTCGTACCATTTTCCCTGAGGCTTGGAAGCTCCTCACCAGAGACGATCCATCGATTTTGAAAATGTAAACCTGTGGACGGGGAAAGAGAAGTGACTTTAGCTACACAAGAGGACTTCAGAAAGTTGCAAACAGGACCGATGTTGGAGTTCCTACCTTCCCACTGCCGCTGTGCTGAGGAGCCCCAGCGGCGATATCGATCACGTTAGGGGCGGAGAAGTGTCCCGCGGTCACGGCGTAACCTGGAAACACAGACGGTGTCGCTCACAGATCTATTCAGCCTGGAGTCAGTCAGCCACGGTCATGAGCGGGCTCTCACCAAGGTAGCTGTATCGGTGTGAGTCTATGTTGTCTTTGTTCGGGCTGGAGAACGTGTCAGAAGACAGGTTGTACACCTTGACGGTCCCGGTCCAGTAGTACGACCCAGGAGCTCCGAGCACCACCAGGTCCTGGAAACAAACAAGCAATGAAATATTTGTCTTTGGTTACAGGTCAAGGTGGGTTTATGCAAAGATGTATGATTAACTTGCGCAAAAACACCACTTTGGAAAAGAAAAACACCTAAAGTCAGTGAAACAATGTAAGATACAAAACATTTTGGACCACTTTGGGATATTGACGTTATTTATAATAATATATCTATAATGTTGACACTAATATCACATCAAAGATTCGTCTGTCTGTGCGTCACGCCTCAGTTTATATCACTCATTGTACGCTTTGCCCCCCAGTTTCTGAAGTTCGTATCACTCTTCTATAATCAGCCGAGAGAGAAGGTCCAACACAACATTATGTTACAGTGAACTGAAACATTGTTTTTCCCAACATGAAAGTACATGAGCTACTTTTAAAAGCAAAAAGTTTCACTATCAGTATCGATGTCACTATCAGTCTTGATTCTGCTATCAGCATCAACAGCTGTCACAGTGGTATCTGATCAATACCAAAATTCGCAGATTGGAAACAGCTATGATGGCGCAGTGTCACTATTTAAACACTGATACCATGTACTATACTTGATTATTGATTTTTTTTTTTAAAGTAGCCCTGCGATGAACTGGGGACTCATCCAGGGTGTCAGCCTGCCTTCACCCTATGACAGCCGAGAGAGTCTCCAGCCCTGTAACCCTGAGTTCGGGAAGAAGCGGGTACTGAAAATGGATGGATTTCTTAAAGTAGTTGTATAAAACCTACATTGCGTGTCTGCTAAAACATATATGTAAAGTATATGAGCGATGCTGACTTTGCTACACAATCAACTTGATTTTATGACAAAATAAAATCACACTCATCAAAATAGGCTATCATTAGCAGCTTAAATCAGTTTGAATTTAACTACAATGTCTAATCTTGATAAGTAAGAATCAGTAGAATGTGGTTTAACAGGGTAGGCACAGAAAGCTGTCACCGATGGATGACTGTTGTGACAGTTGCTAACTTCCTATCCACACCCATCTACAAAACAGAACAACGGCGGTGCTGGGCTATCGGGTGAAAGCCTGGTTAACCAGCGACCGCAGGCTGGTTGCCGCTATCTGCTCTGAACCACAGAGCCAGATGGCACGCTTTGTGCTTTGATGTGACGAGGAATTCAGAGGTGGGTCGACGCTGACAGCTGTAAAACAACTCGCACACAGCTCTCTGTTTTTCGGTGGCACTCGAGACGCTACTCCTTTCGATGACGCCCGCTCGCCGCTTCCTGCCTCCCTCGATGTTATCGCCGCCGCCGGAGGTTGTGTTTCAATTGCAGGAACGCAAAACAAGAGCTGTCGGCGTGGCGAGTGTCTCCACTCCGCAGCGTGCACTCTGTCCCCCCCTCCCCAGCGCGAGGAAGTCAAACATCTGGGCACCACCAGGCGTGGGCAGCGGCGGTGCAGGAGGGGATACGCTTTAACAGTTGGACGTCCTCTTTTTTTTTCAAATTCCTCGCATTCTCTCACGCAAGGGGGGACGTGCACGTGGACAAGGGATACTCTCACACTCTGGTGGCTTCACCAAAGAGAGTTTTGTTGGTTTTGTCGTCGGTTTCCGAAGGGCTGAAAACAAACTTTATCAGCGCCCCTTGGCTTCCCCGGAGACTTCTCACAGCGGTTTATAGGTTCCACATGATGTCAGTAAAAGCATCTCATATTCAGCGAGGCCGAACACTCACAAGTCTGATCCCTCCACGGTTATTTTCACGCTTGTACATTATTAAGGATTTTCACGCCTGAACCCCAATACATGTGACGTCACACACTGGCCCCCGGGGCCTCGGCGGCGAGCAGGACACGCGTCTCAAAGAAGCCGGCATAGAAATGCTCAGCGAATTATCAGTCAGGTCATCTCACATGATTTCCTGTTTATTATCTGTGACGGGCAAAGCATTTTTGTGCGACGCGTCAATAAGTGCTTCACGCATTCACGCATGTGCTTCCGTACAGTCTGAGTGAAAAACACGCGGCTAATGGATGATGCTGACAATTTTCTGCCTTACGTAACAGCTCGTTCAATGCCAGACAATTCATGGAATATTCAGATGTTTTGCTAAATCTCAAAGAGAGGTCTTGAAACACAGAATTTCTGAATAGAACGGCATCAAAAAGTGTATCCACGCCAAAGAAAGTTTCTTTTTCAGCCACTGCCGTGTTTGCATTGCACCATTTAGCTGATTTGACTTTGAAATAACAAGAAAATACATTATGAATTGTGGAGAAAAAAATTATCAAATTCAAAAAATATCATCAGAAATAATCACAAAGACATCTTTTTTCAGGTGGTTTTGTTCAACCTTTCTTACAGTATTAATTCTGGTCACGACCATGGACACGGACTGACATTTTTTTGTTGTGGTTGTTTTGGGGGGGTTTTTTTGACGTAAAAAGAATTGAGGGAACCGGGAATTAGGCTACATGTCATGTTCGAATGCATATTTATCTTGTGAAACCACATCAGTATGAGTTGGGACGCTCTTCGCACAGTGTCCGCGAGCGGAGACATGTGCTAATTGTTAGTCAGCAGAGCCCCTGGCTGAGTCGATACAAGTACTTATATACATCTGAGCGCAACATCCCCATTTTCCACATCATTTGACTTCTGCAGCCTGGAGGGGAGGAACAGAGGTGCGGTGGAGGGGGTGGGACAGGGGGGGGGAATCCCCTGAGCTGCAACATCTCTGTTAACAATCTTCATCAGCGTCATCGTGGGCAGTCACATTAAGTGAAAAAAAAGGGGCTTCTTTGAAACATAAGCCAATGCTGGAGGAGAGTTACCACATCGTGCTCTGAAGTTGAGAAAATATGTCTGCTTTGAAACTATGGAGAGGAAGAGTGGAATAGTCAGTAGGATCTATTAGTGCCAGCGCTCATCCAAACAGCACCTCCGTCATAGGAGGAAGATCACACAGACGGAGAAGGTGAACGGGGGCGGCGTTACTGACCTCCATAAAAACTCCCGCTATCCCGGCTTGGCACGAGCCGTGCTCTTCCCCATACTTCTGCTTGTAGTCTGCAAGAAAAAATAAACCACAAATTATT
Source organism: Nelusetta ayraudi (assembly GCF_046127955.1). Classification (NCBI taxonomy): domain Eukaryota; kingdom Metazoa; phylum Chordata; class Actinopteri; order Tetraodontiformes; family Monacanthidae; genus Nelusetta; species Nelusetta ayraudi. The sequence goes on along the minus strand of NW_027466058.1, from coordinate 4,204,912 downwards.
TCACTGTGTGCTCGAGACAGCGTTTACGGGAGCCTCTTTTCCCGCATTCCATATGCAGCTAGTCAAAGTCTCAGTCCCATCCACGAGGAATTGGTCGGAGGGGAGTCGGGGGGCACATTCAACAAGGCGACCGATTACATGGCGAGGGCTGGGGGGGGGGGGGGGGAGTGGGGGAGACTTGGGACACGGCGCTTCTCCGGTTACAAAAATATTGGGCTTGGATCGGCGAAAAGAAGAGAGAGAAAAAAGGGAAGGCGCTGTAAATACAGTCGCATGCAAAGCCCGTCTGGCTTCTCCAGGACTGCTGGAAGGACGTTTCGGAAGGAAGTGAAGCTCTGACTCAGGCGCGCAATTAAATAGCTCAGAGTTACGCAACATTCGGATCACGTCGGCGTGGTTCGACCTCGAGCGGGTCGGGACTTTGCTGGATTCCAATGCAGCAGAAAACAGGAGGTCGACCTGATTCGATTCGCTGCTATCACGACTGATTCGTCTTAGGAAATAAATTTAAATTTAAATTTAACTTGTATTTAAAACACATCAGCGTTCGGAGTGGAAACAAAAACCACTGCTGCAATAGAACAAATCAACTTATTTTCTGATAGGTGTGTAAAAAAAAAAACAACCTCTGCGTTGCCTAATGGCTGCCTGTCTGGGACATCCCACATCTCCTGCCGTCGCAGGCGCCGACAAACATGGAAGCAGATGTGTCGGCTTCACACTGTTGCTCCCGCAACCGCGGATCACGTGCCGTGATAAACGTAGCTGCTGACGGGGATAAACAGACCGTGGCGGCGGTCTGCAACGCGGTTCTTCTGTTCACACCGAGGCGGTTGACGAAATGATAAACGACGAGCCATCGCGTCGACGACGCTCGGCTCCGGTCGACTGGCGGCTCTGCGTGGCTGTGCTTCTGGAACTGCGATGTCAATGGATGTCGTCTGGAATCATCTGGAATGGAGCCATATCAGTGACTCTGAGGGGCTAAAGCAGGGGTGGGCAAACCATTTGACTGGAGGGGCCACAATGGGTTCTAAAATTTGACCGTGGGGCCGGAGCAGGAGCAGATGGGTGGAGTATTTTGATGACCCACTTCAGGGGAGGAAAAATATATATCATGGGATATGTAGAAGACATGTTTGTTAATGGCAATTGTATGCGTCTTTGAAGCCCAACGGCATTGAAATGACTCTTAAAAAACAGAAAAAAATGGATGAAATGCAGCTATTTTATTAATTACTTACTATTAACATCATTTACAAAGTAAGTCGGCGGACCAATGGGCTGCATACGGCCCCCAGGCTAGGTGGGATAGGTTGCCCATGCCTGGGCTAAACAGAGTGGATGTAAAGTACATGAGTGCACTGTAGTTTGTTTGCTAGCATTAAATTGCTGTGTTTTAAGACGACAACAACAGCAACAAGGCAATTTTGGCATTCGATTCAAAACACCAGCTGACCTGCTCTCCAAATATCACTGTTGATCCCAGCCAATAAGAACCCCATATGGGTTGACCACTAGCACTTAGCTAACATGCTACACTATATTACCAAAAGTATTTGCTCACCCATCCAAATGATCAGAATCAGGTGTCCTAATCACTTGGCCTGGCCACATGTGTATAAAATCAAGCACCTAGGCATGCAGACTGTTTTGACAAACATTTGTGAAAGAATGGGTCGCTCTCAGGAGCTCAGTGACTTCCAGCGTGGAAGCACAGGATGCCACCTGTGCAACAAATCCAGTCGTGAAATTTCCTCACTCCTAAATATTCCACAGTCAACTGTCAGCTTATTATAAGAAAATGGAAGAGTTTGGGAAAAACAGCAACTCAGCCACAAAGTGGTAGGCCACGTAAACTGACGGAGAGGGGTCAGCAGATGCTCAGGCGCATAGTGCAAAGAGGTCGCCGACTTTCTGCACAGTCAATTGCTGCAGAGCCCCAAACTTCATGTGGCCTTCAGATTAGCCCAAGTACAGTACGCACAGAGCTTCATGGAATGGGTTTCCATGGCAGAGCAGCTGCATCCAAGCCATACATCACCAAGTGCAATGCGAAGCGCCGGATGCAGTGGTGTAAAGCACGCCGCCACTGGGCTATAGAGCAGTGGAGACGCGTTCTCTGAAGTGATGAATCACGCTTTTCCATCTGGCAATCTGATGGACGAGTCTGGGTTTGGAGGTTGCCAGGAGAACGGTACATTTCGGACTGCATTGTGCCAAGTGTGAAATTTAGTGGAGGAGGAATTATGGTGTGGGGTTGTTTTTCAGGAGTCGGGCTTGGCCCCTTAGTTCCAGTGAAAGTGATGACAGAGTCTGGTGTGAATGAACTTGACTGGCCTGCACAGAGTCCTGTCCTGAACCAGATAGAACACCTTTGGGATGAATTAGAGCGGAGACTGAGAGCCAGGCCTTCTCCACCAACATCAGTGTGTGACCTCACCAATGCGCTTTTGAAAGAATGGTCAAACATTCCCATAAACGCACTCCTCAACCTTGTGGACAGCCTTCCCAGAAGAGTTGAAGCTGTAATAGCTGCAAAAGGTGGACCGACATCATATTGAACCCTGCAGGTTAGGAATGGGATGGCACTTAAGTTCATATGTGAGTCAAGGCAGGTGAGCAAATACTTTTGGTAATATAGTGTATCTTTGAAAAGCTTTCCCATCTGACAAAGCCCCACTTGGCCAACGTGGTTGCAACCGCCCTGTCACCTTGCAGCGCCCGACAGTTCTCTCTATCTCTTCCCATTTTCGCTGAAGTGAGAGAACGAGCCTCGTTTGATCCGGTTTCGCAGCTCCGTTGCCGACGACCTTCTGATATTTAATGTGTGTACAAATGAGCGGAGCGATCTAAGCCAACCATCATGTCGTAACATAAACAATTTAAGATTTTCCCCTTGTCCGGACATTCCTCCGAAACTCCTCAAGTGTTTGGAACAGGCAATAAAATGAATCTCTCCGTGGTTGGACAAGCCGGCATAAAATTCCATGGCAGTTCATCCTCATTTTTTATTTTTTGTTTTTTTTTTTCTCAACGGTAATTTCAACCCAGACCGCAAATGTGATGTGAATGGTGGGTCAGGAGATGCATAAAGTCATTAAGGTTCCTTCTTTCTGGACAGAAACCAACAGTGCAATTCCCAAAGGTAACCTTTCGAAGTTTCCCTTCATTCTTTTCATTAGCCGTGACCAAACATGCTGGACAATCCAGCATGTTTGTGTGCGCTAAGTTCGCCCACGCCGGAGCCCTCGACTGTACCTTCGTAACAAGGGATGAGCGGTTTGGTCCGGCCCTGGAGGGTGGGAGGAATGATGGAGCAGTAACCATGTGGAAGAATGTACTGTGATTGGTAAAAGACGTTTTTCCAGCGGTGGGCACAGGCCTGTAACAGGGAGACAGAGGCACAGATGAAGGAAAACAAGATCAGACACACGTCCGCACTGTAAACAAAAAAAAGATACATATCGTTAGCCTCCTAGCATAGCCTAAGTCATATTTGAACGTTTTTGGAAAACAAGAAAAGACACATTGCACATTGGTGTTTTTTTCAATATCACAATTTGGCCAAAAAATGACTTAGGCAATTATACTATCAGGCTAACAATATAGGATTCTGTGAACAAAGCAGGACGTTACTGGGCCGAGCTGATGGTAAGAATCAATATCTCTGTGGCTGGAAAGTGATAATTGTCCACAACTGTGAGTTTGAGTGAATATTATTATCAATATCACACTGAAGTTGAAGCTGCAGACAGCTGGGGGGAAAAAAAAGCACACAAAGCAAAAACAAAAAAATAACAAACTCCAACTTTCCTCCACTCTGCACAAGCAGCTCATTTTCTAAAAGTGACAGTTAAGAACTCTCGAAACAATATTTCCCCTCGGCATCAAACATTCCACGGATCCATGTGTCAACAGGACAGTGTGTACTCGACCTGAAACCTTTTCACAGATACAGGCTCCTGCATAAATGTGGGAATAATTTAGTGCTCGCTAAGCGGGGGGACGGTGCCGGGTCTCCCGTGGCTCTGTGGACTGGATCTGGAAGCCTCTGCGCAGGCAAAGTTCACTCAATCTTCCCCCCTCGAACTGTTAAACACCCGCCCACACCCCCGCCCGACCCCACTCAACCCCATCCCCCGTCCCCTTCCCCAGGCACTGCAAGCCAATGTAAATGAATGCGAGGCCTTTGGCAGACTGAGTGCGTCGCAGCAGCATCAGATGACGGTCAGGAAGCGGGACGCTATGTTGAGAAACGCTCGCGTTCCGCGGGAGAGCGAGCTGCTGACGGTGCCAGCGGGCTGCTCTCACACTTGGCAGGAGGAGGGACTGTTTGACAATAGTGCAATCAGTCGACGCGAGGTGGAGAAAAATAGATCTTGGGCGACAGCTGGCAGAGTCTATCCAAACACATGCTTTTATCTTCCTGTTCATATTCTTCTTAATTTCATATCTTTATTTAAATGCTGGATGCCAGAGGAAAAGTCATGCATGATTAATAATGTGTGCATATATATTTATAAATTGCATTCCTCTAAAAACAGACAGCATACTTTCTCTCGCTCTCCATTTACAGCCTCCAGCTAATGGAAATGTTTTGGGTTGTGGCTTCCTTCAAACACCGATGCTTTGAACCCTCTACGTGCTTTGGTGTCGGTTCCCTTTGTGACATCACAAAGTTCACAAGAATGGACTTTCCTCAGTCCTTTCAGTTCAGTGGCAGGTCAAAGAGATGTCGCAGAACCTGGTGAACTACTACCTTAAGGTTTACTCATAAAAATAACTGGGTTCGACTGCGAGTGCAGCCAAAAACGGCATGTCTGCAAAACAGTGTTTTCTCCTCTGCAACGCAGAAACGTGAGGCCATTATGGTGAGATTAAGAGGAGGGGGGGAGGCAAAAGCACACGTGTTGGAGGGTCAGCACCTCTTTTTTTTTTCATCTCAACCCTGTGTGGTTGGCAAACACCACTGAAACTAAAAGCTTGTTGTTCCATAACACCCCTCGCTAGACATTCCCAGGGCTGACAACTTCTACAATCCTTCTTAAAGTCAGCCTGACGAGTGGAGCCAAGGGTAACGGTTTGAAAACGCGTGCCAGTGCATTCCGAGAGCGGATCAAAGGCAAACATAATGGAGGGAATGGAGGCGCCGAACGTGCCAGAGCAGCAACGTGGGACGTCTGTAATACGCAGGAATTCTGGTGGCAGTGCGAGGGCGATCTCGCAGCAGGTAGCCAAACACATTCGCACCTGTAATGAGCCTTCCAGGAGCTGTCCGGTCCATCAGTGGGCCCTCGCAAACGTCTTGGAAGGCTGTTAACCCCCCCCTCCAGCCCCCACACTCCTCACCCGACCCTCTCGCCGCACAGGAGATGGGTGGTTAACGTTTAATGAGAGGCTGCCCTTGGACGGGACCACCGCAGAGGAGCCCAAGCCTAAACAAACTTTGCCAGGTGCCCTATGATCCCTTTGCAAATACCCAGTCAAGCACCTCTGGGATTAGCACCACTAGTTAGTCTATTTTTCTAAATCCCGGCTCTCAAACCTTTGGCCCCCCCCCAACCAACAAACAACCCACCAAAAAAAAAAAAGAAACCTGCACCGGCGACTCATCAAGCTGCGAACATTTCGCCGTATTATGCAACCTGGCAGACTTTTTCCAAAATCTGACCTTGAATGTAAACACGCAAAACTGAAGAAAAAAAAAAAAAGAGTCAGTTTGATTTTCGCTTGTGCCGAGAGATTGAGAGCATGTAACCCGGGATGAAGGTAACAGAGACTTTTTTTTTTTCCTTTTTCTTTGCCGAGGGCGATGATGCTGAGAGCAGCTGTGGTTTAACAGTGCGGTCCGCGCTACCACATTTGTAGCAACGACGCTGGCACAATCAGGCCTATTTAGGCCGGCGTGCATGGTTCGCATTAAATCACCGGGACCGAGCCGCCGGCTGCTCTGCCGTTCACCCTTCCACCACCACCACCACCACCACTCCCACCACCTCACCAGTATCTTGCCGTCGGCCCTGTCCTGGCGGGCCAGGCTGACCCCCATCCACTCGTCATCCCTGTCCGCCTGGCACGTCTTCCCGCACGCCTCCCGCGGCCTGTTTCCTGAAAGACAATGAGGGCGGCTCAGGACACGGAAAGTCTTGGAAGGAGCGGCTTGTCACTCAGCGGCCATTGTCAGCTCTTGGCTGAATATTTATTTCGGCCGAATGAGCGATTGCCTAATCGGCGGCGGGCGGCGTTGATGTCGCAAGTGTTTTTGCAACAGTGTTTTCTGCTATTACTGAGTGGACAGAAATGTTATGTTACGTTATATAATGTTACACATTACGCAAGGTTGTAACGTTGTAACGAGGACTGAGATCAGCCTCAGAGGGAGGAGGCAACACCTGCCTGTTAGTACTGTTAGTAACCTGGGAGAGGTATTAGTGGCGTGAGAGTGCCCTCTATGATGTCACAAAGGGGCTATTTATACACTTTCTGAATGGTGCAGCAAGCAAAAAAAAGTAAAGGATAATAATTTGCCCAAAAAAAATTTGGAGAGGGGGTTCACTGAGTTCACTTGAGACATAAAACGTTGTTGGAAAACAGTGGCAAAGTAAAATGAGGGCAAGCATTGGATAAAAAAAACAAAACAATAATAACTGTCTCAGATCAAAATCATATCAGCACAAGTCTGGATCTTTGAGGCTTAGTAAGACTGACTGATCTGGATGCAGTTTTTACCAAACTGCAGAGTGACTGTGAAGCTCCAGCCATTCAAACGACACACAAATCAAAACACTGATAGTGAAAAAAAAGCGATCTGCAGCCTTAATAATTACACTCCGCCCACCCACCACTTTTTTTGCTTGCTAAAGTTTCATCCACTTTCTCCCCTAAACACAACTGATTCAGCACGAAAGCATGCAAGCAAGCCAGCGTCGCTCCCAGTGTGTCGGCGGGCTGCTGCCGCTTCCCGGAGGGAGGCCCATCACAGTTCAACTCCTCTGGCTCTCTGAGCCCCAACTGCACTCGGACACACTTACAGTGACTGTGCAGGGTTCTCTTTATTTGTTTTGTTTTATTCTCTTTTTTTTTCCTTTGACAGGCTGTCAGGGCCCGGAGGTTAATGTAGAAGTCATGACTGAACCTCCTCGCCCCCCAATCCCCCGCCCCTGGCTTTCTGTTCCTGACCACAAGAGCAGAACAGAGCCGGGGACTCGCTGTTGGAGTAGGGGGGCGGCGTGGGTGTGTGTGTGTGTGTGTGTGTGTGTGTGTGTGTGTGTGTTAATGTGTTGGCTCACGTGCTTGGAAAACATTAGCCGGAGCATAAATCATATCTCAAAAATATTTATGGACCCTTTCCACACAGACAGAACCCCCACTTTCCTTACGCACGGCTCGGTGTGTACGTATATGAATATAACAACGTGGAAGAGGGAACAACTGTGGCAGTGTTCGGAGAAGAATGAGGCAGCATTATTCTAATAAAACAAAAACAGATGCTGGGGGGTGGGGTGGGGGGGGGGGGGGGGGGTGCAAGAGCTCGGCCATCAGATGGGCTTTCTCTAACTTTCAAAGTGACTCCCTGTCTTCCTGCTCACGTTTCAACAGTGTTCAGTGTGCACAAGTCACAGATATACGCATATATATAGCACTCTCTCATGGGACTCACCTCTGCCCAGGTCCATCTCTGTGCAGCGGCGGTCCGGGTTGCTGTGAACCCGGCACTTGTACACAGCTCCAGGGGAGCGGACGGAGCTACTGTAGGTAGAGTTGGCCTTGGGTGCCCCCACGATCACCCTGCGGACATGAGACACAGGGAGAGGATGGGTCACAAGAGGAGTTTGCGCGCTTGTCGCAGGATGTAACAATAAAAAAAAAAAAGTGCCTTTAAAAGTCACGGGAAATTATAGCTGTTGGGAAATAATGTCGTTTTGATGCAAAATATCACTGGTCTAGACAGTTTTGTGCGTTTTGTTGGATGAAAAAAGGTCAACGCACTGTTGACAGCCAAACATTTCCAGGAACAGCGGAGATTTGGACTCACCAGCGCGTGTTGTCATGATAATGCTCCAGCACAGAATAGCCAAAGAAAGAAGAGTTCGGTCCGCGGAACACCAGCGGGTGTTCTAAGTCTATATTGAAGGAAAAAGCCACTGAAATAGAGAGACAGACGTAAAAAACGTCCGTTAATCCGACGTTCCCTCCGCGGAGCGTGGCCATTCCCGTGCGCAACGTGCGTAAAAACGCGGTGAAAGTGTCCAAACCAAAGGCGAACAAGAAAAAGAAAAAAAGAAAAAAAAAAAAACCCAAGATGCAAAAACTCTTTTCAGCTCTTCACTTGCCAAAACTGTTACGACACTATCGTCCTTCACTTATTTCTCCCCGTGTCTGGCGCGGTTGCCGGGCTGCTGTGTCATGAGGACGGAGGCTTGAGGAGGAACGTTAACGGTCCGGTAAATAACGGTGCGTCAGCTCCTCTCCATCCTGTGTCAGAAAGTTGTCGCTCGCGGGCTGCCCGCCGTGTTGATAAATGCGCACCAGTGGCGTGAAGTCGCGTGAAGCACACGCGAGAGGACCGGAAGCGCCTGCGGTTTGCTTTTTCAAAATACAGGCCTCGCGGAGTAGTTTTAATGTGGAGGGAGCGCTCGATTCGCAGGCGCACAAGGCTTCACGTTTCCGCCGCAGGGTTTGAGGGTCTCCGCTCAGTCGCACTGCTGCCCCCTAACGGAGAAAACTAGGTAATATTATTAAAAAAAAAAAAAAAAAAAAAACACGCTGCCAATTGAAAGTTTTCATTGAAAATATGATATTTCGCCACCAAATCAAACTTCAGACAAAATATCATCAGTGAATTTGTTAGTGGAAGGGATTAGAGGAGCCTCTTAGGTTCCTCTAGTAAAGCCAGAAGAGGACTTTGAACATATTCAGAATGAGTTTTTTGTGCAGATTTTGTCTTCATCATTTTCTTTCACGCTACAACAGCTTGGTAACACATTCATGACTCGCATATCTATGGAGAACGTTACCTGCGCCACATGCTACATGCATTATAGAGCATTATGCAAATACGTCTTGATTTTGTTTGCTTGTTTTTACATAAACTTGGTGTTTTCCCAAAATCCTTCGCTTGACGACAAAAACTGATGTGTTTGTCCAGTCATTTAACCCCAGTCTCTTGTGAGTCCTGCTAATGAGTGACTAGGCTTGCAAGTTAGCCATAGCTACAATTCTGCAGGGCTGGAATCTACAGTACCTTGTATTTATATGAAACAATGTTTCATAATTTTTTCCTCTTTAAATAAACAAGAAAATGAATAACACAAACCGTCTTTGCCTCTCTGAGCTGCCTGTATGTCAGCAACCTGGCCTGTGTTCACAAAAGCCTGTTGGGCCGTGTCGAGAGAGGGAGAATATTGTGTTTAGGCACGTTTGGATTAGATGCAAGACGCACGTTAGAGCAAAAACACAATTTCAATGCTAAGCCTGATTTTCTATAAAACAAAAGTCAAACTAAAACGAACCAAAGGAACTCACCACCAACACGTCTGCCTTCCACCATGTGCACATTTCAACAGCGTGCTGTCACTTTTAATCAACCTTTTGACACCAAGTACAGCAGTGAGGACGCGGGAGCGAGACGCTGTTCTGTAAATACAATTTAATTTGTTAGTCTGAAAGTGTATGGCAATAGTGGCCTATAGTACAATTTTGAATGATCATAGTACAATTTACAGTTTGTCTTGTTGTGTCTCTACGTCAGTGTCAGTGACAAAATATAAAGCATAGAAAAGCCATGTTAAACAAACAAGGTCCAGAGGCCGATATATCTTCATGTGGTGCCAGTGCACAGTTAAAGGGTCCTTTACAACTTTTACAGGGGAAGTCATTCAGACAGCAGCATGACACAGACACCTATAATTCAACTGGCCTGTCATCAATACATGATAATGCTTATTGCACATGCCAATCCGTACCAACATATTCTGAAAAAACAAAACAAAAACAAAAACAAATCATCTTTATCTAAAAAGTATAAATTAACAAATTCAATACCAGAGTAAAACAGTATTTATGGAAGATTTGTGAGCCTGGCATATTCTTTAATTCCCTCAAACCTTTAGATTTATGTTCACACACAAACAGAGAGTCCCAGAGTGTGCCCATACATACAATCACACCGCCACAACAAAAGAAAAACCACACACATATGCATCAAAACAACAAGAAACGCGGAGAGAAGTTCTTGAACGGATCACGACAGTCTTCCTCCTTCGCCGCCGGCGGCAGCAGCAGCAGCAGCAGATGATTTCCGTCCGCAGAGTCATAAAGACTCATCGTAACCAAGGCTGTTGAGGAACACAAGTGAGGTTAATCCAATTAATCGTGCAATTATCGCTGAAAAATGGCAGTCGCATATCGTTAACTGCAAGAGGGACAAAGAGCTGCGGAAATGCTCACGATTGATTTCGCGTCTTCGTTCTCCAAAACCTTTTGCGCCTGGTCAGGAGGAAACTTGAGCATGGACGTAATCACTTTGGCCATTGTCTGCAGATGAAAGACAACCAAAAAAAAAAAAAAAGTCTGTATTTGGGCAACAGTTTTGGTAACAATAATCTGCGATGACATGACCAGAAAGAAAAAAACAAAAAAAACAAAAACAAACCAAAAACAAACAAACTCCCAGGCCTGGCTGTCCAGTTTCATGAACGCACCCATAAACATAAAGCCTAATTAGAAACAGGCCCGCTGTAGGAAAACCAGCTAACACTAAACAAGGCCAGCATGTCTTTAAATGGTAAACCGCCATCATGCCGGTTGTATACTCCGGAGGCAGCCTGGGGGGTGTCCTCGGCACGGCGGAGGTCTGCTGTGTTGCCATAAAGGCCGACTGTTGGCGGAGGGGCTGGGAAAGCCCCCGCTGACTTTAGGACCATGTCGAATGCACTGTTAATTAGGCATCACTGTTAATTTGATCCGGGAAGACTGGACACAACATGACTTTTATGCGGTGTCTTAAAGCAGTTGGCTTTTGTGAGGCGGATGCAGGTCACAGGGTTTTCTGTTCACGGGCTGCCTTTTCTGATATCAGTTGCTAAATGCTTTTGTACTGGTCTGACCCATCCTTCTTCTTCTTCTTCTTTTTTTTTTTAAGAAACATTAACCGACAGAAGTCAACAGATTTTACCATTAATACTATTAGACTAAAGATTAGTGAAAACATATATGAAGTCCCATAATATGAAAATACTGCTTTATCTGAGTATTAACACACAATGTTTAATATGGTTAAAGCTCAGATAACAAGGGAGGATACATTCATCTAAAAACAAAATTCTACATTTATGAAGCAGTCACTTTTATTTTTTTCCCCCCAGAGACAATAAACTATTGTTTGTGGTTGTTTTATAATCCTATAGAATGACTATAACAATACACAGTGGTGATAAATTTTAATGCATCATAGTAAAAAAAGAAAAGGAGCCTACTTTTGTTTCCCGTCCCATCATGTACTCAAACAGCACCTTCCTCAGGTACTCCATCTCAGTGGCTTCAGTCAGAGAATCACTGTTCAGCTCAGCATCTGGAATTACAAAAAAAAGGCAATATGATCATTAATTACTCTGCATGCTTTATTAGACTGTAGTAATAACGTAATAACCTAGTGGAGAACCATCTAAGCTGAGCGCTCTGTGAATGGCTGACATTGGGTTTAGCAGACTTCCCGCTAAACTACTCGGTGAGGTGATTTCAGATGGCCCAGAGTTTAAGTTAGAAGCTGAATCTAATATGCAGCATGTGTGCCACTGTGGGGCTGCCTTCTGTTTATGTGTTCAAGCTACTTTCAGCGAAGGAATTGGTTTAATTTAAGCACCAGGTATGAATGTGGGAAAGAATGGCCCGGGCTCAGCATGAGCCTGTTAATACTGCAGAGGAGTCCAAGAATGAGCATTTTAATTGTTCGCCTACAGCCATACAACTATTATCCCCTTAATAACTGAGAAAGGGAAATAGGAAACTAAGCAGCAACCTGGAAAAGGAATACAACACTTACAAGTCTGCAATTTCCCTCAAAAACATCCTTGTCGGAGAACTCTCTATCTGAGGCAATAGCTCAGGAAATCTAAGGCACAAACACCTCAATGCTTCAGTGATAGGAGCGTCTCTTTGCGTCTCTTTGATCTCTGGTGAGCAGGACAGAGTTGAGTGCGCAGCCTTTGTCCCGCTGACCTCGGGTGACCCCCACCTGGGTCCGCCACCCAACCAAGCAGGGGGTGGAAGATGTGAAACCAGATGCCAGCAGCCCTGGGATCAGCCCTTCACCATCACGATGTCACACAAAGCGGCTTCGCAATGATGCAATCAGGAAATTAAGCTTTGATTTCCTGTTTTCGCGCACTTTCTGCAGTGCGTTTTTGTTGCAGTCGAATGTGGGGTTTCCAGATTTCTGATGCGGATGTACTGATGGAAACAGTTAGATCTTCATCTGTAGAAGCCATGAAAGTGAAGACAGTCTTCACTGCCGGCCGCCCCTTCTGCCAGCAGGTTCTCTTTACGACAACAGCAGGGAAGCTCAGCGAGGAGGCTAGAAAACAACCAACCCCCGCACAACACTCCACATACCGTCAGCGACACACACACACACACACACACACACACACACACACACACACACACACACACACACACACACACACACACACACACACACACACACACACACACACACACACACACAGAGTTCTTATCTAATCAGTGAGACGGAGACAACTTCAATCTTGCCCTTGGGCAGAACTGCTCAAATCTGAACCCGGAAATCTCCCCCAACTGTCTTGACATTCCGTTTCCCAAAGGTTTTTTTTTTTTTTAACTGAACTGAATTGAATTGTCAGCTACCAACGGAACGTGTCTCTAAGTGGCATTCCGTAATCCCAATCAGCTTCTTTCTCAGATAAAGATTTCCAAAGTAATGAATGCCAGAGGTGACTGCTGCGGTGATAAAGCACAGAGGGAAGAAGAAGAACTTTGGATCTTAAACAACTGCTGCTGGGATAACAAGAGATTAACATGGGTTTGGCTGTCATGGCAGTTTAATCAGAACGGAATGGGATTTGACATTTTATGAAGAATATAAAAACAAAAGGTTTTTTGGTGGAAAACAGTGTTTTGTTTTACTCCTTAACTTGGTTAAAAGTGTGGTGCTGAGTGGCTGCCCATGCTGTGTTGATGCACAGCTAACGACACACAGTAACAAATCTGATTGTAGTTTGCCCAATCGCCTTCTATGGTCTGCCTTACCTTTCTGGACACACTTGCAAGATTGATACCTTAGATTAGGGCTGGGCGATTTTGGACAAAAATAAAATCCAGATTTTTTTCTCTGAAAACTCGATTTTCAATTTCGATTACTTGGTAAAACTACACAAATGAATCCCCCTGTGACAACCTTAAATATCTTTCACCAAACATCACTTTAAAAAGATTAGATATATTCAAAACAGTTCGGAAAATATTATGTGTGGTACCTAATGCAACAGGGTATTTTCTGGAGACAAAAAAACATGAAGGGAGCTCCAAAGAACTGCTAAGGCTTTATTTAAAATGTTGAAAGCCTGAATAAATAATATCCAAGTTACTTTAAGTGTGAATCGGATGTAATGCTTTACAGCTTAGCGGGCAGGGAAATGTAACCAAGAGAGAATCACTTTTTTTTTGATGTGGTTCATGGTGAGTAAATCCTGATTTTTATTTAATTTTTTCTATTCAATTAAACAGTGAAACCCACAATGTCCTCAAAATCAAAGCTAAGTCTGCACGCCATGACTCCGGATACCTCACGACACTGCCGGTGGCGTCTCCACTACGGAGGGGCTGTTCGGAGGGGCTGAACTAAGTGATTCACGGTGTTCACATTACCTTTAAATGAGCTTCCGAGATGAGTTACGACGGCGGTGCGGTGGAAACATTTAATCTTGTCCTCCAGCGAGTGAATCTACCGTGGAGAAACAAACAGGCACGCACAAATTACCAATAAGATCAAGCTATTCGACCCCGGTGGGGTTAATTCTATGCATTAGTTTAATTGCTGCACGGAAGACGGCGCGCAGCAAATGGCCCGGCCGTCCCGAGGGGACGCTCGTGAGAGCGGCGCTGTGTGTGAGAAAAACCGTGGGAGGCAACGGTCGCCGTGTTTACGGGGTTAAACCGAACGTAAACAGATGTGCCGTGTAATTAAGGCTATGCAGTAGGAGAGCGGTAGCTCCCTCGCGCCGGCGGGCCACAGGATCATGGGAGAAAGGCCACGTGGACGTGATGTTTCATTTGTCCCAGATGAAAAAGCACGCAAAACAAAAAGCCGGCAATATTTACTCTCTCCACGAAGCCCTGCTCCTTCAAACGGGCTTCGCTCAGCAAGGTGGTCTTCTCCGCCAGCGTAACCTGTGACAGAGAAGGACACCGATGTCACAGAGACCTGGAGGCTTTTACTGTTGTTCTTTCCAGCGTTGAGGAATTTAAAAGGAGTCCTCGCGAAATTATTGGCAATTGGACACCAGAACATACCTGGAGATCCTCGAGGCTCACTGGCTCCTACAAAGGAAAAAGGAAAAAAAAAAAAAAAAAATTGATCGATGTAAGTCAACAATAAAATCAGTGGTTTGATATAATGAATTAAAGCACTTTTCACAATTTTTTCTTTTTTTTTTAACAAAAAAAGAATAGCTACATTGATTTAATTTTAAAATCAATTTCAAATACTGGCAAGAGCAGATAATCCGATTTATTCCACTGCCAAACAGAGTTAGAAAGTGTCATCAGCTCTTTGAAATAATTTGCACTTTTTAAACGATGACTGTCTCAATTCTTAAGGGTTTTTATTGGTGATTTTTCTTTCAGCGTTTAAGAGTCAAAGACAAGTGGAAGAATGACTGTGTGCAGATGGACAAATGCTGACTGTTTAGCAAGCTGAAAAAACAATAGCTCGCTGGTTGTTTTTTTGTGCACACAGGAGACTATGGACCCATCCATCCACTTTCTGCCGTCTTCATGAAGACACACCAAGATCCACTGGCACATTGTGCGAACGCTTTCTGAGGCTAACATTAAGGACAGGCCTCCCGAAACATAAAGTCATACAACCCACCCATAAAATGATTAACTCATCAGGGAAAAATGCAAGTCGGATACAATAGAATGTTCTCGGAGTTGTAAATGCAAAAAAAGAGGGGGAAAAAAAAAGTCTTAAAACAGCCAAACACCTGGATCTAACCTCCCCCTGGAGAACCAACTCCAGGCTCTGGCCCTTTTCCAGCGTGCACATTTTACATGCGACTGTTGCGATAATACAAACGTAAGAGCTGAAATGGCTTCATATGATGATAATTAAGAACAGGGATGGAGGCTGGCCTGTGCCTCAGCGTCTCCTTTCCAAGGGGAAAAAAACATTCTTGAGTGATTCAGCCGAGCTGCACCGGATCTGCAGAGACCTTGGAGGGCGGCCACACGACTGAGGCGCGAGAGCGATCATAGCAAAGTATGCGAGGAAAATGTCTCGGAGTTCAGCGGTCGGAAGCCTTCAATTGCGAATCGCGACGAAGGGAAAGTCAAGACGGAGGGGAAGAACTTTGGGATGAAAAGAGAAAGGAAAAAAAAACAAACTGCAAACTGGGCCGGCCTGTCAGTCACTGGTAGTAACGCTGCCGTCAGACTGGAGGATTTCCCCAGAGGAGAACCAGGAGGGGCTCAAAAGAAGTGATTCAAAGCAGCCTCGGTGAGGTGACCTGCAGCTCTGACAGAGTCACTCACTACATAAATCAAATCTAAACCGATATCAAATCTAAATTTTTTTTTATTGGCTTGATGTATGACGCCTCGCAGCTAGAAAGGGAACGCAGCCCCCCGACAGGTCAGGCCCTTCTGACGTGTCTGACGACCCTGCAAAACTGGGTCAGGCGCGTCGGTACCTCGGCGGTGCCATGGCTCCTGGCTTGCAGCTCCTCCAGCTCCTTCTGGACCTGCCACACTTTGTCTCCCATCTCCTGCTCTCGACTCTGAGGTGGGGGAGGGGAGAGAAAAGAAAAAAGCGGCCGAGTCATTTCCTATGTTTCATCACATCATCACAGCTCAGGCATGTCGAGCAAATCAAAAAGCTCAAGTCCACCCGCTTTGTTTCAGGCCCTCCTGTTTTTAATCAGTTTCAGAGGCTCAGTCACTGGATTCCTACAATATGACAAGGAGCTAAATATAAACCCATGCATATAAGTTTCCGCCTAGTTTGGACAAATGATGATGAATTAAGTAGAAGAAGCATGTTTGAGACAACAGACACATGGTAGTAATAATAATAACTTCCATATTGTACATTGTAGCAACACAGGTTTTGTTTTTTTATTGAAATGTCACAAATGGACCACAGTCAACACACTAAAGGTAATTTTAAACAAAACCAAAATTGCTTGATATGTTATTTTCATAATTTAAATACACCTGAACTATTGGCCAAATATTACTAATAAACAATGCAAAGCAGATGATAGGCAGCAGCCATGCAAACTGCTGACAGCATCTTAACTGGCACAATAGTTGAAATCACAGCTCTGTATTGAATTATGCGACTGTGACTGGTTACAGTTGCAGAAGCTGTTGTAAAACACAAGTATTGCATTTATATTGACGGATAAAAGACAGGAGTTAGCATATAGACACATGATGCGTGTTATTAATGGAGGAGGTGCTTGAGTTCATATGACAGGCTGCCAAAAGACAAACACAGCCCAATGGGCAGCTGCCAACACTGATGGCTTCCAAATGGGGACGGGATATATTTATATATATTTTTTATACATATACATATATATTTTTTATACATATACATATACATATCTTCTTCCTAAAATCTAAACAGAAAGTCGTCTTTCTGTTCCACGCTACCTGCAGAACCTGCTCGTACTTCTGGACAGTTTTGTGCAGATCCTCCTCCTTCTGGGCGACCAGCTTTTTGAGCTGACTCACTTCTTCGCGGTGGTTGTCGATGAGCTCCGCCTCCACACTCTGGGCCTTGGCTGTGTCCAGGACAGGAGAGAGTTAATGCAAGAGAACAGAGGCCCGCATTCCAAACCGATTCTGAATGGGCCATGTCCCATTCAGAATCATGTCAGAATCTGACGTGATTTAACAACTGAACACACAAGAAACATGTCCAATGTAATTTTGATTTACTTCTGTAAATAGTGACAAAATCATGTATGGGTCATATTTTTGGAGAAAGCTGTTTCTTCAAAATATGCCTTTACTGTCTTACCAATGGTCTCCCTCACTGTTGAATCGATCTCCGTCTCTTTTAGAGCCACCTGTGTGTTGAACTCCCTCATCATTTGCTTGACAGCAGAGTTGTGCTTCATTTCCAGGTCTTCCAACTCCAGCCTTAAATAAAACAGACAGACAGAAACGGAAGATTGAGAACACATTTAGGGGTCCCGCAGTGGGCGCTTTCCAATCTGGTGGAGAAATCAGCTGTTATTTGTGGCGCCGCCCACTCACTTCAGCTTTTTCTCGCTCTCCTCCGTCAGCTCCTTCTTCACGTACTTCAGATCCTGGTCGTGCTCCTTCCTCAGCAGCCGGATGTCTTTCTGGAGCCTGCTCAGGTCCTTCTGGATCTTCTCCTTTTCGCCCTGCACCTGCCTCAGAGTTTCCTTCAGAGACGCCACGGATGCGCCGTCTTCCTCCTGGGAGTGGTTCTCCACCGCGCTGGCGGCCTGCAGCGCCACGCTGCGTTCCACCTTCGCCTCGGCGTCCGCGACCGCCGCCAGGTGCTGAGCGATCTCGCCGTCTCTGATGCGGGCCTCCTCCTTCAGGCGCTCGACTTCGGCTCGGAGGTCTTCCCTCTGCTCCTGCGCTTCCTTCAGCCTCGCCTCGGCGTCGCGCAGTGCCGACTCCGTTTCCTGCGCAGCCGACTGCTTCTCCTCGCACGAGTTCCTCAGCTCCTCTAGCGCCCTCTCCCTGCCAAGCGCCTCATCGCGGTGCTTCTCCTGCTCCTCCTTCCCCTTGGCGAGAGCTTCCTCTAGCGTTGTCACCTTCTCCTCTAGTGTTTCCGTGCGCTGCCTGCCGGAAGCCTCGCCGCCTCGGGACTCCTCCAGGGTCACCCGCAGCGCCTCCATGCTCTGCTCCTTCTCCTCCAGCTGCGAGGAGAACTGCTTCTTGATCTGCGCGATCCGCTGCTCGGCTTTCTTCTTCAGCTCGGAAACTTTGACTTTGCTCTCCGCCGCCAGCCGCTCCTCGGCCGCCTTCAGGCTCTCCTCCTTGTCTTTGAGCAGCTCGTCCTTCAGCTTCCGGAATTCCTCCCGCTCGCCCTCCAGCTCGCCGGTGTGCTTCCGGCCGTCCTCCTCCAGGGAGCGGATCCTCTCCACCGTCCGCTGCTCGGCGTCGTGGGCCTGCTGCAGCCGCTCCTCCAGCTCCTTCTTCTCGCCCTCCGCCGCGCCGTGCTGCCGCTCCAGGTCGGCCGCCAGCCGCTCGCACTCGCCGGCCTTGACGGCGAGCCTCTCCTCCAGCTCGGCCAGGCGCCCGACGCAGCCCTCCAGCTCCGCGGCGAGGCCACTGACCTTCTGCTCCTTCTCGCTCAGCACCTGGTCCATCTCCGACTTGCTGATGGACTGATTGTCGACGCTTGCCGCCAGCCTCTGCAGGGCCTCGTTCTTCTCCGACACCTCCCTCTCCAGGCCCTCCAGGGCGCCACGCAGGGACGCCACCGTGTCCTCGTACTGGCTGATCTTGGACTCGGCGCTGCTCTCGCGCTCCGACAGGCTCTTCCTCAGCGCGTCCGCCTGCTCCGACGCGTGCTTCCTCTCCTGCTCCGACCTCTCGATCTGCTGGCTAAGCTCGCTGACGGCTTCCTCTTTGGCCGCCGCGCTGCTCACCAGCTGACTTCTCAGCTCGCCGACTGCCGCCTCCAGCTCGCTGATCAGCGACTGGTTGGCTTCTGCACTCTCCGATATGCGCCGGTTGGCTTCGCCAAGCTCCTCGATGATCTGGACCTTCTCGCTGAGGGACAGCGAGTGGCTCTCCTTCTCCTCCGTTAAGGCTTTGATGTGCTCCGACTGAGTGTTTACCTGAGCGGTCAGTTGTTCTAGTGAAATGCATAGATTTGTTTTCTCCTCTGCCCGCTGCCGGAGATCCTCCTCTAAAGTGCTGATTCTTTCCTCTTTGACTCCGATGACGGCCCGCAGCTCATTGGCGCTCTCCTCCGACTTCTTTTGCAGATCCTCGCTCTCCCGACACCGGACGCCTTGTAGTGCTTCCAGCTGCGTCACCGTTTCCTCCAGGCGACCGGATAGTGTCTTCAACTTCTCCTCGCCCTCTTTAGTGGCCGTGTTCAGCCGGTCCTGGAGCGAGTTCCTCTCGCCGAGCGCCTGGCTCAGGTTCCTCTCCGCCGACTCCAGCTGCTCCTTGAGCGCCACCTCGGCCTGGGACGAGGCCTCGAGCCTGGCCGCCGCTGCGTTGAGCTCCTCCTGCAGCTTCTGCACGGTGGTCTTGCGGATGGCCACGTCCTCCTTCAGGGCCTTCAGCTCACGCGACACCTGCTCGCTGTCCTCCTTGCCACGGCCGAGCTGCAGGGAGACCTCCTCCAGCTCCTGGGCCTTCTCCTGCAGGGAGCTGGAGTGCTTCTCCGTCAGCTCGTCCACCTGCTGGACGAACTGCTCGTTCAGACGACGCTGCAGCTCCTCCAGCTCGTGCGCGTGGCTCGCACGCAGCTTCCCCAGCTCCTCCTTGTGGTTGGCCTGCAGCTCCGTCACGGCGCTGCTGAGGCCTTCCGAGCTTTTGTTGGCCATCTCCACCAGCTTCTCTTGGACCTGCTGCTTTTTCTGCTCCAGCTCCTTCTCCTTCTTCTCGAGCTCCTTCTTCATGGCGTCTTCGTTCTGCTGCAGCTTCTTCTTAAAGCTCTCGTGCATGTCTTTGGCCTTTTGCTTGCATTTTTCAAACTTGTTTTCCTGCGATTTTAACTTTGCTTGCATGTCACTCACTGTAGTTTGCATTTGCTTCTCGTGGGCGGCCTTTTCCTCTGACAGCTGTTTCTCGAGCCGGGTGTTTTCTTGCTGCTTGGCTTCGAGTTCAGCCGTCAAGGTCTTTTCCTGCTCTGTCAACTTGTTGCCGCTCTGTTGCAATTGCTGTTCAAGGTCTTGGAGTGACTTCTCTTTCTGTTGACAATCATTCCTTGCTGCTTCCAACTGATGCTCTGACTCGGTCAGAGCTTTCTTACACTGCTCAAGATCCTCTGAGATGTTACTCAACTGTGCATTGGACTTCTTGAGGCTTTCATTTTCCACCTGTGATTGGGACAAACACTTCTGTAGCTCGTCCAGGTCCTGAAGCTTGACCTTTAATTCTTGGGTTTCTTCTTTTAATGTTTTTTCTCTTGACGCTTTTTCCTCTATTTCCTTTTGCTTTTCGCCCATAACAATTTTTAACGCGTTGACTTCCTGCTTCAGAGTTTTCTCCACACCTCCCAGAGACTGCTCATGCTCCTTTCGGATGGCTGCAAGTTCCGCACTGTGTTTCTCCTCCCTCTCCTGGAACCTCCTCTCGTGTTCCTGCTGAACTGACCTGTAAGCGTCTTCAGCTGCCGCCGTTTCTTGGTCAAGGAGCTGCTTTGCCTTCAGAGCCTCAGAGAGTTCAGAGGCGACCGCCTCCAGCTCGGCCTGCTTCGCCTCCAGCTTCTCAACGGTCTTCGCGTTCATGTCTTCAACGTGTGCTTGGAGTTGCAGTTCTTTATCTTTGACTAGGCCCTCCAGCTCAACTCTGTGTTTCTCCTTGAGTTCCTCGAGAGCGGCGGTATGCTGCTGGGTCAGGGTGGCCTTGTGCTTTTCCAGCTGCTCCTGGTTCTGCGCCTCCAACGCACAGATTTGCTCGTTGTGTTTATCCTTCAGCTTGTCCAACTGGCTGGAGAGTTCCTGGGACACACTTGACTCGTCTTGGGAGATCTTCTCCATGGAGCTTTCCAGCTCCATTATTCTCTGCAAAATCACACATTGAGAAAAAAAACAAACTCAAAACTCAAAATCTCAACACTTTTCAGAAGAAGCATCATTTTATCATCTTATACCAAATGATCTTCAAAATAATTGAAAAAAAATGTTTGCATCTCCCATCACACCAAAAAATAATTACAGAAAAATAAATTCATTAAGAAAGTTCAAAGGATGATACCAGAAGTGATAACAAACTTCTGTTAACCTCAAATAAAACCAAGCTACCACATTGGAACTTGCAAATAAACAAAAATATTATATTTCCTGCTAAACATTAAAAGCAGGGCCTTCTGCTCCTAAAGAAGCACTCACAGTTCTTGCAGCCTCCAGCTCCAACTGTACTTCTTTAACTCTGTTGTCGGCTTCAGTCCTCAGCGCCGTCTTCTGCAACTCTACGTCCTCCAGAGCCAGAGACGCCTGCTGCTCTTGCTCCTTTCCAAAGTGGGCAAACTCCTCTTTGCATTGTTCCTAAAAACAGAAGTAGCAAGAGTAGATCAGAATTTATTAGTATTATTATTATTTATTTTTTTTAAATAACTTTTTATTTTTTAACTTTTGTTTTCAAACAAAGCGAGCAACTCTGGCACATACCACAGCTTGGTTGATTCTGGCACTCATCTCTGCTTCTTTAGCAGCCAGAGCTTCACTGTGGAGCTTTTCCATATTGGCCACCGTCTCATCAGAGGTTTTCTGACAATAATAACAAGAAAGAAATGATGATACCTGTTGATATTACACATCTTCCAACATATCATGAACAAAAGGGTCCACAGGGCGTTTTGAAAGGATGGTCGTAAAAACAAGAGCAACACAACAAAAACGGCCTCACTGGGCCCATTTCAATAGCTGTAAGTTTGCCATAGTTTGAGAAAAAAAAGCATTAAAAAACAATTTACGATTTACAATTTGATACATTATGCATAACATTTACAACACATTCTTTGAGATAAAAAACTGCCATGAGAGAGAGCAACAATCAACAGAGGTCCCTTCCTGACCTTCATGATAGAAACAACCTCCTGTTTGACCCGTGTGAGCTCCTGCTGCAGACTCTTTCTCTCTTCTTCGCCAGCTCTTTCCACTTCCCTCACTTGCTCCTCCAGCTGAACCTGCAGCTGTTTTCGGGCCTCCTCCGCCTTCTGAGCGACACCGAGGGCCCGTTCAAGCTCCTCAAAAGCTTTGGAGGAAAAACAAAACAATGATGATTCAGAGAAAGATGTGATGTTATGATTTTTTTTTTTGCAGCAGCAGCAGCAGCAGCAGTAACATTTCGCACCACTCACCTGATTTCTCTGCCTTTTCTTTCTGTTCCTGCAGTTCCTCCTTCTGGGCAGTAGCTTGCTGCAGCCTGGAGCGGAGCTGTGCAACTTCATCTTCCTTCATCTCAAGCGTCTCGTGCATCTGCCGCTTTGTCTCGGCAATGACCATTCCCTGACAGAAACAAAGGTGGTGACAATAATTAATGTACAACACAAATACATGTGGGTTGATGCTTTTAGCGCTGGTTCTTAACTGACTTAACACAATGTGAAATGCCCAAGTATTTCAGGGTCAGATTAAAAATAAAAACATGTGCAGTTCCCTCAAACAACATATGGATCTTTTCATATCACCAACCTTGTCCTGCTCCAGCTGTTCAATGTGGTTCTTGGCGTCGCGCAGCTGCGTGATCAACTTAGTTTTCTCTGTAGTGTGCAGCTCCTATACACAGAAATCATTGGGCAGAAAAGCAATCAACCATTAGCACGCCCATATTTCGCATTTAATCTGGGCAACATTTATGCTAAATGTCCAATCTGAGGCAGAGTCTGGAGGTCTTCGGTATCATATGTGTGCTGCACCACCCACAATGCTTCATCCACAAGTTAAATGGCCAGGCAGCGGGTGCGAGCCCAGCTCCACCAACAAGTCGACCAAAATTACAGTCCAACCTGGCAGCAGCATGTTCTAGTTAGGTCTCCACACCACCGCTGTGTAACCAGTGGTTATGAAACAGGAAACGCTTGGCTCTTTTCGTTTGTTTGATCTATGGATGCACAAATGTGCGGTTGTCTGTGCAGCTTTCCGACTCTCTCGGTTTAAATAAAAAGAGTATTAAAACAGATTCCTCTGCCTGCTTTAAACAAAACAGCACAGCGCAGTCAATCAGCCTGAAAATAGAAACACTAAAACTCCGTCTGTAGATGGATGGTCTGGTTTTTTTGCTGTTGGTAATATTTGTCTGAGGCGCAGGATGAGCGCAGCCCACACAGCAGCTCCAGGATGCCTCCATGCTGCTCAAGAGGATTGAACGCCTGTTAACCTCTGCTCGGCCAGCTTCCAAAAGACAGTGCAGATACTGACAAAAAAAACAAAACAAGACAAGACGGAGGGACAAGAACGCTCGTCAATTTTCATACGGCCTTGGAGAAGCTGCATTTCATACCAGAGTATTTGTGGCAACAGACGCCACAAAAATGTGAAAACAGCAAGATAAGCTTAAAAAAAAAAATAAAGGTCAGGGTCTGCTGACAGTGAATGTTTTTTATACGGCTGAGAAAACGTTCCAGTGGTGTCAATCTGACACTAACCCACGGCCCGGCGCTCACTCGGAGAATGCGGACGTGCTCGCTCTTGAGGACCTCGGCAAACCAGTGAGCTGCCGAGATAATGAAGCCACATTATCAGAGAGCCACAGAGTCTCTGGCCAACATTTCTCAGCATTGCGTTTATGACGTAAAACACAGTGTTGAGTGTCCAGCTCCATGTTATCCAAATGCTTTTGCCGTCACTCTCACATCAAACCTCCGGCACCAAACCATCTTCTGAAAGTTCCTTTGAAGATGCTGCTTAGTCTATAGTTGTAAACACCCTTTACTGTGGTAGAAAAACCCACTGCATGTTGGTGAGTACGCCACCTTGATCTTCTCCAGCTCCTGCAGCCTCTCTTGCAGCTGCTCCTGTAGTGTTTCGTTCTCCGTGCTCAGCTGGGCGCTCCGCTCCTTGTGTGTGCGCATCACCTCCTTGCACTTCTGCAGCAGGTTTTCCTGTCGCTTCACTCTCTTCTGCAGGGCTTCTAGAAGTTTGGTAGGATCACCGTTGCCCTCTCCTGTCCAAAACATATAATGCAGAGGTAAAAAATTAAAACAACAATAAGATCTAGAAACATGATTTCTTCTATAAATACACAAGTGCAAAACCTGCATACCCTCATTTACTTCAGGCGCCTCCTCCTGTTCCTTCAAAGGACTTTGTGTCAAAGTGTTGGAAGCATCTCCAGCTTGAGGGGCTTCACCCTCAAAAGGCACAGTGCCATCAGAGACCACCTTTACCCGTTTCTTCAACAGGGCAACCTGTGAGAAAGCACCATCACAAACATCATCAAACCTTTTACGGTTTATTCCGGCCAAACGCTACACATCACGTTTGGAATTAAAAGGCAGCAATTCCCGTCACACACACACACACACACAAAAAAAACCTATCCATGAATCGGCCCTGACCTGTGTTTGAAGCACGGTGATCATCTGATCTTTTTCCTCCAGCGTAGCGTCAAACTCGTCCTGGAGGTGTTTCTTTGCCTGCTGGTCCATTTGTAGCTCCTGGACACCAAATCAGATATTCACTTTCGAGTTAAACTTTAAATTCAATTTGAGGTCATACACAGGCTACACTACTCAAAGGTTAAACTGCATAAAATCTTCCCCCAATCAACCCCACTATGTGAAAGATGCAAGAGGTCACATAGCTCATAAATTTTGGCTTTGCTATGAGATTCAGGTTTTCTTGGTGTTCAATTTTCAGATGGCATTCTCATGCTCTCAAAGTAAACCTGGATCCTGATCCTGAAACCGCTTTATTTGGCATTTTCAACTCTCTGGATGTGATGGGTCGAAATGTTAGAACACTGGTAGCCTACGGCATGATCATAGCAAAGAGACGTATTATGAGAGTGTGGAAATCTGACACAGCACCGAAGTTGGAAGCCTGGCTGAAGGAGTTTGTAGGAATCCTGGCACATTGAAAAACTGAGGTGCGAGATATCTGGCAACTTACAGAAATTTCGCTGTGTATGGAGACCCACTCAGGTTGCACCTGAAACTGTAGTCAACCCCCCTAAAAGGGAACTTTTGAACTTTTGAAAATGAAAATATTTTGGATTTTGCTTTACCTCACGCAGCTCTCCTATCCTGCGCAGAGATTTATCTTGACTCTGACTGAGGATGACCTGATGGGACAGGAGAACGGATACAAACATTTGATTTGTCCACGAGGCCGATTACAGAGAAATTTGTCGAACCACTTTTACAGCGCGATCACAAGAAATCACCTGTGTTTTTTCCTTATCCCGCTGCACAGTGCGATATGCGGTGACCAGCTGTAGGATTTGGAAGTGATAGAAAACATTATTTTACACCAGGACGCTGAGTAGAATTGCGTTTGCTGAACACTGCGGCTCCCACCTCCGAGTATTTCCCTCTGTACTTCCCCAGACTGCTCTCCACCCTCATCAGCCGATGCATCAGCTGCTCTTTGGAGAGCGTCTCAGCGCCCCCTGGTGGCTCCTCGGCCTCGCTCTCGATGTCCGACGGGGGGTCATATGTCGGGGCGCCGGCGGAGTCGTTTTCCGCCAGGGGAGTGAGGGAGTCGCGTGACGAGCTTCGAACCAGGCTGTCTTTGGAGGGGGAGCGGAAGAGGTTTTCCGCCCGACTGGCACCGCTGCGGATCAGCGATTCCATGGAGGGAACTTTAAGCTGCAGTTTCTGGGCAAACGACTGCGTTTCCTCTTTCTGTTGGGATTGAAAAAAAAAAGAAAAACAAAGATAATTGTATAAAAAGACCAGAGCAGGGTAACAGTCACTTATAGAGGAGCCTATAGTGAAGACTGGGTGATAAACATACGTGAGGAGAAGGAGAATCGTCCCCATTGATGCTACCTCGGGGAGATCTGGCCGGTCCTTTAGAGGCACTCTGAAGGTAAAAGGAAATTATAAGAGGGGCGGCAAAGTTGCACCGGTGAACATTTCCTGGGCCGGTTAGTCACCCACACCCAGCACGGCTCTCCCTGATTACTCTGGAGGGAGCAATATTAGTATTGCTGGGGAGCAATGCAGGGGCAACGGGTTCCCTCATGCAACTTGGAAAAGAACAGAGGGGTTAAATACATAAAGGAAGGCATCTCTACGGTACATTCAACAGAAAAGGGTTAAAGCGCGACGCTTAAGGAAGACAGCCATGAGGTCAGGACAAAACAAACAGCGAAAGTCCAGCGGAGGAGTCGGCCATCGGTTAAGAGACGACTTAGTCGGGGCGGCACATGCGGCCGAGAACTGAAGTGAGTGGACGCTGAGCGGCTTAGTTGGTTTAGTTGACTCGTTAGAAGCAGGTCTGGGGCGAGTTAAACTCTTCTCCTCCCCTATCGCACTCTGGGCCACTTCTTCCTCTGGCTTTCTGTGAGCCTCATTTAACACTCCTGTCCTTTTCCTTGTGGATACACTCCAACAGCAGTCATAATGGGTGTGACCTTTTGCTGTTGTTGCTGGAGGGGATGGATGACCAGGCTGAAAAACACGTCGTTAGGGAGGATTTTCTGTATTTTCCACAGGCTGGGAGAGGATGGATCGTCCAATTTGTGCAAGATTTTCTTATTTTCGTCATATTTATCGAGGGATTTTTTTGTTTGTTTGCACACACACGCACGCACACACACACACACAAACACACGTTAAAGTCTTCAAACTCTTCAAATCTTTCCTGCAAGCCCTGTTTTTTTAATTTGTACTGCGATTATATAACGTCTCTTACTGCCACACAAATAGATCCTGGACTCTTCTAATACCCATGATTGGATTTTCTCAGTATAGCGTGAGTCAAGTGTGAATGAAGCTTGTTTTCTAAGTTACAGCTCTCAAATCAAAACCTGAGTGTGACTTGCAAAAAAAAAAATCAATAAATAAAAATCTAGATTTCTTCCATGACTCAATGTTATGAGAGAACAAAGTAAAAAGAGAATCTATGAGCAGCTCAAAAATAAGAAATGGGAATGCAGCAGCCAGTTGGGTGATGGAGGAAGGTGAAGCACTTGCAGAAAATCAATCTTCAGCGGGGATTTAAACACTGCAAATCCTTTGCTTGGAATAAAACCAACAGTTCAATTCCCTCAACATGAAAGAGCACAACCCTAAGTGTAACCCTAAAACCAGTCGTCCAGGACAAACTCCAAACTGTAATGTGCAAACACTGCAAGAACACTTAACTCTTCAAAACTGACGTATATGTGGTGATATTTTCCCAAAACATCGATAAAATGAGACAAAGGCAACCTGGAGCATAATAAAGTTCCATTTGAATGTTTTTGCACCAAATGATTTGCTTGTTTCGCCAACTGTGGATGCATGCCATTTATTATTTCATGCATGTACAGTGGCACTTTGGTCTGTTTGTTTATTTGGGAAAAATACAAAACATAAATATTTGGAATTTACAGCTAATCATTGCTTGCAAAATAAAATATCCAACAATTCAAATAATCAAACTTGACGGGGAAGGGGGACAAACACCATCAGGCAACATAACAGGGTGTCAGGGGATCTCTATAGCAAGCAACACCTTAACACAAATGGGCATTGCTTAGTAGTAAGAGGTGCGGCGGTTTACCAACGTGAAACAGGAAGTAGACAAACCTCTATCCCACTCAGAGTAAACCACAACTCCCAACTGAAAGAGAGTTAGCCTAGATACGAGATGCCTTCCTGTTGCTAAATCCAAAGGAAACAGAGACACGGCAGGGAACAAGCTGTCCCTACGTGGGCCACAGTCCTCTACCAGTTCCCCAGAGGCACGGACACCGGAGGAAGTAACAGGGCAAGAGGAGAAGGAGGAGGAGGAGGAGGAGAAAGATGAGGAGGGAGAGACAGGAAGTGAGGACAAACTCACCACACTGGCTACCTGGGCCGTTTGGGGTCGTTTTGAATGGTCCAGAGCAAAGATAGTATACTCAGAGAGAAAAGCGGGCTCGGCTATCATCCCGGCCAGCATCTGACCCCGTCAGTGCAGTAACGGGACGGAAAAGTGGGGAAAGGAGAGGAACACAGAGAGCAATGAGAAAAAAACAACACCATGAGAGTGAAACAGCACCGGAGGGTGAGTGAGTCTACCCCGCACTCTGAGAGGGGCTGGCCGAGAGAGGCTGACATGGAAGGGGAGAGAGAGAGAGGGAGAGAGCGAGAAAAACTACATGGGACTGGAAGAAAAAATAAGAAAAATGGGGAAAAGTGAAACAATTCATCAACATTTATGAGTAACAGTTTGACATCTCTGTTACTTCACAGAAATGATGATTGGACCGACTTCCAGATACTCAATTTTGTCAGAGATGTCAAAGTGTCAAAGATTTGTGAGGTGAGAAAAGATGCTGAGATGATTAGAAGCTTCTAAACTGGTGGCACGTTCGCCCGATTTACTCCAACACACCTGCACTTTCAGTGGGTAAAGGGAGAAAGCAGCGTAGAGCAACTACTGTCCTGGTGTTATCTAAGTTTGAAATCTGACAAGTGCAATTGTAAAAGAAAGAAAAAGTAAGAAAGGAGAAAACTTTACAAATGGCCTATATGGTCCACTTTTAATCAAACAGGATCGGACTGTACAAATGCCCATCTCAGCTCCACAACAGCTCATTTCACCAATTACAGCAATGTTCAGCACCACAACATTGTCTGACTCTCCCCAACGCATCCCTGAAACTTGAAGGAACTTTTCAGCATAGACTAAATTGAGGCATTTCAACAAGTCACCGGAGGGAGAAAAAAAAAAAAAAAAACACTGGAGAAGAGACATCAATTATTCAAGCAGTTGAACAGCGGTCTGCTTACCACACTTAAAAGCACCCTCCTGGTGCATCATTTATATTAATTATAACAGCAGCCAAATAGTTGCCTGCAATTAAATCAGCAATTTTATTTGATCGCCCCTGTTAGTTATACATGAAAATAAACAAAGACACAGATTAACAAAACAATTACAAAGCTGCAACTTAGGCCCAAGTGTGTACACTAAATTCCAGAATGCTGGGGGAAAATAAAGATTGCAAATACTGCAAGATAATAAACTCTTAACACGGTAAATTATTGAACAAATTATGATGACTGCAACTGATATTTCATCCACTTTCAATTCAGCTAGGGACTGCATTGTTTAAAATTGTTTTGAAGCAAGACTTGGCTGCTGATATATGTTTACGTGGCTCAGCTAAGAGGAAATCTGCTTTGTTATTGAGGGAACATTAAGCATAACAACACATAAAAGACTCAGGAATTCAAGCTGCGGGAGGGAACATGTCGCTTCTGCAGGCTGCAAAAATAAAGAAATAAACAAAGAACCATCAAAAAGCTGACACTTAGCCTACCTCTCGGTCACTGGGCAAGGGTGTGGCGTCCGGATGGGACAAGAGGGTTTGGCTGCCACGTCGATCTCCACCGCCCATCTAGGTACAACAGGCAAGTTGAGACATGATGACCATGGTAATACTTATTCGGCAAACTAATCATGATGCTGTTGTTTTTTGGGGGGGGGTTTGTTATTAAGAAATATTTTGTAAACTTTAATCCCTTTGCGCGGTGGAATAATAGATGTCATCACCTGCAAACACGTCTTGACCTAACTGTACACCATGATAAACCACTGATAAACAAAAGGGGTGTAAAGCTTGACAAAATTGATATGGGAACCTTTTGCAGTCACAACGAATTTCTAGCAAATAGTGCTTGATGCCTGAAGTTGAATTTTGAGGCACAACCAAGCAGGTGGCTCAAAACTGAGGAAACCGACTAGACTAGTATGGCAAGAGTGAAAGTAAGCAGAGAGCATGAGGCAGAAGCCAACTTTACACCTTAAACGTCCAGGATAGACGCGTGCATTGATTATTTTTTATTATGCATTTACTACAACAATCTTCTGGCATTGGCTGAATTTCCACGAGTCCAACCTACCGCGCTGACCCTCACAGCACTGTGTGCAGGCATCACGGAGGGTCACGCCCATGTTGCTACTGCGTGATTATAAAAATATTTCTGTATATTTACTTGCTCAGAAGGGAGCTACTCGACTCTCTGCGTGTTATTCAAGCCACCTGTCATGAAATAATGCAACGCTGCGCATGAATGAACGAACTAATCTAACTGAAGCAGACCACAGCTAGTTTGACAGCTCGACGAGTTAGCATAGAGTTGAACTTTTTTTTTTGTTTGTTTGTTTTTTAAAAGCTCACAGACAACTTAGCAAGTAAGTGAAGCTCAGAAGATGAAGATGACAGATCACTGGAGGGTCGCTAAATTTTTTTAGGACAGTTAAATATGCGAAACGGGAGCTGGCTTCGTTGGTTTGTGTCTCAGTAATGTAAACAGACGTTAGCTTAGCCTGTTAGCCCCAAGCAGCACAGCTACTGACCTGGGCCTGTTGCGGTGACAGCGCATTCCTCTGCGGCGACTGCTCCTCATTTATCTTCTGCTTGAGTTTCTTAAACATCTCGTGACGCTGACGCAACTTGGAACTGTCGCGAAACTGAAAGACGAGTTCTTAGGTTCTTTCTTAACATGTCATTTAGCCCTTGGTGCTAGACTTCCTTGTTCGCTTCTGATTTCCAGCAGGTGACTGAGCTCTCTGCGCATGTGCGGCCAACGTGGAGGAAAACTTGAAACGTCAGAGTTTAAAGAGCCCGTTTCAATTGAGGCCAAAAATAACAACAGCGCCACTCTTTGGACAAATAAAGCATTAATATGCTTTTCCCCCCTCTCCTTTTCTTGTTGTCGGAGTTCACTATACAATTCCTGTTTCTGTCCACAAGAGGACAGTGTTTTGTCATGTTATAGTAAAAGCAATACAACTATATTGATTCATCACGTGCAATAAAGGTTATAATTAACTCGGAATTCGATTTAACCCCACTTCTTTATCATGCCTAAAGGTTAATTTTAGATTTTTGTTTTTCAGATAATAATTTTGGCTTTGGTGATACAACAATTCATCCTGTGTAATTTGTATCAGGTGAATTAGACAAAAACAGGTTTGCTCAAATTGAAAAAGATAACCTTTATCCAGCAGGGCCTTTTAAAATAATTTTTGATTAATAGGTTTGATAATGGAAGAACAGCACACCTTATTCTCCTTGTCAGACTTCAAGTCTATTTGCTATCCAATAAATACATGAACTGAGCACCGGTGTACTAAGAAACAGGTGAATTCATCAGACTAAAGGGTTTCTGATCAGCAAGTTCCAAGCAGAGGAGGAAGCGAAACGAGGCTCCCAGAACACACACGTAACAAACCTAAACCTGTTTTTCCTTTATTGTGTACACGATGAGTCACTGTTATATTATCTGTGAATGTCTTTCATTGGTGCATTCACATCTTGACTTGGAAAGTTTACAAAGTCATCTGAGTAAGTGTCTCAAGAGATACAGACGTCCGCGTTCGAAGAAAAAAAAAAAAAAAAGCAAAAGGTCAGGCTTAAGGCTTGAGTCATGGTATAAATATGTGGTATTTTAATCTCTGTGAAGTCTGGTTATGGCTATTGGCACACACACGCACGATCACACACACACAAACAGGTATATACAGAGAGATGTAGATACTGTATATATAGATATTGTATATATGTAAACATTTCAGTCTTGTGGACAAACCTATTAAAACCATGATTAGAATGAAATTGACTTTAGCGTTATTTCACCATGGCTGACTCTAATGTTTATGACTCAGCAGCGCTTGGGTGCCTGGATCAGTGAGTGTGAGCTACGGGTGGTTAACGGCAGATTGAATGAGCTCCCCGATAACATGCCTCCGGGCATAAAGCAGAGAGTATATATGCTGTCAAGCCAGAGACATTGCTGCACGGCTGCCGCAGCAGCGCTATTGCACGACTCCTTTTCAGTTATTTTGTGACGGTTCATTTCATCACATTATTTGTTGCCTACTTGGATAAGATGCAGTCATCTTTGTGAATGTTGCTTAATATGGGTCATATTGATAATTATTGCCTCTCTAAACCATTAAGCTTGCATTCAAAAGTAATTAAGCAAATTCAAGTCACACATGTGGAACCAAAAAGTTCAAGACACACTTTTTTTGGTTAATTTCATTTTATTTGACTGTCCTCGGGTTTCAATTATTTTACAAATATGTATCATTTAGCGTCACGTGTTTTACTTTCTTGCAACTCCACGCTCACGCAGCACAACAGTGATTTTGTGGAGTGGACCATCACGTTAATTAAAGCTGACGTCCAATACTTTGGATCTTCAGGACAGCGCTGTGCTGACTGGACACTGGGCTTCAGAGAGCTGATCAATACAGGAAAAGATACAAATCCCTGGAGTTGACGTCCAATTAAAAGTGTGAGGCCAAGCAAACTGCATACACCTTGGGCTTTGCAAATGTGACATTTGACAGGCAACAACCTCCACTCTGAGCTTT
This sequence comes from Nelusetta ayraudi, assembly GCF_046127955.1. Taxonomy (NCBI): domain Eukaryota; kingdom Metazoa; phylum Chordata; class Actinopteri; order Tetraodontiformes; family Monacanthidae; genus Nelusetta; species Nelusetta ayraudi. The sequence goes on along the minus strand of NW_027466058.1, from coordinate 4,172,453 downwards.
TGGGTCAAAATAAAAAGGATTGACAGAGACTAAAATGTATTTTGTCAATTTAATTTCTGTCTGTCCTTCATTTTGAGGAACACGCTTTATCTTGTAGATGACAATATAGTTGTTGTTTTTTAAATCATGATCATGCATTTTTTTTTTTAAACTGCCATATGGATCCCATCCAATTATGTATTAAGAGCACAACTACAGTGATCATTGAGGAAAGAGTTTTGCTGCTTTCCACAGGTCTTTAACAGTGCAGAGAAAGTTGAAGGTCTAATTTTAGGATTGCTAACTCATGCAGTACCCTCTAAGATTTCAGCGCAGCATTGTCTCTCTTCAGGTTGCATCCAAAAAGAGAGTGCCAAACTCATTAAATATTAATAGATGTTTTCCTCCATGACTTGACATTGTTTGTCTTTCTCACCTGCCTTTCCTCAAAAGCCTCGCTGCAAGGCAGACCACATCTCTGCAGCATTCCTGCGTTTCACTCCTTCTGTGGCAGCTTCAACAACAATGGTGCCACTAGGCAATAAAAGAGTCAAGCAAAATTTAAATGGTCATCACAGTGGTATGGTAAGATTTTTTTTTTTTGTCCCATCACTTGTGCAGATATTGTGCCTGCCTCCCAGTGTTGATATGGCAAATCATTTTATGATCACTATGTACACTGCAGGTTTAAAAAGCAGTGATGATCAGGGGTCAGAGCACTGACCATCTCCAGAACCATCACCACCACCCATGGAGACATCATCTGGTTGTTTAGTGCCCACGCCTCCTGTTACTCTGAGGCTGAGCCAGCTTTCAGAGCCTTTTTCAAAATCAAACCATGGCCACATATTTGTCACCAGCATGTGGTGACGGGCATCACATCCTTGTGTGCGCATGCAGCCATCGACGCTGCTGTCCTGCCAAAGGTGGATGTCGCATGATGATTCGTAGACCTCTGTTATGTAGCCGATTTCTATGGAACTCACAAATGGAAAAAAATCCTTGCCACTAGACTTGCACTGCAATTTTAGTTAAAATACATTTGAATTTATTTTAAACATTTCAATTTCAGCATCGCCCTGCGATGAACTGGCGACTTGTCCAGGGTGTCACCCTGCCTTCGCCCTAAGACAGCTGGGATAGGCTCCAGCAGACCCAAGTGTCCCTGAATAGGAATAAGCGGGTATAGAAGATGAATGAATGAATTAATTTCAGCATCTATAGATTCTATGATGTGGGCTAACACCACTAGGTGGTGCTCCCCTGCATCTCAACCAGCTTGGTATAGGATATAGGACATGACATAGAGAAAAGGAAAAGAATGAGAAACATCCATCTTATTATACCAGCTTTCTTCTGTACTCAGGGGTCGCAGGGGTTTACTGGAGCCCATCCAAGCTGTCATAGGACAAAGGCAGAGTGCACACTGAACAAATCGCCAGTTCATTGCAGAGAGAAAAGTTGCATCAGCAGCGGCTGTTTCCTGTATAAGTGAGGAGTGTTTTTGTAAAAGTGGGCAGATTTCACCTTTCGGGGCTCAGATGTGTTGAAGAAAAGCTCAGTTTAAAATAGTAACTTTACCAGAACTGATCAGCTCTATTCAAGCATTCAAAGACACCAGGTCCGCGTGGACCGTAGAAATGCTAATTGTGTCTCATTACTGCTGATCACGATGGGCGGAGAACAACTGTTAGCTCGTTCACAGTCTGTCGATTCACCCGACAGCTTGTATCTTTTCCTCTCTGGATGTTGATGCGTTCCTGATCCCATCTCAAAAAAAAGGAAAAAAAGATTCACACTGGTGGACACAGTTGTCATGTAGATATAGAGGCCAAAAAGCGACAAAAATAAACTCAGAAATAAATGCAATGATTAATTTAGTGGTCACAAGGCAGAATGTCTGTCAACATGCAGTCATTTGTGATAAAGACGCAAGCTTAAAATTATGCATGCGGAAAAAAGGTCTGGGGCACTACAGAGTCGTAAGGCATTTATGCGGTTTACTTTAGCGGTTGATGGGAAGCTAATTTGGGCCGCGGGAGCAGATGGGTAATGAGGAGGGGTGGGAAAACACCGGGAACGTATGCTGGTTATGGAGGGCTGACACAAGGGGAGAGAGACAGATTAAAGCTTCCAAAGAAGAAATAAATAACACACATCTCATTTGTCCAAGTTCCGGCTCACGATGCAGACTCACACTTTTCAGCTGAGTGGCTACAGCTTCAGCCTCAGCTTCCTATTTGTCTTTTCAAATCAATTTGGTATTTCTGCACACTTTGGTTTAGACTGTATAGAGCCGCTTTAGGTTTCTTTTCGCTGGGATTGATTTGCAGAGGCCCCAGAAAACCTGACCCGATCTTCTATTCAACCGTGGGTTTGAGAAATAGCTACTTGATTTTTTTTCTATTTTATTTATTTTTTAATGCGTGAAATGTCTAAAAGCATAAAATGAACCCTTCATGAACTCGATGCACTCAGAGTTGGGCCTCTCTACACTTTAAAAACCGTTAGCTTTAGTTGGTCGCAGCTCTTTCAGCTCAGTGTCAGATTGAAAACTCCTGCTGCGGTTGTGTGTTCTTTAAAAAATCTAAAGGTGTAATCCGTATAATGAGTCTAATCCCCAAGTCGAGAATTCTGGTACTGGTTTTCACAGCTTGTTTGATGACCTATTCTACATTATACGAAAATACGAAGAAAAAAAAAAAAAGTAACATGCATCTATAGCCTGTTTGGGAACCCTGATGACAAATGTGGTTGTAGATTGTCCTGGAAAGAAACCCCATGTGATGTCACAGAGGGGCAGTGACACCTTTCACAGGCCAGCGATAAGATCCCGAGCCAGGAGTGTGCTACATCGATGAGACTGCCTCCTTTTTCAAGCATGTTTTAGGGTTGAATATGTTTGTTTTGGGATAATTAATCATCCAAGGCTGAAAATTAGTTCAAAAATAGATAACCGAAAATGGGTTTAATATGTAGCCTTTAAAAGCTAAGATTTTATGAGTTTTTTTTCTTTTTTTCCATTTAAATTATCAGAGGAGCCTTCACTGTATTGTATTTTGATGGATTTGCCACAAAACAGTCTCCCTCCTCTCCACAATCTTTCACATTTTCACATCCATTAATCACGGTGAGTAAAAGACGTGACTACAGAGAACCTGACCGGACCGAATCGTTCCCGGCCACGAACGCGCATTGCAAGCATCCATTGTTGGGCAGAGACAGCAGCGTCCTCAGACACACAAGTCATTAAAAAGTCTTTTCTGGTGAATTCCGAAAGAGGTAGAGAGCTCCCTCAGGATATAATTTCATAGTTTCTTCATTTTGTTCCAGCCATTAACGCATCGTAACTTTTCTGTGCTTCTCGCAGGAAGAGGTGGAAGACAAATTTTGCTTTTTATGGACTCCATTGCTGCAATTGGTTTTGGTCCCATACTACTAAACCAAAAATGAACAAGGAAAAGAGAAAATGAAAAAAAGAGAAAAAAAAGAAATGATCACAGGTCTTGTTGCGCATCTTTGCTGTTATAACAGTCTATTACAAGTCGAAGCACACACATTATGAGGGGAGGGGCACGCACCTGGGCGATAATGTTTTATGCAACAAGTGTGATTTCTGTTGAGGTGATGATCCCAGAATAATTATCACATCTCCTGCCATTGGACTAGTGTTCGGGCCCAACAGTCTTTCCAGATGGCATCTAAACAGCATTGTTCATCCCAGTCTTTCATCAGGTACAAAGTGCAGTTATGCTACTGTCTGATTTGAGCCAAAGAGGAGCAAAAAAAAAAAAAAAAAACAGAAACGTGCAGCTGCTAACAATGAGACACGGCCCACATATTTGTGTACAATGCAGTGCAATTTTTATTGCAAGAAAACAGATGATATATACATACATTTATATATATTTACATATATGCCTGTGTGACTTTTTTCAGATTGCTAATGAACAATGAAGTACAATAGAAATTAAATTCCGTTGTCACCTCCTTATTGTTTATTGCTGGCAGTGCTGCATTCAGACATCTTTACAGAGGAAACGATGCATGCAGGCATCCAGCGTCAGCCTCATTTACCAAACGCTTTCTTCTCTTGTTGCGCAGATTGAAAGTTTTCGGTTGACAAAGAAATTGCTTGATGACACTGTTTTATAGCACAACGGTTCATTTCTGTGTCAGTGCAGAAAAATTCCACTCGCCTTATTTGTTCTTGTAAGAGGGTCAACGGTTGCATGGAGCACAAAGGTCTGTGGAGTGCGACAAATATGGGGCGTATGTGTGCAGATGATACAGTCTACGTGTTTACAGCCATTCCTCCTCCGAGTCATTCACCACGTCAACATGCCAAAGTGCACTGAGTTGCTGCCATGTGATTGGTTAGCAGCTGCTAATAAGTAACTGGACAGGTATCCCTAATAGATTGAGTGGTGAGTGTATGTACAAATAAAGGTTTTATAAAGAGATTGCTTGATTGATGGTCACTATATTGAGATTTTTCGAGCTGGAGTAGGAGACTCCAGCTCAGAGTCACAGCATTATCATTTTTCTCATCATGTCGATGTCAATTCAGGGACAAACTGGTGACCTGGTTATTGACAGCAACAAACACCCCCTGTCAGCTGGGCTGGCTTTCCACCTCCTTCACCCTGCCAAAGAGCAGCAGTGACTTATGACGGATGCTTTGATTTAGTTCCTGCCTTGTGACTGTGATTTGGGCAGGTAATGAAATTAGTCACGGCTTGTTGAGCAGGAGGCGATTGTCTGTACGGAAGAGCTTTCTTTGGTCTCTTTTCATTAAATGGTTTTGTGCTTGATGTAAAATATTCACAGACACAAACAATACCTTTGCACCGCAATTACACAGTGCCAGACATGGGCAGCGCAGTGGTGCTAGTGGTTAGTGCTGTCACCTCAAAGCGAGGAGGTGGGAGAGGTGCAATTTGTGCCTCTCTGTGTGCCGTTTGCATGCTTTCCCTGCGTCCGCCACTTCCTTCAACAGTCCGGAGACAGTAGGGCATCGCTCCAATTGGTAGCTAGAAATCATCCAGCGATAAACTGGCGACCAGTTCACCCCAAGACAGTTGGGATAGGACAGGGGTCGGCAACCGTTACCACTCAAAGAGCCATTTGAACCTGAACAGAACACACTGGGAGCCACAAAACCCTTCTTGACATTTAAAATGAAATAACACTGTATGTAATGTTTTTTTTGTTGTTGTTTTTTGCCTTAATGCTATGTATAAACCAGGGGTTGGCAACCTTCTCTTCTCATCTTGGCCCATTTGCCATCAAATAACATTCACCTGCAGAGGGTGACGGAGACCTGAGGCTGTGGGGATTTTTGCAACTGTCTCTTTCTTGGCGTGAGTTCGGGGAGAAAGCCAACGCACATGTGATTTGACAGCAATAAAAATAAAACATTCCGTTGGAAATTAAATGTCGACGTTTGCACCAACATTACAATATCTGATGATCTAGGTGCAAAATGCGGCAGGGTTACCAGAACGCAATTTGCACTTCTGACTCATCAGGTGTCACATTTCTGGGCGTTTTTGCGCCTGCACATCATTAGCGCAAAAACCTTTGAGGACACGACGCAAAGATGGCGAAGATAATAAGCAAGTAACTCGAAGCAGGAGTTCAACTTTGTCGTCTATCCACAGCGTCTTTTGGCGTGCGTTCTTTGCCGTCTTCGCCATGCAACTTTAGCGAGCTGCTACTTCTGTAAACACACCGGGCTCCAGGTCTTCTTCTTCTTCTGCCTTCAGGGAGTAAAACCACAGCGCTGCCATAAGGCCTGGCGTAAGTACTTTCCAGCGTTCCCGTGTACATGTGGATATTTTTGGAGACGGCTTCGTGTAATCTCTTTTTTCAAATGCACACTCTGTTTAAAAAGAAAAAGTCCTCTCCCTGTAAACGAGGCTATAAAAATGGCTAAAATGCATTTCAATGTTATTAGGTTGTTGTTGTTGTTGAAGTTGTTGTTTTTCAACGCTAAAGGAAGCCACTATAGACGTGCAGAAGAGCTGCATGCGGCTCCAGAGCCGCAGGTTGCTGACCACTGGAGTAGGATATTCCAGCGACCCCTCATCCCTGAGGGCAAGAAAAGCATTGATAGAAAAAGGACAGAGGGATGAATGGATGGATGGATGATACAAATGCGCCATATGGAGCTCCAACCTAAGGTATTGTTGATAAACCTAACAAGTGAGCTGAGGCTGCGTTAATCTCCACAAATCCCAACGAGTGCGTTCCAATTAGAGTCTACACTGATATGGCAACGTGTCCAATTAGACACACTTTCATGTTTTTTCAGAATGAGGCATCTGGCTCCAAAAGATAGAGGCTCATCTGCTGATCAGACAAACATCAATTTAAAGCCAGTTGAAACTGTCCCTGGTGCTGCTTCCTCCACCGCCGCCGAGGTTGCACCAGAGTAAGTTTCTCCATTGTAAACATTGCAGGGATGGAGCGGGGTTGGGAGGGTGGGGGTGGGGGGTGGTCGGCTGTGGGGGTTGTCCACTGGTCCCATCATCGTCATGCCAGTGGGAGAGAAATGCTGCTTTGTGGCAGGAGAGAGAGGAGGAGAAGAAAATAGCCAACCTGCTGATATATGTGAATCCGCCTTCCCCCTCGGAGCTCCTTGGGCCGGGGCTGACGCACAGAAGCCATTAGAGGAGAATGAAGCGGTAATCAGATCATGCCCTACAGGGACGAATGCAGCGTCGGTCACCGGTGCCATGATCTTAACTCTCCTTCCCTGCAGCCAGCTCGGGATTTCCAATCAATGCTTTTGCGCTCAGGTTGGATGATCACCGTGCGTCTCTGCTCTTGTCGCCGGCGAATCCCCGTAACATCTTCACTCAGCGCCACAAACATTTGAATCGGGTCGGCACTGTATTGAAGTTGCAAGCCAAGTCCTTTCAGTCACAATGAGCCACCGGCTGAGAAACGCACTTGGGTGTTTCACGTTAACGCAGTGCAATCACAGTTTGCCATAACGCTTCCCCCCATCTAATTCGCTTCATTGTTTGATGGCTCATGGAGAGGGATTGGCCACTTTTCCAGTCAGTCACAGCAAAAACAGATGGAGGGAGTTTGCGCTCTAAATCCAACGCTTCTCCAAATTGTCTGAGGAGAGAATCCCTCATTGTGGGAAGGACGCCCACTACAAAATATGCTTACCCCTCACAGTATTTTCCCTGCAACGTAGCTGTATACTGCTGCCATTTCAAGCCTGAAATTCTGCTCATCCTCACATGATCTTCTGATCTCCTGACTGCGGCGTCTACCGCTAGACTGAAAATCCAATCAGCGTAGTTTTACTTGACTGCTGTAAAGTAGCCATTAAAAGTGAGCCATTAGGTGACGCTAATGAGATTAGGGTGGATGATGCAGCAGCTGTACTTTCAAAAGAACTGGGTGGCAATTCCGCACTAAAGTAGAATAGAACAGCTTAAGCTGAAGGCTTTACTTTCTTTTTTTCACTTCACTTGCAGCTGGTTTTAGGGATCTTCACTTTTTTCCCCAAGTGTCACTCTTTGAACAAATAGAAAGCCTTGGGCCATCCCTAACTAACATGGCTGGCAGTAATGAATCATATTGATCCAATTTAAATGTAATGAAGAGTAGATTCTTCCTTCTCCTCCTCCTATACAGCTTTTTTTCGTTTCCTATGAGTTCTTTCTCAGATGACATCAATACACTCAATGTAGATTTTTTTTTTATCCTTTGGAGATCTTGACACCTGACACTTGGATTCTTGTCAGTGTGGGATAAATTAATCCAGTGGGGCTATACACTGAGTAGTGTAGTCACATGAATAATGAAGAGGGATGTCAATACTTCAACTGCATGTGCGGAAGTGCATCAATGTACGTTTTCCAATGTTTTAGTCGCTTCAGCGTGAAAGTCGGACAAACCTTGTCTGCATGCTGTTACACTAGAACAAAGTAATTCCCTTGTTTACGCCTTGTCTCACTGACTGAGAACTGCAAAGGACATATTCACACACCGCTAGGCCATGAGGCGGCGTTCATAACATCTACACATCGCCACCGACTTATAAATCATTCCGCCACAGGAAATAGAGGCTTTAAAATGCCATTTTTCATAAGGGGGGTGGGGGTTGGGGGCTCAGTGACCCTGTCTCAGGTCTGAAACAATCTGCTGAGCAGGAGCACGACAGAGCGCAGACATACATTAACAGAACGCTTTCAACGTAGCGTGACATTAAAGTCTCGGCATTAGTTCCGCGACAAAATGCGTAATACTCTCCCCAGCCCGCAACACCTGCTGCCGTCTGTGGTTGGGGTGGGTCTGAGTCTGAGTCTCAGTCGTGAGTCATCCTGAGCCGGCACGTAATGGCAACATGTTCATGAGGAGAAAACAGGAGAAGACATGGAAATTAAGACTCAAGGGATAAAGAAGACGAAATACATTAACATAAAGTGAATCTGCACCCTTTTTTTTGTGTCTTTTGTTTTCTAATTGGCGCGTGAGTCTAATTTGGCCGTTATGTGTATTAAAATTTTCTTCACGGATTAGGGCAGCCTGGAGCGTCTGGCTGTCCATTATGGTGGGCTTTACTCTTCCCCCCTCTGTCTTTTTATACCCTGCGTTAAATTCTGCAGTGGATGAGAAAATCCTCATTAAAATGATAAAATACAGGGGTGTGAATTTGGTGTCAAAGATGTTGAGGTGGTGTAATGCAACGCAAGAAATGGGAAAGTTACTCCAAACTCCCCCCTGAGTATTTCAGGACAATGTAGCATGAATCCAAAATGTTGGGGAATGACAATCCTAATGGGGGGAAACCATGCACACATACACACGCACGCGCGTGCATGCACACACACACACACACACACACAAGTCAGACTTCTTCAACAGCTGTAATTTCGATTAGAACTAGTTGAGTGAACACAGGCGTTTCAAATGATATAAAGGTTCATGAAGGTTCCGTTCCATTTGGGTCACAAAGACACGCTGCTGCACCTTATGTGCTCAATGTCTCAGAAACTCTGAATATAACTCAAACTGTAATGAACGTTTGTTGATTGCACCTGTGCTATGTAAGTGATCTTCAGCGAGTTTCTGACGAGCAGGCTACTGCTTACTGATTCAAATGCTGTTGTAAGATGCATTAAAAAAAAAAAAAAAAAAAAAAAAAACAGAGGACAGAGGACAGAGAATGTATTTCAGCTTATCAGTATTTGCTAACAGGTTGCCGAATGCTTCAATACATTTCAAAAGGTGAGAAACGCCAGTTTCAGGATTTGTTACAGTAACAAGAAGGTCATCCGCATACAATGTAACGAGACATTCTGCTACACCAGCTGGAATGCCGTTAATATGGGGGTGACTCCTTATCCCTGCAATCAAAGGTTTTAATGCTAAATTACATAATAAAAGGAGAAATGCTATCGAAATTGTTTTTTTTTTATGAGAATGCTTTTTAATGACCAAATATTCAAGATCTCAAGATTTATACACACACACACACACACACACACACACACACACACAAACTGATAATGGACAGATGTTCCTTTTGGTGGAGAATCCTCCAATTAACTGCAGCCCACATGCAACAGCGTGACATTTAGTGAAGAGGAGGAAACAAACAAAATAGAAAATACACAGCCAATGCTTTGTTTGGGCTGTTTCTTCTTGCCTGTTTTTGTCTCATTTGTTTCCTCCCTGTGACTTCCCCTCACCTTGTAGCCTTAATAATCCCATTTGGCTTCAAATTTACTTCCCCCTCTCTATTTTATTCACCCCTGTGTGTTCACCAGTCATTGTCAGGTTGTTGCGTATGACCCAGTTTATCTTCTTAGAAATTAGTTTTCTTTTTCTTTATCAAGCGGCACCTGAGTTTTAGAAATCTCTATTTGTAGTATTTAACGTCATACACCTGATAGTAACAATTAGCAATAAGCACTTAAAGGCAAAGGGTCTGATAAAATCCATAAATGGTGAAACAGCAAACAATGTTTCACTATCCAATATAATCAAGTGGATGCTTTCTTTTCTTTGCTTTTTTTTCTTAATAGTACAGTACTAGTATTCTAATGCCGCATGTCTATTAAACAAACATTTTTTGCTTTCAATTTGGACCTGACGTAGATCCAGATCTTAAAAGATGGAAAGAAAAGGTTAAGGACTGTGTGTTCTTTCTGCAGTGTCATTAAAGCTTGTGGTATTTCCAATCCACCAGATGCTGTATATCTGCGGATTGCCGATAATGTAATATACTTAGGCTCATAATAGCAGCCCAGCAATAAACGTGCACAGTGTTTGTCAGTCAGAGCCTTTGATGGTGAATCTTGCGTGAGCCGCGCTTGCGAGCCTATCACGTCTGCGCATCTAAATTGAAAAAAAGAAAAAAAGTTGTGACGAAGTAAGTGAACGAAGCAAGGAAGGGGCCTATAGAAAAAGCAATAAACCTATAGGCAACTGTCAGCTTGATAAATGCATGCCAGGGAGTCACGTTTCATTCACTTTCCAAATCACTCTACTGGTCCCTATGGGCCACAATGATTCCATTTTAAAGCATCTATTTAGAGCAAAGAATCTATATATAATCTTGAGAAAAATATCTATGTCCCCTGCCTTGGTAACACATCCCCTCTCTGTGATGAAATAAAATCTTAAATGCCATTGATCTCGCTATATATCATATACAGTATATCAAGGATGAACACAGGGAAACAAATATGAAGAGGAAAGGTGTGGGCTTTTCTCAGAGGGTGGCTTTATCCTCTCTGGTTTAACGGCAGAATTACTAGACCATGACATTTGCTGCTCCCGAGATTTCACAACAACAAGGAGAGCAGCCTGCGGTATACAAAGCTGTCCAAACAGCGTTTCCCCTGTAATTAACCAACCCTTTCCCCCCACTTTCTGCAAGTTTTGCTTGTGCGCTTCTGTGTTTTCTCTTGTGAAAGTGCCCCAGTTTAATATGGATGCCTCTCATGACCTACATAAACTAGTAAGATCATCAGGGTGATGTTTACACTTTTTCTTTTTCCAATGCCTGCTGGCAAATTCAGAAGAGCCAATGTTTACAATTTTGGGACAACTATCTACAGTGATTTTTTTTTTTTTAATTCTATATTTAATAATAATGCTATTACCTGAAATGGAAGGCTGGCAGAAGTTTATCCAATGTAACGATTAACAATATCAAAGGAGGTGTTCTGGAGGTTTGAAGCAGTCAAATCTTTACTAACCAAAGACTATCCTAAATCAATCGAGTACTAAATACTATTTTGGGAGTATGCTGAGTGCAAAGTGCAGAAAATGTTGAGTATCGACTAGGTTTTTGAAAACCCAGCGTGCTTGACCACACTTGTAATAGTCCACAAATTGAGAAGTGAAATGATGGACACTTCAGGCTCAGCAAACATCGCATTGGTCATGAAAATGTGTAACTTTAGCTTTGCTAGTTTGCTGACATACGACTTCAACTGCTGTGACCCTTTCAAGTGCTGCTTTGTGCATTTGGTTGTGCAGTGTGTCTCTGCACCAATTCAGAACACAAAAACGGACAACAGAGTCCACTTTATACTGCCTGCCTGATTGCCTGGTTTACCGGGCCAGCTGTCTTTGGAGACACCAACCATGACCATCTCGCCGTCTCACCTCCTCCAGGAAGACCACTGCAGCACACGTAATAACAACGCAATACAGCAAGCCGCTTTCTTGTCTGAAATGATTGCTTCCATGCCGTCTGCGGGCTTCTCCCTTGTATCCATTACCTGTGAGACCATCTCTTTAAGTGGAAACAACACTTCAACACGGAATGGTTGGGCTCACGACTAATCCAATGAACTGGACTCTGGGGTTGCACGAGCACCACGGGAACCTGTGCCCCTAGGGTGAAGAATGTACTGCGTCAAAGCAAATGTGCAGAAGCATGCAGTTCAGAGCGCTGTAAAAAAAAAAAAAAAAAAAAGGACATTTTTTTTTTCAAAGGAGAATGTGTCTTGAATAACATTCTTCTTTATACTGGCCGGATTGAGACGATTTCATGCAACGGCAAATTCACAGTTTTGTCCACAAAGTACACAAAAGTCAATGCAAAATGGAGGGTTTACGTGACTGAGCAAATGATCAGTTAAAAACCATTAAAATAGCTGATGCTCCTTCATTAGTCAACAGCACAGTGCTGCACTCACTCAGATAGCAAGAGATACCTCCAAAATATAAAAGTAAACAGCACCCACCTCCTCTACAGCTTGTCAATAACTTATGCACGTTTTCAACAGACAAGCAGGATTGCTCACTGTGAGCTCTTCTTTTTCGGCACACTTTGTTTTAATTTCTGCAGTGATTTTTGAGGGGGGTACAAAAAAACAAAACAAGCCGATGGCAATTCCAACTTTTATGTAAAATCTTCCCCGTTTTTTTTTTTTTATTATTTTATTTCGCTTGTTCGAAAGGTATATTTACTCTCTAATTCCAACGTTTTGGCTGCCCTTGAGAGCTGCACTCCTCCAAGAGAGGATGAGTGGATTTGAAAGGTACAATAATGCAGGAGAACCGCAGTAAACCACACGCAAGTCCAGCTTTGACCCCATCGTCCTCCTGAGTGTCTCGCCAGTAGAAATAGGCTCAAGGTAAAAAGGATCCTCTCAAAGGGCTCCACATACGAGGGCAAACAAAATGTTTCTCTCCTCTTTTACAGCATTTCTGTAAAGGACCGTGTTTTGAGAGGAACATTGATCACATAAATGTTTTGCCGCTCTATTTTGGCAAAATGGCAAATTGAACAGATAGGACAAAAGGCAGACGGCACGTCAAGAGTTCTGTGTTTTTGAAGCGTTTTCAAAAGATTACTCTTTTGAAAATAAAGCTGGGCTGGTTCCTTTTACGGGGATATCACGACAGGAACAGCTTTACACTTTCAAAAGAGACATGTGAGCGCCTTGTGGACTGAAAAATCATGCATTGTTGCCTACCAGCAAAGAATCCAAGCGGATAAATTTCTTAGCAAAATGAAAAGCAGGCTGCAAATGGACCCTACCTACCTCCATTCATTTTTTTTTTTTCCAACCAAGAAGATTTTTTCAACTGTTGGTATTGGACTGTAAATGTAATTGGATTCAAGAGAGCAAATTCTTTTTTTTTTTTTTTTTTTTCGTTATGAAGAGTGGACTTTTTTTTTTACTACAGTGGGAATACGCAAAGGCATATAACTGTGAAAGACTACATTGTGCACTGCACCACGTGTTTTGCAAAAGACGTAGAGACTGACTTGGACTTATGTAAGTGCTTGTTTCAAAGACTTCTTCAAAAGTGTATCCAACTGACAGAGTTGCAGATGTGAAAAACAAAATATGCACCCTAGTGACACCCTTGTGAAGTGTTTTTGCCAGTGTTTTGGCATGTCTGAACTCATGGCATGAATTGAAATCTTCAGGGGGAAAAAACAGCACAGATAAAGTACAAAAAAGTCACGTCCTCTTACTTGATATGCTATGTACTTGCCTAATCACTTGACAGCATCTGCAAAACGGCAGTGGTCCCATCAAACCCTCGTTTGCTCAGTGCTTGCTACGCTGAACACTGAACCTCCTGCGGAGGCTGCTGAGGACCTGCAGGGAGCCAGTTTGTTTTGGTGTAATGGAGACACCAAGCGCAGAACTGATTTTGAAGAGTGCATTTAAACTCTCAGGGCTGATTTATATTATCTACTGTATTTTCACATTTTGTGTTTTCACTCTGAAACACTACTGTTGCAATACACCGACCTATAGACCCATGTCCAGATTCACCTAATATTATTGAAATGCTCCAAAGACCCACATGACAAATTAGATTTCCCTCAAATCTCAGGAGGCCCGTGGGCAAAGCGGCCTTGTCAAATCATATTTAAATCAATGAACGATCTACTGTGCTTTACCTCCCACCACAGCCCCCTCCTTTTTTTTTTTTTTATAAACCTCAACCTCCAACCTCACGTGGGAACACTCACCTGCACTGCATGGCTCCCCTGTTGAACCGCTGCCGGTGTGTTTGGGAACGGCAAAATGACGGAGCTTTGCCGCATGTTCTCCATCACTGGGCCGGTGCGGCTCTCTACTCAGCAGGGTGCGAGGAAATCCCTCAGCTCGCCTCCCTCCGTGTTTCATTTCTCACTGTAAGTGGACGTGTGTCCTCCCTTGTCATCTCATCTTTATTCACAGCGGGAGCACTTTGTCGCTGTACGCTAAAGGATCGCCTCCTGCCAGTCTTTCCCACGTGCCCCCTGTATCTCCCGTAATGAGCCAGTTAAGGTGTGTGTGTGGGGGGGGGGGAACTTGCAGCTGCAGTGCATCTGTCATTCCACTTTAAAAGCAGCTACTACTGCAGGATGATTCCTGCAGTGGTTGACTATTTCAAGGATTATATTTTTTATGTGTAATACGCTTGTATTAGAAGGAAAGACCTCAGACAGTTCAAATAATAATAATTCAATAAATTATTCAACTATGGTGAAATTATTTAAACAGTACAAAGACACTTTATTGATTGTTCATGACAGACAATTAATGCTGCTCATAAAATGCTGCTGTTTATATGCAAAGAGAAGTATGCAGTATTTTGCTATACTGTATATATCAAAGCGTTTGTTGCAGACAAAAAGCTTGATTTTATCTCATTAACGGTTTCTTCTTTGCAGATGGGTTTATGGATGATTTTACTGTGAATTGAAAAAGATGGATTTGGCCATTAAACCCACTTGTGTCTTTGTATTGAACTGTGTCTTTGAAGCTAAAATGGTCCCAAAACGGTTCCCAAAAAGCATATCGATGTCTGCCCACAGTCAGGTGGACCCAGGACTCTAAACCTACCTGGAGGAATGTGTGTGTGTGTGTGTGTGTGTGTGTGTGTGTGTGTGTGTGTGTGTGTGTGTGCGTGTGCTTATGTGCTTATGTGCGGGAAGGGGGGGATGAGCATCATCTGCACTGTATGCCTGAACGCCTGTAATGACTTCATTGCTTTCTGCCTGGTGTATGCTGTGATATTCTGCAGCTTCCAGGGACCCTGAGAAGAAATTAGGAAGGAGAAAAAGAAAGAAAAAAACGCAGTGAAATGGCACAGATTGTGTTTCCACATTCAGCTTTCCTGGAGCTGCCATTGATGCTGAAGTGATACTGCCTCCTGCGTATAGCGGCAGCCAGAGGCTAAATGTATAGATGGGCTCTGCATCAATGCAGCAGACTCAACTTTCTCCTGATGTCTCCTTCTGTAACGTCTCATTGTGCTGCACTGAAAGTCGTGATAAAGACTGACAAGGACAGGGCCGCAAGGAGCTGGGACTGTACGCTCATCAAATCCTGAATTTGTATTCTGCACCTTTATTTGTAAACCAATTATCTAAATTAGACCACAGAATCAATGAAGCCACTTTATGTCGCACCTATGCTATGTTCCTGTCATACTAATAACTAATGCCTTTTGCAAAGATACAGGAAATATTGTCACTTCACAACTGTGTTGTCTTTTCCTTCAAGCTGTTTAAGTGTTTTATGCTGGTCACTAGAGAACTCTACAGTAAGAGGATAATTGGGGCATAAAATCTCCAGAACTCACTTCACTTCACCTAACCTGCCCTTTTTTACGGCATCAGTCGATCTCGAATGTATTTCTATGGATCAGTGGCTCCACGTAACCATTGATTTTGTTTGTGTCTCTAATAATCCAAAAGGGTGCTGCTCGATTTTTTAAAAATCTATTTATATATGTAAGGAGTAATTTGAACCATGTCTGCATTGGAAGGACTCACTCAACTATGTCCACCATCCAGGATCTTGAAATCCTGTCCTGCTGTAGACACGCAGTTTGTTTACGAGATATTTTTTTAAAGTAGATTTTGGCAAAGGTGCGGCAGTTCATTGTCTTAAAAGGGTCCTAAAAGCTACGTGCTTTCAAGTGGGTGATTCAGCTTAACCAAATAAAGAAGATACTACAGGATGAGATCATGTCTGTTTTTCAGTCAGTCTTTTACAATCACACACACACACACACACACACACACACACACACACACACAGACACACACACACAGGCTCAAGCACATGGTTGTAATGCCTTAATGGAACTCCATGTTAAATGCTGTTATGCCTATTCTGACAGGTCTGACAGTTCTTTCCACTGTCAGCTGATATTTCAAATATGATCACTCACAGTGAAATAGATTAGATGAACAATGAGGGATTAAATAAAATCCCCATAAAACATGTTAACTTTTTCCCAATAGTCCATTTTCCTTGGTGCGCTCTTCTGTTTTCTCTCTACTTTATAAGAAAAGACATGTGCTAACTGACTTTCACTATCAATAAATTTGTGAATAATTCTGTACATCATGCACACTTTTATGTGCTGTTTGAAGAGTGCTGCCAAGGTTTAACAGAGCAATTTTCCGGTTATTAATTTGCACTCTGCTGTGATCTTGTGTATCTACAACACTTCTCCCACTCTCCGATTCGCTCTGAAAACTTTCTGGCCGGAAAGCTCAGCGCTGCGCCTTTGTTTCAGCTTTTCTAAACCCAGCTTCCATTCAGCGCCCTGTCACCTATACGCGCACGTCTCACTGTGACAAGGCTGAACTCAAGTGGCAATGTAATCCTCGTGTTCCCTGCTATCTCGGGACTACTTCGGCTTGGAAAGGTTCTGCGGCTCCCTTTTCCCTCGGCTGAGCGAGCATCCCACCTGCTGGCAGGCGAGCCTGTGATCTCATCGTGTGCGCGGATTAGGATGCAAACGTGCCACTAGGCGCCGTCCAACGCGCATCTTCAGACCCCCCCCCCGAACAAGCCTGCGGATAGATGCGCCGACTGGAGACAAGCGGACGGCTTTTATTTTCTTCCTTTGGCGCGCACAACTTGCGAGATTGGCCAGCGCCATTGCGGGGAACGCGCCCGGAGCCTCGAGGACACCGGCGCTCGTATCGCACAAAGAAGCGTCCTGCTGCTCGTGAAACCGCGTGGTCTCTGCGAGCTGCGGTCCACTCCACCACCACCGCCACCAGCTGCTGCAGTGGAGGAGATGTAGTGCCACGAGAGTGGGCGCCGTCCGCTCCTCCCGTCAACTCCCGCCGGATCTGCGGACTTTTGCCATCCACAAGTGGAGCGTCTTTCGCACCCCCCCACGCTCCCTTCACGCACACACAGAGAGACGCAAACACACGTCATGCCACTTCGCAACTACCGCGGGACAACGTGGCGAGCCAACAGCAGCAGCGTGGAGGTGGAGATGCCACCCGCAGGAGTGGAGTGAAGGCGGCCGGACAGTGACTCCCAGCCGGCCCGCAGCGAGAGGAGCGGCCGCCGCTTCCGATGCGGAGCTGGTCGCTGTCCGACGCGCGAGTGGTGCTGAAATCTGGATGATGCCGAGCCAACGGCTGCAAAGCTGCCGCTCCCTGCACCTCAACGAGGACAACGGCCGCTTCGCGCTGCTCGCCCTCCTCATCATCCTGTACCTGCTGTGCGGCGCTGCGGTCTTCTCGGCCATCGAGAGGCCCTCGGAGCTGCGGGCGCACGGACGCTGGAACGGGACGCTGCTCAACTTCAGCGAGACCTTCAACATCAGCCTGCAGGACCTCAACTCCTTTCTGCGGGAGTACGAGGATGCCATCGCGGCGGGGATCCGGGCTGACGCTCTGAGGCCAAGATGGGATTTTACCGGAGCTTTTTATTTTGTTGGGACCGTGGTGTCGACTATAGGTAGGTCAGTGTATGCAGCATTTACCGGCTTCCCAGAGCTCTGTGTCCAAAGGCAGAGCGCTCCCATAAACAACAGCATGAGTCAATCACTGAACTGAGTCCAATGAATCCAAGAAACCCCCTTTCATATGTGCCGACTGATCTCTTGCACCTTTGCGTTGTCACTTAATTCATTCTAATAACTGTGGGAACTACTGAAGAACTGACATGTAGCCAGATCTTTGTCAAGTTGTGGAAGATTCGATGAATTCTGAAGCCTGCTGCTCTGGGAGAAAAAAGCAACAACACAACAGCAACGACTTGATTGCTGACAGTCTGCATGTAATAATGTGAGAGATCTGGCGTCCCTGTGGGCTGCCTTCTTATTCACTGGCTCACATACAGAGTAACAGATTAACATTTCTCTGTCTTCCCAGTCAGGCGTTTCTTTTTGGCCGCGAGGTGCTTTGGCAACGGCGGGGTGACATCTGACTCGCCTGCCAGGGACCGCACATTCATCCCCGGCTATAGGACAGCACCCATGGGTGCAGCGTCTCTCTCCTTTTGTCAGTGGGAGGCACGCGCTTGCGTGCATGTGTGTGTGTGTGTGTGTGTGTGTGTGTGTGTGTGTGTGTGTGGTTGTGGTGTGGTTGGGGAAGAGGACGTTTGCATATCCATTCAGACCAACAGGAATGTCAATGTGATGCCCCCGTCTGCACTGGCGCTTTAACATTTGCTTGTGCGATAGGTCAGAAAAGAGCAAGTGTCCCTCGCAGGGGCACCCCGAGGGCCAGCGGCACCCTGCGCTGCATGCCTGATGGCTCCAATAGGCGCTCCAACAGGCCCGCCCTCCCTCACTGACAGCTAGAGAGGAGCCACGAAAATATGAGTGGGTGAATGTGAGCGGCTGAACGTACACTCCAGGTAATAACGCGGGGCGGATATAGCGGCACTGACCTTGCTCTCAGGACACAAAACACCTAACAGGATCCTCCTGGCACCCTCCCGTTAATTGGAAACTGCAGCTGGGGTGGGGAGGGGGGTGGAGGGAGAGTGGCGGCGGCCAGGTTACGGGAAAGAATTGGATCGGGCCGGGAGAAGCCGACCTGTCAGAAGTTTATTTACTGTAGTCCTGTCATTAGGGGCTTATAACAGGCTCACCAGCGCACCGCGCGCGGTGGACAGCTTCGGGGGGGGGGGATTCATTACACCACAAGGCTCAGCCGGCCCCTTTGGCAGCTGTGTTTGCGCGCACGGCGGCGGGCGGCTGTGGCTGTGGTGGCAGGTTGAAAATCCTTTGTGCTCCACTTGTCACGCAGCGGCGCAGGAGCCCCCCCCGCCCCTCCATTCCACCCCCATCCCGCAGATCATAGAAACTGACTCAGCTGCTGGCAGGAAGAAAGGAGGAGGAGGAGGAGGAGGAGGGTGAAAAGGGGGTGATGTCTGTCTACAGAATTTATCTCTTTTCTTATGCTCGCGCGGAATTCTGTTTTGATTTCCATCTGGCTTTGATCACCCCCCCCCCCCCACAACCACCACCACCACCACCACCACCACCCTTCACCAAGCTCCCGCCACTCCACCCCCACTCCGGGATTGTGCACTAGTTTTCTTTTTTCGCCGGGTGCTCGCGAGCAGGCGATATATGAAAGAGATTCGGGGGGCCTTTCCCACTCAACTCTTTATCAGACCGCCACCTTCCCCCAGATCTCCTCCCCCTCCCCCTCCCCCTCCCCCACTCGAACCTTTCCCACCTCTGGCAGCACGGGGCAGCAGTGGTGGCAGAGGCTTCAAATCAGCGGTGACACTTTGCTCCCCTTGATGTGGTGCTCCTCAAAAACCCGCTTTGAAGAATGAAAGTGTGGCGGCGGACACCGGGGGGTGAGGGGGAGGGGCTCTTGTTTGCTCGTGGTCTTGGTCGCATTCGCAGGTCATCGCAGGTCATGCTGCACCGTTTCTCCATTTCCCGGGTGTGCAGCGGGTACACAGTAAAAGATGTGTTTTTCTTTGACGAGCCCTCACCAGGAGAGGTTAAGTAAAAGCACTGTGTGAAGTTTTTATCTGCTTTAAGAGGATTTACTTAAAAAGAAAACAAGCCTTGGCATAGTTGACTCTGAGCTATTTGATCAAAGGCTTGTTTCTTCACGCCGTCTCAAGAATCGACACTGGCAGTTCTTGACCCCGCATAGACTTTAGGTTATTCCAACTTTACTGATGAGCATTCTCTTTTTTTTCAATGCAGCAATCGGCCTGTTGTGAACGTGAGCCAGGCGTCGGCCTCAAATCGTGAAGAAGTGCTTTCACAGAGCCGTCGCTGCTGTGTGCTGAGGCTAGAAATCTAAATTTAATTATTGCCCACTCAGCTCATCCATCACTTTGATGCAAATTCAGACATCAATCTGTATTGATATTTGGGTGCAAGTATCCATGTTCCTCAAAAGGAATTTATTTCAGTAAATCGATTGATGTTGGTTGGGATGAAATTCACACTCTCTAAGGATGAATCCTGAAGTTTTGTAATAGAAAAATATTTATATAGCACCACCATCAGTTTGACATTTTTTTTTGCATGTATGGTGCAAGGACTCATTCCTGTATGTAATACAAGTGTATTTCTACTTTTGTTTCCTATTCTATTTCTACTCTTATCCTTGTAGTTACATCTCAGTGTGTGGCTGCTACAAAAATTCAATTTCCCCCTGGGATTAATTGGGTTTTCGGTTATTCGCAAGAGCCATGCGCCACAAATCATAAAATAATGTCACAGCGAGATATCATGTTAAAACTCAGCGAAGCGTCACTAGTTTTGTGAGTGTGGTGCAAAGTGATGTGATGGGCTGACATGGGCTGATGGTAGCTGCAGTTCCTGTTTCCTTCAAGGCTGCTTACTGCAAAAACCTTGAGACTCTTTGAAACTGTCAAAAGTCCTTGTCAGCATCTGACACACTTTGACACATGGAATTGACAAGGCTGTTCCATGTTTAAAAAGCACATTTAAGACTTAAAAAATAGGGGGGCGGGGGGGGGGGGCACCTCAAATGGCAAAAACAATTCTTTGGATTATTAGGCGTAAGTGAAAGTTTTGTGGCACTGGTTCCTGACAAATTTCGTCTTCATTGCTGCCTAGTTGGAATTCAGCATCATTTACTTCAACTTGGTTGTCTGGGCTCAAACATACGGCTGCAGATCTGGTCCGTGTTTCCTGCCATGAGACACCAAATTCTTTCACTTCTAAAATTTGAAGAATGCGGAATCCAATTCCAGCCCTGCGTATCTATCCTTGAGCATCTCTGTGCAGCATAATGCTGGACACACTCGTCACAGCCAGGTACTGCCTCGGGAAAGTGCTGGTATGCCTGTAGAACGTCTGTGCCTTCGTTTTCTTTTCTCTCATTTATTTGTTAATCTGACTGCAGTCATCTCCTGCAAGGATGCGTAATCTTGTCCTACATTTGCAGACGCAGTGTTTGTGTTTGCAGCAACATCAAAAGAGGGCACAAGAGATACTCTGGGAAGAATTTTATACCAAAGCTATTTATAGCACTAAATGCTCATTGATAGCTGACAATTACGATCTGGGGCAACGCTGCATGGCTGAGACACTTGTGTATCAAGTGTTCTCAACCATGGCTGTCCGCCAGGAGACTTTCAACTTATTGAGATTGAGTCGGACGAGACCGTTGTGCAGTTTTCAGACGTCATAATTCATCTGCAGGTAAAGATTGCGTTGTGGCCTAATTACTTTTTTTTTTTTTAAGACAGTCCCCCGTCCTGCCTTCCCCTCGCCTCTGGCAGTCGTTGCATCTTCTTGCTCCATCGCATCCCATCCACCCACTCAGATAAGTCGCGGAGACAAAGCAGACAGGACAGTTTAACACGCCGCACAGCAAACAAACTCTTGTTCGGGCTGTCTTTTAAACTGAGGCCAGGATGCTGCGCGCGCTCTGTAAACAACTCGGGAAGTGTGGGGAAACGTTGTAGGCTGGCGGAGTTAAAAGTGAACATGACATCCTGCTAAACTCTTGCCGAACCAGGCTGCTGCTGCAGCAAGATGACACAGTATTCTCAGCAGATGATACAGCGAGATATATGGCGTCTCTCCCTCCATTTAAATGCTGAGATATGCGGTTCGAATCAAGCAATGCCCAGAAGGCTTAAACTGTAACACAGAGCTTGTGCTGAGGCTATGCAAGCAGTATTAAAACAGTACAATCCTTATTTTATTCTACCGTTTTGCATTGCGGTGATGATTTGCGTTATGTTAGTTGTTTCAGAAACCCACTGGCAAAAGAGAATTGAGAGAATATGCATCAGCCATTTGCAGTGTTTCATCTAAATGTCGTGCTCATATGAATTAAAGTCTAATAATATAAAGTCTTTGTTCATTGTACAGTGGAACATACAGGGAGATAAGCTACCTCAAATAGCAGCGCTACCGTTCAAACACTGCTGGCATCTAAACAGCGGTGCAGGAGCGGCGGAGGCGCGGTATTGATTTCCCACCAAGGTACCTTGCTCATTACACAGCAGGACGTAAAACATTGTTAACGAAGCTAGGAAACTTGAAATGTACAGGGCCATTATATCTGCTATGCCCGCATGTGTTTAAGGCATCAGAATGAGGGAAAGGGGAACTGAAGTGACTTTGAACCTGCCACGGTTGTTGGTGCCAGATGGCTGCTGGTGTGATCACGTCTAGTTTTCACACGTAACATTATATTACATGACATTGCCATTACATCTCTAGGGGTCCGAGGAGAATGGACAGACTGGTTGGAGACTATGGAGTGGCGGCAGTAACTTAAATAACCACTGGTTAAAACCAAAATCTGCAGAATAGCAACTGTGAGTGTCCAAATTTGAAGTAGTGGCCACTTTTTCAGCTAGCTGTTCACAGCATATTGTGCACTGTAAGTGTCCGGTAGTGGGAGTGCCTTAGTTAATGCATGCTTAACAGGGAGACTTAATAAGCACAGAGCCCCAACAGAAAAGCAGAGAGTTCACGCATGTGCTCGTGTGACGGTTCAAAGGATTCCCATTAGAGTTAGCGCAAGCTAATTATCTCCTTTCAACTCAAAATGAGATCAATTTGCTAAGAGCAACAAGCCATTAAAAAGATCACACCAGCATTTTGTGACATTACATTTTGCTTGTAAATTAACGTTTTGATTTAAAAAAAAAAAAAAAAAAAAAAAGCAAAAATGGACCACCGACAGCTCACTGTGACACCTTCTCGGGGGGATTAGGAGAAAAGCCGCGTTGTCTTCATTGCTGCGTGCTGTGTGGCGAGAATAAACAATCACTCCTAATGGTCTTCTCAGCGTTATCTTCCCTGTCTTTCGTTTTAAAGAAAAATGCTGATTTGGCCACAAGGTCTCACAGACGCACAGGTTGGTGAGACTATTACACGCCTGTCTAACCAGGGCCTGGCAGGCATGTCTCTGGGGTGAAACAGCCAAGCACAGTCCTTCTCCGCACTGTACCGACTCGTTGTAATTTGTGTGTCTGAACGCTGAAAGACAACGTGACCTCCATCTGGCATTTAAGTCATCTGAAAAGTCACATGATGGATGGGCGGGGACGGCTTTGCTATGTTTTTTGTTTTGGTGCCACGGTTTTACTCAGATGCAAGCGGCTCTGCGTTGTCTCTCTGGGCCCGAGTGGCGCCTGTTGCCGTGACTGTAAGCGTGCGCCAAGGTCCGGAAAGCAGTGCAATCTGTGAGAAGTTGTCTCACCAGCGCATGAAAGTGTTTTCAAACGGGCTCCTGCCTTCTGTCTATCGCCTTGTCAACCATTGTAAGGCTGCTCGGGTCAGTGTTTCCGTTTGAAAGGAAAATCTTATTAACAACTTCCCCATTCTGCCAACACTTGCCTGGATTCATTCATATGCCGCTTGGTTTCCTTCCCACCGGCAATTTATACAGTCGCGACTCTGCGAGGTACACCTGCAGTTGTGTTACAAAATAGACTCGACTCGCATTGCACAACCGGCGCATTACATAATAAGATGAGGATCACTTTACGGTTATTTTATGGAGCCATTTGAGGCAAGTCAGCGCGGCTCTCTGCGCTTCGCCCTTGCAGTGCTGCCGTTTTTTTGTCGTCTCTTCTACTTTCTTGTGCACTGCTGTGAAATCCCAGACGAAGGGAAGAGCAAACGCCTCTGGAAGGAACAGGAGACATGAAAGACACTTTGGGTCCCTCGCAGTGCGCCGTCTAGACGCGGCACATAGACATAGCCCAAAAGAAAGTGCCTTCATTAATTCCGTTTAGCTGCACTAACCACCCATCATTAAAACCGCTGACATTTGAAATGCGGATCATTCGCCACCTCACTTCAGTCCGGGGTTGTTCGGTGGAACTCTGGGGACCGGCCTTTTTCATGCTCGCCACTCGCCACGAGCCATCTGTCCAAACAAGCGTGCAGATCAGGCACCTTTGCCGTAGCGCTCACACCCTCCACGCGGCCACCTCAAAGACTTTTGTCCCCCAGAGGGATGCTCCGCAAGCGTCCCCCTGACCTCACAATTCCTCTGAAGCCATTGGACTAGACGGGACACGCCTCAGCAGCTTGCTATCTGGGATTTTAACCTTGCAAGGCAGATGGAGTGTCCGTGTTTGAGAATGTCAGAACAGCGAAGCTTCTTGCACACCTGAAAAATGAGCAACAGTGTAAGAGGGTGAAAAAGTAAAAAGGCGAAAGCTGCATCGCTGGCTGTTTTGTTGTTGGTACAGATTGTTTTGGCCGTCAGAAAGACGCCTGGTAGGGCGGAGGGCACTGTGACGGTTGCTAGTTTGTGCCCAGCCGATTCAGCCTGCTGCCTTGCCCTGTAGCTGAATATCCATCAAATAACTGCCAGTCACTGATTCAAATTCTAAGGTATGCTGTGAGTATAGTGATGTAAAAAGAAAAGAAAAATGTGACTGTCATGGGCAGCTGCCCAAATCGACAACATCTCCAAGGCATATTTTCATTTACACCTGCATGATCATACAAATTATCATAAAAATTTGCCCTCCTGCAGCGGAGACACATCTGCAGCTGAGATCTGAGATCTCTGTGGTGCTCTGCGCACCGATCGGCCCTCCTGGTTGTGCGTGCCGGCTGCATGGGGAATCAAACATGCAGCGAGTTCCGTCTTTGTGCCGCAAATTGGACAAGAGAATCATTAGCGCACATTTGAATTAATGACCAAAATTAAAAATAATAAGTGTTCATCTGACAGTCGCTTAATCTAGCATCTGCCTGTGTGTGTCTGTGTGTGTGTGTGTGTGTAGGTGGGTGTGCAGATGCGTGTGAGCGTGTGAGTGTGTGCCGGAGAGCAAGCCTTAATAAATCCTCCTCCTGTTGTGCAGGATTGCTGTACACACCTCTACGTTCAGTCACAGCAGGTCATAAATCCAGGCTGACTTGCCAAGGCATGAACTCGCCTACCAACAGTAACTCAAGTCTCTGGGGCCAATTGGTACCAAGATCATTTCAGAGGACACAGCAGATTTGCTGGACCTCCTCTTCCTCCTCCTCCTCCTCCTCCTCCTACTCCACTTCCTCTTCCTCTTTAAACTGATTAGCATTTCACTGATACTGCTCTTTGAACTGGCAATTCTTGGACCGAACAAACTCTGCGCACTCTTTGCACCTTTGCACCCGCTGCACCGGCGTTCTCGTAGCACGGCTCGTTTCCTCTGCCCCGAGCCTAAACTCAGCTCCAAGTGTTAACAGTCGGATCGTCATCGGTTACTCTGACAGCTCACTCTGCGCTCGAGCAGACAGCGGTGCTGACTTGCAACTTTTGGAGTTTGAACTTTATCCGTGAGCCCTTCAGTCCCGGTCTGGAACTTTAAGACGGACGCAGCAGAGTCGCGTATTGTCTTGTTGCAGAGAGCCTGCGCCGCGCCGCATCTACCACAGTGGCTGATCATTTTTAAACACGCACAGTTAATTATCTCAGTGGCCCAACAGCAAGTTGTCAGGCAGCATGATTTCTGGCCACCGTCCATCGCAAGCCAAGAGCCGAGCGGAGACAAAGAGCAGGACTCGATGTCCTCCGTGTCTTTGGAATGCACCGAATGAACTGTTCTTTCCAAGATCGCTGATGCGTTGCAAATTTCAGCGTTAAGATGAATCAGCGTCCTCTCACACCTCCTCCACGTTCCTCAGAGCAACCGTTAAAACTTTCTGCAAACACAATTAGCACCTCGCGGCGGCAGGAGGCTTCCAAACGGGCGACGCCTGTGATCTTTTGAGCGTGACCTTGCATCAGTGCGGAGATTAGATTGTAGGGTGAAGGGTTTGACAGAGCACTATGTCATCCCGTGGGATCATGTGTATGTAGCGCACTGGAGAGAACCGCGGCCAGGAGATAACATTACACGTGCCTTGAAAGTCAACGGATGTCGTTTCGTATATAAAGTCATTCTGAAATCTTTACATAATATTCTTACTTTATGCAAGTTTCACACAATAATATGCATCTCTACCTTGTTAATAGAATCCCAAGAAGTGTGAAAAGTCCATTCTTCACTTTCTAGAAAGCCTGCACTTAAACATACAGTACTAGTAGTGTTTCGACTGTAAATATTCAATATAAGTGAGAGTCTGGGTGTACTATCCAGAAATGTTCACAACCTTGGAGTCATGTTGGTCATTTGATGTGCTGGCAACCTGGTGTTGCGTCTCCCAAACGGAATGGAAAGATGAACAGAGCATCAATTTCAGCATCTTTTTTGTGGGAGGTTTTAACGAAAGGGCTAAAAAAAAAATCTTGAAATCCATGTTTTTTAATTGTTTTGTCTTTTTAAGAAAAATAATTCATGCTCACTGAAGTTAACGGGGTGAAAAAAAACCAGTTAAGAGCTGAAAATGGGTCCACATTTTCCTGATAGAACTTTTTATTTATCTAACATGATTGTTATAAACTAAGATGGGTCGCCCCCGAGACAACAACCAGGCTCGCACAGTGCCAAATATGCTGGAATGTATTTATTTTAGTTGGAACTCGCAAATGACTCAGCCACCTCCAGGCGGTGAGCCTCGGGCAGGGTTGGATTTGCACTTGGCACATTCAGTCGATGGAGAGTAAAACATCGTTTAATTGTGGGCAACGGAGCTTTGCCTGCCTATTTCACCCAGGCAGTGTGATCCGTGTATGATCCCAGATCATTATTGCGTCCTGTCAGTGACTTAGCGGCCCCTGACAGGATTCAGACTGTAGCACAGCCTTAAATTTCAGGGACTCGTGCTTTCGCAGGAGTCGCAGAGAGAAACCAATTAAATAGGATGACCTAAGCAGCAGAATCATTTGTTCTCTTCCGGGTTCTAATTTGACTGCTCTCACGTGACGTACCTGGCGCTGTTGCACGAGCACGCCTAATAAACATCATGTACCAAGGACACGATTGTGTGCGAGCGCACCGCATTGGATATTACTCGAAAACACGCAGGTTTATCGTGCCGATCAGAGGGTCGAAGCATTTCAAAAGCTTCACCTGGACAGGTGTGTTTATTCTGGGGGGATAATACAAGAGGGCGTCATGTAGCGAGCTCTTGTTCAAACATTGACTGAGTGCACGCACAGCAAGATAATAAACAACACAAGGACGCACTGGTAGGCTTCGGATCATTCAGGTAGAATCTATTACGCCGACGACAGAGCAACTCCTCAGACTCATCTGGGGACTAAAATCTGTGTTCGCAATTTGCAGATGGCGCTGTTTGAATTTCATTTTGGCGGCATCATGTTTACATAAATACACGTAAAAGCCCAGGGTTTCCAATATGTCGAGCTACATTCATATTGGCATTATGTTCATGGCTTTTCTCATGCACTGAGTTTGCTTCCGCCAAAATGGAAAGCAAAACAATAGAAAAGAGGAGGTGGGGGGGGAGAAGGAGGGGAGCAGTGGGGTGGTTGAGGGAAATAAATGTTGGCTCAGCTCCAAAGACAATGCAGCATTTTTTTTTTGGACACTAAATCGATCCAGACAGCAGTCGAGTCATCAATCCCTCTTTCTGTCTTTTCCAGTGAATTAAGCGCTGAGATGCAATTTTAAACACAAGTCTCCGCTCAGCAAACAAAACACAACATCAGATAAAGAAGCGATTTTAGCTCATGTTTTCCGTGAGATGATTAATGTTCGATCTGCCGGACATGGACGCAGTTCTTCTGTAATTCAGCAGTCGCCGTGCTTTAATTACGACCGCCGCGGCCCGGTATTTCTAATTACCGCACATGCGTCACGTGCGGAACGAAACACTCAATGTCATCGCTTTGTCATAAAGAACAGTTTCCATTAACGTGTCGGCCATAGTCTTTGTGGGTGATCCGAGTGTGAAATGCAAGACCAAGCTTGTGGTGTTCCGGGGGGGGGGGGGTTTAGTCGACGCGTGCAACGCGCAGATATGCAGAACGTTGCTGCATCTCACACACTCGACCTCCTCTGATTTCTCTGAAGCTGGCAGCGATGTGTGAATGTTCCTATTATTATCCAGTCTGCCAGTTTTCCTGGCAGCTCCTCAGCAGATGGTGCGATGATGATGTCTCAGGTCTGGCCATGTTGCTGCTTCATCAGCCCCTCGGTCCTCTCCACAGACCCCCGCCACGCCACCCTATGACTAATTATTTCCTGTTCGTCACAGAAACACAGTCATCGGAGGGACGTGGCATTTTCTGCTGCCTTTCCTATCAGCCCAATTTAACACTATTCCCACCAGTGGGACACAGTTTGACTGGGAGCTTGTTTTTAAGCTCTTTAATTGGGGACATTGGGAGGCGATAGGGGGCAGCTGTTTTATTCCTTTCCTTTTTTGGAGTTTTGGTTTGTAAAACAGTCACGTGTTGAAGCCACAGGTCCAGTTCCAGGACCTCAAGGGGTGGTGTGCACGTCGATGGGTGGTTGTCCTTGACGACACGCGGTGGCCTTCATATCAATACTGCTTAGAGAGCCCAGCAAATGTGCAGCGTGTCCTTGAGTCATGCACAAAGTCATAAATGTGAGTGCATTCGGTAACCTTTAATCATCCATTAGCCGCCCTGGCACACTTGAACTGGTTGCCCTGAATATTTCCCCCCCTTATTGTGTCCCTTTGTGGCGTGTGCCTATGGGATCTGGTCATGACAAACCCTCCGCCATGAAAGAACATGATGGTAAAATATGCAAGAACGATTGGTGTTTGGCCTTGTGAGAATATTTCCAGTACAAAGAATCGATTGGTGTTTTTCAGTGGGAGCTGACTGGAAAAAAGGTGTCAGTTGTGAATAAGGCAAATAGCTCCAAGGTAATGTGAAATGCCAAGACACAGACTTATATGATGCAAAATTTGTAATTGGAAGACATATTTGCAATGAAAATTGCATGTTTAGCCCCCTGTTTCCGGCTTCCTGCTAAAATGTTCAGTTTCGGCCTCAAGTTATAAATGACTTCAAAAACTTACCCAAAATAAGACGGTCTCAGACGGTGGAACTCACAGCATCAGTTCTGTGGTACAAGGATTCCAGACTGGCGTGGACTCCTTCTGAAGTGTGGACAAAGCAAAAGAGGTAAAGAAGGGAGTTCTCACATTCTCTTTGAGTTTGGTGACAGACTAGAGACATGCTCAGTGCAGGTGGGAGGGCACCTACGGCATATTTGTAGTAAAACAAACATCAGCATAATTCCTACAAATGCATTGAGTGAATTTCATCTGTTATGCACCCTGAGCATTTGCGTTTACAGAACAGATTGCTAGAGATTGAAATCTAATTGCAAGCGGCTTCCTGAAAGTTTGTGTAGAGATGTTGCTAATATCAGGTGTGGGCTGATGAAGAACACGGACTAATCCTTTTTAATGATCGCAACTAGTATTCAGCACGGTCCTGTTCCAAGCAGGACTCCACCTGCAGGTTAAGGTTAAAGGTTAAAGTCTCAGTGACCCTAGGTTCCTTTCACACAGTGAGGGATGTGAATTTTGCCCTCCGTATTTTGGTCCAAATCACGGTGGGAGCCGCACTTGGGAATCGTCTAACCCGTGATCCAACCTCAGAAGAAAACAAGCCAAGAACAAAAACACACACACAAAAAAAAAACAGACAAACCTCAACAGGGAGGCAAGGCTTGGAATTCTGGAGTGAAATAGAACAAGGTGACCCGGCACAGGAGGAAGAAAACGTGGAGGCTGTATTGTCTGGGGGACGGGAGATGGCAGGACACAGGTGAAACACATCAAGCTGAGACAGGTGATCATGAAAATAGAAGACGTGGGATGGCAGGACGTGGGGGATGGGAACAAAGTGTCACCATAAAAGGATTTGCGGTGCACAAGACATGATGATATCAGGATGATTTGAGCAAAAGATAGCAGTGAAAAACCTTGAACTGACCAGAGGCCCAAACATCCTCTAACTCTTGTAACACAACCATTTGTATTTGTTAGCATGTCTTCCTCTTTCCCCCTACAATCAAAAAAAAAATGTCCAAGTGAATATCCAGTCAGTGACCTTGGCAACCTGTAACAATAGAAATCTGGATCTGGTGCCTAAATGTTGACCGACCACTGCTCGTCACAGAGGGTTGGGTCAGTTTCAGAGAAATAATTTCACTGTACTTCAATGTGCAAATGATGACCGATTAAGAAACTCCTTCATGTCGAAAGCTTAACCTCTTTGCAACCAGTCCTTCCGTAGATAGACGACTCATGGTTTAACTGGGGACGGAGGCAGGGCATGACTGCTGCAAGCCTCCCTAATAGCAGACAACCAAGAAGACAATGAGTGGCTGTGAGCCCAGTGTTTGAAGGCTGCTATTGAAGAAGTTTGTGTGAATGCTGTGAAGATTTTTATGGGTGTAAAAAAGACTGGCTTTGCAAAATGTTTGATTGAACAGTGCAGTGCATCACCACCAGACGGTGACAACCTTCAAGTGCGTCTGTGGCTCTTGTACAAATAGGAAAGCTGGGTTTGGTAGGCGCCTGCTCAACCACCACCTTTAAATGTTACAGTCAAGTTGCCAGCGTTCTTCGTCAAGGGGAGACCCTTTGCAGATATTTTCTGTCACTTCCAGCTTTGTAGGGTAAATGTGTGAAATAAAACCGCACTTTACTTGTCCTGTGTCTCACTGACATGAGAATAAAAGAGAATGTTTTAAGAGAATACTTAACTTGTCTTAAAACAAGTATAATCAAGCATAAGAAAGTTTTGTGTTTCATAATCCTCACCCCCAACTCAGTTAAAACTACCTTTTTCTCTTAAAAACCAACAGCGCTCAGTGAAGTGCTGAAGTCAACTGCCAGCTGCAAACCAAAAAAAGCCAACACATCCTGCGGAACAATCAAGATTGACAATTCTTAGGAGATGATGAGTCACATTCCTGTGAGTCGAATTGATCTATGAATGATATCAGAGCGCTGATTACAGCAGCACTCAAGGGGGGCGCAATTCCTCACAAATGCCAAGAATAGAAGTGTTGAAAAGTGTTGTGGTGCAGAGATGAAGCTTCAGTTGGCCCCCTTTTAAGCAGTTGACGACAACACCAGCAAATTGAACAGTGCATTGCCTGCCTCGTGGAGCATTTTCACTTGTGGAAAGAAACTGTTTTGATTGCTGCACTGCTGTGACTACTGAAATGGCAAAATTTATACTTGAGGGGGGAAATCATTCCATCAGTCTGGGTATTTCCATATGCACAGGGCCTCAGTGTAACCTTTTCTCTGCGCCGAAGGGAGGATTGAACCTTGCACTTTATTGATCCGTATTGAGTAGCCGCTTATAACTCCCGTGTGCCTCTTCGCATAATAGCTCAACTGTTGAACGCCGGTGACTTGGCGGGTTTTCTCCACTGTGACTGATATTTTGTGTGCGCGCATCAATACGTTGACTAATCAGGGGCTGACCTCGTCAGCCAAATCAAATGCACAGCAGGTGTCAGGCCCATCAATATATCTATTAGCGGCGCGCTCGGTAATCTTTGCTTAGAGCGGGACTTCACGGCAGCACTCGGCGAACAATTTTAATGTGTTGCAGTGAGAGCGCTGCTTAAGCGAATGCGATTGAAACCTGACATGCCGATAAACGCGGGCCTCAGATTCAGACATCACCACCGTTCCTGTGGCGCTCTGCTTTCATCCCCCCGCCATGCAGGGAGCGTCAGAGCGTCGCAGATTTCCTACCCTTGAAACCGTCGACTTGCAATTAATGGAAACTAATGGCGGCGTATGCATTCACGTTCACTCTGGATGAATCTCCCGAGAGTAATTATGTGCGCAAGCACCATTAGGCGTTGGCGCGCAACATCGCTTTCAATGCGAGCGGTGCTTGCTTTTATTTAACGTAAATGAATGTATATGTCCCCTGTGCTCCGGCTTTATTGGATTGGGGCACACGTGATTTCCTCCCTTGTCGACGTCCGTAGAATTAAATAACTCATCCTGGATCTGACAGAGTGGAACGTGTTTATGGGGATCAGCAAGAGGAGCATTGGTCTGGACTTAGCTGCTGGGTTGGAGGTGATGTTTAAAGGTTCGGTGTGTGAGATTTAGCAACATCTAGTGGTAAGAAAGCGTAGCTGATGTGAATACTTGTTTTCTGATGAACACTTGATCGCACAACTCCTCTTGTGTCGGCTGAGATGTTTGAGTAAAATCCCGCAATTCCATGTAGAGCCAACAGTATTGTATCTTTAGTGCATCTTTCGTATGTCCCTAGATTATCTTTAATGTGCCTTTATCAAAGAGTTTATCTCTTCAATAAAGACTTAAATAAATCCATATTGGGCCTTCAGGGGTTTTAATGACAATGTTTCAGTGAGCTTGTTCACAGTGTTTGCAACTGTGGCTCGAGTCGCCCTGGCCATTTACCTTTTTTTTTGTTGTTGCTCTGTTTTCCCTAATGCATCTTGACACGGCAGTCTGGAGTAATGGCTCTGAAATGCTACACCGAATCAATGCCGGGTGCCTTTTCCTCTCTTAGGTAATTTACTGGGTAATAAGAGACGGATCAGGGGACGGTCTCTGCACGCGCTGAGGAGATGTAATCTGTTTTCCACGTTATTCATTTGGGATAAAAAAAAAAAAAAAAAAGGGACCTGGGCTGTTAATTAATTAACTATTAAACACTACAATAGGGTTTCACTGTGGAGCCTTATTTGCCTAATTACTGCCCCTCATCCTGCTTTCACCCTGCGGCGCTCCACTGCCAGTTACTGAACTTTGTCACTATCTCTGACACAACCAGATAACTCAGTGTCTGGTTTGGTGCATAAGACACCCACAACGGTCTATCTTTGTGTGTGTGTGTGTGTGTGTGCGCGCACACACACGAGGCCAGGTGTGTGTGGACAAGAGGAGGATATATTCTCTCTCTTATGTTCTGTCCCCGTTGCTTCCATAAAACAATCTGTTTCAATCAGTGTTGATCTAAATGACCCGGCGTGTCAACAGCGAACCCAGCGGAGAGTGGTTTCCACGGGGAGAGATAAGGTCAAAAAAGCCATCGCGGGTATCATCAAGGAAGTATTGTCTCGATATTGATGTCATTTATTACCTGACAAGGAAGGTTATGGACAGGTTGGCCAAAAAACGGGGGGAACAGCACTGGCTTAATGCTCGGAGAAGGCTGAAATGGAGGATAGACATGATGGAAAAATCAATTAACCTTGGCCTGGAAGTGAACCGGTTGATCTTTCAGCACGATTTTATTTGTTGACAAATATACCATCTGCCTCTCTGTGGATAAGGGGCATGACATTACGTGTCTGAGTCAGAGGAGAGTGTGACTGAGCTGTGCACTTATTGGCCCTGGCAACGATGTATGAGTGCTGGTGTGTTTGCATGCAAATAGCCATAAAAACACAGAGAGAGGGAGAGAGAGGGAGAGAAACGTAAAGAGTCCAAATGCAAAATAAAACACCAGCGAATACAAAGGAATTTGTCTTGGGACAGCTCAGCGACACATGATTGTGTGGATTGTGTGTTTTCTACTAGTTTGAAATGTTAGATTGATGTTTTGTAAAGATAACTACACTGCTTATGATAGGACATTCAGTCCCAGAGGGGGAACAATGTTGTTGAGTTGTAGTGTTGTAAAACACTGGGAAAAACTGTTGTTTGTGATACAAAACTGCTGGATATTATTGCTTTTTGACCTCATTTAAGTACATGTAACATTAGAATTATACACTGCTAGTCCCACAGAGACTAAACATTGTTGTTGTTGGGTTCTATTCCTTTGATTCCACCATGAGGTTTGCATTTTTAGTGTCTAAAGTGAACAATTGTTTGTCTTGTAATATCGAGCGGATTTAAAGAATCAATACACAACTCAATACTTGTTTAATCACTGCCAACAGGTTAAAAAAAAAATCCATTTGAACTTCACTGTGGTTGATGACCAAACACAACTTAATGGATAAAGACATTTTCCAACCACTATTAGCAGTTGTCTCGTGCCGCTCCGAAACGCAAATGCTTTGCAATGTATTCTTTACTTGTTTTACACTGGATATTTACAGATTTTAATCAATACAAAAGTGAAAATGTAACAGCTGCAAGCATACACTTATAAATCTAATTTAATTCCTTTTCTGCTTATGGCTCAGACAATAACACTCGGTAAACATTATGATAAGCTTATAACATTTTCTAACCACAATTTCTAATCCTTTATGAAATTTCTTACATTATCCAATAGACCTAACAACAGATGTAATCCTGCCATAGTGTTTTCAATTGGTTTTGCTAACAGGATTTGGTCCCTACCTTTTTTTATATGTATTTTTTTTAAAAAAAGCCAGCCATGAGCTAATGTTAACGCTGGGGCTGCAGTCATAGCTGCACCTGTGACACTCCTCCAGATCGAAGAGCGCTCTTTCATAGCAGAATTCATGAAGATCCTCTCCTCCTCTCTACCCTTGTGACTCCAACCTTAGCATGAACACTCATCTAACGGGCTGAGGCATGAGAGGATAGCAGGCAGCTGAACCACACAGCAGGAAAAAAATATATATGTGCATAGATAGATAGATAGATAGATAGATAGATAGATAGATAGACATGTAAACATACAGTAAATACAGAGGGCTTAAGCGTATTCCTCCCCCCACAGCCTCCTCTTGTGTCTTCATGTTTTTTAATGCACTCACAACAGCAGCAGTAAAGTGTGTGTAGTAAAGGCTGTGTAAACAAACCTTGCACATGAACTATAAAGCACCTTCACACAAAGAGATATGCTTTCAGAATGAAAGGAAGCATTGTTGATTTTCCTGAACTCGTCTCTGCACTGCGCTCCATTTCAGACGGACAAAAATAATAGGATAATAATAGCATGGTACAAACTAATGTGACTTACAATTTAAATTAGAACTGGCAACTTCCAGGGGTGTCCTGCCTTTGTCCTATAAAAGCTGGGATAGGCTCCACCAAACCCCCTGAGTGCAATGGGCAAGTGGGTTTATGAAATGGATGGATGGATTTTTAAAAATGTTTTTTATCAAATATGTCTCAAACTGTCTTTCCAGCCAACAGTGTGTTCAAGATTGTTTGTTTAATCACAGTCCTTCTGTTGTTATTGTCCTCATTCTCCCTGTTAAGTGCATGTAGCTTTCATTCAGCTTATTCTCCTGGACCTTTAATTGTTCTCTATGTGAGTTATTTTTAGATTATGTGCATATGTGTGTGTGTGTATATATACACACACACACACACACATATATATATATATATATATATATATATATATATATATATATACATATATATATATATATATGTATATATATATATATATATATATATATATATGTATATATATATATATATATATATATACATAAATATATATATATATATATGTATATATATATACATATATATTCATATGTGTGTGATATATGTACGTGTGTGTGTGAGTGTTTATTAATATTTCATATATTTATTACCGTCGCTCCCATGCAAGGCCCACAATCTCGCATCAACATAAACATTATGAGCTTGTCCATCTTAACGCTGCACTAAAGACCCTTTATTGCTGCTGTGCATATTCAACTGCACGATTAAAAAAGAAAAATAACTTGAGCTTGTAAACTTCTAGTAACTGCACAGTGTGGGCATCGCATCAGTTTGTTTAATTTTTTAATTCATGGTCTAAGAGGTCTCCCCTGTCTTCTGCAGGTTTCGGGAATACAACGCCAGTGACGGTCTCGGGCAAGGTGTTCCTGATCTTCTACGGCCTTCTGGGCTGCGCTGCCACCATCCTCTTCTTCAACCTCTTCCTGGAGCGCATCATCACGCTGCTGGCCGTGGTCATGAAGGCCGTGAGGGAGCGGCGAATCCGGAACAGCGGCCTCCTCCCGCCGGGGATCCGCCATGACTTCTCGGCGTACTCGCTGCCTGGCTGGAAGCCCTCCGTCTACCACGTGATGCTGATCCTGGGCGTGTCGGCCATCACCATCTCGTGCTGTGCCTCGGCCATGTACACCCCCGTGGAGGGCTGGGCCTACGTGGACTCGCTTTACTTTTGCTTCGTCACCTTCAGCACCATCGGCTTCGGGGACTACGTCAGCAGCCAGAGCGCGGCTTACGAATACCAAAGTCTCTACAGGGCGGCGAATTTCTTCTTCATGCTGATGGGCGTCTGCTGCATCTACTCGCTCTTCAACGTCATCTCCATCGTCATCAAGCAGGTCCTCAACTGGATGCTGGAGAAAATGAGCTGCCTGTTCTGCCAGCGCTGCAACAAGGCCAACCTCTTCCTGGGGCGACGCAACGCCATCCGACCGGGGTCGAAGGGCCGCCAGGGTCACGGTGGCGCGCC
The DNA here is from genome assembly GCF_046127955.1 of Nelusetta ayraudi. Classification (NCBI taxonomy): domain Eukaryota; kingdom Metazoa; phylum Chordata; class Actinopteri; order Tetraodontiformes; family Monacanthidae; genus Nelusetta; species Nelusetta ayraudi. The sequence goes on along the minus strand of NW_027466058.1, from coordinate 4,135,999 downwards.
CGCCGACTCGGACGGGCCGTGCGACAGCGACACCGAGGGACGCCGGCTCTCGGGGGAGATGATTTCCATGAAAGACTTGGCGGCCTCCAACAAGGTGTCGCTGGCCCTCATGCAGAAGCAACTGTCGGAGACGGCCAACGGGTACCCGAGGACGGTGTGCGGCAGCTCGCGCCACAACGGTTTCTCCGGGGGCGTGGGAGCCCTGGGGATCATGAACAACAGGCTGGCGGAGACCAGCAACTCCAGGTAGACGCCGACGAGGCAGAAGCCAAAAACTTTGCTGAATTTTGGGGTTTGTTTTTGTTTGTTTTGTTTGTTTGATTTTTGTTGTGTTTTCTTTTCCAAAAGGAATGCCAATGTAAGTTATGATGCATGACCCATATGAATTTTTCGGAAACTTTTTGTTGGAAGGACAAGCCTACGGAGATACTAGCTGTCGCATAAAGATTCGGGATTGTTGGTTATGCCAAGTAACAAGAACAACTCTGAGAACCTTGAACTGGACGCACAGGGGCCATTGGTTACCAATATTACAAACTTGCAAACCCACTGGAAGACAAATCACTGGAAGTGTTTGAATATCAGTGTTAAACCCGAAGAGGACTTAGTCTGGTAAACTTGCTCAATATACTAGACATTCCCTCTACTGCTAAATTATTTGCTGTTGAGGAACCCAGGGAGGCATTTAACGGACTGTTTGGGACCTGTTTCAGTTCATCTGAATGTGGAAAATGAATGCTGATATGAACTAGACGAGTGTAATCACTGACTGATATAGCACATACTGATCTATGCATTATATTTATCATGCATTTTTTGCACCATTTTTAGACCTCTCATTGATTGTGTAGATGCTCTTATTTTTTTGTCATCACATGGGTTCAGCCTCAGGCGTTTGTATATTAAGGGTGGAGTGTTTAGCCAAGCACTGTGGTGAATGGACAGGGCCGTAGGAAAGAGCAGGTGACTCCCAAATCACACTACTTCTGTTGCACATTTGGGTACAAGGGTACAACAAAATGCAGCGCACTATTCTGAAGGAATGTACACATCAGATGCATTTTTTCATGTTTTTTTTTTATTATTGTTGACGGGGCATGTTTATCTTCACACATTATACAAATATCTCTCAACAAAAACAGTAACAACTACTGTGAGATTCTCCATTTCAGTATCCAAAACCATCACAGTGTCATGTCAACACATTTGATGAATTTGTCTTTTCTCTTTTTGTTGTGTCAATTTGTGTGATTTTAATTGAAGTTTTTCTAATACAAAAATTATGTTTTCTGTCGTTTATGTGTTTTGCATCTGATGTGTCAAGTCCTTAAGAAAATCAAGCATGGAACAATATATTCTTACACACTTGTTAGCATATTGGGAAAACAAACGTTCACACTGGCTAGCTGGCTAGCTAACATACTAGATATCTGTAACATTGTAGTATGTGTTTCATTTCTGCATGATAAATTGTCGTCTTTTCTGTTATCACAATTCATTTACAAGTTAGAATATTAAAATGTGTAGAAGACAAAGAAGTCACAGATAAAAAAAAATACCACTTCTGGTTATCGCTGAAAAATGTACCTCACTGAAGCACACTTCACTTAGGTGTAATAACGGAAGTGTGCGATTTGGGGCACAACTAGCATTTTCACAGCTTGCATCACCACCGACTGCGGACTTTCCCGCAACTCATGATAGAGGAAAAAGGCTACGCTGAAGAATGAAAATCCATTCCCTGTGAGAGAGGAACCGGCCCTCTTATCAGCACAGAAAATGCTTTGGCAGCCAACGACTTTGAATTTTAGGCTAAAAAAGAAGGACCTCCCGGCTGTCTTGCCTTTTCAGGCTTGCAGCTGTATACGAGGGAAGCGTTAGATAAGAGCCCGCACTGTAATTACCAAACACTAATTATTATTCGAATTACTGTTTAATGCATAATGTAGACCTATGTATTTGTTAAAACAGAATTAATAAGAAATTCATATTTTAATGGGGAAGGAGAGAGGTGAAAAATAGATGTTTTCATCACTAAGACGTGTAAATAATGCAGTTTGGAGCTGCTGGGTCAATCCAATATGCTGGAATGGATAAAACAACCCTACAAAACACTTTCACTGACATTGATTTTATAGGGGGGATTTTTCTTTTACAAATGCAAGACCCTCTTAACAAAACAAAGTGCGGTCATGAGGGCGGCAGCAGTTCCATCCCCTGCTTGGTGCCAGAGTGTAAATGTGAAAAGCACATTCTGATAGATGGAGGGTGCTCGCGGTGGATGAGATGCTAGCCTGTCATGCGCCGGGATCGATGCCCTGGTCGCTAGCAAGCTTTGCTTCTCGCCGAGCCGCTGACGTACAGCCGCGCGATGGTGTTTGATGCGTTCGCGAGTGGACGTGACAGAGGAGGAGACGTTACGTAAACTGTGCCGGAGGAGACGCTGCCGAGGGGAAAGAGCAAAGGGAGCGTGGGGCCGGTGATAGCGGCGGCGGGAGAGGGCGTGGCGTAAACCGACCTTCTCTTGCTCTCTCTCTCTCTCTCTCTCTCTCCTTCTCTCTCTCACACTGTCTGTCTGTCTGAATTCATGCCCATTGTAAATTAACAGCAAAGGGCTCAGCATTTTCCCTGGGTCCATCTTCAATATGTTTAATCCTCCTCGGTCCCTCCCTAGTTTTTCTCTCACAGCTCTGCATTCTCTACCCACACTGCACCAAAACCCCCTCTTCTGTCTTGCAGGTGTTGGCTCACTTTCTCCTCTCACACCCTTGCACTGTGACTAAAATGAGGCATATATCTGTTTCTGTATCTCTGTCGCTCTCTCTCTATAAAATCTATATATCGCTGTATACAGAAATATCTTTAGTCAAAGCTCTTTTTCATAAGCTCTTAATTGGATCTGGGTCTCTCCTTGCTCTGTCCTGTTCCTTAGTTGGTCTTCTGTTGCGTAGATCTCGGTAATTCCCTTTATTCCCCGAGACTCACAAAGAGAAATAGAGAAAAATGACTCAGGTAGTTAAATCTTCAGGCTTGTCTTAGTTTTCTTTTGTTTTTTTCCTGCATGCCCTTATGGTAAAGCCATACAAGATAGTTGTAAATACCACAGAGGACTCTTTCAGGTCTATTTTTCTACATATATATTACAAATATGTGTGAATGAAGAGGTTTTACTCTCCTGTGTCTCGCACGCAGTACATCAGAGGGATGGAGCATTCAAATTCTTGAAAGCCAGATATTAGCGTTAAACAGGAGAACAGCGGTAGTCTGGCATTTGGGAAGCATCACATGTTCTATTTCTTGCAAGGAATTAAATGTAGAATTCCACAACGACACCAATAAAATACTGCTGGATGTTTAGCCAGAGTAAGCCAGCCATACAACCATAACAACTAATGTATTCTCTGATGCCTGTCTAGCTTTTGCACATCCAGTCAATTGAAATGCTAACTATTGAACAACATTTAAGTGCTCGAAGGATTTTCTGGAAAACTTTGAAGAGATTCAGGGTAGCTGCTTTTACCGCGTTCTATTTTTAAGGCTACACATTTGCTAAAACTTTTTCAATGAGGACCAGCATCATTCCAGGAAAAGCCAGCTTGTTATCTTGCAGCTGCTGGCAAGAAGGAATCTCAGTCTAAAGATCTCACACACTTAGCGCTTGACAAGTCAGGCGTTTCTACTGCTCTCCCAGACAAGTGGATGCTAAGCTAACCAGTGCTAATTTTAGATTAGTCAGTTACAGAGTAACACCATCCTCTTTCCAGACCACATATTGTGGGGATTATATTTCTGCCTTCAAAACGTCTTGTATCTTCCCTTTGGTCTGAAAACAATTTGCTTTGGTTTCAGTGAGTGATAGACTGTCGACAGTAATCTCCTCCGTTTTTACTGTTATCTTACAGTAGGTCTTTGGAAATGTCAGTATTTCTAAAAGCTTCAAACGTCAGTCCTTTTATCACACATTTCTTTAGCCTTAACTCTAGCGGTGATTTTACCTTTTGCTTGGTCATCAAGCATCTCCTTCAGTAAATAAAGGTCAATATGCCCTAAGCACAAGGTCGCATCTCAAGCAGATTTCTCCTCAAAGGTTCATTTCGAAACATTTCTATTCATTATGCAAGGCACACAAAACCCGAGCTGTTGGCCGGGAGCTTTTCCTAATCCACAGAAACATGAGCGGCAATCTCTTTTCCAAGCAAGAAACTGAAGCTTGTGTAGCCAAATGTCAATTTATACAGTCGCTCCCGATGGATTGGCTCATGATCTTATGTTGGTGATGTCATGCAGTGTCAGGGCACAGCAATCACAATTAGCCACGTTAAGGGCCGAGATGTCTCAAACTGCGGGACAGCTGAGCGGGGCTACGGGCACGGTGTAGCAGATGACACCATTTTCAAATGGAGCCGTTCCCCCGCTGAATAACAGCGTGTCACTCCGAGGCTTAAGGTTACTCCGGGAGAGGTTCCCCCGATTTGCCTGCTGATTGTCACAAGCCCCCACAGCAGTAGGGGGAGTCTTGGCCAGCTGCGTTCTGCGCCGCGTGTACAAAGAGCATGATGCAAAACAGCGTGTAAAGGACTGAATGTGACAAATGGAAAACTGTGAAAACATGCTTCCATTCTGGAATGCCCGTTCATATGTGTTTTCCCTCAAAAGAAACCCATCAAGCTCTTATCACCGTGAATATAGTATTTAGAGTAATGTTCACCTTAAATGCATGCTTGGCTTGAAATAAACTGCCTTACTTTAGTCCCTACGTATAAGATTAAAAAAAGCCCCCTCCCCATGACTCTAGTGTGTCATATTTGTATGTTTCAATATACAACAATCCTTTTGCATTTTGCAAAATTGATCTCCATTGATTGCAATGGTTTTAAACCCACTTCTGTAACTTCTGTAAGAGGAGACGGGCGGTTTTAGGGACTGTGTTTTTTGTTTGTCATCTCCAGAGGCGACTTTTGATTTTGATGCTCGTCGATTCATCTCGCGCAAGACTCTAACACGTCGGTGCCGTTCACGGCCCGACGGAACGGCTCTCGTCGCAGAGCCGCGCGCAGTAAAGCTGGCAGAGATAAAAAACAGATTGTACTGTAAACACACTTGAAAATCTGCTCTGTAGTCGAAGCTTCCTTGACTGGGAAATAGCGCCATTAAAAGCCATTAAAATGTTATGCTCCGTAGCTATTACAAGCCCCAGAATAAAACAATTTGTTTGGGATAAACAGAGACTGGAGATGTGGTTAGCGTTAATCTAGATGACTGCCGATGGCACTAATGGCATTACCGTTGGCCCAGTGTAGCTGTTATTTCATTGTGATCACAGCAGGATGTGTAAGGCCTTCCGAGAGAGACTTTGTGAACCCCAGATGGTTGAAAGCGTCTTGTTTTCGCTCGTATGTTGGTGGAGACGAGCGGTACCTACGGGCGGGGAAACACTCGAGTGGCTCGGTAACAGAATGATATACGACCGCCACGCTCGGCCGCCTCACAAGACTCACATTGTTGGCTTTGATCTGGACCTGGATCACCAGCCCCTCCCCACGGATTCTGCGGAATGAAGACGGATGATGCGGCGCAGCCAACCACGGACGGATCCCCACCGTCAAAATCCACCGAGGCGCGAGCGCGACGTGTCGGCGACTTCGTGGCCCCTATGTTTGTTGTCATCGTGCGACTCGCGTTGTGACGTCACATCCAGTCAATGTACGCAAATTCTGTTTTGTTTGCAAGTTGCACATTTATACCAATGATTGTACTTTTATATTTTATGTAATTAAAAGTTAAACGGACACGACGCAAGGAGGAGTTCCATTAAACAGTGTAATTTCCTTTGACATTCCCGATTGTCTGTCTCATGTTTTGACTCCTTGACTGTTGTTGTTGTGTGTTTTCTGACAACAAGCTGAAAAAAAATCCGTGACTTGTTTTCCTCTTATTTTCATAACGAAATGGGAACAAGCACTTCTGGAAATTGCCCATTTGGAAGGGCACCAGTGACTCACTGTTCCCTCTGCAATGGGTGTTCACTCTCTTCTCTGAGACCAGTTAGAAGACTGCATTGTTTTTGTCTCATTCTAAACATGGGAACGGCCCAATGCACCAGTTTTAGGATGAAGCTAAAAAAAATTGTTGCTGCATTTTCTTTTTAGGGGTAATGTCTGCACTCGATTCTGGAATGCAGAAAATAAAGGGACTGAAAAAGTCCTTTGTACGTTCTTGTAAGAGTTGTTAGTGAGGGGCTGTTGCCTACTTATTTGTTTAAGTGTAGTGCTTCCAGAAAGGTTTAACAGCTATAATTCCACTAACAGCTTGCTCGACAGAGTAAGTGCACCCTGCAGGTCAAACACTTGATAGACGGAGACGTATAATTTACTTGTCCATCGTCTTGCCAGTGACTTGTAGTCTACTATATTAAAAAAACAAAATTCAGAATTCACATCTTAGCCCTGTTAAAAAAAAACAACATGATCTTTAGTATTTCTCATTTCTTTTTAACACGCCCGCTGCCACCACAGCATCATCTTTCTGAGAAGGAGGGGGTTTATTTTGCCACACTGATTCTCAAAATGCGGCTCTGATTAATCTCCCCCCACCAGTTTACTGGATTTCTCATAAATCGTTATCCATCAGAACGAGCACAGCTCGGCGAAAAGACACCGAAGCGCCGTGGCTCTCCAGTAATTGCTCAATCAAGATGTTGGTCATAAAGGCGGACCTGTAATTGCATTCATTACTGAAGTGAGTCTGATGCCGGCATATTCTGATGAAAAACAGCCCGCATTATCTCACGGTGGCGGCGGTCTGCCAGAGGAAAATCTGCCACGTCGCCCGCGCGCCAGCGTTATTCTCTTAGCTGGGAAATGAAACAGAAAAAACGAGCCCCCAACACTGAGAAATACCCCCTTGTTTGCCTTTTTTCACAACAGCCCACCTTCCGTGCAGTGCATCCAATTCAGCTCTGATACCCTGGAGAGTTCCGCCTGAAAACCATTGCATTGCTCCTTTTTTTCTTTTTTTCCCCCCCCCCAGACGTACAAACAACCCCATCCATTACATCGACACATCTTCAACAGTGTGATTACCCCTCAGGGAGATGAGACTGCAGTTCAACCTCCAGCAGAAGCAGCAAGCAGCGTGAGGAGTTTCCTGTGGGACTCAGCTGGTGTCGGAGGCGTGCGCCTCCATTCGCCCACCGTGGCAGGGACAGGAGGGAGGGAGGGGAGGGAGCTGTGACTCGCCGCCATTCGTCAAGGGCCGCGAACTCGCCGTCTCTCCTCGCCGTCTCTCTTCGCGCTCTTTATTTCGCCGGGTTTTCAATTGGCAACAATGCGAGGACTCCCACTGTCGTCCGCGAGCGATCTGGTGAATCTATTTCCGGGGAGGCCCCGCGGCTGAAGGGCAACTTGACTCGAACGTACAGGAGGAGAGGACTCGCGCCGCGTCTCTTTTTCGTGCGCAGGGGAGAGGAGAGTCATTCGTCTTCATTTCGGGATTGTCACAAAGGATCCGCTTGGCAAACGGTCGCACATCATCTCCTCGGAAAAAAAACGAAATTATGTCAGATGAAATGCACTGTTTAAGTTGTCGGGGAGACGAGAGCGTTGACAAGCTGCAGCAGCGCCCCAGTGGCTTTGAGCTCTCTGGGTCTGATTTACCAAAAGTCTGCATGAGGAAAAACAGACAAAAATGTAATTACACATTTGCTAATTAATAATGAAGCTGATCCACTAAGGGGACTGTGACTGTCAAGCTGGCAAAATGATGCACACACTCCATTTAGTGCATTTGGCTCAATGAATATGGAGCTGTTGGATATGTAGATGAACATGTTTCGCTTGGTGTCGCTCTGCTGTCCTGTGTTCTCTCTGCCGGAAAGTCGAAGCGGGCGCAAAGTCCTCATTTATATCGGGCCGTGTCGGTCGCTTTTGCACACGTTGGCTATTACATATGCAATATTGGTAGACCACCCCCAACGCACAAAAACCAGCAATACGTGCAATCTACGAGCGTGCGCGCGCATTTTTAGCGCCCCTTATATTGAATCTCAGCGAATCAGGCCCTTTGTGTAGGAGCCGTTTGTGATCGCTGAGTCTGCATCTGCTGCAGCGAAAGGGGGACTTGTGCAAACTCTCTGTCCTTCTGTCACCTTCAGACATCTTACACCGTGGAGACAAAATGAACCTTCTGCCTGTCGCGGAGGCACAAACCAAGCAGATTTGAAGTGACTGATGGAAATACTTCTGCTGCGACATCCACGCTGTTCTTCACAACTTCCCGGTGTCCTCTGCTGTGGTTTTGGAGAGCAGCTCGGACTTTATGCAAAGATGTGTGGAGTTGCCGTGACATCACACGTTGGTTTGCCAATATTCCTTCAGAAGCCTGGAGGTTGGTTTTACAGTCCTAACGCCAACATAACCCCCCCCCCCCCCCCCTTGTCTTTCTTACTCGTAAAGTAAACCAATTGGCCAGTGAATCCAGTGACATTTTAAAACTGCCTGGGTGTTGGTGGTTGGCAAGATGGATGAGCAACATGTCAGGGTTAAGAACCTCAAGTATCACCTAAGTATCTCGCTGCGAGGTCAATTAAAACCAACCGCAAACTTCAGTCGCATCAAGCAGTTTTCTTAATGCCATTAAGGACGCTGAAAAAGCCGAGGGTTGCAGTTTTTTTTTTTGTTAATAACCCTTACAGCCTCTAATGGTTTATTATGGAGACATCAGTGAGATACACTGGTGCACAGGCTAATGTCTTACTTTATTACAGGAAGCAAGAAATGTACATGTTCATTTATCTCTAAAAATGACAGCAAAGCCGCCCTCTTGTTAGGCCACATTTGCTTTGATTCATCCCTCGGGAGCAGCTGGTGCAGACAGGTGTTTGTCTTTCCCCCTTTTTTTTTTTTTTTACTGGTTTTGTTCACTACGTTAGTTTTGACGAGCCGAGTCATTTATCTAAGCCGGCGGGGATTTTGCGGTCTATGCCTCGGAATATAACTCTGAAATATCAACCGCATAAATGTGATTTATCTATGTTTCGTTGTCGTGCAGATAGAATATGAAAGCGGTGGCTCCCCCACACCCCTCACTTCTAGCATGCTGTCACTTTAATGCTTTAGTAATGTCTGACGTATATGATATCGCATATGTGTTGCCTTGCGGGGGGAGGCGCCTTCATGCACAAAATTCAGCAGTTAACCGAAAGGCACACTGCCCCGTCTCTGTGTTTCCCACAATACCATCAACTGTAGGGTTTTGATAATCATACAATTTATTTCTCTTCACAAACTGAACTCAGTGTTTTTCCAGCTTTAGCCACCTTCCAAATTCACCTTCAACTTTGCAAACGCTTTCAATGTGATCCCTGTCAGATATAAAAATTTGCTCGCTTCTTTCTACGGGCAACCTTGCTAGTACCAGCTATGTAAAAACATCTAAAAGGCATTTTCAATTACACAACTGTAGCTGACTCACTGTTTGTTTTCTTTTTCTGGGGGACTATTCTCGATGGCTGATATGTGGTCGCGCCAGTGTGAAAATACCAGCTGATCAGCAGTTTGTGAAACACTCAGTCCAGCAGCACCGAACAAACATGTTCACCACCTTCAAAGCCACTTTGATTCCCGTTCTGCTCCGTTCTGATGCTCACTTTGAACCCTCACCAATTTGTCTCTGCCGCATCTCTGCGTGCCTAAATGCTTTAATTGCTGCCGTGTGATTGGCTGATTATCGGTCTGTGTTAGAAAGCAACTGAACATTGGATCTCATAATGTGGCCGGTGGGTGTAAATTGAGAAAGTGTTCCATCTGGCTTGCTTGACTCATTATTTAGTGTAAGCTTTTCTTGGCTCAGTGGAAAGAAATAGTAAACTGACAATGACGTTAAAGAGAATAAATAAAAGACTTGTTCTTTCTGCGTGATTGGTTACCAATAAGCAAGACAGCGCCACAAACCAACTGCTTTAATCAGAAATAAATTCATTTTGCAGGGGCTCCCATTCAGCGGGATGCTGAGCCAGGCCAATTAAAATATTTTCTCAGGCTATAACTAGCTTCGCATCATAGAGGATGAAAAAAAAAAAAAAAAGCAAGCCATGGCTGCGTGAGACGATCTGTGAATTAATTAAGTTTTCCCCTGATTAAAGTAAACTGGAGTTCAAACAAGATACAGAGATGTCTGAAACTGTTATAATTGTGTCTAAAAGAGGTCTAGAAGTGGAGCGGAGTCAAAACAAAGGCCCTTTAAACACTTAATAGAGCACTCTGAGACTCTTATAATGCTGCAATTGGTCTAATTTTAGAAATAAAAAAAACCTGGTATAATAGAGTTAATTGCTTTAGTGACTTTAATATCCTCGGGCTCTTTACTCTCTTCCGTCAAAGGCAACCCGGGGCTAATCATGCACAGGGTCACATTGGGGTTCTCCTTACATTAAGCACCTTCTCACGTCAAAAGATTTGATGTTTCGTCATGGGAGAAGTCTCTGATTCTCTCCTGGAGTCGGAACACACGCCTGCGCTGCGGGCAAAGCGTGAGAATCAGAAGTCATTCTGGGAACAAGACGTATTTCATGTCGAGGGTCTGAGCACCCTGAGCGATGAGGCAATTACCTTATAACATCTGCTCGCCGAATTACCGTGGGAGGGGCGAGGCGACGAGAGGGGGGTTAATAGATAAGAGAAACTCAGCGGGTCCGCTAATGAAGTTTAATGCGATCTGGCCCTACGATTAGAGACGGCACTGTTTACAATTGCAGAAATTCTTCAGTGTCAGCCGCCTTAAATGGAACGGATCACACGGTTCACGGCAGATAAATTTAAATGAATACTAATCAAGTGAGGAGGAAAGGTGGGGAGGGAATCCTTTCAGCCAGTAGCACCTCTGTGGCTTTGATAGCGAGGGGAGATACTGGCCCCCTTCAAATGGTTTTTACGTTATCTTTAGCAGAGGAAATAGGTCCGTAGTCTGCAGAAAGTCCCAACTTCTGTGCAGCGGTGCCATTTTTGTGCCTTTGCTAGCACACAAACTCTCATCCAGGTTTGCCGCACAAATTTTTAAACATGATATTGACTCATAGGTGAAGATAAATGCTCGATCTTTGCGTTAAAATGTTGCTAGTGCTGGATAAAAATAGTCAGAGTGGCAAAAGTGGAGTCATTATATCCTGACACCTGTGCAATCGGAATAAAGCCACAGTTAGAGACAGCCGACTGATGTGAACTGCTAGCCTAAGCAACATCTCCAGTCTCTGGGTGTGCACGTGATATGACAGCCTAATAATACATTTATGCAAATGCGCACTGTCACAGAGATTTCCATTTTCTCCCATTTCCCATCGCTGCTTTGACAAGCTGCCGTCCGGTGTGTCGACTCAGCTCACAGCAAGTGTTTTTTAATATAGATGAGGAACAGAAAAAAACAATAAAAGTTTTCACCAGAAAACATTGTTATTTGATGCGTGCAATATACGCTCAAACCTTTACAGAAAAATCACATTTTTTCTTGATGTTCTTAGTAATAATAGGTTTTTAATATCTAATAACAGATTCGTATCTCAACTGTCAGGCGGCTCTTTTCATTTAGATTTCAGCGTGTCCTCCCATTTTAATGCTCATCTTATTTCCAGGCCCGGAAGATCAAACAGCTGTTTTTCAAAACAATATACATAAAGCATACCCCACATGAAAGTGTGCCAGTTGCCAGTGTTGTGCTTTATTTTTCCACTGCAACAGGTCACAGCAAAAACAGAATCAGTTATGTTGGCCGGATTTGTGCACACAAACAAGGAATTTGGTTTGGCTCTCTGTGCAAAGAATGAAAAAGAAGTTAAACAACAATGATAAGCGCAGATATGACAACAGTGCAAGTACAACAATTGTAAAAGTAAGAGTTGGTGCAACCAGGTTTTTATAGTCCAGTGTGCCGCATTTAGTGGTTTTTGCTATTTGTCTTTTATCCGTTTAGATACCGAGTAAAATGGTTTCCAAAGGCTCAGCGGCTCAAAGCATCGAAAGCACAGCCTGACCTCTCCTTCCTGCGCCATAGCCTCCTATATGCTTCATTGTCTCCCCTTGGCAATCTGTGCTCCTCTCCTCATCCCCCCCTGCGCCTGCAGAGACACCCTCTGCGGCCCCGCAGTCGCAGTCAAATCTGCTGACTGCACTTCTCAGCGGCCGTCCGCACACCCGCTCCGGCAGAGGCGGCTGAATTAATATGTTCGCGGAAACATACGCATTCATTGCATGTCAGTGAGGTTCGGTTGCATAACAGAGCTGCAGTGGTAGTGGGCAAAAAAAAAGAAAGAAGGAAAAGCAGCGACTAGACTGCTGTGAGGTGTTCAGATGGCAGCAGACATGAGTCATTAAGAACTTTAAATTGGCCTCTGTGAGGTGAAAGTGAAAAGGAAAGCCCCCGGTCATTAGAACAGTCTTGTGTTGTGGCGAGAACAACAACAAAGCGTGGATCGGTCACCCTACTAAGTAGCTGAGCAGGGGAAGAGATGGTAAGAGGAAGGAAGGAAAGAAGGGAGGACGGAAGGCAGAAGGAGGACTAGAGGGAGGGCTGAGTTGTTTTTTGGTGTCGCCTCTCTCTTTCTCTGTGTCTCTCTTTCTGTATCTCTCTCTCTCTCTCTCTCTCTCTCTCTCTCTCTCTCTCTCTCTGTGTGTGCACAGTTCCAGCCGAGCTTTAGGGAACCGCACTCTTTATGAGCCTGGCGTGTGCTCCTCATTATGCTCAGAGGAGTCCCACAGAGACTGTTGTCAAGCCGCAAAGGCTTCAGGAGAGAACGGAGACGAGCAAAGGCGCCCAAGAGGAGCGAGGGAAATGTGAAAAATGACTGGGCTCAGGTGGTTGTTAAATTTATTACAGAGTTAAAATGTATCGTTTTTGGAGTTTTTTGTGATTTATTCTCCCCGGCTCTTCTGCCGCTGGAAGTAACGGTGCCGTATAATATGATGGGCCCCCCATATCCCACTCAAACGTTGCCAGTTACTGGCCCGCCGTCACTTCATTATGCTCCCATCCTTAACGCAGTGAGTCCACATAAAATCACATAAATCCCCCACCAACCCACCCCCAGTCAGCCCATGGTGAGGTTTTTAGCTGGAAGAGACGGCTCTTAATCCAGTTGTTTTCTGTCTTAGTGCTTCGAATCCCCTTTAATATGTACGACGTAAGACGGGTATTAGCATTTTAGCTTCCGTCCACCTTTCAACAAGGAAGCCAATTAGCCGTTGTCTCTGATTCATGCCACGGCACCATGCAACATGGGGGTCTGAGTACAGGGCTTAAGAAAACGGTTTAAGATGGAACTTTTTTTTTCTCCCCATACACTAGAAAAAAAAAAAAACTTTATGTGTGTAATGAAAAAAAAAATGCAGCACTTATTATGAATCTTTTCATTTTGCCGTAGACTGAAGCGGTCACAGCTTCACCTAATAATTTACGCTTTTAAGTCGGTCGTATGTTTACGTCTCAGGACAGATTTAAGACCATGACGATGACCGCATCAGTGAGAACGGAATAGCTGCAGTATTTTACACTCTTCTCCAAGGCCGCACTTGGACTCGCTTCCCACTTAGCTCCCACTAAACACATCAGTCTAGGTTTAAGGTATTTCTCAACATATATTCTCTGTCAAATTTTCTCAGCGTGTTTGATTTGTTTGTTTTTCTCCTCCTAAGCCATTCAGCCTGCAGAGTGTGAAAAGGCGTGAGCTGTCTGGAGAAGCTGGACATTATAAAATGCAGTCCACCGTTGGCAGCAGGATCTCAAGCCTGCCTGCTCTCAACTGTTGCATCAGTGTTATCGCTGCGCCTGCTGGGCAAGTGTGCACACTGTGGACAGTACGGGGAGGATTAACATGCAGAGCAAGAGTGGAGAAACTGCAGCGTGCAAAGACTATAAGGCAATCACGAAGATGAACGGAGAATTTAATTAGTCAGGAAATTGTCTTGAGCTTCACATTTTTGTTGCAGTTTCACAAGTATCAATGCTACTCAAATTGAATTTCAGCAGAAAATACAAAAGTCTCCCTTTGGTAATTGGAATGTCTGATCAAAAATAATCCTGATGAATCATAGCGCTTAAATGATTTTAGCCTCGTGTAATTCTTTTCTTTGGAATGCCTTTTTTTCTACTGAAATTTTTATCCCCAGCAAAGTTGGTGCTAAATAACCTTCTTACTTTTATATTACTCTTATTTTTTTGACGCAAACAACCAGGCTTTCCAACTCCCATTTTCACAAATCATCCATTCCGTTAACCCTTACAGAATTTTAGAAATGGCTACTGAAATTAGAGGGATTCAGTTTTCCTGTTCGGTGAAATGATAATCCATTTCTTTAAAAGACAAGGTATCTCCTGGCGACAGCAAAAGAAATATGAGTACAAAATCCCCTCCTCTCCTCATAAATCCTTTATCTCCTTTCAGCAGGACAAAGGAAAAAGTTTGACTCTGGTTGGAGGTTCATGGGATCAAAACAATTAAACATACTAAAATCCTTCAATTAACTATATGACAGGAGTGATCAGATATTATAATTTTATTTGATTTTGCGAGTAGGGTCCTTCAATGCATGAAGAATGAGGCGGCACAATGAGATACAGAGCTTCAGACAAAAGGCTCCGTGTACACTGCCTGAATTCCTTATTAGCGAAGACCCTTACCTGCTGTGTTTGGCAATGGAAACAATGCAGCAGAAATAACAAGCCACATGAATTATGAATTTTTATGTGCACTCTTTTTCTATTGGCTTTAAGGTCTTTCTTTCCTCCTTCTTTATGTGTCTTACACTTGAGACATAGGCATGTAACCAGTTGAATACATCTTTTCATCTTTTTATTTTCAATTCTCCTCACCCTATTGTGTGTATGTGTGTGTGTGTGTGTGTGTGTGTGTGTGTGTGCGTGTGTGTGCGTGTGTGTGTGTGTAAATGAGTGTCACATAGGTTTTCCTCAACCCTCTTTTCTTACCGGTGATGGCACAAGAGCTTGGTTAATGTTTACTCAGCGCTTCGAAATGGCAAACGGTGAGACTGAATAGAACTAACCCGGTGTAACAACTGTTTTTTTAACATTTCATTATGCCATCTTAATTACATGCTTTCTGTCACCCACGCAGCATATGCTACAAAATCCTAAGTGGGTGGATGTTTGCTTCCTTGGAATTTGCGAGGCCAACCTCCTCTGGTGTTCACAGCAGTATTTAATTACTAGAAATAGTAATGATTACATTTATTGGCATTTTAAGTACTTTGGCATTACAGCTGGGAGCAACTTTTTTGAGAAATAGAATAATACTTTTTTTTGGTGGCTGACGTTCTCTTTGGGAAAAAATCATAGTGGTTAAAATAAATGTATTCCCATACTTTTTTTGTAAATATTGTGGCGGTGGGGGGTAAATTAGAAGTGCAAGTGGCCTAGTATGTACTATAGTTAAGTCTGCTTATGAAACTAACAGTATTTCACTGCACTCTGCTGGTAGTGCTCTGCTAGACCCCATTGAAGAATCATTGGTGTCTTCTGGAGAGAAAAAAAACATCAAAGTCCCTTTTTGCGTTAAAAATGTTAAACCAAGAGACCAAAAAAAAAAAAAAAAATGTCAATAATGACGTTTCTACCAAATGAAAAAAAAAAATCTCTAAAACACGTTGATTACATGCTGTGGTCTGTAATTATTTAATGGCCTACTGAGTTGGAAATGCATGCTATTTTTAACAGAAACTTATTGTATGGCTTCAGCATCCACACACACACACACAAAAAACTACATATTGCACATGTGTGCAATACATTGGTTTGGATTTCCATACAACGCTTGAGTCAACGCGGGACACGAGAACGCAAGAAAATGTCACGTGACTTCCGTCTGCCAGTGACCCGTTCTCTGATTGGTCAAAGCTCTTCTGGGCGCCGACGACGCCACCATGCTTGTTTTTGCCGCGAACGGAGCGCTCTCGAGTCGTGTTTAGCTAGCTGCAAGGTGATGCAGAGAGAGGTCCGCTACTCTGGAGCACACTTTAACGAGTCCAACCACTGCGTGAAAAGCCTATAACTATTCGCGAGCATGGCGAAGCAAAGCTCCCTCTTCAACTTTTTCACCAAATCTCCGCCGCCGCTCGCTAAGCCGAAGCCGAAGCCGAAGCCAAGTTCCTGTCCGACCGAGGCGGACCTGCCTTCCTCTGTGGAGAAGTCCAACTCGTCGCCCAAGGAGCAGGCGAAACAGACAGCTCAACAGAAAACTCCGAAGACCACCAGCGGGAAAACCAAAAGTGATTCGAAACCGACGAAAGCGGGATTCACCAAGCTCTTCGGTGACAAGGCCTCAGCAACTAAACCAAAGTATGTCAGCGTTGATACTTTCTTGGGGGGGGTAATGGCTGGTATCTGTTAAATCGAGCGTTAGCTAGCTGAAACGAGTGCTTTTGACTGTCTGGAGAAGCAATTTGAGATGATAGATAGATAGATTTTGCATTTAACCCTGCATGACGCCCCTTTCGAGTTGTTTTTGGGCTGTAGTGCTCCGATATCTTATTTATAATATGCATAGTATCTGCATGACGACGAAATAATGGAGTTATTTCCACCCCAATACATTCAGAAATCAAATCGGTTTTTACTTTCACTTTTATGTCAGTGGACGTTGTGTGAAGATTTCAAATTGGCATTTACGTTGCACTATTTCGTCGAATTTACTCTCTGACTTGCCCACAGAAATTTGTTACGCATGTTATTTGTTGTGCGTCGTGCTGCGGTTATCTTACAATTCTTCCAATCCGCCAAAACCGACATGTAGTCAGAAGAGCGACAAGTTGAGTTGAAAACGCTTTCCCCTCCATCGACAGACCCACCTTTCCATTCAGCGCTGGGTCCCTGGTGTGGGCCAAACTAGAGGGACACCCGTGGTGGCCCTGCATGGTGATACCGCAGCCTCTGAGTGCACAGCAGATGAGGGGCAGTGGTCGGAACCAGCGCGTACATGTCCATTTCTTTGATGAACCCCCTACCAGAGGATGGGTCAGCACCAAATACATCCGAGAGTACCAAGGTTTGGATTTCATTGGTCTCATCCTTGTGACAGTAACCCTAAAAATACGATTTTGTCACGCTTTTTTCATGCTCGACCAGCCCCCCTGACCGTAATAACTCTACTTCATAGAATTGTTGCTGTTGTGTGCTCCGCTATTCAGGTTCCGACAGCAGTGACGCGAAAACCGGAGGTGTGTTTTTTAGTGGCAAACCTGTCATCCAGAAGGCAATGGAGCTTGCCGATAAAGTTATGTTTGACAGCCATGAAAAACGCTTAAAGATGCCCCTGTGTATGGATCCGTCTGATGAGGAGGACGATGATGACGATGAAGAAGAAGAAATGGAGGTAATATTCCAATATTAGTTTACAGCCAAGCACCTTTCGCCCATAAAATTAGCATCTTAAATGAATATTGATTCAACATGTCAAGTTGTGGCTGTTTATAGATCTTCAGATATCTTCCATGGCCTCAGTGGGGCAACCTTGTGTGACTAAATCTCTATGAAACCCTATTCTTTGTATTTCTCAGCTTGACAAGTCGACAGTGAGTGATGAAATGGTCAGTGACGAGGATGACCAGAAAACCCAGAAGGTGAAGTCTCCCAAGGTTGGCCGGCGCTCATCCCGTGCGTCGGCAGTCAACGGGGGCAAGCCCAAGCGACGGCGCATCGTCGTCGCCTCTGACAGCGACGGGTCAGGCGACGAATTCAAACCAGATAAAGCTGCTTCCAGCAGTGAGGACGAGGAGGAGGAGGAAGGCGTGGCGAGCAGCGAAGAGGAGGAAAGCGCGTCCGAGTCGGAGCTCGACAGCCCGGTCAAACCTGCAAAGCGCAAGCGGCCTGCAGAGAAGCAGCCCGCGGCCTCTGCCAAACCGAAGATCTCTGTCGCTCCGCCCAACGTGGTGAAGACATCCCCGGCAGCTCTCTCGGCCAACGCAAAGTCTCGCCTGTCCGCTTTCTCCGCTCCGGACAACTTCGAGAGCCAGGCCAACGGCTCCGGTGCCGGTGGAGCTGCCACAGTCTGGGACCATGAGAAGCTGGAGTGGTTGCAGGACGGCAGGAGAAAAGACAGCAAGAGGCGGCGTCAGTCCGAAGACGACTACGATCCCACCACTTTGTACGTCCCCGACGACTTCCTGAACAGAATAACTCCCGGCATGCGCCGATGGTGGCAGCTCAAATCAACAATGTTCGACACCGTCATCTTTTACAAGGTGGGCAAGTTTTATGAGCTCTACCACATGGACGCCGTCATCGGCGTCAACGAGCTGGCGCTGACTTTCATGAAGGGGGCCTGGGCACATTCTGGCTTCCCCGAGATCGGCTTTGGCCGATTCTCGGACGTGCTGGTCCAGAAGGGCTACAAGGTGGCTCGCGTGGAGCAGACGGAGACCCCGGAGATGATGGAGGCGCGCTGCAAGACCTTGGCCAAGCCCACCAAGTTTGACCGCGTCGTGCGACGGGAGGTGTGCCGCATCATCACGCGTGGGACCCAGACCTACAGCGTGCTGGACGGCGCCCCGTCGGAGACGCAAAGCAAGTTCCTGCTGAGTCTGAAGGAGAAGGCCGAAGAGGAGAGCTCCGGCTGCTGCCGCACCTACGGCGTCTGTTTCGTTGACACCTCCGTCGGCTGTTTCCACGTCGGCCAGTTCTCCGACGATCGCCACTGCTCCCGTCTGCGCACCCTGATTGCGCGCTACTCTCCCGCCGAGATCCTCTTCGAACGGGGGAACCCGTCTGCAGAAACACGCAAAATCCTGAAGGCCTCCCTCTCCTCCGCTCTGCAGGAAGGACTCAATGCAGGGACCCAGTTCTGGGATGCTCAGAAAACCCTTAAAAACCTCTCTGAAAGCGATTACTTCACGGAGACCGCAGACAAAGATCAGCAGACGGGGAAGAGTTTCCTTCCCGGTCTCCTGAAGGGGATGACGTCTGAGAGCGACTCTCTGTGCCTCACCCCTAAAGAGGGCTACGAGCTGGCTCTGTCAGCGTTGGGCGGGTGCATGTTCTACCTGAAGAAATGCCTTGTAGACCAGGAGCTGTTTTCCATGGCCAACTTCGAAGAGTACGTCCCCGTGGACGTGGAGATGGAGAACGCCACAGGTGGCGTCAGCTTCTTTTCCAAGACGCGCCAGCGGATGGTGCTCGACGGAGTGACCCTGGCCAACTTGGACGTTTTCCAGAATGGCGCCGGGGGCCCGGAGGGGACATTGCTGGAGCGCCTGGACACCTGCTCCACCCTGTTCGGAAAGAGGCTGCTGAAGCAGTGGGTGTGTGCCCCTCTGTGCAATCCCACGTCCATCAAGGACCGGCTGGACGCGGTGGAGGACCTGATGGGAGCCGCGGCCCAGGCCGGCGAGGTCTCCGACCTGCTGAAGAAGCTCCCCGACCTGGAGCGCCTGCTGAGTAAAATCCACAGCATTGGCACCCCCCTGAAGGGCCAAGACCACCCCGACAGCAGAGCGGTGCTCTACGAGGAGGTCACCTACAGCAAGCGCAAAATTGCCGACTTCCTCTCGGCGCTGGAAGGTTTCAAGACCATGCAGGAAATAATCTCCATCCTGTCCCCACTGTCGGGCGACTTTCGGTCCTCTCTGCTCCGCCAAATCGTCAGCATGGAAGGCGAGAATGACGGACTCTTCCCCGACCTCTCCGCCGAACTCAGGCGCTGGGAGACGGCCTTCGACCACCAGAAGGCTCGCACCACCGGCGTCATCACGCCTAAAGCTGGCTTTGACCCCGAGTTCGACCAGGCGCTCACCGGCATCAAGAGCTGCGAGCGGGAGCTTCAGGACTACCTGGACAAGCAGAAGAAGAGACTGGGATGCAAAGGCATGTCCTACTGGGGCACCGGCCGCAACCGCTTCCAGATGGAGGTGCCCGACAGCGTCTCGGCGAGAGTTATACCGGAGGAGTACGAGGTCAAGTCCACCAAGAAGGGCTGGAAGCGTTACGTGACCAAAGAGTCGGAGCGGCTCTTCTCGGAGCTGCAGAGCTTGGAGGAGAAGCGAGACTCCGCCCTCAAAGACTGCATGAGGAGGCTTTTCTACAACTTTGACAAGAACTACAGGGACTGGAAGACTGGTGTGGAGTGCATGGCCGTGCTAGGTAACTCCTGTCGAGCAGTGTTTCTCTTAAAACATACACTCCAAAATCTAATGACTCGAGTCTGAAACCTGTGTTCCTCAGATTACAGCAGTTCATTTCCACTTTATAGTTCTTCTGAGCATTGTTGCGAAGATCAGTTGGCGTGGCAGGTGTCTGATCTCAATGCACATCCTGCAGATGAACCAATATTCCACTGTGGTGCGCGTCAGGTGTTGCAGCTGGCTGAGGGCTTGTAAACTGCCACTCACAATTTATTGTTCCAATTTAAAAAGGCAAATACAAAAGACTGTAAGTTAGGTGTTTGCTGCCTGAACAGAGAGCAATTTAATGCATCCCTCAAAAGCCATAGGTCCATTTATCTAGAGTTAACAAAGCAGCACTGCAGAAATTATATTTAAATGATTACTGTATTTATAATTACTATACTTGCCTTATAGATTAAAAAGGGGGTTTCGTTTTTGCAATGGGTGACTGGTTGTCGACTTAACTCTTCTTTTATGTATTTATTTTTTTCAGATGTGCTGCTGGCCCTGTCGCGCTACAGCCAGGGCGGGGAGGGCTCGATGGCCAGGCCCGAGGTGGTGCACTCGGCCGGCGACGACCACACGCCTTTCCTGGAGCTCCTGGGATCCCGGCACCCCTGCGTCACCAAGACGTTTTTCGGAGACGACTTCATCCCCAACGACATTTACATTGGCTGCCCTGGCAATAGTGACGACGACGGCATAGAAGGCAACGCCTCCTGTGTCCTGGTCACCGGACCAAACATGGGTGGGAAGTCAACCCTGATGAGACAGGTAGGGCACAAGACGGTGTTTTTCGTGATATGCTTTGCATTAACATGTTGGTCCCACATCGTTTTCACCTGACGTAAAGAGTCACTTTTGTTACTCTAAAATGCAAGAAGTTAACTTTGACCACTTGGTGCTGCAGTTGTGCACCTAACGCACACCAAGGTCAAGTGATGAAGTACATGGTCTTGCAAGAGAGAAGATGGACATCTTCTCCTCTTGGTATTTCTTCTTCATTTTTGCTTGCAAATTACAATTTATGCTGCCACCAAGTAGCAGGGTAATACCATAGGCAGGCAGTGTGTTGGTGCCACTTTTCCATTGTGGATGTCCTTAGTGTGCTGCTTTTTGTATATAGCCTGTTTTTCAGGAAGTCCAACGACTTTTTCTCCTTGAGACAATAGGAATTTCTGTAATATTGATGCGTCGTGTCTTGAAATCAATGTTAAAATAATCATGCAAGATGCTGCAATACCTTAATATTGATTTTTGCGTATTTTAATTTATACTCTCCTCACCTGGACTCGAGACCCCAGCCTGCTGTTTACTGTAATAGACACATAGTATTGATCTTGGACATCATGGAAATAATTTGCATTTCCCTTCCACAAATGCGTCGGTCCACTTGAAACTGTCCCGCTGACACACTGTGTAACCCCCCCCTCTCACTTTCTCTGCACAGTGCGGCCTGGTGATTGTCCTCGCCCAGCTGGGTTGTTACGTCCCCGCCGAGAGGCTGCGCTTCACGCCCGTCGACCGGGTCTTCACTCGGCTGGGCGCCTCAGATCGCATCATGGCAGGTAGCGACACGACGCTCATCGTGGCGTCCTCTGCTTTTCTTTCCGCTTCATGGGCTACGCTCGCGTCATCAACCGCGTCTGTGTTCCAGGGGAGAGCACTTTCTTCGTGGAGCTGAGCGAGACGGCGAGCATCCTGCACCACGCCACCAAGCACTCCCTGGTGCTCCTGGATGAGTTGGGTAGGTTTGCCTCCTCCTCCTCCTCCTCTGCTCACTCCATCACCCCAGTGGAGAACAGAGGCCGCAGTTGGTTTCGATTGGCCGTGACCGTTCCGCCGTGAACCCGTTCGCAGGCAGGGGCACGGCCACTTACGACGGCACGGCCATCGCCAGCGCCGTGGTGAAGGAGCTCGCCGAGAAGATCTGCTGCCGCACCCTCTTCTCCACGCATTACCACTCGCTGGTGGAGGACTACGCCAGCAACCGCGCCGTGCGGCTGGGCCACATGGTGAGAGCAGCAGCAGCGCAGCGCACGCTCAACACCACAGCACACTGGTTTCTGTAGTAAGAGATGCATTTTGTTCCATCTTTCATTATGGTTTTTACATCAGAGCAGGTGGCCAGAATAGGCTTTCATTACGTGGGATTCCGCCGTCAAACTAGAATTTATTTTGCGTTAAAACAGTTTACTAGAGTAGCGTGGTAGTTCTGGACAGTCATTATTTTAAATTTTGTATTTTGTGGTCATTTTGTCAAAAATAATTATACCTAAGTGATCATTCATTTTGTCTTGACTTTTTAGTCGGCCTAAAATGTAACAATATTTGTGGTATTTAATTAGAGCAGAAAACTCCCTAAAGATTCAGCTGGTCAGTTCATGTTCTACTCTTCTGTAGGCCATTACATACCAGATACTTCACAAAAAACAATAGAATAGTGCAGACAGTCTTGTATTCATAATGTGAGTTTATGGCTCGTTTTCCAAGGTGTCTCATTGGGTTAATGGGTGAAATCAGCGTTTTAGCATTTAAAATGGTCTGCATTCTCCAGGAGTGCCATAGCTTTGAAAGAACTGTTTCTTTTTATGCCCGACTTGTGCAAGAACAATTGAGTTGAATCTAATCTAAAAGGAGAAACCTTCTGCGACTGTTGTACCGTGGACTTAAACAGACGACACTGTGTGTCCGTCCCCTCAGGCTTGCATGGTGGAGAACGAGTGCGAGGATCCAAGTCAGGAGACAATCACATTCCTCTACAAGTTCATCAGCGGCGCCTGTCCAAAGAGTTACGGCTTCAACGCCGCTCGACTCGCCAACCTGCCCGAGGAGGTCATCCAGTCAGGCCACAGAAAAGCCAGAGAGTTTGAGAGGAGCACCATCAGCCTCCGACTCTTCAAGTAAGTTCTGCTACATTCTGTGGCTACCGTCATATTCACCTCATTGTAAAGCTTTAACGCTGACTCTCTGTCTCCCCCTGCAGGAAGATCTGCCAGTTCGCAGAAGACGCTTCTCTTGGAGGCGAACACTTTGCTTCACTTGTTCAGATGCTCAATAACGTTTAGTTTGAAAATATGAGTTGCAGCTTACTGAAATGTTAGAAGCTCATTAAATAAAAAAAAAAATGAACACTACTGTAACGATCTAATAAAGTTTATTTAAAAAAAATGACAATGTTTCATCTAAGAAATTAAACCCCTTTAATTCACGCTAGCGCCTACATAACGGTTATTGAATACTTCACAATATATTAAGTCTAGATGTTATGATACATGCATACATTTCAGTCTGTATGAGAACCCACAATCACCAGTACACATGAATGGGGAGGAGGGAGCGATGAAACCATATAGAGCTGTATATAGATACTTGTCTCAGCTTCAGCAGAGTAAAAGCATTAGAATTTCTCCAACAACATTGTCAAACAAGAGAAGTGCATTCAAAAATATAAGATGTGCTTTCACAAGACTTCTTACAACAACAGAAAAAAATCTTAAAGAACCTCAAACAGACTTAAAAAGTAGCATTCAATAACATCCAACACAAAAGAGTAGGTAAAAAAAACTTATTACTGACGGAATTGGTATTAATAAATAATCTACTTGACTGAAAAGTCAGTGACGGGCCACAGAAGGTACAACTATGCCTCCAAATGACACTTATGAAACAATAACAAAGATCTTGAATGCCAAAGCTTGACTGTACTTAGATTTTCTTTAGAAGTGGTTCCTGGTGTCATTTAAAAAAAAACGATAAAAAATGCATAGATAATGTAAAAATAAAACAATAAAACTCCAACATTGAACAGGCTATTCAAAACAGAAGGGCTAAGCAAGGCTTGTGAAAGCACACTTTCACTTCATTTGTCTGCATTGCAAATTTACGAGTCAACATTGCTGGAGAACATATTTTAGTGTTTTTCTCTCTTTTCTCTGATCTCTTTCACAGAAAGAAGTTAGATACTGTGACATGTATAATTACAGCAATTCTAGGGTATAATAACAAAAAAAAAAAGAAAATTAAACACATTTAATAAAATAAAGACATTCAAGTACAGTAAGATTTTTGCATGAAAATACAAAACTACACAAAAAGCATTAAAATCAAATCTCAACAGTTGTCTTGAAGGGGGGAGGGATGGGGAGGAAAAAACAGAAGCGGAAGTGCTAGGTCATTTTCCCCGTACATATCATACGAGCACGTCGGTTGCCCAGTGATGGAAGCATTGTTAAACTCAGGGCCTTTCGCCTCCCGATGAGCAAAGCTGTTTTGTATTTTTTTTTTTCTCTCCTCCGGATGAGCGTTTGTCCACGATAGGTCTGTACACGACTGCAG
The DNA here is from genome assembly GCF_046127955.1 of Nelusetta ayraudi. Lineage (NCBI taxonomy): Eukaryota > Metazoa > Chordata > Actinopteri > Tetraodontiformes > Monacanthidae > Nelusetta > Nelusetta ayraudi. The sequence continues at coordinate 4,111,505 of NW_027466058.1, read as the reverse complement.
TATGTCATTCTTCAAAGCAGACAAGCCTCTGAGGCTCCTCCTCTCTCCCCCCCCCCCCTTCCCTCCCCCCGTGCACCAATCTCACTTACTTGACTGGACCAACACACCCACAGACCCTGAGTCAGCTGCTCTGTCCCGCCCAAGTCATCGTTTCTTATCAATGAAGTGAAGAAAAGGAAAAAGCGAGGCATCCGTATACACTTTTTTTTTTTTTTTTTTTGTCTCCTTTGAGCGTATTCGTGTCCGAAGTATTTTTCTTTTTTTTTTCTTTTTCTTTCCAATGAATTGTACTTGCTGTGAAAAAAAAAAAAAAAAAAAAGAATCTATTGGGAGTTTGCTCCACCACTGCACAGCTTTAAGGAGTCTTGCGCCCGCTGCTGCTGAAGCACGAAAAAAGGGGGGCCTCAGGTCTGGAGCTCAGTTGTGCTGCAGTGTGTTGGACTCTATAGGAGGAGCTGAGTCATACAGTGTGTCTGTGTCGTGGGTCGGCTCACCGGCTAACGTGCAGGGGTTTGATAACGTCCCTGCACCACAGTCACAGAAGAATCTGCAGGGCGAAAGAGAGGAAAGCGGCGTCGAGTGAGACTCTACAATGGTAGCAGGGAGAAAACGCAACACATTTGCTGCAAAGTACGACCAGTGGAAAAGACAGAATTCGGGGGACAGCCTCGAATCTGTCCATATTGTACAAGTTGATAGTTATCAAAGATTCCTCTGGTCGTAGAGAGCTTCCACATTAGAAGCTTCTGCACAGCACAGACGTTCACACTGACCTATCGTGTCGGATGAACTCCACATCGTGTCCGTGGTGACACTTCTTGATGCAGTTCACACAGATGGCGTTGCGGTCTGTTGTGTTGCAAGTGTGACACCTGCAAGAGACAGTTTGGGATAGATTTTTTTAAATTCATTTTTCTGGCAGATTAGTTCACAAGCCGACAGCTGAGGGCAACGGTATATTCCCCTTCAACTTGTGTGTAGGCATGTATTACCTGTAAAAATCGTGCATTGGGTAGCTGGTGTAACTTGAAATCTTGTACAGGCACTGACCTCTGCTCACAGCCTTTTCAATGGCATCCTGATTGTTCATTATTTTATTATCTGGAGACAAGAGGTAAACAAAAGTCAATGTAACGGAGTTTGAGTGACAGAGAAAAATGTGCATGCAGGAGTATTAAAGCACCTTTCATTGTAACGTTGACCCCGGACGCCAGAAACAATCCCCCAAAGCGATTGTTGAAGATCTGATTGCCCTCTAGAGTCGCTGTGGCGTGATTGGTGATCTCAATTCCTAGAGAGAAGTTCAAAAAGCCACTGGTTGCCTTGGTCTTGTCATGATGGGACTCGTTAAGAAATGAATGCGTGCAGGTGCGTGAGTAACCCACCTGCAGCAAAGCCATCAAAGATCCGGTTTTTCCGCAGCACAGGGTGACTGTTGGTGCTAATGAGCACTCCTGCTTGCGCATTTCTGAAGATGTCGTTTTCCTCCAACAGACCTAAAGACAGACAACGGTGCTTTAAATCAAAAGGCCAGACTTGAGCGACAAGAGACCCGTGACTTCCACTGGAGGTGATTCTTTCAGTAATGACCCTCTTTACCTCGGCCCCCATTAAATATACAGATGCCTCCGTCCCTGCCGTCGTGGATCTTATTCCTCCGCAGGGTGGGGTTGCTGTCCGTCTTGATCCACACTCCTGCCATGGCGTTGTCAAAGATCTCATTGTCCTCGATGAAGCCCAAGCCTGAAAATACATTAAGTCATTGAGGCGATGAAGATCAAGTTCAATTCAGTCCCGCAGAAATATACAGAACTTTAAGCAAAGCCTACAAAGATCATTGACTCTTTGCCAGGAGTCGAGACGTATGTTTCTTTGAACAAAGCCAGTGACATCGTAAAGAGGTAATGGTAAGTGTGTAGAATAGTCTTTTCACCTGAGTTGTAGACCAAAATGCCTCCATTCTGCCCTCCCCAGATCTTGTTTCGCCTTATCTTAGGATTACTGCCAGTCCTGTCAAAAAAAAGATCAAAATTGAAAGAAATATATATTAAATGCACAAGACAGTTAATTTAACTGCTCCACTGCATGCACCCTGGATACCTGCTTGCATCAATGTGAAGAAAAACTAAAGCGAGTCTCACTATGAGGATCATCAGTGGGTCATTCAGTCAAATCCAGAGTTGCTAAGTAGTTTCACAATACGGAGAAATTTCACATACCTTATCTGGACTCCAGAGTACATGTGATTGTAGATATCATTGTCTTCCAAAACTCCATGGCCATTGTCATAGAAGTAAACCCCAACCTGTTGAATGAAACGACAGGAAACGTACAAGCAGAATGAAGAACACGTGGATGGTAACGGCAGCAGGTTTTCACCTCACGTGGGCTTCTCATCAATTGACATGTTGGCAGTCTGTTATCGTACCTGCTTCCCGCTGTGTATCCTGTTCCTCCTCAGCACTGGCGTGCTGCCGGTTGTGACCCACACTCCTGCCAGCGTGTTACTGTACACCTCGTTCTCCTCGATGACGCCTTGTCCTTTTTCGTGCTGCGTGACACGGAGCCGTACGTTATACAGGCGTTCACTGCGACCATTTTGCGAAAATGATCAAAGATCAGTTTAATATTTACCACGTATATTCCACCGTGCTGGCCGTCATGGATCTTGTTGTGTCTGACAATGGGACAGCTGTTTGTCCTGATCTGTATTCCAGCCAGGGCATTGCCGTAGATGTCATTTCCTTCGATGAGGCCTCGACCGTCACCGAAAATATAAACGCCACCCTGATTGCCATTGAAAATGGCATTGCCCCTATTTGAAGAGAAAGAAAGCGAGAGGAGGAATTAAACATCTTTGCGCGTGCTGTGTGACACTTTTAAAGCAGACCCATGGACAGCTGGGTCCTACCCACCTTATTGTGGGGTCACTATTGGACGTGATCCAAACCCCTGCAAAGTTATTTGCATAGATCTTGTTTTCGATGAACTGGCCGCGACCCTTTTCGTGCACGTAGATGCCGCCAGTCTGGCCGTGGTGGATCTCGCACCGGACCACAGTGGGGTTGGCGTACGCCTTGACCTCAAAGCCAGCTATCCGGTTCCTATGGATGTTGCAGCTCTCAAAATACCCCTGAGAAATGACAGAAAAGAAACAGTGATAAACCAGTGATTTACTATTACTACTATAATTCAGCTGCTACATTATAGACATAAACGACAATTTCATAGCTCTTTCATGTAGCATTACATATCCTTATTGTAAACGTTACAGCGATATGCAACTGCACCACTCAGGTGATTCAAGGAGAAAACAAGACAGCTTACCATGCCATGGTCGAAAGTAAAAACGCCCACATCCCTGCCATGGTGGATGTGATTACGCCTGATGATTGGATTTCCATGGTTTTTCACCCAGATGCCAGCCAGCGCGTTGTTTGAGATCTCGTTGTCCTCATAGATTCCCTTAAGAAATAAAAGATCATGAAATTCGTGTTCTTAGTGTTAATTTAGCGACATGTTAAAATAAAATATGGTAGCAAATTCTGCAAGGAATGCGTTTTACCTGCGCGTGGTCAGTGATGTAAAGTCCCACGTTTTCACAGTCGCTAATGTTGCAGTGCTTAATGGTGGGACAAGCACCTTGACCGCTGACACAGACGGCTGAGCCCACTAAAACAGGCAGGACACAGATTTATTGGGATCTCAAAGTGATTACATTTATTGCAGCTCAAACATAATAAGAGGTCAACACAGCAAATGTGACCCTTCTGAAGGTTGAGAGGTACTGAGGTGGAACAATGGTGCGGCAGAATTACCCGTGCACGTGCTGCGTATGATGCAGTGGTCGATGATGGGACTGCAGTTTACTGTGATCTCCAAACAGTGGTGTGCATTGTGGTGCTGGGCGGACTTGTCATCAGGGTTAAACTGCAGAGGACGCAAAGAACAGAATATGTCATGAAAAAGCTCTCAATTCAACCATTTGTGCACGTGAACCAATTTGGCCGTTTTTGATGAATGCACTTGAGGCATTTATGAAATTATGAATAGGCAATAAGAGGTTGTCTCACCCTGATAGTCATGTATCCAACATAGGCATCTTCTGAGCCTTCCATGAATACAAAGGTTGAATCTCTGGTGTTTTCAATGATGACTTTTTCTGCTACTTTTCCAGGTGCTACAGAGTAATCAGAAACGTTCAGTTAGAGAGCCTACTTGCACAAGACAGATGTATTCCGGAGAAAGATACATACCAGCTCCTATCATTGTGATGGGAGACTCAATGTAGATCCATTCATCTGTGTAGATACCAGAGTGGACAAATATCAGGCCGTCAAAGTGAGGCTCCTGACCCCCGCCGAGGGCATCTTCAATGGTGTCATAGTACTAGATGGGACATTACAAGACATTGCATCAGGTTGCGGTCAGGAACATTCATAATTCGAGGAGGAGGGACGCAATCATTTGTTGACAGTCGACTTACAAACATGTTGTCTCTCCCTTTGTATCTGGCAGGATTGCTGTAGAAGTGTTCTGCAAAGCCTGGCTTCACATGTGCACCTTTATACTGGAGAGGAAAAAAATACATGATTATTAAAATGTGGAACAAAACGTACACTGATTAAACATTAAAAAGAGAAGGGCTCATTTTCAAATCAAAACAATGACACAATTCACGAAACACGATAGTCTAGTGAGAAGTGTCCGCACAGCTGCATGTAGAAGTGTGAATAAAATCATTCATGAGATGAGTCAGTACAATTATTTACCAGCTGCTGAAAACTTTCCTTCCACGGGTTTGGCTGCTCATACTCTTCAGGGTTTATCTGGTAGAACTTTCCTGTTTCGGGGTGCATCATTGGTCGTGTGTATTCAAACACTTCCATGTACAGCCTCTTCCTAAAATATGAAAAGCAAAACAATAATTACCAACACCCATCTTGGTTATTGTGGGTTTCCACTTTCTGCTCAAGTTTGATACATATGCCCATTAACAATGATCACATTGCAGCATTTAAACAGGTAAAATATTTCTAAATGCATTCTAGAATAAATAATTTGAAATAACATCTTCTTTTAGATTTTTCAAAGTAAGAAAAAAAGAAAAGTAAAATACTGTTGTGGAAAGACATGAGATGATGGATGAAGCTCACCAGAGGATGGGGTCATTGGCCAGTTCGCTGAAACGCTTGCACACACATGCTGCGCGACACAAATCCTGCTCCAACAGGTAAGAAAAGATCTTTAGCACCACCTCGTCTGGGAGCTTCTCCTGCAAATACTGTTCTGCTGGAGCTGCTGGGTGAAAAAGAACAAGATGTAACAAAAAAATAAAAATAAAATGAACTACTGAACACTATTTTGAACTGTCATTACCCCACAGTCCCATGCTAAACTAGGAATTTACTCATTGACTTCAGAAAAAATAAAATAAAATGAAAATAATCAGTTACTATTGTAAAACAACCTTTAAAAAAAAAGGAAAAAAAAGCAACATCTAATTACCTGGTACGTCTTGACATTTTCCTGCCACTCTGGGTCGTTTGGGTCGGTGTCCAAAACTTTCTGTGGTCGAAGTGGAAGCACCCTATAAATTGAGAGGTCAAAAGACATGTTTAAAAATTGTTCTATATAATAGATGAAACGTGACTCTTGTTTGTTGTCCAGTGATTTCTGGAGAAGTACCTCCATGTTTGTCTTCGTAGGGCAAACTGTTCTCTTGGGCAGAGACTTTCTTCTAAGTTGGTAGGGACTATTTTGAGCTCCTGGACCCGATTCTTCTGCAACCATATCTGCAGGAACGTCCTCATCTGCAAATAGAGCAAAAAATAAATAAATAAATTTGACTTCAAATGCTTCACGTAAACATGAGATAAATACTGTAAAGAATGTTAAACATTGTGAAGCATCAACAGTACAAGATGATAAATGTTTCAAAATGTGTTATCCTACGCACTAGGTAAAATCAGATACTTACAAATTCGGCAAATTGTGCTTCAAGAATTGTGACATCAAAATTCAATTTGTATTTACTCTCTGCTACAGGTAAATGTTGTTTATTGAATTGCCTTAGTTTAATTGGTGTTAAGAATACAACCATACAGCTGTTAGTTGGCTGCAATGTATTGTAAAACTAAATAGCAAATCGAATCAAAAGAGAATGCAGTCAAGATTTTTTTTTTTAAACAACTAACAAAACAAAACCAAAAAAACAACAATACTAGCTCTAACCAGATTGAAGCAACTATTTATCAATGCTAATCACAGCGACATGATAAGTTGATAGCTACCCCCAATGGGACATCCAAACTCCCTGCTTGTTTCTCTTGTTGCAAGGAAGTCTCTCCCAGGCTACTATACCAGTAACCACTACAAACGATGTTAATTACACAGACCACACTGCATGCTAGCTGCAGTGTTGATCTAAGTAATACGTGCCAGTTTAGTCTGCCTCTCTGAAAGTAAACGTAAAACATACTTTTTTTTTCTTTTTTTTGTGCTTAAAGCCATGTGGGTCGAATGGTTCGACATTAACACACAACTAGTGATACCGAAAGTATGGTTAGTGATGTCTAACCAGTCGAATTACCAATTATTATAGAGGGAAAACTCATCCAAAACACCACTTAATTTAGGACACAAGTACCCGGAATAAGAAAAATACATCCTGCGTGAGATCAGTCCTGACAAAATTTTGTGATCACACAACTCCTACGACGTATCATCCAGTTATACACTACTAAACATCTAACGAGCTTCATTAATTGGCGCTGAGAAAACCAAACATGATTAGTGCAGCTGAGACTTCAGTTGAGGTTTCTACCAGTGGATTTTGGCCAGAACGTCTATGATTTAAAAGCAACTCAAACTTGTTTACTTTACTGGTAATGGGACTGAAACGTCTGTTGTCATACAGCAGCAAAATAAGGACGCGGCGGAAAATTGCAAGATTTTAAAACAATATAACTCGATGGTAATAACTTAACACTGCACGTGCAACAAAAGCAAAGGCTTCTGTGAATAAATAATAAGACGCAGTTGGGGAGAAATGCTAATAACAGCTAGCACATGCTATGTTACGTTAGCATGCTATGACAACTGGCAAAAGCACTTTGGGAATCCTTCCTTCAGTTTGTCACCTACGAGTAAAGTAAAGCGTTGACAATTTGGTGTCAGCGTTACTATTTATGTAACGTTGGCCGCCAATAAACCATTTTCGGTCGGGATATGGCGTGAAACTCGCACAAGACAGGCCAACACAAGGCAAAAAGCAAGCAAAACAAAGCGCGGCCTGAATGCTATATACAAACACAAAAGCCTCGGAGTTTCCTGACTGCGTAGCTCCGCCTTTGCGCTACTGTGAGTCCCCATCGCGTTACTGCCACAACCGACGGAGCCTTAAATACTCGAAACAAACGACTGTAGCTTACATGTTAGTCCGTCCAGTTACACGGAAAACACAGTTAAACCGCTTCAGCTTGACAAGTAGCCCATTAACGCTAACGATAGCTTAGCTAACATTACATACCTCTTTCCTGGTTGTTCCTCTCCGGCTGCACCGGGCGCGGCCTCGACACTCGCCTGGGTCGTCTGCTAACGTTGCTTGCTCTGACGGAGTTCATTTGGTGGGTTATTAATCTTAGGGAAATGTCGAAGCCTTCACAGCAGATGAGGAGGCGAGTCGAATGGCACCATCTATGTATTTTTCTTCAGCATTGCGCCATCTGCCATCTTTCTCCGTCGCTCCCGAAAAACGTTTCGCTGCGAGTTATTCCCGTTTCGCTGCGCTGCTGTTACGTCTTGCCCTGCTCGGCTGAAGCAGGAGGAGCCATAATAGACAGGCACGGTCCGTCAGGCGTCGGTCACATCACATGGGAGGACCTCTCTCTCCGTTACGTCGCCCTCCCCATTCACCACCGGGTGCTATTAACAGTGAAAGCGTTCTCTGTCTGAGCCCAACCATATGGTCGTGTTTGCGGATTATCTCCAGGGCTGGATCGTCTACTTCCTGTTTTCTCGTGCGCGTGAAGATTTTATTTGAAGGCACAAAGTTGCAATCGCACCTTGCTTAAATTGGTCCCGATTACTTGTACGTTCCTACCCATTGCACTTGAATGTGATTAGAATGCTGAATGTATGACGACGGCAAGCTCGGCAGACCTGACCACAAACATCCAGACTTCGGGAAGAAGCACATTCATGAGATCAGCTCGGTAAAAACAACTCTTTGGACGCTTAAAGTCACGCTCATGTTGTCATATTTGTATTTAATGACAACGGGGCTACTCTATTGTGCTATATTAACAATCTTTGCTGCCTTTGTCAATTGTAACACTGACAATGTAACACATTATGTGTATGATTAACAAGCATTAGACATATTAATGCTCAATGCCTTATTAAAATTTTGTGATTTTTTTTTTTTTCTTTCTTTCTTTCTTCTTCTTCTTACAAGTAACGAACGCCGCGGTCGTGGCGTCACGTCGGGTGACAGGGACACAAAAAGCCAGCAAACAAAACAATTGGATGGACCACTGATGCAAATTGTTTAGTTGGAGTTCGGAACGCAGGACAAGAGTCGATTTTTAAATACCTCTTAGCAATTTTTGATAATGAATAGCGGGGTCCTTCTCTAACCGTTAAATTGCAGTAGGCCACGATCGATGAGAACGGTCTTCTGGGAAGCTTTCCCCCCGTTAGGAGTCAATACATCGCTGATCCTAGTTTAATACTTCCGAGGTAGTATCACAGACGCGGAAAGTTGTTTTTGCATTCAGATTCTACATTTTCCTAACCCACCTTGTGCAACAGTATCCCATAATCTGATGAATGTGCCGTTGCCACACAGTCCTCCAAGAAGTACTCCAATCGCCAGGTAAATACAGTATATTGATAGATTTGTTTTTGGTTTTTGTTTACCTCTGAACAATGTAAGTTGGTGAATGTAGTCCTCACGGTTGTAACATTGTTGACGTGTGCCTTTTTATGTTGTATTTCATGTCAATTGAAGAAAACTATAATAAATACATGTTTAAAAAAGATAGATAGATAGCTACTCAGATCATAAAATATTCTATAAAACATTTGTTCTTGTTTTTTTTGTTTTTTACTTCATTTTTACTGACTACATTCACCTTGAATCTAGTATTTTATAGCATAGTTGGAGTGTAGTAAGATATGTGGGACAGACAGACAGACAGGCAGACAGACAGACAGACGCAATCGCTCTTTCCCTCCAAGTATCGACCTCTGAACGCTGGGGGGCGCTATTGAGCACCGCTGTATTCTAAAATAGGATTTGGGTATTCTCCCGTCGTCATCCTCAGCTAAAATGTGCGTGGTCACTGTAATTGTATTTTCACAATTTTAATTATTTATTTATTTATTTTTAAAATCAACAGTATTTTTTTTTCTTTTTGAACTACTCACTTCAAGTTCTTAATTTTGGAAATAACTTTTGCTTTAAAATAAGATCGTGTACATTTTGTGTTATCTTCAATGTGATCTTTTTAAATATCTCAATAAACTTAATTTTATCGCCAACCTTATAGTGAACTAAAGGGAGAGTATGTTGAACTACTTTTATTCTAATTGTACAATAACTTGGTCGTCCACTAGCTAGCGCCATATCTCCACATCTGAGTACACTGCTGCATAAGGTTGACCGTCACATGCTATTCATTCATAGCAGCGGTTTGTGTCTTCTTTTTTTTTCACTAGTGTCTAAATAAAGCTTTGAATCGCATCGTTTTGTTTTCCTTTTGTCCTCACTTTGAGCCAGAACAGTCACTTCTGCCTGTCACCGCAAACCATGATTTATTCGCAAACAACTTTTTCCAGATGTTGCCTTGTGAAGCTTGTTGTGTGAGGATTAAATTACAAAATTCCAAAGCAACCTGTGGAGCGATTGCCTCGTTAGAAGCCTGACATGTTATGCTGCTCCACAATGTAATTATGTAAATATTTGTTTGTAGGATATGGCTGTGATGACAACATCCGACTGAATGAGCATATTTTTTGGCAGACAGAAATAAACGCGGTTCCTCTGACTCATTAAGTACCTTCAACAAATGACTCACACAGAGCTGCAAAAGTTCCCTGCAGCTGCCTTTAGGTGGCACCGTCCGTGCGAAATTCTTTGGTTTTAGACACATTTTTAGCCTTCATGCCCCCCACCCAAACTCATCTTGCTGTTTGCTTTCATAATGTTTTGATTTGTGCCTGCAAGCGGACCCCACGCAATCAGCAGGCCCATCTGTGATTTATTGGCCTGTGTTCATTGATCCATAATGTTGATTGACCTCAGCTGAGATTCTTGTTTCCGGCATGGTATCATACAAATTATGGGCTAACACGAGTGACTAAAATAGTCGCCGGTGCAGCTGGAGCCTGTTAGCGCTAAACCTGCATCCAAGTGACTGGATATCAATGATTTAGTGCTTGCATGCTCTTGATGACACTCTTACTCTTCCCCTCAGAAGATAAAAATGGTTGGACCTGGGAACGGAAGTATCGTTTTTCTTACATAATCTCATTATCTTTTCTATTTTTTGCTTCAATTTTTACTCAATCACAACTTCGCCAAGATAAAATATACATTAATTGCTCAGCATAGAGAGCCGGCTGCCAAGATATCTTTTGTTTTCAACATTTGTGGAAGATATGACAGTGAGGCACCTGTGTTGGCTTGGTAACCAATCTTGTATCCAGTGGCAACAGAGGTCTATTGAATGCCGGGTAGCTCTGTGTTTACTGGTATGCCCACCATCTCTCTCTCCCGTGTCACCAAGTCACAGAGGCACATCCATGTAGCGGCGGCAGATAATGTTAGGGTTGTGTAATGTTAAGCCCTGGAGTCAGAGTTCTGTGTTTGTGAACTGGGTGGGTGGGGGTGGGGGGTCACGCTGGCGATGGTACACAAACGCTCTCTGTGTTGAACCACTTAATGTTGTGACCTGCAGGTGGTGGTGCACTCTGCCCCGCATCAGTTTCCCTGTCACTCTCTCAGACGCGGACACATGCGAGCAAGCGTGTCCTCGAGTCCCTGCTCTGAAGAACCTGCCCCCTCTGAATTTCATTCCCTCCGATTCATTTCTCAACGCGCGTCGAGAGTGGCTTCTTCCTTGGCTGGTCGTTTAAAGTTCTGTCCATATCTGAAGGCATCCGCTGTGTGCAGAGGCAGACACAACAGGATAAGCGTCTTTGTCTGAGACTCACGTCTGTCAGATTCATCCCCCCACTCTCAGCCTCTCCTCTATTTGGGCGGCTGTTACAGAGAGGGCAGATGGCTCATTACCATAAATAGGACAGAGAGGGAGAGTGAGTGAGCGAGTGAGTGAGTGAGGGGGCCATGCACATCGACCAACAGGACCACGCCGCCCAGAACCAAGGAACTAGGAGGCCGTTGCTAGGAGAGAGGAAAGACAGCTTTATGGCAACACAAAGCTGATTCCCCCGTCCGACCTCCCGCCCTTTCGCTCCGTGCTCTGGGGACTGAGCCTTGAGTCTGATGGCCGGGGGACAGATGGCTGATGGGCCCCACCGTTCTACAGCTGGACGGAGGCAACGCTGTCACAGTCGGACCTGGCGGGACTTAATCACACTTCGTCCTGTCCAACCTATGAGAAGCAGGAGTGGAAAGTGCGAAAGCCCGGGCCATCAACTTAAAATAGATCCACACTTGTTGCCCCACAGGAAGTCCCCCCCACCCCCACCCCCCACGCCCAAACCTCCCATCTTTGAAGTGGTATGATGCTCTTTTTACAGTTATGATCCAATCACTGAAACAATCACAGACTTTCAAAATTGCAGCTTTTCACTTTCAAAAGAATTAGCGTCCTTGGTTGATTGTTGTACGGGGAAGTTGTGAAATGATCCGCCTGCCCACACAAACACGCAATCCCATTGAGTTCTGTTGTCAAATGTGTTTCAATTACTTTGAAACACCGCTAAAAAACATAACCAATGCAAGTCAATGGCCTTGTTTCTGATGACTGCCATGTCTGGTAAATATCCCCAACCATATGCAAATATCGGAGAGCAGTCCGTGTGTGTGTGGTGGGTGGGGGGAAATGGGTGCTGAGTTGAAGCACTTGGAAAGTGCATTAGTCAATTAGACATCACCTTTGAAAGAATAGCACATCTGCTTTCACTAGACCTCTGGCGTAAAGGGCAAGAGCAGCCAACTGTTTCATAGACAGGAAGGAGGAGAAATCAATCGAGACGGCGGCAACGTCTCATTTAATGGTCCAGTGTTATGCAAAATCACTTCGCTGATTTTTTGAGTTTTAGTTTTGTCAGTCAACTGCAGAAACGAGAAAAATACAACCTTTAATTTTTTGAAAAAGTCTGCTATTCTTTTTGAAAGACTGTAAACGGAGGGTTAAAAAAAGCTATATATATAGCTTATATATATATATATACATGTATATATATATACATACATAATGTATATTTTAATAGTTATACAAGGCTGTCCCCGTGAAATCAGAGATGAAAAATAACCATCTGAAAATGGGTATGATATGTGCCCTTTGCACTCAAAACATAAGTAAGCATACCAGTGAATGCAGTTCTTGCTTTCTCAAGGCATCAGCAGAGGGCTGCATGTACCTCTGTTTCCAAACAGAATAAAGATGAGAGAAGGAAGGAGACAAAGGACAACTAACCAGGACAAGGGAATGAAAGCGTGGCAGCAGCATGACAAGTAAGCAGAACGGAGGCAGCCCTATATCACCTAGCCATCCGCCCTGGTTGCATAGGAACAGGAGGGCCAAGCCTACCCCGCAGACACACTCCTTTCCACTCTCCTTTGCCACGCTTCATTACCCAGTGCTCAACCAGGCACAGAGAGGCACGGCACCACGTTCTCTACACTGCAGCCGTTTGCCTGCTCACAGCCGAGCTCGCCTCGCACTCACTTTGCATGCATAGAGCGGAGACGCCGCTATAGGAGGTCGGCACCGATGGCACGCTGAACAGTGGTTCCCAATCTGTTCGGGGACTTTTGGTGCCACACAGGTATCTGTAAGGTGACGTTTCATCAAAACCAACTTTCACGTGTTAGCCTCGGCTGGATATTACAGATATAATGGTAACTTCAGCGTGAAGGTCAAATTGGTAAAAGCCACAATTGATCATCATTTTTTTTTTTTTTAAAGGAAAATTGATTTTATATTTTAAAGGATAGATGAATCAACTTTCTATCCATTAGATGTTTCTTTAATTTTTTCCTTTTCTCGTTCACATGCTCAGTACATTGGTGACCTGAATTAAGCTTTTTTTAGTCTGTCTCTTATTTTAATTTATGTTTAAATAATAATTAGTAGCTTTATACTAAACATTAAATGCGAGTCAGATAACAGCTCCCAGTCTGGTTTTCATACACCTTTGTTGCAGTGTTGTTCAGTTGATCAGTGATTCATATCTCGTTTTTGAGTTAGTATTTGTTTCTGGGCAGCAAATGGTTGTACCTGCAAGCACTTAGCAAACTATTGTGCATGTGTTAAAAAACAAAAACAAACAATACACACATACAATCCTTTATCTGATCATAGCTCACTGGAGCTGGTAGTGCCAGACAACCCTGCAGGGTACAAGAGCACTATTGTGCCACAGGATAAAGTGCATTTGTAACCAAGGCAGGGCAGCGATGACCGGATGCTGTAAAAAAGATAAAGGAGTGTTATGAAACTATAACGTTGTGTTGTTGTTTACGGTCTGCCACAACTTCATGGTGATGGGCTGCAACGGTGGAACATTTTATTCTCTGTCAGAGTGACTTGCTTTTCCTTTATCCTCCTTCTGCCACACAGTTAATTGACTACAAGTGTTCATTTGCCTGCTAGGAGAAGTCATTAAGGTTGAATAACAAAATTTAGCCTGGCATTGGAGCAGCTAGGGATCAATGGGTTAATTCAATTGCCTCTGCATGAGGTATATTGTATGGCAGTGCCATTTGAAGGTCTTTATATGGGACTCATGCCGTTTTAGTGTACTTAAAAGCACTAGAAGATAGCATGAGTGTTGGTCAATAAAGAGAGGGGAGAATGGAACTGAAGGCAATGAAATAAAAAAAGACCAAAGTTCAGTGACTTGCCTGCCTAATGACAAGCAAGCAGGTAAATATAGAAGCTTGGAACACTCTCTTTGTTTTACACTGCAGTCACCTTAAGGTGAACGCAATTAATGTAAAAAAAAAAAAAGAAAAAAAAGAGAAAGGTTTTTGATAAAAATGCATAACAAATTATAGGTAATGTATGCCGGTAATGTAATAGTTAACACGGGATTCCTGCTCTTGCAATATAATAAATTATACTAAAGCAGAATGTATAAAAATTGTAATTCCCAAAGTCAAATCAAAGCAGTGTGAAAGCCTTATTTCAGCAATTGTGTTGTGTGTGATGAACCCCCATTGGCCAGTGTGATCCTCCCAAAACGCAGAATAAAAGACATTTTTGCATTTCTAGATGATGATGATGATGATGATGGACACCTTCGATTTTTCCTATTTTTATTAACTAATTCATTTATAATTATTATTTTTCAACTGTGTTCATAAAAAGAAGACCGTGTGCCCTACTGCTGTTTTTTTTCTTTTCTTTTAATGATACTTGTTTTACTTGGGGAAACAAGTAAATTCATCCGCTCATAAAAGAGCATATAAAAGGGTTTATTTCAACATGAAAAACTGAACTACTCTATTTGGTTGCATTTGAAAAGATTAGAAGCAGAGACTGAAACATTGTTGAATATTTTAATGTACATTCAAGTCAGTGAAGTGTGAAAAAATATAATTACAAACTAGTAATCAAATGCTTTTGCCAAAGTTATTACTTTTGGCAGAATTGAATCACACTTATGGAAAGGTACAGGGTAGGTAAAACGTATCCTGACTTTATGAAGTTTGATTTATTGCTGGAAGAACAGAGGGCTATGCTAATTTTTTTCTGGAGAAGTGTATGAAAGGACTTTCTATACTCTCCTAGTTGTCTGTATCTGTATGTGCTATATCTATATCTATACATATTTAGCTCTGGCTAAATACCCTTAATACACCCTGCCCTTAAATCATACTGACTTTCACAGTCCTTCAAATAGACACTCGGCATGTTTGTACAAGCTCTTTCTGGCCAGGCGAGGACAAACAGACTGATTGAATACAGAATTACTATATTTGTTTGACTGTCGAAAAGACCATTCCTTTGCCCTACATGTTGAGCATTTTATTGCCCGCGCATTAAAGCAGACACTTATCAGGCGAGAGATAACAGACAATCAACACTGCTGACACAATTCATACGATCCGGTTCGCAGAAAGGTTTGTCAAACAAAGGCTTCTGTCGGCAAACACACACACACTCGTCAGTTCAGTTCAGGATGACTGCAGGCAAAAGCTGGAGAACCTCAAGGGAAAACAAAAACTGGAGAACAAAGACAGTGTTGCATTTGAAACAAGATGACCACGCCTTTCTAGCTGGCTCTGCCAGCAATTAGAGGTTGCACGGGAGAAACTTTTACCTGCAAGGTCCTAATTTTAGCTGTCCCCTGTGTAACAAGATATAAAAATATTTTTTTTTTGCGTGTTTTCTACCGCTAGTCGTTCCTAAAGAACGCAGGCTCGATGGAGTCTGGAATTCAGTTTGATGTGTGCACACAGCAGGTGTCCTCTGGCGGCTTCACAGACAGTTGTGGCTGCTGCCTGGTCCTGTCGGAGGGAATTCCAACGTTACCTGTTTAACCAGTAAGCAGACTTAAATGTAAATAAAACAACTCTGAGCGCTTGCGTGTGGCCACACGCGTCTGCTTGCGTTTACATTTACACTGCACAAACGCAGACTCCCTTTTAAATGCTCTTCAATGGTGCATTTGAAAGTAGGTACAAAATAACGAGGTTGACTCTCAGATAACAACCGCAGCTAATTGTTGCAGCGAACATTACAGTGACTGAGTGGAGCTGGGTATTGGGATTGTCTACTATCTGTTAAGCTCTCTGATTGCAGCCTCCTGCAAAAAAACAGTCCACATCCTGTTAAAACTGATGCTTTGTTGTCCCTGTTTATGTTTGGAAGAGGAATAAATCAAGGTGTCCCCAAGGTCATCTCAGGAGACAGAATGAAAACCTGGGTGTGCAGTCACTAAACTGATAGAAGTATTAATGTCCTTTGTGACATCGCATAGAGATGATTTGTTTCAGTGATTTCTTGCATAGTCTTTATCTCTCATTTCTGGAGAGGTTATTTGGTTTAAGGGACATACAATAATAGATAACTATTGGTATAGTGAAATTTGTCTACTGTACAAAATATATATTTTGGAAAAACATCTTCAAGACAACTTTCCTTTCATTTCATGTCTACTATATGGAGATGATGACATCTTTCAGACAAAAGTACTAAAGTATTTGTGTGAGATGCCACAAGTGATTTTTTTAATTCATTTTTTATCTAGGCATCTCAACAACTTCCCAAATGGGATATATTTTCCCAGCAGCTTTGCTCACCATCACAGTGGCTTTGTCCACCAAGTGTCACCATCCATGCTCCCCACTCGAGAAAAACCTATGCAGCACAGACAAAAATAAACCGTTGGGAGCTGAAAACAACAGAGGCAAGAGGACGGATCGACTGAAGAGCAGCATACAAACAAGGCTTGTCACTAATAGAGAGTTTTATGAGCTCCAGACCTGCTGAAATGGAGTGCAGTGCGTGTGCGGCGGCTCTTATCGGCTTGCAGGCAGCAGGGGAGGGTGAGAGCTTCCACACTTGCGCTTCGTAAAAATGGTCTGATTCATTTTCCGCATGAGAGGGTCTCACTGGGGCGGCATCAGACCAGTCAGTCCACCCAGATTTATGGACCATTAAAGCAGCAGGCCCTATGACCACCGTGTGCCACCATAGGCTGGCTGCTAAGACACACCGCTCCGTCGTTGGTGTTCTGTGCCTTCCCTCTATCGCGGGCGAACTTCCTCATTGTTCATCCTTTCATCAGTGCCGCTTTTACTGGCGTACACACGCTCTTCTCATATGCTGTAATCCTATTATTTGTCACCTCAAACTCTTTGATACAAAGTCACTGTTTACTGTAATTACTCTCACACTTTGTTAAGTAAATACAGCTCACGCAAAGACCGCTAAAATCGTGTCTTAGAAGCGATCATTCCTAAAGACCCTCCCGCTTGCAGCCTGGGCTCACAACGTGTCACATGGTACAGAAAATGTTTGGATGCTGTTATTACATCTCTGGCTTCTGGTCCGTGGCACATGTTGTTTTAGTCTAACAGTTTTACAATCAGATTAGCACCATTGCAGGCACACAGACTAATGGGTCTGTCTTTTCAAGGCCTCCTCAATCAACCGCTTCCCTGTGACGGATGCATCCAGTTCTCCTCCCTCTCATTTGCCAGCCTTGCAACTTCATCATCCCGGTGATGCTGAAAGGAAAAATGGGGCAGAGTTTCTTCTGCTTGCAAGCTGGCCCTAAGAATAGCTCTGTATGTAAGGCAATCACGCCTCAGCAACCTCAGGAAAATCATAGAAAAAAAAAAAAATTGTGAGTGAACTAATTAGTGAATATTCAGTGTTTGCCACCAGTGCCACAATGTTGTTTGTTCTCAAATAAATAAACAATCTGACAGCTTCAGCTCTTCCTTTACCTTCTGAAAGAGACAGGAATCAGGTTGCTTTCCAGAGTATTTGTAGGTAGTCATACTGCTGCCTTTAGTCTTGCACTGCGGGGAAAGCCTGTTTGTCCAGTTTAGAGGTGAATAACATGGGTGTGCATCAATACCAGTGCAGAAGTATTTACAGCACAGCCACACGCTGGGCATTTGGATTTATACACAGTGGAAGCAAACAGAGGCTATTAGATCAGTCCACAGAGGGCTACTCATGATCGCTTATGAAACGGAGTGACTGCGATGAGTAAAGTATCACTATTATGTGAAACTTACAGTTTGGTGTGAAGTCAGCAGGCCAGTAAAGCTCATCACAGTCTGGGAAAACACAGTGAATCCTTGCTGGTTCTCCTCTGTAGCTTAGCATTAAATTAAACTGGGGGGAAACACATCATGAGAGTTATGGTAATACAGATGAATGTGTGTGGTTTTGATGCAGGGCTAAATTTGAAGCCGAAAGATAGCGTCGCACACGTGACTCTGCCTGTTTCTCTTTGCTTTGTCTAAATACTCAAGCATCGCCCAGCGTGTGTCTGTTGTCTGTAGGCTAAACAGGTCATGTTGGCTCCTATTATCGTTTACTCTAGGAGGGGCCCTGTTGAGGGTTCACTATCGTCACGAGGACAGGGTGTGGCGACACGTCCTTTGTAACTCCGCCCCGGCGTATTTGTGTACTGCCGAATTATTTTGGTGTATTTCATCATTCGCACAATTTAATTACAAAAAAACACAAAACATTCGTGTCAACACGAGTCAATGAGCACATTTACTTCCCCTACTGCCCCCTCCCCTCCCGTCGTAGACGTTAAAGCGCACGCGGCTCAAGGTAGAAGTGAAAGCAACGTTCGCGCGACGCCGGAAAAAAGGGGGGGAGAAAAATATGGATGGCGTGCGCGCTCGCGAAGCTCCTCGCGCTGCGGCAGTTACCAGGGGAGATAGAAGGGGAGGGGTTTTGATTGGTTGAAGTGGGGCCCTGTTGCCATGGCGACGGCAACGGGTTTGGTAGCGTGCGCCGTGCGATCCGCCGCGCGCTGCGTGTATGGAGGAAGCAGCTGCTGATCTGATCTCTGACACCGTGCGAGACAGACATCTGAATAAACTGCGCACAGACGTGTCTCCGTAACTCACCGCGACGAGGCACGCCGTGCATGATTGTGAGTATGTGAATGTCTGTACGACTTTGGGTGGGCGACAACAAAAAAATTGAGCTCTGGTTTTTTATTTTGTGTCCGCCAGCCTACCGGGGTTGAGTTTCGAACAAGCTAAAAGTAAATGCGGTCAAGTGACTTTGCTTAGAGCAAGCCAGCATGGCAGCTCAAGCGACAGCATGTGGCACAGCTAACCAATGTTAAGATTAAGTACTTCGCAATGTCCGTTCCGACTCCAAGCTTCGGGCTCACGGAGTGAGATTTAAAGTAAAGGCTTGGCGGCTGCGGACCAAGACAATAAACCGTTACTACCAAATATTTCAGTTAGTTGGAGCTGATGCTAACGCTAGCTGTTCATGCGCCTTCATTGACCCGTCTAGCAGCTGCTAACGGCTTCTTTTGCCTTTCGGGTCCGACCACGGTAGCAACACAGTGGCTCAACTCACGCAGTCAAAAGCCAAAAAATACGAATTTCACCAACTGGTGTTAAGTTACTTCGCAACGAGGCTGTCCGCGAGCGTTGTGCAATGGTACACGTCATTGCGTGTAACTTTGTGTTGCTCATTGTGTCGCTGGCTGTGTTCGCTCGCGAGTCGGGGGCGATTTAACGCACCGGAGTAACTTATATCCAGTTGCTGAGCGCGTTTATTTAATTTTCGAGCACTTCACCCCTCTCCTTTCTCCATTTTTTGATCAGACTTGTTTTTTTCGGATTTTTTTTGAGGACGTGTCTGGGTTGTGTCGTGTACAGCGCTGTTAAATTGGTGTCGGTCCGTGTCCCTTCAAGATGTATGTACGTCAATGGAAAAGTCGACTAGTTGATGAAATATACTGACGCGAGCAGAGGTTCGGAGGCAACACTGGCCAGATAAGCACATGATGTAATGGATTATCACAAGATTGTCCCAGATATAGAGTGCTCTACAAACAATGTCAGAGTGGAGGAAAAATATCCAGATAATCCAGCTGAATGTGCGTTCTGTGTTGTGTCTGACTAGTTCCTCATTCACTTATGTTATTTCACGTTGGCCCGTACCTCTCTCCTCACCTGGTAGGGCTGGTTTTACCCTGGAAAACACCATCTAAAACATTTATTGTATGCTGTTGAGCCTTATATACGTATGCTTTGGAGACCAGGAAGTAATCCAAAATCTTCCGTCTGTGAGGTTTTGATAGTAATGTAGACTGACGCCACTTTCCTCTGGCACGGCAGTTGTGAAAGCCCTGGTGATAAATGGAAGACAAAGGCAAGAGGAGCTTAAAAGACAAAAAAAAAAAAAAAAATCCCAAAAAAGAGACAGATGTCTATCTGCCATTATTTCACCGCAAGAACCACCATGGTCATGATGTAGGTCAAGCCATCTGTTGTCTTGTGCTGTTGTTGTATATTGTTGTCCTTTAGGTGTTTGTATGTACAGGATACTCCTGAAGGGTAAGGACCTCCCAGAATAGATGAGAGGCTCTGCTAACTTGACTGACATTCATGACTATAAATAAGACTTGTTGTAACCCAACAATGTGTCTGTTGCTTAAGTGAACTGGCAATCATATCTAAAGTAATCAATCAACATAATCAGCTGGGTTGAATTGTCGCAAATTTTAGACATGACATTGCATTTGCTAAATGAGGATTATTGACCTATTGCAGTTACTGTTAAAGTACTGGGCATGGCATGGCATTCTAATACAGGGTACTTCTCAGTGAGACTCAACTCATCTTTCAACTTTATGGGACTTTGCAGCTTCTCTTTACAGATTTGAAGTTCTGACCTGATCTGATGCCTTTTGTGCCCATAACTTCAACTTTCACTTTGGAGCGAGTTCATGAAGATTAATCCCACGATTCTCTGAGGTATCCATTGTTTAACTGTATTACCAACACAGGAGACAAAATCGTACTAACTATATTTAAAGTCCTCTATTTCTTCACATTTGCCCACATTACATTTCTACTGCTCGGTTAACATATTTGTGTCCCTCTCCTGAGACGCAGCTCCGTTGTACTGTACTGATGACAGAACAGGAAGTTTCTCAGAGGATGTAGGATAACAATGAGGCAATATCACTGAAACATACAAAGTCCAAAGTTTCTTTTTTTTTTTTCCAGCAATGGAACACTTGTCGTGTTCAATTCTACAGCATATTTACACTGTCACATTTTAAATTAGAAAACTGCACGAGACTAGATTTAACATCCAGTCACAACTCCCTGTTTAAACAGAAGATGGACTGAATCTGCTCTTGGAAATGATGGTATTATCGTGTAATCAGCCTTATCACACTAATGTGTACTCTGCCCCAGAGCAAATGAAAGGTTGAGTCGTCCAAACTGTAGCGTGTTCTTGCAGGTACACAAGCAGCCATATTTGAGTTTATTACAAAAGGCCGAGCCACTGTGGTAGCAACCGTTTGCGATTGCTTAACCCCAGACTGAACCTGGCGGGACACGGGTCGGCTGAACGGCTCAAGGCTCTTTACTCAAGAGATCGCCGTGGAAAAAAATGTGATTGCCACAGAGTTTCGAGAGTTCGATTTCACTGTTTATCAAACGTGAAATAGGCCGTGGTAGTGGAGGTGGTTTAAAAGTCTGTTGATTGGCAGAGGAAGGAAGTGTGAGGTTGTCTGTTTAGTTGAGCTGACTTCAGTGTCACTGTTGTTTTGTTGGCACTTCACTGCGTCTTAACACATTGACGTGCATGTGCATAAAGCCTAGGTTGTTTTTAATAAACTTGTAAAATTCTTCTAATGGAAAAAAGATCTATTGATCCCTTATTTTTAGGCATTTAATTGAACAATAAACATGTCGCTGGGTGCCCAACAGTCACTAATAAACAAGCTGCAGCTCTATCAGCTGGCGTCCACCTATGTGGCTTCTGTGTTTGACTGCGCCGTGCAGATACGTGGTGGGATTGAATTATTGTTGCAGCACATGTTTCATCAATGGCTCACACCCACGTGTGTTATTTGACGGAGGGATATCCCCAAGACTGTGTGCTCTTTTGTTGTCTCAGGCCCACGATACTCAGCTAAACGCGCAAATGGTAGCAGCACTACTACTAGCAGTGTCTTAAGATGATGTGAACACTCAAGAGGAGTGCGTACACCCAAGTGAACCCTTTCTCCGTGAGATTGTCGGCCTCGGTTCGGTCGTTTTTGTCTCGTGTAGTTGGATTTTTTTTATTTCAGCGGAGAGTAAGTCTTGAAATTTGTCGGGGAAAAAAACAAACAAACGGGAATCAAGCATTTTTCATTCAAGCAAATTTCCGTCAAGTGGCTGGAATGGATAAGCTGCGCGAGGTTCGTTGGTAGGTGGCGGTATGAGCAACTTAGCATCACATGGCTGTGATAAAATGTAGAAGAAGTCGAGGCTATAAACAGGAACAAAACAAATGGTCTCCGGGGCGACGCACTGCTTGGCAAGTTGTTCTAAGGATTAGCGGCGGTGATATGTTTGGATATTTCTCATGGATGAGACGAAGGAATATTTTGGTCTCGCTGCGTCAGCTTGTTTAGCGGATGTCGCTCTATCAGTCAGCTTATTGCATTTACCATTTTACATAAGCGTACACAAACTCTTTTTGCGTATTAGATTTAGATTCGATTTGTCACATTGTGTCTGACCTGATTCTCCGCAAGACACAAGTGCTTTAAGTGTCGCTTAATCAGCTCAATTATCCCGAGTTAGCGTCACGAGCTCCACACGACGACGGAAGTCAGAATGTAGGAAATGTCAAAAAATGAAAACATGAATCGGTTCGAGCTCCGTATCTTGTATCTTGTCGTCCCTCAGTCAGCCTCAACTATCATTTCTCATCTCTTGATTGGTCACTACGGCTGTGTACCCCCCTAACCCTACCCCCAACGCTGGCCTCGGTCTTGGCCGGGGGGGCTTCAAGACGCTCATTAGCCCCCCCCTTCCTCCCCAGAAAGAGACAACGATCTGCAGACTTTCCTCGAAAGAAGGAGAAGGAGGGTAGCACGGCAGCGTTCTGTCACAATGGGCCTTTGTGTCATCACCCGCCACTGAATTAATGAGTTATTAATTGACAAATCAGGGCGTCTTGAGGATGTGCGGCGAAAACGACCGTCACTAAAACACCTCGGCACAGTGTTGCGAGTTGGCTAATGAGCCTCAATCATTTAATATCGCGGATGGGAAACAAAGCTCCCCGCTGGCATCAGGGCTGAAGATCTAAACGTCAGAATGACGCTTCACCGCATGAAAGTTTGATCACTGCGCTCTGTGTGCCAAAGTGCTGATTCCACAAGAATTAGCATGAAAGCACCGAGTCAGAGTTTTGCTATTTTTAGCGTTCTAAATCTTTGATGATATCACCTTGACGGTTTACTGAGAACAGAATGCTGTTTAAATCAGTTCCTTGCCAACGTGTCCATTCTTCCTACAAACATCCTGGCATTAAATCAACTGCGCCGCGTACATTTCAATCCCGCTACGACAAAAGCAGAGCTTGCTGCAGCGTAATGCGATTTCCGCCTCTTTGTCTGTTCCGTCAGCCGTCGTAGCTGATGTCGCCGAGCAATGCACGTACGTGTGTGTTTGTCGTAGGTTTTGTTAAAGTTTGTTTCTGAACATGTAACAGGTTTGGCTCCTACCTACACATGCCAGATAGTTTCCTGTTTTTCCTTGGAAAGTAATCTCATCCACGGCACATTCCTGGAAAGGTTTATGTTGCAAATGTGACCAAACATTTACACTGCTTTGAAATGCATAAAAAAAACAAAAAAAAACAAACCAGTAAACACATCCCAGCTGTTAATGGTAGTGTCTTGCATCCGACTAAACAAATGCAAAGCGATAGATATGGAAGTTTGTGCTGTTTTTTTTTTAGCCGTTTAAAAGTGTCTGCTGGTTGTTGTGCGTGTTGCTGAGCGTCCGCACGCTGAATTTAAAGCCTGGTGGACAAACAGATAAGGTTTCACCGGTGGCTGGGGGGCTGCTGTGTACTTTGACAGGCCCCCACTTTTGTTGACAGTCAAAGTGCAGTGCCGAGTGTTTGAGTTCGGAATCGCTGCGGGGAATTCGCAGTCTCCCAACGTCGCACGCTGTTATAGCCCCTTTGCCTCGGAGGCTCGTTCCTCCTCCAACTTTTAAGCGATTGCATCAATACGTTCATTAGGCTCTTCCCAGGTGATTGTCAGCAAGTCCATTGGCCGCACGCTGGCAGAATTCACAGATTGCCAGAGTAAATACTTCAACGAGCGCCACCTCTCCCCCGTCTGCCGTCTCTCTCTGCGCGCGTCGGGCCGAGCCCTCCCCCGTGTGTGAAGCCTGCGTTTGTTTGCCGAAAAATGAACTTCCTCAAACAGGCGGGGAGGTGTTTCCTTCCCTCCTGCTCCTCTGGTTGAGACTGTGAGGTGAATACTGAGAGCGACGGAGGAAACATGACTAGAGCAAAAACAACTGCTCCTTTGTACGGGCCCCAGCACGGGGCCGATTGTGATGCTTTGTGCCCAGCCTCTCCATTGGCTCCCGCCGCTCGGGGCCCGGAGCATATTTGAGAGTGTTTCATTTCGACTCGCTTTACCCGTAGCCTGATTAGCTGTCACGTGAATTGATGCCTTATTGGCTGTCACACATATTTTGGCCCTCCGCTGTGTTTGGAGTCCTACCCACTGGTATGGATCTGCCCCCCCCCCCCATCTCCTCCCCCTCCTCCTCCTCCTCCTCTTCGTCTCATTCAGATTTCCAGCTCTGCCGCCAGACTGGGTAGTCACCTAAATATCAGTTAGGGTTTCAAATAACAGCCCTCGCCGTGGGGCTTTTAAGCGACACGCCTTTGTGTACAGAGGTGTAACTGGTTTGTTGTCAACCGCTCGCTAAGAGGGCGCAGCACGGTGGCCGCCGGAAAAACCGAAGCGGCTCGAGGATTTGCGCGCAGCGTTCAAGTAAATTTCGCCGCCGCCTTTATTTCCTCTGATGAAAAGAAAGCGACTCGGTCAGCCGTTGTCCAGGTCGGCGGCCGGGCCCTCTCCTCTCCCACCGCTCTTTTGTCAGACAGGTTTGTTGGAGAGCGACGGCAGACTGCTCGCCTCAGCATTTTCTCACTCCCGTATTGATCCCCCTCCCTCGCCTCGCCTCGCTTCGCCTCGCCACCCCATCCCACCCCACCCCACCCCGCCCCACGTTAGCTCCCTCTCCATGCGCAGACATGAGCACAATCGCTTCCCCCTTTTACAGCGTTGGCTGCCGTGGCAACGGGAGTCCTGATCGTGAGATCCGCTCCCGAGAAAGAAGCGTCGCCCGGCCACCGCCACCTTTTTTTTTCACGCCGCCACCGCCATTATCTCCTTTAGTCCCCCCCACCCCCCACCCCCCCCCCCTCCCCTCTCTGCCCCACACACACACACACACACATACACCAGCATAGGTATTTGACACGTCAACAGCTCAACTGGCCTCTTCACGCTATCTCCATATGTCTTTGTGTCATTTTTCTTTTTTTTTTTGAAGGAAAGGATAAGCACTCGACAGGATAAAAGAGTCGATTGGGCGTTGGTGTGGTGGTGCTGGTGGTGGGGGGGGGTCTTGGCACCTGCTGTTAGTCGCTGCCTGTTTGCACATGAATGTGATGCGGCCGGCGGTGTGCGTGCGTGCGTGCGTGTGTGCGGGTCTATTTTAACTTGCAGATGAGCCGACAGGTCATCACCAGCGCTGGCTTTGGTGTATTTTCAAGGATGAGCAGCAGTCAACAGGCCAGCGTGGCTTATTAGCCCCCCCCCCCCACCACCACCCCACCCTCACCCTTACTCTTTACACACTGTGCCATTATTCACCGCGGGCTCCAGCCGCCTCTCTTTGATGCTGCTGCTCGCCCCCCCCCCATAAGAGCAAACGATAACTGCAATCGTCGCAAACAAGCCAGCGGTAATTAAGCAGCTGCAGTCACAATATAAAACTTCCTGTGTTTGGCGGGATGCGGGGCAGCCTTCCGCGTCGTCTGGCCCGCCCCTGTTGATATTCAAATGACGGGACTTCTCGACTGGGCCACTCGTAGAGGGGCTAAGCGCTTTGCAGAGCCAGAAGGGCCCAGCTGAGCGTTAAAGGAACACTTAACTTCCTGCAAAATGTTCCCTGCTCGTCTTTGTTGAGGTCAAAATGCCGTCTGATGAGCTGATGGCGCCAGTCAAACGCACGAAGAATTCCACCCGCCGAACCCGTAATCATAGAATTCTCGCACAGTTCTCAGAGCATTTCTGGCCAAATGCAGCGGTTGAATGTCCTGTCCGTCTTGCCCACACTCCAACCGAGATCGTTTGAGTCCGCGGGACAAACGGCAACCAGCGAGAAAACGGCTGTGGAAGTAAACATTTCTCCCTAAAACAATAGCAGACAGATCCGGGCTGACGACTCAGAATCCGACTCCATTGTTTGATTCGGCTGCGTGTTTCACTCGCTTTCCTCTCCTGTTTATCTGACGTTGCCTTGCCAACGCGCGCGTCTACGGAGGTGGGCACTCGGGGCGGGAGCGAAGCACCTCGGAGGGGCTTAAAAATGTTGTGTCGCTTCAAGTAAGGTTTCATACAACCACCCAGTGCCTTCTCATCAGCCTGCATGTCCCTATTTTTAAACCTCTCCAAGTGTTTGACTTTTTGCACGTTCAGGCTTTCAGTGATCATTCCAAGGATCCATTGTATCTCGAATACAACAGCCACGTCTCTATCGCGCGGGCTCGGAGCGGCCGGTCGAGCGGCCCGATCCCTCTTCACTCGTTCTGCCCTCGCCAGCTGTGATTTTTCTTCTTCTTTTTTTTTAATAGAGAAGGGCATTTCTCTCACCGCCTGACACAACTGATTGCTCTACTTTGCCGAGAGACGTGATTCATCGGAGACTGAAGATAACTTGCGCAGTCTCTTCGGCTGTCCCTTTTATCTCTCTCTCTCTCCCTCTCTCTCTTTCTCTCTCTCTCTCTCTCTCGCACTCGCATGCACAATCGTCTTGGGCCCACTTCCTTTTTTCGGAGATCAAAATTGCAGAAGTTTTCCGAGCCGCAGAAACAACAAAATGGCGATGGTGCTGAGAGTGGAGACTATCGGGCTTTGCAATCGTGGAAGCCCGGTTGTTGGAACCAGCATGTCGTCGCCCACCACCGGACAGACGGAACGTCCTGTAATGAGCACTAAATAATCCCAAACTGACTTTGAGTGGAGCACCCAGCCTGGAAGTGCGCTGCGTCCATCCCATCGACTGGCTTCGATGGAGTCATTTGTGTGTGTGTGTGTGTGTGTGTGTGTGTGTGTGTGTGTGTGTGTGTGTGTGTGTGTGTGTGTGTGTGTGTGTGTGTGTGTGTGTGTGTGCACACACACTTCCTCTCCTGTCTTATCCACTGCGCATCATTCCCAAGTTTGACCCAATTCTTCTTAACTTGTCTCAGAAATGAAGAGACATCCCTCTCCTCCGCCGCACTCGGTTCGACCTACAAATGCAGCCTCCGCAGGAAAAAATCACCATCCGGACCTGCAGAGCGTCTCGAGTCTTCTCGGCGGGGGCGGCGGAGGGCATTTTATCACTGGGCAGCTGCTTGGCTGTATAGCTGGGATCCAGCCGTGGGAGATTACTTATTTTATGAGCCTATCTTTCCACTGTTGGGATTTCTGCTGCTAATTGAAGGGGCGGCTGGGTTGTCATGGTGACACCCAGGACAGACAGCGAAGCTTGTTGCGAGCCGAGCCGGAGTGACGCCTTTGTGGTCTCGCCAAGCGAGACTCACTTTGCCCGCTTTGCCCGCTTCGCGTGCTCAGACCTCGCCGTTTTGGGGGAGGAAGGTGTTCAGATGTGAGTTTTTTTTTTTTGCGGAGGTAAAAAAATAAATAAATAAAAAGGGTTCCGTCAAGATGGAGAAGCCAGCCGCACCTCCCACTCTCTTTGTGAGAAAGTGTCATTATCTCGTAGACGGCGGCACTTAATGACACGGAGCTCACGGCAATAGTGGATTTCCTGGCGCGGCAAAATGACTGATAACTCCCAGGTTCCGCCGCCTGGTTGCACTACTTAATCTGGCGCGCGGCAAATTGCGACTGGAGCCCCCGCCGACTGCAGATCAGCCCTGTGAGGGCCATCCATCCACTCGTCAAGATGGAGACCCTCCACTTCGTTGCGGGTTCTGAACAGCCGGGGGGGGGGGGTGCTCCGTCTTAACGCGACAAGACGTCTCGGGAAATGAGGTGGGTGTCGAGGAGTGGAGGCTCAAGTCAGTTCGGCCTCTCGAGAGGTTCAGAGAAGGTTCTCTGCGGGAGTCAAGAGCAGGTGGGCGGGAACTTCCAAGGGCCACTCGGCCCTCGCCCAGTGTGAGTGAGTGCGGAGGAGAGTGGCAGCGAGAGGACCGGCCAGTGTGGTGCAGAAAAGGAATAGATTGATAGATTTCAAAGCTCTTTTGTTGTGCAAGATTCTCTGTACCGGTGAAGCCTCTTCGAATAATATTATATGCATTGTGTCAGTGAAATTCCCAAACCCACTTTTCATTGTGTTGACACACACACACACAGTTGTGGAGATCAGCCCCGCAAAAGCGTAGTGACGCCTCTCACAGGTTAGTGACAACCGTGGCCAAGTGTTTGTTCCGCTCTCTGGAGTCGTCCCCTGCTGCCGTCCTTTGTTGCACCAAGAAAATATCTGTTTCCAACAGGAAGCTGAACTTGAGCATTTTTGATGGAGGCCGTAAACGCAGGGCTAAAACAAGCTTCCGTTTATGCACGTTGGGTGCGTCTGTTCATGCCATGCGGCTCTGCTGAAGCCTCATCCTCACTGCCCTGCTGTCGTCTCTATGCTGTGTGTTGCATTTCGTGGTATGAAAGTTGCTTTATGAATAAAATCAGATTGGATTTGTTTTTGAAAAACACAGATCTCAAATTGGATACAAATACGGGGCCTCTGATACATATGCAGATCCAATCTTTTCGCATCACTGACTCTTTGCGCTCTGTCTTTCTCCGCAGACCTCCTTGATTTAATGGGTCCAATTATTGGGATGTCGCCAGATAAAAAAACGGAAATCCCGGGTATGCAAGAGGAGCGGACGGGCCTCCGAGGCGTCTGCGGCGTGGGCACGCTGCCCGAGGCGGAGTGCGCCTCCAGCCCGCTGGCGACCAGCGTGGACTGCAACGGGGGCGCCGAGGACGAGGAGCTCACCAACCTCAACTGGCTCCACGAGAACCTGCTCCAGAACTTTACGCTGGGGGGACCCGAGGCCCAGCCCAGCGGCAGCCCCCTCTTCGACATCGAGGGCGACTACAAGTCCGGCCAGGGCGCCTCCTCGTCCTCGTCCTCGTCCTCGTCGCACTGCCGGGGCAGGGAGCGCGACTCGCTCAAGTCCAAGCCGCCGTTCTCCTTCTCGCTCCTCATCTACATGGCCATCGAGCAGTCCCCCAGCAAGTCGCTGCCCGTCAAGGAGATCTACGGCTGGATCCTGGAGCACTTCCCCTACTTCTCCAACGCCCCCACCGGCTGGAAGAACTCGGTTCGCCACAACCTGTCCCTGAACAAATGCTTCCGCAAGGTTGAAAGGACTTTGGGAAAGGTAGGCCGGCCGTGTCCCTCTCGATCTTGTTAAAAAGAACTTCCCTTCAAACTTTTTCTCCTCGCCGCGTTTCTGGGTTGTTCGGTCGAAACAAACCCCTCGGCCCGAGAAGCCTCCTCGACGCTTAAACAGTGCGCTGCTTTGTGCTGCTGCTGCTGCTGCTGCTGCTGGGGCGGCTCATGTGACCGCGTCGATCGCTCCCAATACATCCTCATCCACCCCCCCGACGCTCCGCCGCGATAAGGCTGGAATCCAGTCAAGGTCACAGATGCTCCAGCGCGGAGGAATTGCGAGCGCAGCACAAACACAATAGGTTTTATCTCGTCCCCCGAGCGGCGCAAGGTAGCGGCGCCGCTGTTTTTAGCCGACCCGGCGATGGAAACCTCAATGTCAGAGTGTCGGGGGTAGTGCAAACATGACCTAGAGGGAAGAGATGAGCTAGCACGAAGGGTAAGTGGTGGGGCGGGGGAGGTCTTCTGCTGCAGCCTGGCCCCAGGCAGAGTCGCTTCTTCCTGGTGATTTTGTGTTTGGTGCTCCCGCGAGCCGCGATGAAAGCAGAACCTTCCCCTCTGCGCCGCCACTTCTAACACACCGGGAGCAAATTGTCTTGGAAATGAGTGAAAGCACTTCCGAGATGCTGAGTTTTCTTCCTCGTGGATGCTCTAAACTTTTAGATGAGGTTAGATACAACTTTATTGATCCTTTCAGACTGTGTCCTCAGGGAAATTAAACATTGTAGTTGCGACAAAAGTGCAAGAATACCAAGTACAGAAGAAACGGATTATTGCTAAGATTTCAGACATTGTGATTGGCAAGTGCCCCGAGGTCTGGGTGATGTTGGGGGGGGTGGGGGGGGCAGCGTGAAGGATGAGGTTGTTGTTAAAAATGTACATTTTTATCCATTGTCCCTCTCAAATAAAACTCCTTTGAATCTTTAACACACATGATAGCAAAAACAAACAAACAAACAAAAAAAACAACTCTTAAATATTCTCCTCTTATGCCTGCATTGATCGGCAATCCAAAATGAATAGAAATGCTTACAGTGAACCCTACAAGTCAAAATGTGATTCCTACATGCATAACAAATTGAACTGTCCAATTCAGCCTTGATTCGGTCACTGTAACTTTTTCCCTCCTCCCATTGCGGACACATTTTGCCTCCGTTGGACGGATCTCTTGTCCGGCGTCTCCGTCGGACTCGCCGCTCGTGTTAGAATCAGAAATCAAATCAAAATCTCGCCGCTCGCAGCCCGGTCAGCCGCTCCCCGAGCCTCAGCCCCGGCGTCCCGCCGCAGAGGTCGGCGCGGCTCTGTGCGCCTGCAGCTCGGCGTGCAGGTGCAACCCGCCGCCCCGAGCCGCTCGTCGTCTGCCGAGAGACGGCTGCCGCCGCCGCCGCCGCCACCGCCGTCGTCACATGACACTGGCTGGTGGTTTCCGTTGCCATGGAGACATTTCCTCCTTCCTGCGTCGAGGCTGGCTGGTAATCTGAGTCAAGGTTATTCTCCTCCCTCCCTCCCCTCCCTCCCTCGCTCCCCCCTTCCTTCGCTCTGCTCTCCCGGCAGACTGGGCGAAATCCGGCCATCAGATAAAGTGACAGCCAGCGCGTCAGCGGCCGACGCACACGTTCCCATGTCGCCGAGCGGCGCTCGCGCCACTTCCTGCCTTTGTGCTGGCTGTTTAGGAATTCCTAGTAAAGCCTTTCATTCTCTCCCACCTTCTTGCTCTCAGTGCGGTCGGCGTGACTGTCACAGTGATCTCACGGTGGCGTTCACGTACTGCACCTGCTTTCACCCTGGTCTAGGTTGCATGTAGTTATTTTGTTACATCGCAGCTAAGCCCTTTGGAAGATGCTTTCATTTTCTCTTCTTTTAGCAACACAAGGATGATTCATTCACAAAAAGAATTTATGCCTCCAAGATTTTTTTTTTCTCTTATGTCAAAAGAGAGTCCTTGTCCTTGCAGTCCTTGTTTATTTTATTTATATAGTGCCTGGTTTTGTATCAGTCGCAATTCAAAGTGCTCAATTCCAGCGCAGCCAAAGGTAGCAGCTGATAACTATTGATTGACGATATCCTGCGAGTAATCATCCCGGAGGTCGATTGTCTTTCTTTTCGCCCGAGGTTTGTCCGCAACGAGGTGGTTGTGCCAAACCGACGGTCCGCTCGCAGGAAGAGGACGACCTCCTCGTGCAGCGACGCTGCCACCCAGCTTTTACAGCCGGCTGAGGATTGGGTTATTTATAACCCTTAATGTAATCATTTATTGAACATCCAAGTGTTGGAGTCCCTGCAACCGTGCTGAACTAGTGAGTTGGTGGGAAGGGTCCATAACACCGGCCGCTGTCATTAAGTGAAATGGTTCCTGGTCTCGGCTACGCTGTGTTTTCAGCATCAGCAGAATAATAGGAAACGACTCGACTTGTCCGTTACGTGAAATGCACAAACAAAACGTCTTTGAGCCAATTATAGCAAAGAAGGCTGTCGCCGTGCATGCGTGACCGTGACTGCGTGACCGTGATCAAAGCAGTTAATATGAAAGCGGTGCACTCTCGCGCACTACACGACAACACACAACGTCGCAGGAGTTCTTTTCAGGAACTCCAGGTTCGAACGCATCGAGCTAAGAGTAAACCAGCGGTGTGGTACATTTTCAGCAGACCTTGTAGATGTAGACCTTCCCCGTGTTGGCTATGAATCTGCAATATGACTGTTGTCCACTCTGCTCGCCCCCCTCAGGCCAGCGGGAAAGGTTCCCTGTGGTGCGTCGACCCCGAGTACCGGCCCAACCTGATCCAGGCCCTGAAGAAGCAGCACTTCCCTGCCGCACATGCCTTCTGCACACCACCCGCCTCCCCACCCAGGTAGCGTCTCCTCCGCTGACCGTCACTGTCATGGGCAGAAATGTAGAAAACACGTTTCAATTGACATTTTCAATGTCAATTGAAAATGAACAAAAGTAAAGTTACAACAACATATGGCTTTGAGGCTTGGAAGCTTTGGAATGACTCTTAAAACATACAAAAAAAAATGATGAACAGCTATTTTATGACTTACTTACTATTAATATACATTTCTTCAAGTTCGGCGGGCCAGATTGAAAAGCTTAACGGGCCGCATATGGCCCCCGGGCCGTAGTTTGCTCATGCCTCTGTGTCTTTTGGTCCTCGTCATTGAATGTTTTTAGAATGCATCGCTCACACGCCACTGGCTACTGGCCAGCCGTGCATATCACAGCAGCGCAGTTATTTTATGTACATGCGTATCGTATTCAAGTCTGCTTATGGAATAATAATTCAAAGTTGGAGTAAAATATTCCTCTCTATAAATAGTGGCATTGAGTGGAGCACCAGTCAATGGTTTCATTGATGAATTCCTTGCTAATTGAAGATCTCTTCCCGCCCCTCAGTGCCTCCTCCCCCCCTCGACATCTCTTTGAACAAGGCTGCTCATTCAAAGGTGAGACCTCAACTTTACCTCTTGTTGTTGTTGTTGTTGTTGTTGTTGTTGGACGTTGTGACGTAAACTATTTCGATTTTTTTTTTTTAATCCTCCTTTTAAAACAAACAGAAAAAAAACGCCTCGCATTTTCTTTATTGAGTGTTTGTGCAGTGTTTTGCTTGCGTTGCCTCGCACATCGAGCATCACTGTGTTTGACTTTATTTATTTCCTCATTTATTTTACTCTCAACTCTTGGTTGCAATTTGTTGTTTTCAATCCATCGACGCCTCATGACGATGCTCAAGGGCTCCAGGTGACGCCTCCTCCTCCTCCTCCACCTCCTCCTTCTCTCCCCTGGCCGCCTCTTTTTGGATTTGTAACCTTGGCGACAGGCGGGGGGGTTTTGCTGCGTGCAGAGTGTCGAGCACTCAGTCTCACTGTAACCATTAATAATTTAGAGCCTCAGAAGTGAGCTATGGGGTTTTTAGACACTTTGTCTGCTCTGTGGAGATTGGATGCACTCACTCTGTCGCCGGCTGGAATTCATCCTTCCCGTCGCTTCACCCAGCGGGGAATTTTGTCTCAGTCCTTAAACAGGTCCCGTATTTGGACCCGTTTTGGATTTTTATTCCGTCCAGGCAGATTTGCATGATTAATCATCCCAGCAGCCTTCTAGATCTCTAGATAACAGCATATTTAGCCCTCTGTTTACAACCTCCAGCGAAAAACACCCAGACAGTCGGTATTAGGTGGCGCTACTGCCTGTGGTATTAGTGCCCCTAGTGACATCACAAAGGCTCCAGATTTCCAGAATATAGAGTTTTTTTTAGCCGCCTTTTCCTTAAAGTGGAGCAAACACGGACGGATTTTTCTCCCGTTTTGTGGAAGTTCCTCGTCGGGATCGAAATATCGGCGGAAAACACGGGCGTGAACCTCCAGGACGAGCTGAGGCTGCCACGTGGCCACGCTGTCACGCCTTAGGACTGACCATCATGCATGTTCTCTCCTCTTCCAGAGTCTGACATTGACGCTGCCACTGCCATGATGCTCTTAAACTCTGCCCCCGGGCACCACGTTGACCCATGTAAGAGACTCCACACCCAGGGAGCCATGCTGTCACCTCTTCCTCCCGGTCCACACATCCCACCCACGTCATCGCTTTAGCCTCCCCTCATTCTGTGTGCTTTTGATTTGCAAACGTCGTGTTCGTTACTCGTTTCCTGTGGGCTAATATTGTTGGTTTGTGAGGGTTTTTAAACAGCGGACTTCTTACCCATTTCAGTTCAGAGAAACGGCTGTGAAATTTGGAAAAGATGCCTTAGTCAGCTTGCGGGCAGGAAAATTAAAGGGGAAGCAAGTTCATAATGAACAACTTTAATATGACGTCTTAAAGTCATCCTAAGAACATTTGGAAACTCCAGAAATTTGATACTTCAACCAACTTCCAAACAAATTTGCCTGCAAGCTGGATTTCAAGGTTAGATTAATACTTTAGTGCACTAACCTGGTAGAGTTATGATTCCATATTGAAATTATAGTATATGAAATGAGATATTGTTACATCATGCTCTTTGTGTCTTAGGAAAAGACATTCTAATTTCACTTTATACCATTAATTAATTATCTTCACTTGCAACTTTTTACTAACTTTTCCTGCTTTTTTACATGAGTAAACCACACTTACACTGAACAGCCACCCAGCTCGATGCTAATTCTGATCGTCCGCGCCTCAGTCTCAGCCTCGACCACACACTAACCCTATTACGGAACTGTCTTCGGCGTCGGCCGCGCCTTCCTTTCCCCTTTTTGAAAGTCTCCCCTCTCTCACCAGGCAACTCCGACAACCCGCTGGACCTCTCCCGGCCCGACTCGGTCCTGGTGAGCAGCGACCCCAAGCAGGACCACAACTACAGCAGCGTGGCCCTGCAGCGCTGCTCCTCCCGCTCCTCCTCCTCCTCGTCGCTGTCCTCGCTGGACGAGGGGGGCTGCACCGACGGGCAGTCCCGCCGCGCCGGCAGCGAGGGCTTCCACAGCGACGAGGACTCCGACCTCTTCTGGGACGAGAGGGCGGCGCCGCGGCCGACGCCGCGCCGCCCGCCCGCCATCAAGTGGCCCGTGGGCAAGAGGGCGCGGCGCGAGGCCAAGCAGGAGCTGGACGAGGAGCTGAAGGAGGCGGCCGGCTCGCTGCTGCACCTGGCCGGCATCCGCAGCTGCACGGAGGGTTCCAAACGCACTGTCAAAAGCACAAAGTTCAGCAGGAAATAAAAGATGTTTTTTTTTTTGTTTTTTTGTTTTCTTCGTCTCCTGTCGGACTCCAGACCCTGTGAACCCCTGACCTCCAGCCTCCCAACAACCCCCCCCGTCCTCTTCCTCTCCTCCTCCGCCCCTACGATCGTGTGCCCCAGTGTGCCTCCTCCTCCTTATCCGATCATTCACTGGCCATTTCAAGCCTTTTGTTTTGGAATATTCCTGTCCAGCGAAGAAAAAAAAAACACAAAAAAAGAAACGAGAAACAAATGGCAATAGCATCCTTCACGCAGGAGAACAAAGCCATATAGAGACTTCTGAGACTTTGGGGGGGTAACTGCCGGGCATTGCTGTTTGGGGCTTTGGAGAACCATTGAGAAGAAAACCTATCCAAAGTGAAACTGCCTGCTTCTGTTGGATTAACAGACTCGTGATTTTTTTTTTCTCTCACCCCCCCCTCCCCTCCCATCACCCCCCAACTCTCTCTCTCCCCGCTAACGGACGGCGCAGGAACAGCGGGAAGATTTGTACCCGAAAAAAGCGTTTGCATGCCTTCTCCTTGAACCTGTATCCTCTTCCAAGTGAACCTATTTATGAAGCGAATGAGTGCATGTTTGTAACCGACAGAAATCTAACCTCCTGGTGTTCCAAGTCTCTCCTCTTTTTGTGCTCAAGAACGAGAAGAAGAAAAAAAAAACGCCACTGTATTTTTTTTCTTTTCTTTGGAAAGGAATTCTTGCGCCACCGATCCTCTTTGTCAGAGAGATGCAATAACGAATCCACAATCTTAACCTTCTCTGTTTCTTTCACGTCATTTCAAGGTGATTTTTTTTTTTTTTTTTTTTTCAAATGACAATTATTAATTGTTATTATTTTAAATTTCCGAGTTGCGTGTGCCGATCCGCTTTTAGAACGCCGGGGTGAGCCTGTTCATACCTGCGGCTGTGTCTCAGGACCGGAAGAGATGTTGAAATGGAAACGTTCCCGCTGCCAAATTTAGTTGCAAAGTCATTTTAATTCAGCTTTGCAGCCGCCTGATCGAAAGAAGAAGACGACAAAAGCTCCTCCTCCTCTTTTCTTTTAATTCATCGGTGATCTGTGTGTTTGCGTCACTGTGCAGACACGCGAGGTCAAGTCCCGCTCTCGTTGACGCAATGACGCAGCCGACGCAATGCAAAGTGTCTCGTCGGGTGCCCCGTCGTAGTGATTAGTGTCAATTTTTTATTTTTTTTTGCGCGAGCGAGCTGCATTTGGAGCCAGAGACATGACGGCAAAGATGGAAAACGTTTCATCAAATCAAATCCAAACTGGAGCGGCCCGACCAGATGAGTGGTGCCGCCGCCGTATCATAGGTGCTTCTCGACCCCCCCTACTTCCCCTTGCTTCCTTATTTTGAGTTTGCAGTTTGATTATACCTCCGCGTGTGTGTTTTGCCTCGTTTCCGAACCCCCCCACCCCCCCCTGAAGATTACAGGAGTCCCTCCCTCTCTCCCCACCATCATCCGGACGAGTTAATTTGTAAGTTTGGCGCTGTAGGGCAGGAAGGACGGAACGATGGCCTCTGCGCAGGTCTGTCTGTCTGTCTGTCTGTCTGTTCTCCTCTCGCTTTCCAAAAAACAAGAACCCCGTTGGTTGACCGTCGTCGCATGCAGCTCGCTTTAGAGGAAGTCGGGGAGCCACTTGTGTCAAAGACGATTCTCATTTTAGACTGTGTTTAAAAAGAAGAAGAAGAAGAAACAAAAACTGGGCCTGCCTGCCCTCGACGTGCAGCACAAAGTTAAAACACGCAAAGCGATACACTGGAAATTTGACTTTTGCTTTTGTTTTGTTTGTTTTTTTTCCTTCCTCCTCACTGTCATGCATCACATTGTGTTGAAGTACAACGTGCATGGTTGGTGCCAAACATCTTTTTTATTTTAGTTTTTTTTACCCACCCGTGCCACTGATTGAAAAATAAGAAAAGCTGCAAAGGGTTGTGCGTTGTTGGCGCTCCCCTGCAGTCACAGTGTGGTTGTGACTTGGGGCGACGCTGCCCGGCTTCTGTGAAATCATCCCAACAGGAAATGGGAGAGGACTCGGTGACTTGACCATTTCATTTTTTTTTCTTCTTGGTTTTTCGCTTTCCGTCACTCGACGAAGTGGGAACGCGAGCCGCGGTTCCCGCCAGTAATACTTGCATACACTGGTCTCATTTAGCTGTGAAAAAAAAAAGAACAACTTGTTGTTCATGAATCATCATTTTATTTATGAAAATTAATTTATGGGATTTTTTGTTTTAAGAAAAGCTATCAAGTTCTAGTCATTTAAAACAAATGACTGCACTATCTTCTTTCCTCCCTCTTTCAAGTCCTTTAATTTTCTTTTGTTTTACAGCAATACATCTGTTCTCCACTCACTATGTTATAGTGAGGAAGTATTTTTGCCAATATCTGTTGTCTCTAGAGTGTTTTTATTCTTTAAATTTAACACTGACTGCCAGGTTTTCTTGATGTTTTGTTGTTTATGTTTCTTGCTCTGTGTTAAAATGGATAAAAGTCGATTAACTTTGATCCGGAAACCTTTATTTTATTTTATTTTGCTGTCGTTGTTGTTGTTGTTGCCAAAAGCGATGGACAGACGGGGGTTTGATAAAATGAGATGCACACTTTCAGCATGTACTGTTTCTTTGGAAGCGGATGGAATTGTTTTTACATTTGTCTCATTTTATGTTTAGACGTGTTGCGTAGATACAAATTCAAGATAAGCTCCTGATTTCATCCCAAATTAGAAACTTTAGGGGGGGTCAAAACAAAAAAGCTACTGCCACACATAACTCATGCTGCCAGTTTGTGGTTTTTTTTTTTTTTTTTTTTTTTTGCAATGTAACTGGAACACATTGACTGCCATTGTACGGATGCAGACCTACATAGATGTAGGATGATGGAAAACTTCTGACGAGACCTCAAGGAAAGAAAAAAAAATCTCTGGTTCTTTCTGTAGCACTTGCGAAAGGAACGTGACGTTAATTTGGCAGCGGTGCCAATTCATCCATCTGATCCACGGACGAGCTACCTGAAGATCACTGTTCAGGGTCCCTCCTGTTAAACTGCCCATTTGCTCCATCGCTCAGTAGCTGTTTTGACATCCTGATTCTCAGATTTCTCCTGCAGTTCCTCGTGGGTGTGATGGTTTCTGAGTGTTCTGTCGCAGTCGACCGAGCTGCCCAATCCAGTATCAGTTTGTGTCACTCGTCTGCCGCGTCTATCGGACTGACACACCTTTTGGTTTTTGTATGCTAACCTCTGTTGATAAAAAAAAAAATGTTTATAAGATTTATTTTCGCCAAAGATATGCAATTGCATTATATATGGTATTACAAAATATTAATAAAAACCTGTTCCTTGTTAACGCCTTGTGCATCGTTTTTAAGTCAGCCTGAGTGACTGTGAGTGAAGGTACCATGTTGGGCAGAACCAACAGCATTTTGTAGTACTGCATGTCCCTAGCCATGTAAGTGAACTCTATAGAGATGGAAAATTTGGTTTCCACAAGGTGTAATTTGCAGTTTTCTAGAGATCTTCAAAGTACTTGAATGCTCCACTGAAGTCCAGGATCCTACGAAAGAGGATTTGGGCCACAAGAAGAGAAAAAAATATTAGAGGAAGGAGATTTTTATGTAAGTTTCCATTTCGAGTTTTAAGTTGAAACTTTTCATGAATGAAGTCAAAATTTTGTGGTAAAAGTCGACGTAAAAAAGACTAAATTTTGTGAATAAAGTCAATGTAAAGAAAATACGAAATTTCGTAAATAGTCAAAATTTCGTGCGAAAAGTCGATGTTAAAAAAAAGGCCGGCAAGTAGACTGGATGGATGGACTTGCGCGCAGAGCCATTCGAGTTAATTCTCGACATTTAAACTTACTTCACGTTGACATTAATTGCAAAATTTCAATTTTATTCTCAGAATTTAGACTTTAATCCCAAAATTTCAATTTATTCTTGAATTGGAAACTTGGAAAAAAAAATCTATCTTAGTTTTTTTCTCCTCTTGTGGCCCTTAGCCTCTTCTGTAAGGAT
Organism: Nelusetta ayraudi; assembly: GCF_046127955.1. Taxonomy (NCBI): domain Eukaryota; kingdom Metazoa; phylum Chordata; class Actinopteri; order Tetraodontiformes; family Monacanthidae; genus Nelusetta; species Nelusetta ayraudi. The sequence continues at coordinate 4,072,404 of NW_027466058.1, read as the reverse complement.
CTGAGAGGCACTTGATTGCCAAATTTTACATTGAGGATAAAGGATTCTAGCTAGTGTTTGTCCCTTCTGCTCCGGTTGCAAGAAGCTGCACCCATCTTTCAGTGCGTTTCGGCCCCCTCGCCACACTCTCCTTCCTTTCTCTTCCTCATCTTACACACGGCAGGCTGCCAGATATGCACCTCGCATTCATGTAAATTCCAGGGCGATGCCAGCGATGGACGCATCATCAGATGTCCTGACGGCACTCTTGGCTGTAAGTTAATTAGTCATGGAGGACTGTGGGACGAACACAGTGTGACCCTGAACAAGGGCTTGTCTGACTAGCCTCAGGCCCACTGGCACGGCTCTATTGTTCAATGGACTCCTGTGTGTCGACTGGATGAGGGAGGGAGGGTGTGGAGGGAAGGAGGGGGGGGGCTTTTCCCCACTGACTGCCTCAATTCAGCTGGAAATCAGAACATCGCTCCCCCTCTCCCCACCCAACCAACTCCCTCACACTCGCACAGCCTTAGCAACCAAGCCACGCCGACAGTTGCCTGGCAACCAGACAATGCCGGAGCTGCTGGCTGTGGTTCTTGTGTGTGTGTGTGTGGAGGATAGTTTGTGTTTTGCCTGCATGCGTTGGAAAGTGGGGAAAGAGCTGAGGAAATGCCTTTCTCTCTGGAGAAAGAACACTCAAGGAAACTCTTGAGTGTTCAGTTTGCGGATCGAAAAGGTAACAGAGTTGGAGAGAAAGGAAGGGCCGGGTGGGGTGCGTGGCCAGGCGGGGCAGCGCTGGGGTTGGGTGGGGTGGAGGGTGCAGAGGGGAGATTATTATGGATTAGGTGAAATTAATCGTGTAGGATTTGAGCGGTGATGGCTGCATTAGCAACATGTCATTTCACTTCTGGTCCAAATGGGGTCATGTGCATTTTTAAAGGGAAATCACAGACCCACTTGTGATTTCTGACCTTCTTTTAGAAAGATGCATCACTCATGCTCAGAATGGTGCTGAACATAATATAATCTCTCTCTCTCTCTCTCTCTCTCTCTCTCTCTCTCTCTCTCTCTATATATATATATATATATATATATATATATATATATATATATATGTATATATATATATATATATATATATATATACATATACACCTTCTTTAACCATTTCTATATAATATAATATAATATAATATAATATAATATAATATAATATAATATAATATAGTATAATGGTTGGACCCCGTGTCCGCTAGAGGGCGCCATCTGCACGCCACTATGATAATTCCTGAACTCTCACCCCGATATTTGTGTTTCCGGTCGACTCGTTCGCTCTTTCGGCTTGAAAAATGAATGTATTCGTCAGACAAATGAATTGACAAGACAGTTGGAACCGGCTCGACAGGAGCCATATTTATTATTTTTACATCATTTGGCAACGCACTGGCATTATACGGCTGCTGTCACGTGATGGTATATGTGTGTCACTCAGTGTCGGTATTTGTTTTGCTTCAAAGCTAAGTTCGCTAGTTGGCGAGCTAACCGTGCTAAGAATGGACATTTAAAAAAAAAAAAGGAAAAAAAAAAAGGCTCTGCTGTCACAAAGCTGTATCACTCACTTCCAGGAATTAGCGCAAATCAGACAACCAGCACCCTGCTTGATTTTCGTCGACTGTCTCTGCTGGTACCTGTCACAATGTGTCTGCGGATGGATTTACCGAGTAACGGAACAAGCATCCTTGGGGTAGTCAGTTAACGAGTAATAACAGTGAGCTAGCCCATTTGAGTCAGTGTCTGTCCGCCGTCGACGTTTGAAAGAGTTGCCAGTGCGAAGGGCGCTCTGCGAAGGCGAATTGGACTGTTGTTAGCTAGCCCGGCTGGCTAGCGAGGATACCGTTTGTTTAACCACAACAGTTAGCAAGAGGGATTAGGTTGTCAGCGACCATGGCGAACGTTACCGACCTGCAGACAAAATACAGCAAGTTGGCACAGGAGTACTCCAAGGTAAAACGTCTCATGATCACTCGTTTACTTTCAAGTCTATTTACCGGTTGTTCATGATGCTGTAATCCAAGATCGACCGATACTAATGCTCTCCGAGCTAGCCTTATTTAATAATGACATAAGTCCATATACGTAGACAATCGTTTTCTATAATCACAGTGTTTAACTCAACAACATTGTTTTATATTTATTGTAGAAGTTGTGCATAGGGAAACGAGTAACTGCGTGACGGAAACAGGAAGTGAAATTTTTACAGATTTTAGGCAGCGCTACTTGGTAAAGGTAGTAGAAAACCTAATGCAGCGCAACAACTTTGTAATACTGCCGTATGATGTAGCGTGACTGTCGCTTGTAACTTTTAGAACTCTAATAACAACAATGATTGGCATAACATTTTTTTTTGCCAACAATGTTGAACTTCAACGTTTTGTGTTTTACTGCTTTCTACTCTTCAATGTGTGACTTATTAAATCCGAGTAAAACTTGCCCGTGTTTTCTCTTGTGATCTGAGCGCGCCCTTTGTTTCTCTGTCAGCTGACAGCAGTGTGGGAGTGTGCACTGTTTCCTGTTCAACTGTGACCAGTCTGCATTGAAAAGTGCTGACAGCGCACCTCTCTGACATACTGCTATTGCGCTTGATTTTGAATGCTTTTGTGTCAACACCTCGTAATGTATTATGAGTACACACACAACTAGACATCAATATTTTTTCCTCATTGGTGCAGTTGGTGATTCTGCTGAAAATACTAATAATGAATTTCTTTTGCATTTTTTTTTTTTTAATGACAGGGCTGTTAGTCACATGCATGTATCACAAGTCTCTGTCTGTTTTTGACAGCTCCGTGCCCAGAACCAGGTGCTGAAGAAGGCAGTGATAGATGAGCAGGCAAACTCTCTCTCTCTAAAGGTACAGTAAACAAAATAATGACTGGCTGAAGTCAAAGCAGTTATTATCAAATTTATGCAACACAAAATCACAATAACAGTGGGAAATTTGTCACTGGTATTATTCTACTATGGCTGACACATGTTTCACAACAGGAGCAGCTGAAGCAAAGGGACCAAAGCCTGAGGAAGCAGGAGCAGGAGATGGACAGTCTGAGCTTCAGGAACCAACAGCTGGCCAAGAGGGTGGAGCTTCTCCAAGAGGAGCTCGCTGTCAGTGAAGCCAAGGGGAAAAAGGGGAAGGTGATCATGAAGGTTGATCAAGGGAGGGGCCGCAGCTGGGGCCATGCTGCAGACGGTTCAGTGTGCAGTTTTTGTGCTATGGTCATTGGATTAACTGAAGAGCAATGACAGAAAGTTGCAGAATCGATCAGTTGTGTGGAGTCAAATGCATTCATATTTGTTTGTAAGTCAATATTGGTTAAGCAAAGAGATGAAAGTTAACAGCTCCTTCTCTCCCCGACCTCCAGAGTAAGGGAGACTCTCCCTCCCAGCACGGCCTGGAGACCAAGAGTGTTTTTGACGAGGACTTGCAGAAAAAGATTATAGAAAATGAGCGACTTCACATCCAAGTAAGCTGCCCTTTAGCCGGGTCTTTTTCCATAAGAGCAGATACTTGAGCTGATACTGTTTGCTGTTCAGTTCTACGAAGCAGATGAGAAGCACAAGAAGCAGGAGGCCGAGCTGAAGTCGCGACTCCAGGAGCTGGAGAAAGACTCGGAACAGCACCAGGCCATTGTTGACGGACTCACCACCAAGTACATGGACACGATCGAGCGGCTGCAGGGCGACAAAGCCCGTCTAGAGGTGGGGCTAAGCATTATGACGAGGAGGAGGAGGATAACGTTTGTGCTAGGAATTAAAGTTCATCTAAAATCTGTCTGTGCATGCTCGCTTTTTGACAGGTGAAATCACAGATGCTGGAGAGGGAAACGAAAGAGTGCAGAGTGCGAACAGAAGAGTGGTACGTCTTCTTTCAGCACTTTCATACTTTTTGGAAAAAGGAAGTTGTAGTGCAGTGCATGTTCTGTCTTTGAAAACATTGATAAGTTAGGATTTTTTTAACTTGGCATTTTCTTTTCTTCTCTTTAATGATCCAGTGGTTGCGTTTTTACAGTTTTAGCCTTTTTTGCATTTTGACTCAACAAACAAAGTAAACTTTTGCACTGTAATCAGATGATTTTGTCTCTGACTGATGTCTAAAGCTTAAGCCGTGATTCTCGAACTTTCCAAGTAACCATGCAACATTTGGTCTGTGATGTTCCGCAGCCAGCAGCAGTTGAGGCGCTGCCAGTCGGAGTTGAACAGGCAGGTGAAACAGAGCAGCAGTGTAATCCAGGAAAAAGTGCCCTTTAATGACACCAGTAAGTATTTGGCACTGAGCTGCGCGTTGTAGCAGGTCGTGCACTGGCCAAGAACATTAATGTTTTTGCGGCTGATACCATAACAACCTTTAGCTTGAGGGTAAACAGTGTAATGCTGCACTGAAGTGTAATATTACCGGCAGACTGGCAGGAAGCTGATGCATTTTAGCTATTTGCCGAGTCAATAATGATCAGCGCAGGAAGTGGCGCTGCGCTCATGTTTAATTGCTTTCCCTCCTCCTTCTCTGCAGAATTTAGTGACTACAACAGCCTGAATGTGCCGCCACACAATCGTAGGCACCAGGTGAGTGAGAGGACAATAGTTGTGGTTTATCAGTGTAAATTTGTGAGCAATTGTTTCTTTAGGTCTTGTCCATTGTTGTCAAAAATTCTGATGATTCTCTGCATGTTTTAAAAATCATGTGTTTATATGTTTCTCAGTGCTGTCAATGCATGATTCTCATAATGGTTTTGGCAAAACTTGCACTGACTGTGTTTCCTGTTTGTGTTCAGCTGAAGGCTCGGGATGTGGCAGGTCAGGCGTTGAGCTTCATTCAGGACCTCGTTGCCGCTTTGCTCAACTTCCACACCTACACTGAGCAGAGAGTGCACATCTACCCGCGGGACTCCTCCATTGAGACAATCTCCCCACTGAACCAGAGGGTGAGGCATCCGCACATGTTGAATACAAGCCAGTCAATCGTACAAGTACAAGATGAGAGTGCAGGTGTTTTTGTTGTTGTTTCTTTTTTTAAGTGTAACATTTGTGATGGACCAATACAATCTCTCTGTCTCAATAGTTTTCTCAGTATCTGCATGAAAATGCAGCCTATGTGCGCCCCCTTGAGGACAGCTTCCTGCAGTTACACCAAAGTATCACAGAAGACACGGTCACGGTTCTTGTAAGTCTTTTCCTTTTCAAAAGTAGTGGTAATAGTAGTATATTAATGGTGTTTTAATTTGAGGGCCTTTTTATGTTCTTCTGCCACTTCCTGTTGTTTTCCCCCCTCCCTTTCTTTTGAATCAAAGGAGACGGTGGTCAAGCTGAAGAGCTTCGCTGACCATTTTTCCTCCTACACCCACTTTCTGCAGAAGATTCTTCCTTATCAGCTCAAAAGGTCAGCAGCGTGCGTGTGTGTGTGTGTGTGCATGAGACACAACAGTGGGGTGGCTGAGTCTGCATTGACGGCCACTTTGTCTTCTCCTTCAGCCTGGAGGAGGAATGCGAGGCCCCTCTGTGCACCGCTGCCCTCACTGCCAAAAACCAGGAGCTGCAGAACGACATAAAGAAAGTGACTTCTATCTTTGAGAAGCTGCAGAGCTACATCACCGTTTTAGCCTTACCCAGTGAGTGTGCGCGGGTCGAGAGGACGCTCACACAACTGAATTGTTGGGACACCGAATCAAAAAAACCAAGGATTCCGTGAACTCATGCGATGTCACCTTTCGCCTCTCAGGTGTTTGTCAGGACGCCCTGCCACAAAGCAGCACCTCTGCTGTCTTTACCCAGCTGGCCGCCTGCCTGCACAGTCTCCATGATGCCATTAAAGGTAAGCGATCGTTTGGACCCAGGACTTAGCAAACAGACTTTGTACCGCTAAAAGCGGAAGCACAGCGCAGTGTACGTTCAGTGTGATCGTGTTTCTGTAATTCCACGCTTAATGTAAGACTAAAGGCGTTTTAACTTACGCCTTTTAACTACTAACCAACTAAAATAATAACACCATGGCTGCATTGAACATACTTTCCTTGCCAGTGTTATGGCTCTTCCAAGTTAGGTATTGTTTAAATTGTAATTTACAAAGTTGCAGTTCAGCACTGAAATTGCTCCCAAACTTTGCATCATTCATGAACGTTCACAGAGTAACAAGTGAACACTTAACAGATGCTATGTGATTTGTTCAATCTAATGCCACTTTGTCGTGCTGTTTGAGATGTGTGAGATCTAAACACAATTATGTGTTGGACAGGAAACTAATAGCGATACTGTAGGAGCAAATCTCAGGTGTTTTGCAGGTAGTAGAATTATTGGATTTTCATAGTGACCTTTAAAACGACACCAGAAGAATAAATTTTGGAATTCTCCTAAATGGCTTCACGTGAACACAGCTGTAGCTGTTCTTAGACAGAAAGTATTCCCATCGCACCGAGGGAAAAACACCGTTACTCACGTGGCTGCACATCAAAGCCAGACCTCAGTTCGCCCGCGTCCCTTTGTAAATGTGAATGAGTCTGAGGAAGCCTCGTCTCTCGGCCTGAGGAGACCAGAGCGCAGCTGTTGCGGGGAATACAGAGGTTGTCGTTGACGAGTAACAGAAAGACGTCTTCGCCCTAGTAAACACTGTCGCCGCAGATAAACATGGCGGAGGGAGAAGAAAGCTGAGGGAAGATAATGAGGCAGAATGTGACCGTCATTGACCTAAATCTTAACCACCGTTATGTTCCAAAACACAAAAAGCAGGTCCAGGTGGACGAGCTGGAACACTTTGTCACAAAGGAACAGGCTGTAATAGATTTGGTGAAAAAACAAAAAACTAAACCCTGCAACAGCAACAAAAAAAACCTCCTTCAAATTTTTCTGTCCACTTCCTGTGTTTTCAGAGATGTCAAAGCACTACAACCAGAAGGCCAGTCTAGAGCAGGAGCTCCCGACCGTCACTCAGAAGCTCAGCACCACCTCAGAGTGTCTGCTGGGCTCTCTGGGCTCCCTGACGAGCAGCACCGGCAAGGTACGACCGACGGGAGGCCGCTGCTAATCAAACGTTGCGTTCTCCAGACAGCCCGCGGCCGCAGCGGCGCTCAACTGCCAGCTGAAGTTCGTGACTAGTTTGAACCGAGAGGCAGGACTCAGTTGGACGGTGGCTCCGTGTTCAAACGGCACCGTACACAACGTCGCTCGTACAGCTGCTCCCCAGTCAGTACAAAGGGGTTGAATATTTGCCTTTGTGCCGGGCTGTGGTGGTGGAGTCCAGCGCGTTGCGTTCAAAGAACAATGGCACATCGGAGTGCGCTGGGGTCGTAGTGTAATCATCACCTCTGCTGCCAAAATAATAATCTTTAAAACCTTTTCTGAACGACTCTTCCTAACGCCAGAGTGCTGCATCGTAAATCCCGATCTCGACCTGCAAGAATGTTCGGCCTTTAGCTTCCTGCCAAAACTGTGTGTTTTGGTTTTTAATCTGGTGGGGATTAAACACAACGCAGGTGCGAGCCAGTCTCAGAGGGCGGGAGGAACACCTGCCTGGCTGGGATTGTTGTCACCAACCTGGCAGAGGTGCTTAGCGACACATCAACGTCCCTCTGTGACATCACACAGGGCTGCCTGCTTTTGAACTGTTTATGTAGAGAGGAGCAAATAAAAAAAATAAAAATAAAGGAAAGGACGGATTCTCTTTCCGGTGCTGTTGAGTTGTGCGACCTTTTGTGGGTCCATTTGCGTGCCTGGTCCTGACGCTTTTATGCTGCCCATGTTCTCCCAGATCGCCACGTTCTTCAGCAACAACTTGGACTTCTTCACGTCACCGGGCTACAGCCCGCGAGGCAGCACGGCCACCCTCAACCCTCTGCAGGCGGAGAGCATGCTGGCCTACAAGAAGAAGGCGGTTGCCTACATTCATGCCATTAAACAGGTTGGGAGACACTTTGCGATATCGCTTTTCTCCAGATCGGACGACGTCCCTTTTTCCTTGCGGCGCGATTGATTGGCCGTGATCGTTTCAATGGGTGTTTCTTTGACTTTGGCGGCAGAATAATGCAACTTACTTTCATCATCGTGGAGGAGACGTTGAACTTTTCTATTTAAAAACCTTAATTTAATTGTACATATATTCTTTGCAGTTAAAGATCAGTAACATCCTGCAGATGAGATTGAATTAAGCGCATCATCAATATCTTTGTGAATGTTAACGATCCATTTAAAACTCTCCTATATTTCATAATCATTTCATTAACATTTATACAGGCTAGCTGCTCCTAATACTTCTTTAAAGCTTTGCTTTGCAGTTCAGCTTCTGCCAGAATTTAGATCAGATAGGAATATTTTGCATTCATGAATAACTACGGCATGTTCTCAGACTTCTCTTTGTCCACCTCCCTGCCCCCCCCACCCCCACTCCAGCCAAAGCCTCAGTCTGTTCCCTACCGAGAAGCTCTGTCAAATCGTCGTGTTCTTACCAGCTCCACCGAGAGCAGAGAGGGACTCACCCAGCAGGTATGTGCAGAAAAACCGTAATCTATCAACCATTTGTCTTTGTTTTGGAATTGATTAGTCCCTCTTCAGACCGCTCGTTCAGAATATGGCAATGAGCAAACAGAGGACATTGTATCACAATACACTGTGCTGAATGTCTTTGACTTTATGGTATAAAGCCAAAGGATGGTTGGCTTTATTTTTTTATGTAAAATTGAGAACTTTCAGAATAAACCTAAAATGTTTTGAGACTGAAAGACGCAGGAAAACAACATTTTCACTGCTGTCCTAAATGAATCCTAAGTTTTCAGCTCATAAAAGACAGCAATAAAACACCAATAAAACATTTGTATTATTTTGCTTGTTTTTTGAGATCCAAACATTTCCCATAGCCCCAATTTATTAAAAATGCATAGAATAAATTATCTCTCTAATCCATTACATATTTCAAAATGATCTGTCCTCAACAGTATCGACTTGCGTTTAGCCTTTTTAAAGCATTTTTAGTTGCTCCCCCTTCAATAACTGACTGACCTTCACGGAATTTTAATGGCTTAGTCGTCTAAAAAGCACCAGTAATTACACAATAAAATGCATCATGTAACCTTAAACTCCCCCCAGAAAAAAAAAAGTCTGTTTCATTTGTTGCCTGTTCCTGCTTTTCCCACACCATAATGAAACCAAACCTCACAGGTCCAAAATAAAAATGATTAATTTGTTTTCCTGCCACAAAGAAGGTAATAGAGGATCGCAATGTGCAGACGGCTCGCCACTTTAGTTTGATGTTTTTTTTTAAATTCTCTACTGCCCTTTTCCTTAACAGGAACTAAACAACACGGCGCCATTACAAACTCTCAACCCCCCGTGTTCTTCTGAAACGACGCTGCCCTCTCACTTCCCCTCCGACCCGTCGCTCAGCCCTCCTCCGTCCTCCTGCTCACCGCTCTCCGCTCCTCCCCCCTCCCCCTCCCCCGCCCGTCCGCCTCCCACAGGTGCAGCAGAGCCAGGAGAAGATCGCTCGGCTGGAGCAGGAGAAGGAACACTGGCTGCTGGAGGCCCAGCTGGGGAAGGTGCGCTTGGAGAAGGAGAACCAGCGCATTGCCGACCTCGAGTCGCAGCTCGCCGCCGCCCTCGGGGGAGGCGTCAGCCCCCCGACGCTCGCCGCGGCCGCCAGCCCCGCGCCGGCCCAGGAAGAGGCCGAGGGCGCCGCGGGGAAGGAGGCCACGCTGTGCACGAGCCTCGTAAGTCCGGCACAAAGCAGCGAGCCCCGCAGTGACGCATGCGCGAGCTTTGGTTTTGTGGTTGTGGTGTTCTTGTTTTTTTCCGACTCGCTCCCACACAAAACAAATACGGGCTTGATAAATTTCAGACTCGGAGGAGTGCTGATGTGGCAGATTTCCCCACGTTGCTGCCGAGTTCACAGCCCAGACACAATCCAGAGCAGGCTGTGTTGTGTTTCCGTCTTTGTCTGAAGCCGGTCAAGATTTTCAAGATCGTTTTAGAAGACTTAAAAAAAAGGAAAAAAATAGAACAATAATTGTGTCCTTGTTGTCACCAGGTCGGAATGTTGTGCACCACACCTTCGGTTGAGCATGTGAGTTGTTCGTTTAATTTTTTTCTACAAATGGAATGCCGAACTGAGCATTTTCCGCGGGAGGACGGGGCACTCACCCAGCTGGATGTTGCATCTCTGCGTGCAGGTGGGAGACGAGGAATCCAGGGAGCAGCTGATAAAGACTCACTACATGGCCAGAGTGGGAGAGCTCACCACCCAGCTCCAGATTTCAGACAGCAAGGCCGTGCACTTTCACTCCGAGGTGAACGCAACCCCCTCCACCACACACACACACACACACACACACACACTGGAATCTTTCAGCTGAGCTTTTTCGTGGCGCATCACAAGCTGCGTTTCCATGACAGTTTTCCCCAAAATAAGAGCGATGTTTCTAAAATTTCAACAAAGTACAATTGCGATTTGCAAGCGTTTCTCCCTCATTCCCGTTTCTAATTCCTTGTATAAATCGGCATCTCAATGTTGTTTGCCGCCAAGAATGGTTGTTATATTTTTCTCTTTGAATACTTGTAAAAAAAAAAAAAAAATCCATCTCCTCCTCCATCAAAACATAACGCGACATTTTCACTTGAAGTGAACTGGTCACGTGACCCCGTACGTCATATCCAGTGTCTGTAAATGTGAAAAAAGTGTTTCCATGACACTTTTGCGATATACCTCTGTATCCATACGTCTGAAAAACCACCTCATGAGAGCATAAAAAATCTTTTAACGACATTTGAGAGGTTTTTCGGAGTTTACGTGTTTCCATTACCAGGTTTTATTGCCATATTTAGGTTTTGCGCAATTCTAGGGTTGATGGAAAAGCAGCTACTGTTCCACTGGTTGTGCGTCGATTGCCAGAGACACGCAGGGAATGTTTGGCGTGAAAACACTCACCTGTGCTGATCCTTGTATATTTTCCTACCCGCAATTATTCCGCTGCTATTTCCGTCTGCCTCTTTCATTTGAGAACTCATCGTGGAAAACTGAACCGGGACCTAACCTTGTTTCTCTGTTCTTTCCAATTTGCACTTCTAAAAGTTCTTCTTGGTCCCATTATTTGTGACATTTGATATTTTTAGCATAATGTTGACACTTCCTGTGAATGAAGATATTAACCTCTGGGTCGTCCTGTTGCTCTGTGACTAAATGGCCTGCCAGTCATCCTCACTTTGTATTTTAGCGACAACTAAAAAAAAAAATGGGTTGCCGATGCAAGTGCCAGTTAGACTATCAGCTGTCTGAAGCATCTTTTTATTGCATTTTGTGACTAATGACTAGAGGGAAATGGGAGCTACTGTGCATTGAAATTCTATTGTTATTTTTTCCCCCACCCTATTCAGTGTCGCGCTTTGGCGAGGAGACTTGCCATTGCAGAAAAAAACCGGGAGACTTTGAGCGAGGAGGTCAGACTGGCCAATCAGAACATCACACGCCTGCAGGTGAGGAGGGGGAAAAAAAGTCCTACCGCCCTGCGTTCACCGCCTCGACCTTTTCCTCTTCACATTTTACTGCCGGTCTCCCGCGCAGGATGAGCTGGCCACCACTAAGCGGAGCTACGAAGACCAGCTGAGCACGATGAGCGACCACCTGTGTAGCCTGAACGAGACGCTCAGCAAGCAGAGGGAGGAGATCGACACGCTCAAACTGGGCAACAAGGTGAAAGACTGGAGAAAAAAAAAGCTGTTCATTCACACGCTAGTCAAAAGTGTTCATTTTTTTGGTTGTTGCTTAGCGTCAAGGCTTGTTTCTTAGTGGTCAAATCACAACAGTAGCTTTATAAATAAATATATTAAAAGTGGGGCTGTCAGCGTTAATTGCGATTAGTTGATGAGAGAATGGGGTAAATTTTCAAAATAAAAGCAATTTCACAAATACTTTAAATGCTTTACATTATGGATTTAAAACTACCTTGAATTTTACACATGCAATTCAAACTGTGATTAATCGCAGTTAACTAATAATTAAAAATCATTTGACATCATTTGACAGCCTTAATTAGAAGTAAAAAGAGAAGCTCCAGCACTACAGACACATATTGAACATCCACTAGCTTGAAAGAGTGCGAGGGTTCTGTTCAGGTTTGGCAGTGAAGGGAAGGACAGCGAAGGCCTCTTGACAGTTATGTGGTAAACTGAGAGGCGCTGGAAGTTTGCAGCGCTGTGTTTGTCGACAGGCCTGATGGGAAAAGCACCTGCCGGAGCCGGAGCTCGGTTGCGGTCGCAGAAACACACAGGCCCGATTCGGAGGTGGGGTGAGAGGGGCGTTTTTCTGCGTGCGTGTGTGCGCGCAGGTGGCTGCATGTCGGGAAGCCGCAGGACGGAACACGTTTTGTGAGCACAAGGTGGTGATTTTCCCGTGAAGGTCAGGGACCAGCCTCGGCACGTTCCCCAGACGACGACGCAAGAGTGCACAGCCAAGCGTCAGCCATCGCGATACCCAAGTGTCCTTGAACGCAACACATTGTTGCTTATCCTGTTATCCTGTACCGACTTGGGTGGGGATTTGTGCTTCTTCTGCAGAAAACAAAAACTGATCCTGTGCATGATCTTGTTCCCCGCAGGCAAATTCTAAGAAGAATAAAGGACGCTAAGACTTCCTGCACAAGACCTGGTCGCCGCGTTTGGCAAAGTAAAAGGGAGAGGAGCTGGTACCACTGTTCCCAAACCAAACCACAGGACCAGCCACATGAGCCTCAGACACACAATGTCAGACGATGATACAAACTGTATTGAGGCATAAATTGAAAGAGAAAAGAAGCTTTTTTTTTATTACACTCTGTCTGCAGCAGCAGTTGCAATTTCAGGGTTTGAAATTCACCTGTAGCTGTCGTAGGGAGAAAACACAATACACGAAGACTTAAAGACCAAAAGGCTGTTGTGAACAGTGTGTGTATTTTTCTGTTGAGTGTGAGCACAGAAAACTCAGTTCTTACCGCTTACCTGCTTGACAACGCTGACATTTGTGGTCAGCGTTGCTGTGCGTGCGTGTGTGTGTGTGTGTGTGTGTGTATAGTGATGTCTAATTGTGCGATCATGCAGTCGTTTTTACACTTGAAGCGTTTTAAAGGTTAATATCAAATGACTTGTGCAAGTAACTTCTTGTAAGTGCACACAGTGTGTCAATATCCTTAAGAACACACAGACTCGTCAAAGGGTTTTTTTTTTTGTGTGAAAAGAGCGACGTCTGAACAAACGCACTTCTTTTCAACCGAGAGTTGGAAACTTTTCAAATGCCTGGGAGCGGAGATTGAAAGAAATGGTCCGTCTCTGTGCACCAAGTAGCACTGACTAAGTTTATCGAGACAAAAGGGGGGCAAGGATGGACAAGTTGGAGCCCGTGAAAACGATGTCAGCCCGTCTCTGTGAAATATTTCCCTAAGAGTTTTCACCAAAGTTAGTCGGATGTCCTCTCAAGTCTCTTATTCACGTTGTCGATGTGTATGGATGAAAAGGGTTCATGTGAATGTACACGTACCTGAAATCATGATAGAAGTGTATTGCATACTTTCTAAATTCTGTATATATGTGTACAAAAAAAAAAAACATTTATTCAGGAGTTACAGAACTTTATTTTCCACAAAAGCTGGAAAGCAGAGTATGCAGCTGTCCTACAATGAGGTGTTGCAGAAATTGTTGGTCCACACTTTTGCCGCTGTTCACACAACCAGATTGCCAAGTGCAGTTGAAGTTTACACTAAAATCAAGCCTGTTTGGCCTGTGAGGACGTGAGGCGAATGAAATAAATGCACAAAATTAGTTTAAAACTGCTGAAAAAAACCCAACTATTTTCTGGCTTTGAAACTGCCAGGAAACATTAGACCATAAGATTTGCCAACTAGCCCCGCCCCTGAAGTGACTAAAAATCAAAATGTTCACAATGTAACCTGTTCTAATGCACGTCAATGTGTATGTCAAAATAATAAAAAAAAAAAAAACATTTGTTGGACACCTAAATGTTTAGCGTTCTTCCGCCTTGTCCATCTGACTGAGTTGCGTCTCTTGTCAATTTAAGCAGACGTGGATTTGAGGCTGCCAGTACATTTCTGTGAACACCCTGAAACACACCCCGACCTCTGGGAAATGAGCTCGCGTCATTTCACCCCAACCTCTGAGGAGAGGAGTGGAGCATGGCTGCTCAATGTCGTCAATTTACTTTGGACGGAAAAAACGTTGTGTCATTGGACATGTATTCCTGATGCTTTCATGTACTTTCGGTATACCATGCATGTGTATCACAAATGAACAACTTTGAAATTTGACCAACTTATAAGTTCTTTTTGTATATATATATTTTTTTAAGCGAAAGAGTCATCAAATACCCTTATATAAATATATAAATACCAAAATTAAACAAGATATTTACAGGGTGAACTAAATGTCTCCCTCCCACCCAAAAAAAAAAAAAAATCCTGCTTGGAATTTGAACTTCTGTACATTGAGCAGTTGAGAGTCTTGCAGCAAACCTATCCAATCAACTCCTGTTATTCTGAGACGCATGGTTTGTTTACTGTTGTTTATTTTTAAAATTATACAACCCATGTTATGTGAGTGAGCTCTTTGCCTAAGCTGCTCCCGCCATTTGACCTCACTTTTATGAGATATTTGAACAGGCACGCTGCCTAGACTTGGAGGAAATGCACTACCACTACAGCTGAGAGCGGCTCTTGTTTGGGTGTCCAGCAGCACAAACACACCATCTGAAATGTTATCAACCATCAAAGTTAAAAAAAAGTAAATGGCTGATATTCTGGAATTGTGCAGTTTTTGTTATTGCGACTGCAAAGAAGAAGTCACGGAGGTAAACGCATATACCCCCCCCCCCCCCACACACACATCTTTCTCGTGTGCCTTGTGCTGTATCGTGACATTTCCTACGGTCGTGAACGCAGCACGGGGCTCGGTTCATTCCTGCAGTTGTCCTGGTTGTGGGACAGTCCGTGAACCCGCGACGGGAAGCGCCGCGCTGTTAAAACTCCCAGGATTTACACTCTGCCATTTTGCGGAAAACTGGCAGACGCACAGCGTTCAGGCGCCTGCGGAAAAAAAAAAAAAACAAGAAACAAAAAAAACAAAAACCAACAAGAGTCATGACCCGAATAGATGAACTGCATATGTGAATCGGTAAGTATGTACCTCCTCCTGCTCGCTCCTGTCAGTGCTTCATATAAGAGAACTGCGTCAACAAGTTTTCTGGAATTTAAAACTAAGCGTTTTTGTGTTGACTTTGTGGGTGAATGGCGCTGCCTGCGCTCAATGGGACCCGTGCTGCAGACTGGCGGCTGGAAGCAACTCGGGGCGACAACTTTCTCCCGACTTCCCATCAAAACAAACAAAGGCGGAGGGGGGAGACAGCAGAACCCGGGAGTGGGCCTCAGCCGGTCGGCCGGTCGGCAGGGACACACAGGGGCTTGGCTGTGTTGTGGAATGACAGCATGCTGCTAATGTTTTTCCTCCGCTTGCTCCTTAGCAGCTGCGGGCGAAACAAACTGTTGTCGACCGGTAGCTGGCGCGGTTCTCTGTCGTCGACCGACCCCGCGTCAACCCAACTGGAGCCCGGGTTCGTGCACCAGTTAGTCAACAGTTTGTTTGGTTCATGCTGGGGAAACCTATTTTCGTCCCGTTTTCAAGTATGATATAGCGACATTGTGACATGTCAGAGTTACACACGCGAAGTTATTTCAGTAACGTGACGTCAACCATAAAGTGACGTCTTGCCCAGAACGTTAATTAATGGTTTGGCTACTATAGGTTTATTCAAGTTGTTTTACTGCTCGCAAATTCTGGCGTTGGATGGTGGAAAAAAATGACCTGCACTCAACTTCATATGGTATTCACTTGAAGATTCCCTCTATCTATCTATCTATCTATCTATCTATCTATCTATCTATCTATCTATCTATCTATCTATCTGAAAAGCTCCCATTCATTCTTTCTTTCTTCTTCTTCCCTCCCTCCGAGTCGTTCTGATTTAAACGCCTCTACGCAATAGACGCACGTCGCCTTGAAGTTCATAAACACCTTCTAAATCACCGAAGGTTCAGTTTAGAAATGTTGCTTCAGCGGTCGGTCTTAAAATTCCATAACCAAACCACTTTGGTAAGCTGCTCTCCAATGTGTCACAACTTTGGTCTCACAAAAAAAGAGAAGGAAAAAAAAAAAGTGTCAGCAAGCCCAACTGTTGCTCGGACAATAGCTTAGCTTTTTAGCATTATTGAAGGAATAATAGACACCAAAGGTGCTAATTTTTTTTTCTCCAGAGAACTTTTCCTCTTACTTCTAAGTGACAGAAATAAATACATAAATTAATAAATAATAATAATAAAAAAGACCTAACTAAAAACTAAATATGCCGGATTATTCTGAAAGGGCCTCTTTGTGGAAAATGCCACCTAAGGCTCTTTAGCAGATGCATGTGCGAGATAAATCCGATGGATTTGGGAAACACTCCCTCTTGAGTGTGCGATTGAACTGATATGACAGGCCCATACTGTTTGAGATGTGACCTACGTGGTGACTCTGCCGTGTTGGAGACAGCGGGGCCAACTCTGCTGACTGGCTGTAAATGGGTCATGTCATTTTCAGCGGTGGCCGAGGGCACAGCAGCACAGCGCTCCCATCAGATTAAACGGGTTCATGTGTCGGACTGTTTACACGTATCCTCTTCCAGGGAAAGCTGTCCATTTCCTCGTGCAAGCGTTTTATCAAAGTTAGCTGGGGAGAATCCGACAGGAGCTTGTCTCAGTTCATCAGGAAGCATCCGCCCCTGCTGTTAATTGCTCACATGCAGTGTTTTTTTCTGTAAATTCAGCAGTTTTTTAATTTTTTTTAAATTTTGAGGCCACAGCAGTTTTTCGCTCAGTCATCATTGGTAAGGCGACGGTTCCTGTTACCAAGGGGTTTGTTAGGCTCTTTGTCAAATCCCTGTTATCAAGAGGGTGTGTCACTTCGATGCTAGTAGACTGTACAGTAATTATAGTGGCCTGGCACTGTAACGAGAAATGTATATGAGCAATGACTTTAGCTCTTGTGGTAAATTATGTGTTCTATACCTGTCATATTAGGCAAAAATAAGTGTTTATTCTCATTTCCGTGTGAGTTGGTGTCAGTTTGTGATCGCTGTTCCTCTTTGCGGATTATCATTTCCTTAGAAAAACAAGATGCATTTCAGTTTCACATGTTCAAAAACCACTGTGTGACTTTTGTAAACGGATAAAACCTTAATAATACAGTGTTGATGCCTTTTTGTGTTGCCATTTGGTGAGTTGACTGTCCAGACAAAGGAGTCATTATTTCCATTTGAGGGACATGGCTTTACTGAGAGGAAGCAGCCTGACTACAGTGAACAAACTCTGTTATATGACAGTATAGTTTCTGAAGCGTATGCGCTGAAAGCTATTTTCATCCTCCAAAAACATTTCGATTCTTGCCTTTGCTTACCATGGCATCAACTTTACTGCACACGCTCATCATGATGGCAACATAACACATAACACACCCCTCAGGGAACCGCTCAAACTAAAAGAAGTTCTATCCAATGTGCCTTTCATTCATGCTTTGCGGGAGAATATTAGCTCATCCTCCTTGGCACCCACATCAATGGGACTGTAGTGGCTGACGTTTTAATGATCTTTAACTTCTCTTGAGAGTGTCTTGATAATCCACTCAGACTAGATCAGCAGCATAGCAAAAGGAAAAAGACGTTGTCATGGTATCATTTAATGCCATTATATTTGTCAAAGGGCACGTGGCCATTTCAGAATCAAACGTGCACATTTCATGCTTCCCCTGATGTCGTGCGGCCCAAAAGCCGACTGGCTCGCTTCCAGTTTGCGTTGCTGTCACCGCATGACTCAATTTGGCCCCGTAATTAAGACAGACTGACTGAAGACCTCATTGACCATAAGGTGCATATGTTTTCTGCCTACTCCATATTTTGCGAGACGGGGTAGCAATTTCAGAAAGTGGAGTCGTAATCTACAATGATGAACCCAGTATAGAAGCTTTATTGTCGCACCATAGAACTTTACAATGTAATTCACCGTCCAGTATGATAATTATTGGATTTTTCCTTTATTTAGTCTGACCTTGTAAAATGTTGTCTATTCCAAAGTGCTTGTATGTAATAATGATAATAACAACAATAATGATGATGATGATGATGATGATGATACTAACACTCATAATTATTTATCTGTCAAAAGGCAGTTTGGCGGACATTTTACTGGGCAGTGAAGAATTTCTGACCTCCAAACAGCATGTGTTTTGATACTTGATTAATTGCTATCAAGATAATATTTGTTGTCGGTTCACACAAATATAGGAGGCTGGTATTTCCTGTGTGCAGAGCGGCTTGTCCCAGAGGAATGTGTGGAATGTATCCTTTTGTCCCCTGTAGATTTAATTTAATCTCAGTGTTAGGCTGCCAGTGAAAGAGCCCGGGCAGAGAAGGCAGACGGAGAATCAGACTGTGAGACTGCCGGTAACCCCCGGGGAGAAGTCATCCTTATTTCTGCCAGTCTGTCTGTGGGAAAGGAGGATTCTTGTAAATCGGGAGAGGACGCAGCAAACATCCTCTCATTAGAAAGATGTTCTCAAAGTGTTTGACTAAGGCACGTCAATCCGCTGGCCCGAACCAGAACCCGTGGCTTCCTGTTTATTTATAACTCAGATCTTGCCACTTCACGCAAGTCACGGCTGTGATCTCGGGAGGGAGGAGAGAGGCTGTAATTGAAGCCGTCTGCTTTCGGTGATTGTTTTTGAGGTCTTTAAAGGGGAGAAGAGGCCTTGTCGTCCTAAAAAAAAAAGAAAAAGAAGTGGTTTCTCTGTGGCCTCTGAGTGGGATGATGCTGGAGGCAGAGCTGCCAGCGCGTCACGTTGCAGTGATTGACTCACGGGAAAATGAAAGGCCTGATCATCTAAATGTTACAACAAGCTTCTGCTCTGCCCACAGGCTGATTATCAATATGCCCACAGAACTAATATCAAGGAGGATGAAACTTTAATCCTGCAGAGCCTCCTTACACCTTGGATTAGTGTTGTTCCTCTCCCTGCTGCCCTGATGCCGGGTCTCTGCTGCGGGCCTCATGTCGGGTAATGAGGCAGGGCCAGCCTTAGTCACACACGCCAGTACAGGCTTGCCCTTAAATGTTTAAGAACCGTATCTAAAATACAGCACTTTACCTCAAGAACTGACAAAAACAAGACCCCTTTAAGGAAACAGGAGCAGGAATATTTTACTTGTTCCCAATCCTTGCCTTTCTCTTCCCTGATTTTTAAAAGCAGGTTCCTGGGCTTGCTGTTCACACTGTTCTTTTCAAAGTTTTCAAAGAAGTTTTTTTTTTTGGCGCATATTGAATTACAATCAGAGCCATAGAAATGTAATATTAACCCGGACCATACATGTGCAAAAAGATAGGATTGAGTTTTTTTCCCCCTCAAGCCTGTCGCACTAATTAGTTAGTTTAAAGAGTGAAAGCAATAGTCTTGCATCATAGTCTGGAATTAAGAAATAATAACCTAAAAAAGAAATTTGTGACAGCCCGTCTCGGGGTTGGACGACAGGACGACAGGCACAGCACAAAAACAAATTGCGAAATTCATGACAAGGCTTTTAAGAGCGGCGCGTCAAGTTGTCAAAAGTAATGAAAAAAAATGTTTAAAAAAATTAATAATGTGGGTTCTGTCGCTCAATGTTTTTCAGACCACATTAAAAGTGGGAGTTGTGCTGAACCTGCACATCAGTGTATCAAGACTGACACCCTCATTTTATCCCTATAGTATAAAATATCGTTAAAGTGCCAGTCTTCTCCATGCAGCTTATAGAGTAATTTGGTGGAAAAAAGTGGATGGCACCTTTCAAATCCACTTATGATCCACTCGACTAGATACCATACGATCAGAAAAAAACAGTTGCTAAAACATCTAGAGCACAAATTCCCATAATTCCCTCAACTAAAGCCTGCGTTTTCTATTTTATTTCCTTCAGCAACTCAAAGATAGAACAAACATTCCTATTTCAGTCTGTTTTGCAGTGCAGCCTGCTAAATTGGCAAGACAGTAATATTTGTGGGGTTTCTCCACAAGTGGAGAAATTCTGCTGCGTTTCAGCTGTAGTTAATTGTGTTGTCAAAATAAAAACATGGTCGAGGTTTCTAAAGTTAGCCCTTTGTGAAATTTTAATGGCATACTTTACTGAAAGTTTTATTTATATCCCTTGGAGCTATTTTTTTTTTTAACTACTGAAAGGATAAATGGATGTTTCCAAGCTTTCCAACTGTTGAAAAGCATATGTGTTAGGTCTCTTCAGATTTTAATATTTAAAGATAAAGAACTCACCAAACCCCTTTTTATGTTCCCTTTTTCTGCAGAGGAGAAGGCCTCTAAAGTGGGAGATAGTGATCGTCACAAAAGAGGGATTCTGGTCTTTCAACCGGTCATCAGTCCTACTCCAGCCATGTGTTCCACAAATCACTCAAACTGGGTCACGTTTGAAGATGACAACATGCCGCTGCCGTCACCTCCGAAGCCCCTACAATCACCGGGGTTTATCAAAGCGTCAGTGCCGCGTCCCAACGGCGTAAAGTCCATGCCTCCCCCAATCAGAGACACCTCCTGGAGCTTCAGCAGTTCCCTGGAATCCCCTCAAAGCCACTCGAGTTTTAGTGAAAGTTCCTGTGTACCGTGTAACACGTCCTTTTGCACTCCCGTGAGTGGTACACCCAGCAGTGCGTCCCCATTTCACGCCAACACAAGGGAAAAGAACGACTTCTTCTGTACTTCGCCCAGCACGTCTTCCATCTCTTTCTCCTCTCCTGCACCAGAAGCACTGAATCAGACCTCAGATGGGCCCAGACCCTTCCCTACTTTCCAGGGGACCTCAGGACACTATAACCCCTTCTGGGATGGCTCCAGACTCAGCGAAGACGTGGACAGCAGCTCCTCCTCAGACTCAGAGACAGAAAGAAGCGTGCCGCGTTTCTTCATCCGCACCAAAGACGGCAGCGAACCTCCGCGAGACCACTTCCAGAACTCCTTCTCCTACATCTGCCACCAACTTGAAGACCTGCAAGTGGAAGCGGAAACGGAGGCGAGCCCAGAGACGGAAAGACGGCTCAGTTGCAAAGACGAGGTGTTCAGCGAGAATTCATCTCAGTTTGTCCCTCGAGGGCTGTTTCGCAGTCAGAAGAGACACGGCTGGCCCGTCATGCTGAGGATCCCCGAAAAGAAGAACCGCATGTCCTCCCGCCAGTGGGGTCCCATCTATGTGCGTCTGCTGGCGGGCGGCGTGTTGCAGATGTACTACGAGAAAGGGCTGGAGAAGCCCTACAAGGAGTTCCAACTCCTGCCGCAGTGTCGGATCTCCGAGCTCAAAGTGGAGACGTACGGCGAGCCGCGCAAAGTCCTGACGCTCAAGGTCGAACACTTCTCATACACCGAGAAGAAGCGCTTCCACCCCAAGCTGGAGGTCAGCCACGAGGCCGAGGTGGAGCAGCTGCTCAAGTTCGGCTCCACGGTGCACGCCGACATGGAGGACCTGGTGGTGGCCATGGAGGAGGAGATCTTCAAGCTGCCCGTGCCCCACCCGCCGAGGCGGCACTACGAGGAGCAGGAGCTGTCGCTGCAGATCACCGACAACATCTGGGTGCAGCTGGACAAGTGCGGCGGGGTGATGGAGCGGGCGGCCTTCACCCAGATCCACTGCCTGGCGTTCCTCAACGGGCTGGGCGACTGCTTCCTCGCCCTCAACGACCTCGGCCTGCTGCGCCTCAACCCCGGCTACGGCTCGGAGGACGACGGCCGACTGTGGATGGAGGTGGCCGACCACCACTTCCACAAGTGTGTGAACGAGGCCGAGTTTCACAGGTCCCGGCTGATTAAGTTCTCGCCGCCAGAGGCCTGCAGGGTGGAGCTGATGCGTTACAAGACGACGCTCCTGGGCTGCACGGAGATCCCCGTCTCAGTCAAGGCCGTCGTCACGGTGCAAGGCGCCTACGTGGAGCTGCAGGCCTTCCTCAACATGACGGCCGCCTTCGTCTCGCCCTCAGGGCCGTCTGACACGCTCCCACTGTGCGAGAATGTGGTGATTCGCGTACCCGTGCCGGGCGACTGGGTCAAAGTCACGCAGACGGTGGCGCTGTTGCGGCAGAGGTCGCTCAAGGCCCGCATGAACAGGAACGCCTGCTTGGGCGCCGCAAGAGCCACCGACTCGCAGCCCGTCATGCAGGTGACGGTCGGCACTGTCAAGTATGAGAATGTGTATTCGGCTATCGTGTGGAGGATTGACAGGCTGCCTGCGAAAAATACAGGTAACTCTTGTCTTGAAGCAAAGACTCTGACTCAGTGTGTCTATCGTGTTCGCAGTGTTGGGAAAAATTGCTTTGCAAATGTTCTTTGGTTATAATTACAAGTTTCTCCATTGAAAATGTGATACTAGTGGAACTATTTTGATTTCTTTATCAAAGTAGTGTAACTAATTACATTACTTTTCTAAATTTGGAATAAATGTTCTCAACTGTTTGGACCCGACAGTGATAAGCTTCCAGCAGTCCTCCAAAAACAAGAGCAACACAACGACACAACAAAAAACAAAAACAGCCATAACAAGGTCAAACTTCAGTACCTGTTTTTACTGTGAGATCATTCTGACAAAATCAGGGCAGTATAACATACTTTTTTTTTTTTAATCAGCAAAATCAATCATATTTTTGCAGAGATATGCCTGCTAAACTGACTAATAAACATTTAATGATTTAATGTAGCACGGAATTAACCTCATTGAAAATACACTTTCCAAATGTATGTGTGTGTGCTATCTCTTCTTGCCAGTGACACTTAAAATAAAACTGTGGACCCTGTAGCTTAGTGTCAAGACATTGGCAGATCAACATTTAACGTGCTCTGTAAAAGCAAATCTTTGTCTGCTACAGAAGAGAGACAGAACGAGACGATTCAACTGGCAGGCGAGGGACGCTGCAATTACGAACTTGACAGGAGAACCAATCAGAAGCATCAGAATAGTATCAAAACTGTCGTCTGTGGAGATAAACAGAAGTGCAACAAAAATAAAATCATTAAACATAAAGGCTACATTTTCTGGGGGAAAACTGGTCACATGTATTTAAAACTGTAATCATGAATAATTACAAAGTCAAGACCTGTAATTAAATTACACATTTTTCCAGTATTATAACAATTATCAATTATTATTATCTCTGTTTTGTAATTAAATTACGTAACACCGTTACACCCCCGACACTGCGCCACCGAGTTGTGCAACGGCCTTTTCACAATCGCCCTTTTGTTTTCTCCCCACGCAGCAGTGGATCATCCTCATTCCTTCTCCTGCAAGCTTGAGCTGGGATCTGATCAAGAGATCCCGAGTGACTGGTACCCCTTTGTCACCATGGAATGTGAAATCATGGGCGCGGTCGTGTCACAGACCCGGGTGATGACGCTGGGCACTGCCAACGACATCCAGCCGCAGAAACACGTCACCAGTTGGACGCGCTATCGCTGTCAGGTGAGACCCGTCAGCCGTCGCGACGCGAGATGCAGTCATTTAGAACAACAAAGTAATGCACTTTGTTCAATTTCCGCTATTCTCTCTAGGTGGAGGTGGAAAAGAAGTGGATTGAAACTGAGTCACAGAGGCAATCCGGCTGCAAAACGCAGTGATTATTAAGGAGGCTCCTGAGACATGGACATGGTCCACTGGTGTCCATGATATGTGCTTAACCACACGGTTTGTTAAAGGGACGCAGAAGAATGAAAATGGCAGCGAGGGCTTCTCCGCTTTTATCCGGCGTCAGCTTCCATCTAATTACACATAGCTATGTAGTATGTCTCATGGATGTTAGCTTATTGTCTATCCATTAAATAAAACATCTAGTCTAATCAACAGTTCACCATGGCCCTTTAGCCTAGCACTTTACATTCAATAGATTTATTAACTGTAAAATTTCATTTCGTATGACTTTGTTTGAGGTCTGTATATAAGCTTTCATTTGCATCATCTGCACTGCTCGACTAGATGATTGGCATCCCTGATAAATGTCTTAATTATTATGTGCCAAACAGCCTACATGAGATAAATTGTGTGTGTATTGAGGAATATTTACTTGGTATAAGAGGTGTTAATGGTGGATATTAGATTATATTTAAGGAGAGGACCTATTGTTGCTAGGCAATACTTGAAATTCACATAGTTCATTTCTGGTTCAATATGAATCTTCCCCATTTGTATTCCGTTCTGCCTGGCAGTGGCAGAAAGACAATAAAAAGCCAGCTGAGGGAGAACAAATGGAACGTAATTATGGTTGGGCAAATGTGAGGCTGGGTTGGATCATGTTTAGTCCCGCGGGGCTGCATTTGGTCTAAAATTACTTAATCACAATTATTAGGATATTTTGATTGAACTGCTCCATGCCAATTTCCATTAGCAGTCATTCCCTTTAACACACATGCATTATCTTTTTCTATTTTTGTTGATCAAGGTCCGAAATTGACAAAGTTTAACGCAAACTTGTTTTGCTTATTTTTTTATTTATTTTTTTACTCAAGGAAACCAACTCATTACTCCTGTTTACCTCAGTCTGACTTTTGATTTTGTCACCATTTTGTAACTGGAGAACTATTATTTCATTGACAAAAACTGAATATTTTGTGTTACCTTTTTGCCCTCAGCGTTGTGAATAATTTAGATATTGCAAATAAAGGAGAACTTGTTCTGTAACTCGCTTCAGTAATGACACTTCCCTATGAGTAGGGTATGATGTACAGCCAGAGTAACAAATAGGTACAATCCTAATAAGCCGTGGTTATTTGACAGCTTTGTTAAAACATCATCATTACAGATGTAGGCCAAACTTAGTTTTGTATCATCGGTTTTGATAAAAGACAGACATCCACCAGTGATCTGTGATGACAGGCCGCTGCTTAATAAATGACAAAGAAGTCAGGAAATGATCTTTTTAAATGTGCCACATGCTGTGTGATATTTTTGTGATTCAATGTGAGTGTGCACAGGTACCAAAGACTGAATCATCACTGCCCTGAATTGGAACACATTGCTGACAATCATTTATGACTCACAACCCCCCAAACACCAAAATAATTTCACTTGTTTTCTGCCTGCCTTGCTGTGATACCTCTCATATTTTGAAATAATGTCCCACAAATGTTAAAACTGACATTTCCAAGCATTGTTCCTTACCGTTGTACAGTGGTGTGGTGTGGTAAGATCATTGGATATTTTCCCCTAAAGCTTTTTCACTCCTGTCTAAAGATAGTGGTCGACCAATACGGGTTTTCAATGGTAAAATAAATGAATAACATTATTGAAGAGAAAGTGAGTGGTGGGCAATACAACCATTGTATTTTTTTGCATTTGGTAAAATATGAGAGCTTCATGAAAACATATCGAACAGAATTGTTGAACTTAAATTGGTATTTATTAAATAAATGTAGACAAAAAAAAATATCTGAAAGAAAGAAATGTTTGTCTCTTTCTTAAGTGAACACACTCTGCACTCTTAGTATAAGCACATGAGGGCTCTATTAATTATAGTATCCCTAATTTTTGACCTAAAAGGGTTGGGATTTTCGGTTGTCCTATTGGTTCGAATTAAACGAGGTTTCCTCTTTGCTAGTTCAAATCAAGGCTTCCTATTGTCTTATGTTAAATGTGGCTTTCTATTGGTTCAAATAAATGGAGGCTTCTACAAGGCTTCCCATTGGCTTTTGCAAAAAAAAAAAAAAAAAGGCTTCCTGTTGGCGCATAACTTTGTGACCAACACAACCATGTATAATTGACATGACTTATTTTAAATCACAATGCCGGTGTAGGGACTGTGAAAAGGGAAAGGACTCCCTCTGTGGTATGATTTAAGGTTCAGATTTCATGCTCTCGTCTTTGAAGAGCTGTAAGATGAAACTGTGTTTCTGCGAAATGACCCCAAAAAAGAGAGTTTTGATTATCAAAGTGTTTTCTGCAACATACTGAACTCTGATGAAGATTGACTGAATACATATATAAAATGAAAATGCTGGAAGTAATCTCGACAGATTCGACAGTATTTAATCATTAGTCTTGTCTGTCTAGTACAAAATTGTCAATTCACCAACATTTTTAAAGTTTTGCATCTTTAAAAGAGTTTTTTCTGAGCATATTTAAATTGCGCACTGGTTTATCTTAGGGCAAAGTGCGTCACAATTAAACTCGTTGTGATGATTGTTTTGTCAAAGTTTTGCCTGATATAGAGTAAGTTATTTATTTATTTTTTTGTGGGCCAGAAAGTACCAGAACTGGCCAGAACTCACTGTGATGGCGGTTTAATCACATAGACCGTATGATGAGTGAAAGATGCAAAGTGATAGATAGTAAAGAATGTAAGTAAGTATGATGTTTTTTCGTTGACTATAAGATGATAAGTTCAGCCCCGAATGTCAAACATGCCTAACTTTTAACGAGTGGTGTGGAGTGGAACGACACAATCTCAATCGGCAACCTTCACCTTGATGAGGTTCATTACTCTCACCTGTGTCCGCCCTCCCACGAGGCCGGTGCTGGAGCAGCCGTCGGACGTCTCCAACTTCCCTCTAAAATGTTGTTTGCACAAGTGGTTTTGGGACCCCGGCTGCTGTCGACATAAATCATGTTAACCAACACCGGCCCGGTGGTAAGCAAAGTTGCTTTCTTTGTTATTCTTAAAGCAGGCTGGCGCGCCGAGACCGCTGTGCGGCAAGACTGTATTTACGGAAGTTTCTCACCGTTATCCAACAGCTAGCCAAAAACACATTAACACACTGGGCACAGGCTGTGTTGTTTGAAACAATAGCCAACTGCCGTCTTTAGAACGCTTTTATATCCAAGAACGCCAAAAATGTGATTTGACTCCAAACGCTAGGTGGCGACAATTCTCAATTATAACAGCAATAGCATTATTAACGTCTCACCAAATTTCCACGTTGTTTAAATATTGTACTTTTACCCAAAATATATTAAAAAAGTGAGTATATTTTGCATATCAACGTAATGTTCTTAAGTACTTTAAGCTCACTGTGAAAAGCATATACAATTTCAATATGTAAATGGGATAAATTTATTTAGCAATTTCAATTCTTGCAGGCCAAACTCTATCTGTCCATTATTGATGATGTCATCGAAAGCGTGAGGGAGCTCTTTCTGGATGAAGGTCTTGAAGACCGTGTCCTGGATGATTTGAAACACGTGAGTTGTACAGTGTAAAAATGTAACATCTTTGTCTTTTTGTCATCTTCTGACAAAAAAGATGAAAACAAGTCTATTCACTCAAAGTTACATCAGTGGAAGGTCGTCTAGTGAGGATGTATACTTGTTACCAGGAAGACATGCTGCTGTGTCTTCTGCTGTGCAGCTGTGGGAGTCGAAGATGATGCAGTCAAAAGCGATGGAGGACCTGAGGAAAAACAGCATCAACTCATCCAACTTCGTGCTGCAGCTCCCTGCCAACTACAGGCATCCCGATCAGGAGGTCACAGGTAATGTGCTGCCTTTGACAAACTACATTTGACAAAGCCAGCAAATCTAATTATTGTCTGCAGTACAGCCAGTCACATGGGTCGAACGCTCAAAGTGTCTCAGCTCGCTCAAGATGCGCCCCGAATAGAATTATTTTTAGCAGGTGACATCATCGGGATTCAGAGGCGTCCTCTCTTCTAGAATTTATCATTATTACTGTTATTTTGCCTTTCAGCTTCAGTTGTGAACCAAGCAAATCAGAATATCCAAAGTTTCCCCAGGCTCAAGGTAAGTGCTAAGTCTTACAATGCTGTTTATTTAGAGGAGGACATTATGAGAATTTTTTTTAAAAATTCTAACTGTCATAGTGGATAAAACATTACTTTGCATTAATAGGTTAGTCTAGGGGTGGGCAAACCTTTTGACGGGTGGACCATAACGGGTTCTGAAATTTGACAGAGGGTCCGGAGCAGGAGCAGATGGAGTGTTTTGGTGACCCACCTCATAGGAGAAAGAATATATACTATGCAATATGTATAAAACATGTGCTTTAATGGCTGAAAAAATGAATGAAATACAGCTATTTTATGACTTACTATCAATATAATTTCTTCAAGTTCAGCGGGCGGCATATGGTCCCCATGCCTGGGTTAGTCAGTCACATATGAAACAGCAAGTACTGTTTCAATAATTGATTGACTGTTTCGAATTTGGTCTCATCTTGTTGGCTGCAGAACAACGCGGAGGCACTTGCTACTTTCTCCCTCCCTGCTGGGCTCTCCTACCCTGTGCAGATACCTGCTGGAGTCACGCTCCAAACAGCTTCTGGTAACATCATTATATTATACACATCTGAGTCTGTGTTTCTTTTCTTGTTTAACGTCTCACGCTCCCCTCCCTCAGGTCAGCTTTACAAGGTCAACGTTCCCGTGGTGGTCACTCAGGCAGCGGCTGGTCAGCACTCTGCAAGCCAGCAGAAAGCCCCCGAGAGGAGAGAAGCTCCTTCCTCTCAGCCTGCAGTGCTCTCAGCGAGTACCACCCGCTGTCAGGAGGTGGAGCCGTCCTCCCTCTCAAACCCTCATGGCAATTTACCCTCCTGCCCGGAGAGCGGCCTCCCAGAGCAGCTACCGGCGCCCGACGAGACCTCGCATCTCCAGGGGACCCAGTGTCCAGAGCCGCAGATCCCGCTGGAAGAAAACGATCCGAGTTCACAGGCCGAGCCCATCGATCTGACCGCCAGCAGCCCGTCCCGCGATGAATTGTTTGACTTTCAAATCGCCGCTGAGGAGCCCTCGACGCACAGCGCAGCTCAACTGAAGAGCAGCGACATTGACGACATCCTCCAGAAAGTGATCGAGGAGGAGAGGCTGAAAGCGGAGATGGCGAGGAGTCTGGCGTGTGCGAAGCCTGGCAGCCAGTCTGATGAGCTCCTCGGGGTAATTTTCAAAGACGGCTCCGGCTGTAATAATCCCTCTATTCACGCATCTCAAGATTAAATACGTTTGTCATTGACAGGAATTACAAAATGTATGAATGGTTCAATTAAAAAAGTCAGTCAGCAGCAGCATCATATAAAAGAAGGAAAAGAAAAAGAAACTCTAAATGTCTTATAGTTTTTGAAATCTATCATGTTGTCAGTTTAATTTAACTGAACTTGGTTGTGTAAGTGTTGATTTTCTTAGGTGACATTCTAGGACAGGGGTGAGCAAACTTTTTGACTAATGGGCCACAATGGGTTCTAAAATTTGACAGAGGTGCAGGAGCAGATGGATGGAGTGTTTTGGTGACCCATATATCATTGGATATATAGAAAACAGGCTTTAATGTCAATTGAAAATGAACAAAAGCAAAGTTACAAAGTGTGTCTTTGAAGCCCCGTGCCCTTTACTGAAATGACTCTTAAAACAATGAAAAATGGATGAAATACAGCTATTTTATGACCTACTGACTATTAATATAATTTCTTCAAGTTCTGTAGGCCGGACTGAAAAGCTCAACAGGCCACAAATGGCCCCTGGGCCGTAGTCTACCCACACCTGTTCTAAGAGGTTTGTTCTGATTAATTTTGCTTTTCACGCCAAGCTGGACCTGGACTACAGCTACAGCGACCTGTCCGACATCGTCCAGCTGGACGGTCCGGCGGACAACTCCGGCGAGGACGACGCGGAGGGAGCCCCCCTGGATGAGAACGACTTCCTGGGTCTGATCAACGCCGAGGCCATCAAGGCGCTGCAGGAGGGGGAGGGAAGCAGCGACGGCAACAGCATTTCCTCCAGCAGCGACAGCGAGGTGCCAGACGACCTGGCCATCGTGGAGGAGGAGGTGAAGCATCTGTTTGGGGGGGGTGGGGGAGGGGGAAAGTCCCTCTTGACTTTGTGCAGAATTCGACACCTCTCACCCCCAAAACACACTTTGTGTTGACAAGGACCCGCTGAACTCGGGCGACGACGTGATCGAGCAGGACATCCCGGATCTCTTCGACACCGACAACGTGATCGTTTGCCAGTATGACAAGGCAAGAGCGGAGCGGAGCGCCCTCCACTTTGTCTCGCAGCGGGCTGACCGGATTTAACCTGGCGCTTTCTTCCTTTTGCAGATCCACCGCAGCAAGAACCGTTGGAAGTTTCATTTAAAGGACGGAGTGATGTGTTACGGAGGCAGGGAGTACGTCTTCTCCAAAGCCGTCGGAGAAGCCGAGTGGTAACGAGCCTCAGCGCTGTCTCGCAACTCCAACGATGGTGTTGAATGGCGGAAAACTTTATTAGGAGGAAAAACACAAAGTGCTTTTGTTTGGTGTTATTTGGCTCGTAGAGAGAGCGGTTAAACAACCGCACAAACTTTTTATTTGACACACTAATTATGAGCTTTACTAAAGGCAGTGTTCAAACAAGTTACTTTTTTGAGTGTGGTTCCTTTAAGAAAAAAAACCAAAAAAAAAAACTTTAATTTTCAGACACTGTCATTATGACTTGATTCATCACACCGAATCGTGCCATTGTTACATTAAACACTTTTATTTCTGTGCACACTTGCAAGTCATTGATGTGGTCCCCCCCTCCCCCGTTTAATCTTTTTTTAATTTCAGACTTTCAGACAATTGCTGTCCAAATTAAATTTAAAATTCTACCACTTACCATTTACACACCCTCATCAGCAAAAATGAATTTAGGCGGTTATTTTTTGTACGTCCTCATTTCATAGTCACAACACCCAAATTGATTTGTTGGTATTAAACAATATTGCAACTGTGAAATATTAAAACCCCAAAACATTTTGATAAAAACATTTTTGTTAGACACATTTACACAAAAACTACACTTGTTTTCCGTGTGTGCGAGTTGAATGTGTGTAACTAAGTGAAAAAGAGGTTTGAGTCATGGGTGTCGGGCATCTGATGTTTAGTGAAAAAAAGTGGTGCTTGCTTTTTTTTGGTTGTGATTAAGATTTAATGTTTAACTTTGAGCATCATCGGCAGTCTAAATATTATTTCACAACAATCATGGCAAACATGGCTCTAACGATAAACTTGAAGACATTCAAGTCAAGTAAATTAAGACCTTGACCCTTACACAAAATAATAATCTCTTCTTCCTTATGTAATCGTATGGAGCGTAACGCATCTTGTTAACATCCTGGTCCTGAGATTTCTTGCGCCTTCCACTCCGGCTTCATCCATCCGCTTCCCTGTTCATCTCTGTGTGTACAGTACAGAAGCTGTGGCACCCGTCATCTTCACTTTGAGCTCTCTCGGTCCTGCCTGATGAAGCTCCCCCTTTGTGCAGCATCCTGGATCAAATCCGATCTGGCGCCTGTCACATAGGAGACCTACTATCTCCGCGCCCTGACCCAGATTTCTGAAGGAACGCGACGATTTCTTTCTTTTTCTTTTTTTTTTAGCGCCGTTTGCGCAAATTGCCTTCACACGTTCTCGAGAAAAACCCTCCCATCACGTCGCTGCTTTGTCGAGGAAGCAGCCTTTGATGTGATAGGCGTAGAAGCTGAGCGAGCGCGGCCCGCAGCTGAACATTCTCTCCGCGGACTTCGTGCGCGGGGCGAGAGCCTGCGACCCGCAGGGCGCCGAGCCCGGCCGGCAGCGCCTCAGCAGCCGGAGCGCGTCCTTCCTGAAGGCCCGCGTGAACAGTGTGTACAGGAAGGGGTTGCAGAAGGAGTTGATGGGATAGAAGAGGACGAGCAGGATCTTGGAGTGTGACACGCTGATGAGGGGCGCGCGCAGGGCCGCCGAGATGGCGAAGAAGGAGATGGGCGCCATGCACACGAAGTCGGTGAAGACGAGCACGGCCATCCGCTTGGCCATCGCGGCGTCCCCCCGGCGGCGGCGGTGGCTCGGCCGCCCCGGCCGGCGCACGCTCAGGTAGATGTGCACGTAGCAGCAGCACACCACCAGGAAGGCGAGCACGTTGAGGACGAGCACGGACACCACGTAGGCCTGCGAGGCGGCCGACTCGATGTCCATGGGCAGGCAGACGCTCACCTTGCCGTAGCTGCTCACGCCCACCAGGGGGAGCAGGGCCACCGCCAGGGAGAAGGCCCAGCCCGCCGCCATGACGGGCGCCAAGTGGCGCAGGCGCAGCCTCCTGTCGGCGCGCATGGCGTTGGTGATGGTGTGCCGGCGCTCCAGGCTGACGGTGGTCAGCGTGTACACCGACAGCTCGCTGGCGAACACGCTCAGGAAGCCGGCGGCGCCGCAGCCGGGCCCCGTCTGCCACTCGGCGGTGTGGTTGTAGTACTCGTGGCGGGAGCGCGAGTCGGCCAGGCCGATGAGCACCAGGTAGAGGCCCATGCACAGGTCGGCCGCCGCCAGGTTGCACATGAGGAAGCCGGAGACGGTCATCTTCCGGCGGCCGGCCAGCAGCGCCGCCAGGACGGCCAGGTTGCCGGCCACGGCGAAGACGGCCACCACCCAGGTGAGGCAGCGCAGGACCGGGGAGCCCAGCAGGTCCTCGCAGGGGTTGAACGCGTCCGGCTTGGGCGTGCACTTCACCGAGGGGCTGCTGACGCAGTCCAGTTCCAGGTCTGTGTACTGGAAGTTGATGTCGTCGATGAAAGTCAGGTCCCCTGAAGTGGGCTCTCTGGAGTGGAAGACCGAGTTCAGTGAAGATTAGTAAATCCAAATTAAGGTTGTACTGTATGGTGGAAGCAGGAGGGAGGTAGATAATGGATCGACTGCACAATAGTATTCCTGTGAATATAAGCTGACAGGGGTCACCCCCTCGTTTCTGCATTGAACTCCAATACAACCATTTTCATGAAATAAAATGGTTGTAATGGAGTTCTTGAATGTTCTCTAATCATTATGAGTGCACAGAAATCAGTCAGCATTTTAGTGTTTAATCAAAATCATTTCCAATGTCTAATTAAAAGTGATTTAGAGAATCCTAAGTGTGCAGAATTCTGTGAGCACAGTTGTTTTTAAACAACATAAAATATAAACCATGATGCTTTGTTTACTCATATATGGTTTAGCACACACACAACTAAGAGTGATTATAATAAAAAGATTTGTTTTCAAAATGTTTCAATTGTTTCGCAATTTTAGAGCTTTCAGCTTCTGTAACAATGGCTGCATTTTGCACACTTGATTCTTAAAATCACATTCAATTAGACATCCAAGGCAACAACTGTCAACGCCATCCCATGTGCGTTCAGTACATCCTGACTGATTTCCACGCACTAGTAATGTTCTCAGGGCATTCCAGAAGATTATTTGGTGAAGGTGGTTATAATGGAGTTCAATGCAGAAATGAGTCAGTGACCCCAAACCTTTGAACGGTAGTATTATTGAGTTTGAAGAAGACCAAAGAGGAGATTTATAAATTCAGTGAAAGCTGCGTGAAGTTAGTTGGTGCGAGAGAAGAGGATGCAGAGTATGGGGTTAGACGGAGGCACGTGATTGGCTGTGGCCACCCCCAGATGGGAATGGCCAAAAGGAAAGAAGACAAGAAGACAGGCATCATGGATGTTGTCAATTCAATTCAATTCAATCAATTCTATTCATATATCTGATAAAAGAAGACACAAATATTGTATAAACATTTCATTTTGCATGTGAAATGGGACAACCTATGAAGATAAAAAGCTTTTGAGCATTGAGCAGGGCCCAGGCATTGTCTTCTGATTGAACTGCTTTGTGCTTATTTGTGAGTGTAAAAAAAAACTGTAAATAAGAGAAGGAACTGAGTATCTGGTGTTTCCACAGCAAAAATGAATTTCACTGTTTTACTCCAGAGAGAGAAGATTTGAATTACACAGCAAAGCGACTCACATTTTAATTTGGCTCGGGCTGCAGAGCTTTGTGAAATTCTTCAGGGCGCTCTCCCTTCAAGTAAGAAAACAAGAAGAGGGGAGAGAGATGAAATGTCAATATTCTCAGCAGTTCATCACCAGCCCGCTGCTATTTCGTTTTCCGTCAATTTTTTTTTATTATTTTTTTGTTCATTAGCCTCACCTCTGTCGGCGGCGCCACGTGTGGAAGGCGCAGCAGTGGCTCGGGTACGTGAGCTCGGCCTCGGCCAGCTCGGCCAGGCCGGCCAGCGGGGGGAGGGCCCTGAGGGCGAAGGTGGCGCTGGCTCTGAGGAGCCTCACCTGGCCCAGGCCTCTGGATGGCAGAGAGCTCAGAGCTGTGGAGGAAACATCCCTGGATCACAACACAGACACAATTTCTCAGTTAAAACAATGACGGGTGTGTACAACTTTAAAAAGTCTTTGTGTTTCCGTGAGGTTGTGGAACAGGCAGGACCCAGTGGTTCAAAAAGTGCTACAAACACACGGTTTTCACAGGGAATGAATGGGAGGAAGAAGGGCTTCAATCGGGTGTTTTCAATGTTTGTTTATTTGCTTATTTACATTATTTATTTTCTATTGTCTGTAAATATGAACATATGTAAATATGTATGCTTGTGGGTGTGTGGGGGGTTTGACTGTTGATGACTCAGTAACGGTGAAGGGGTAGGATTCAATAAGCTTTTGCTTCATCCTACTCCTTTTTGGGGTAATCATCGTTTCTGTTTTGACTATTTTGATTTATTTTTGTTTTGATTTTTTTCTTTTACTTCGACATGTTTGAAATAAAATTTTCAATCATTCAGTCAGTTAGTCAGTCAGTCAGCCAGACAGACAGATAAGTGAAGCTCATTCTAGCTGATTGGAGGAATTTCCGCCAGTTCACTTTTCCAGCACACCTGCAGCTTTTCACATAAAGGGAAAATTGCTGGAGACGTTGTCTCAGTTCAGCAGTGACAGCACAGACTGACAATAGACTGACAGCAGCCTGAGAGCTAATTCCATATCTAAAGACAGAGGGTCGCTCACAATCAGGGGACCTTGAAGGCCCGGCCGGGGTGTTTACTCATTAATCAGCATTCAGCCGTCCCGTCTGAGCCATCGCTGTGTTTACACGGACAGGCTGTCACTGCCCCTAATGTTTGTACAATGAAAACGATAAACACTGTTATGAATAATAATCTTGCTCGGGCCGACCCAGTTCAAATATGACCGCCTGGGCCCCGTGTTGATTTAAGCGCCGTCAGATAGCGCACGTGCGATTGCGCCCCCCCCCCCCACACACACACGTATTTGACTTTGCCACAAACATAAATTTGCTTTGGACCCCACCTTCCTCCTCCCCCACTCTTTTTTTGTTTCGCATTATAGATTTCATTAACTGATATTAAACACACCGGCGATGGAGTTTTACTTTTACTGCCTCCCTCACCGCCGGGGTAAATTGTGCACAATCTGGCGTAACGATAAGGGTGAAGAATTAAAAAGAATTGGAGAGAGCGGCGGGGTTGTTGAGCTGGAGAGGTGACGGGGTTTTGGTGTCGGGCTGTTAATTTGCAAACTCCTTGACCCGCAGGGACACGAATAGGTGTAAAAGATTTTTCTTTTTCCAAGTGCATTGACACCAGTATTAAATTCCTTTTGTTTCGCCAGGTGCGCTCAAATTTTTTTAATATTTTAAGAGCCGGTTACTCTGCTACGACTGCCCACACAGGGCAGCAGTTCCAACTCAGTGATTTTAGCAATTACGTTTTTTTTTTTTGCCGCCACTCAGCTATTTGCCGTTATTACTATTGTTCTGTTTCTTTCATTGCTGAAAACAGTGGTTTAGTTCAGCCTGAAAAAAGACATTAAAATTACAATAATAGGATAACACAATTATAAATCTTACAAAAATCTCCGAGGACTTACAGGAAACTTGGACCCGTGGCTCCCACGAAAGCATCTTCCTGGATGTCGCTGAGATTCTTGTTGTCCCGCAAAGTGCTGCACATGACAATACAAACATGTAAAACACTTAAAAAAAAACATAATCAAATTGTAAAACAATGTGAGGAATTTGACACGAAGTGTCAAAATACAAAATTAATTTTCCATTAGCATTGCAAGCGATCGAGTGGGAGTTTGATGGCAGTTTTACTGCAGCTGCATCTTGGTTTTATCTCAACTCAAACTCTCTGAATCCAATATCAACTGAAAAACGCTTCATGTTGGAGGGCTGGAAAAAGGGGCGAGGCAGATTTTCAGAGTGAAAATCCAGCTGCTGTGCAAGGTCGCACTCCAGCGCTGCCCTTTTTTTCTCATTTGCCGAAGCCGAACCGAGGAAGATAATTTCCAAACAGCGGGGCGTCGCCACACATCTCGCCCTCATCAACGTTGGACCCTACGGGGCAGAGCCAGCCAAACAACGGGGGCGCCGATCTCTGTTTAGTCGTACATTACACCTGTGCGCCGGCACATGCAGTTTCAACGATTGGGTGAAAAACCAGGAGCCCCGCTGTCCAAAGAACCGAGCGGAGACCAACCTTTGGCCCACCCAGATACTTACAGCGTGGTCAGCTTGGTCCCGTTGAAAGCATGAGACTCGATCTGGCTGAACCCGTTCCGAACCAGATTCCTGTCAAGGACACCGTGTTATTCCATTTCAGTCTTTGGAGGGTCGGAAGCACCTATTGCCAATGTCAAAGAACTGAACATCCTATTACATAAGCGTGTTGAGGCACCAGAGCATATTTGCTACAAATGGTGCGCTACACTTTATCAGCGCTCCTTGCACCAATAAGGCAGCGACAAAAGAACTTTGGCTGCGGTTACTCACAAGTCAACATACTCCTCCGTCAGGCCCTGGAAGGAATTGGCGGGGATGCTGTAGATTCGCAAGTTATCGGCCATCTCGCTGCACACAGGGAAGAAAGATAATGTCGGCTCGGGCTCGATTATCAGTCAAAATGATGTTAGTCGTGAGGGGGGGGGGAGACATTTGATAGATAAAAGCGAAACAACGCGGCTCCACTCGAAGGGATGGCGGGGGTGCGCGGTAAAGAGACTAATCCAATTAGAAAAATCACCCTATTTTTAAAACGCGGTCACTTACAGGATGATGTTGGGTGCCAAGGAGGAGACGGTTGAGAAGTCAGGGAAGTGCGTCACCCCCGTGTTGGAGATGCTTCTGTGAAGACCAGCGACAAAGCAGAGGTGATTGCAAGCTGGGAGAAGTGCTCGGCGTCGCTCAAAAGACATCTGAGCTCCCCGACTGTCTAAACTGCTAACTGACAATCCAGGGAACGGCGTTCTGTCACAACGTGGCGCTGCCTGCTTTTTGACCTTTGACAAGAAGATGAATATCAAACAGGTAAAAAATATCTTAGGCTCGGCAACTTAAGTATATTAAAGGAGGGGTCTCGAGTCTGAAGCTGCCCCCGGTGAAATACTTTGAAACATTAGGATACAATTTTGAGATAAAATGTAACTAAAATTCAGGGAGGGACAGTTCTGCTATGCTGCTTAAATATAGAACAACAACGATGACGTGTAATCAAAACATTGAATGAAGGATAACATTTTTTTGTAATATATCGACCTTCTCGGGCAGAATTCGGAATTTGTTATCGTACAATTCTCACAGTGCAGTACATCATCACATCAAAACAACATCAAACATTTGAAATTGGAAACCAAATTCGGCACCCTTGAGGCAACATCTAGTCAAGGGGAACAAGGCCACTTTATTAGGGAAGAGATTCTTTTTTTTTTAGAGAGAACTGAATATGACTGTCGAGAGAATAATGTGAACCAAGTGGGGAGAGCCAGTTCAAAACACTGACATCCCCTTATGGTTAGAAAGTTACTGGAAAACTGGAAAATTACTATGATTTACATTGCAGGGACTTCTCTATTTAAACTAATGAGAGTATAAACTAGCATTTATGAGTGTTTCTTGAGCATTTCCCTGTATAATTGCTGCTCTGCTGGAGTCAAGAATAAAAATGTAAACGTGCTGGACCTTTAAATCATCGGGAGCTCTTAAGGACAAAAGAGTTGATTAAGCCCAGATCTGGTCAGCCGCTCCAGCAGACACGAGGCAGTGTATTACAATAAAACAAGGATATGAATCTCCACAGTGTTTGGCTGCACACTGGGATTCTAAAGGCGTCAGAGATCCCTATAAGGGCAAGAACAGACTTACAAGTACTCCAGCCTGGGCAGGTGAGTGAAGGCCCCTTTCTCGATGACTCTCAGACTGTTGATATTCTGCAACGAACTGCAGGAATAAACACGGAGAAAAAAAACAATAGTTAGTTGGAAAAAAATAAAATAAAAATACAAACAAACAGCAGCTGTTCCAAACGCGGGGAGGCTATTTCTGGGAGTGGCGTGTGAAAGCTGCCGAGGTCGCTTTAATAAACTTTGCCTTTCACTCCGCAGCGTGAGCGTGACATGCGCAGGGAGGTGACGTGTCACTTACATCTGCGCCAGGCTGCTCAGCGAGAAGAAGGCGCATCTCCGTATCCGCGTGATGCTGTTGCTCTGGGAGATCTCGCTGCGGCACAGAGACCAGGCCTCAGTCATCAGCCGGCAGATTAATCGCTCTCAAGGGCGCCTCGCATAACAAGGTAGCAGACATGGCATTGCGTTTTCTTTTTTTCTTTCTTTTGAAAGCGCAGGGAGAAATTTGGGGAGCGATACAGAATCTCTCGGCTTTCTATTAGTAAAAAAAAAAAAGAAAAGAAAAGTAATTAAAAAAAAGAAAAGTGGGACAGAGTTGATTGATAGTAGGATTGGAGCCCTGGGGGAAATATTAAAACCAACAACTAGTCACACTTCTAGGACACACGCACGCACACACAGTTCACCTCTTGCTTGGATATGTTCCAAAGTTACATCGCTGCATCGCTGATGCATCTGGGGCAGGAAGACTGAGTGAATATATGTTTAAAAAGGAGGACTAAACAAAGACTTTTGCAGACAAACTAAGTCAACAAGTCTCCTGCTGTCCTTGAACACTCCTTCCTCTTCCCCAGCTTAGTTTTATTTCCCTCCTCTGCTCTCCTTTGAAGACTAACCCACTCTCCTCCGAAACTACGACACTCTCGTCTCGTCTGCATTCGTGTTACGCGACGTGTCTGCCAAAAACGAGCCCTGGCTGTGCCAAACTTGGTGCCGACGAGCTTGTTATCCCACTTTGTGTCACTGGCCCTCGTGCCGCTGCCTTGACACGGGTTACGCTGCTTGAACTCGCCCTCGGGCTGAGATAGTGATGGCGGCCTCTTGCAGCCTCGTTCTGGCCTGAATGTCTGAGATCACTTGGTTTTATCTGGCCAAAGGTGCAAAACTGGGACATAATACTGGGAGGGAAAGAATGAAAAATGCCCCACAGTTGCTATTGTCTCTCATCACTCATCTACACAACTATTAAATGACAGTATAGTATATATTATTGTATATTTTCAAGTTTAGATTACTTAAATGGCAGTAAAAAAGATACGGCAGAGTCAAACGCTGCCCTTACTTGATACAATTGCTGCAGTTGTAGCTGCTATTCCTGGCTGCTACAAAATATTCACATACGAAAAACTCATATTTTAACACAAAGTGGGTAGAGCCGAGTACTCTTGGGCGCCCTGACTACAGAAGCCTGAAGCCACTATACTTTTCTGAATGTAAACGGACCTCGACTGATACGCTCGAATCCCAGAAACTATTTCCCAGCTTGTGAATGTTTGAATGGAGGAGGCAAATTATCCTGCTCCTTTGGACTGCAACATCACTTCAAATGAACTCAGGAAAGACTGTTGTCGCATCTTTTCTAATTCATTTGCCAAAAGCCTAAATTTTTGGGGCAATAAATATTGTAATTCACGTGTAGGAGATAAAAGAGAAAGAGGAGTTTGAAAAATAAAGCAAGCACGCATGCAAGATGTATCCCAATTATAGCTTATAAACAACAAACTCACATGATGGTAATGTTGATCAGCTCATTGAAGGCGAGAGGGGGGACTTCCGTGAAAGTCACGTGACTGAACCACCTGTGAGAATCATTGAGGTGGTAAACTTCGCATGTAATAAAATCAACAGGTCTAAAGAAAAAATAAATCTCAACTCAAGCAAAAAGTTAGAGTAGTTACGCGTTTCTATATTCCCGGTGTCAGACAGACAGGCAGAGAGACAGAGACTGAGGCGGCTTTACTCACAGTCTCTTCACCGGCGCCGCCCCGGAGGCCAGCTGAGTGTCTCTGCTGCACTGGAAGGTGCGCGCGCCGCAGCGGCAGATGGCCGGACAGCTCAGCGCGCAGCAGGAGCGCGCAGCGAGGACGGCGGTCAGCCCGAGCAGGAGCCCGACCGCCCGGCGAGCCATGAGCGTGTGACACCGGGACACAACACGGGATGAATGAAACAAGAACCCTCCGCGAAGGCAGTTGTGGAGACAGTTGGAAACTGTTGTGGAAGTTGCTGCGGTCTTTAAAAGTCTCGAGCAGTCGCTCACACCGGGCGGGCTTTCAGCGGGTTTCGGGGGTCTCCTCCTGTTGCCTTCAGGTGCTGTCGTAATTGCGAGGGCGAAGTCGAACAGGCGGAATCTTTTCTTTCTCTCGTCGTTTCTTTTATTTATTTTTCCCCCCCTTGGACAGCTGAGCTGCAAGATATGTGACGTTTTAGTGGGCGGAGAACACAAGTCGTGCTGGGGTTGTGCACAATTCACTTTGCCAATTTTCTCTAACAATAAACCACCCATCTATTGCGGCCCCTGCCAATAATACCCAGAAATGGCGAGAGTACTTTGCTCTAATTTTTATTTTTATTTTTTTAGAAAATCGACCCTTAGAGATGTCATCGAGGACACTGGTCATTTTCTTGGCTCTGCACATCTGTCCGCAACCTGTTTAGAAAAGAAAATGAATTATTGGAGTTGTTGTAAAAAATTAAATACTGATGAGGAGATTACATAGCTAAACCCCTTGGCCTGAAGAGCGCCACGATGAAGCAACAGAAGAAGAAGCGAAGTGGGATCATCAAGGCAGACAATGCAAGCGGCCAATACAAAACACTCTCCTATCCCAGCTTGTTAGATGGTCAACTTGACGGTCGTGAAAGAATAGAACACGGTGCTGGTGCAGTTTGAGTGGGTTACAGTTCAGGTGTAACTAGAAAAAACAGACAATGAAATAAAATTAGAGTCAAAATTGAAAGTTAAAGTCCGTTGCACTTTGTTGTGTTACCCTACTTCCAAATTGAACACGATGGCACCTGCAACTGATTGGCTCCACTCTTAGAAGACAGTGCTGTACAAGACAGGTTATTATTTTTTTATTTTTTTACTGAGGGATGATAACAGCAGGTACTTGTGCTTATGTTGGACGTGTAATTGAAGGAAAAAAAAAAAACCCTCTGAAATCAGGTTTCTTTATGCGGCACGTCGACCCCGTTGAGATGTGTGAGGCTCGAGTCGAGTGCTTCTTTCTGTTGCTAAGCCGGCAGAAAAGAGGACACCCCCCCCCCCCCTCTCATTCTGTGTTCTTCTGGAAAGAATTACAATGAAGAACATGAAGGAGTAGATTCTTCCTCCGTGCAGGCACATCTCCTTTACAACGCTCGGAATATAGAAAACACAACAGAGCGCTAACCCCTGGGTCCTGTTTACAGCCGTGTGTCAAACGGAAGCGCTTCGTGTCGCCGCCTTCCTGCAGCAGCAGAATCTCCTCTGCTGTCACCGCATTTTTATGGCTTGCTCGTCCCGCTTCCTCCGGCCCGACACCGTGACCCATGTCAGTGGAGCAGCAGCACCTTCTCCCCGCTGCTGAGACACACACACACACACACACACACACACACACACACACGCACACCTCTTTCCTTCACTGCCAGAACTGTTTACCAAGACACCCACGCTACCTGTCAGCCTCTCGGCCTGCGGCAGCATCCACGTCCATTGTGTTTTAACCC
Source organism: Nelusetta ayraudi (assembly GCF_046127955.1). Classification (NCBI taxonomy): domain Eukaryota; kingdom Metazoa; phylum Chordata; class Actinopteri; order Tetraodontiformes; family Monacanthidae; genus Nelusetta; species Nelusetta ayraudi. The sequence goes on along the minus strand of NW_027466058.1, from coordinate 4,030,628 downwards.
TGTGCTAAGGGGGAATAAAAAAAAATAAAATAAAATAAAAAAAAACCCTGACAGGTAGGTAAGGGTCTAATGTATGCGAGTGGACCTCTGCGTGTGCGTGAAATAACAGTGAGAAGGTCACTCACAGCGGGGAAGCGCCCTGAGAGCAAAGCACACGTTCGTATTTTCTGAATGGTCACATTTCAGAATTTTGTGGTTAAAAATAAACGGTCACGCCCACTTTAATGCTTATTCACAAGTTCTGGTTGTGCCTAAGTGGATGGGCCTTCACCACCTGCCTTATCAGCATGGCCATATCATAAGGGCCTAATATATACAGTAACAGCCACAGGCTGATTATCACACATTGGAGATGGAAGTGTGAAAATCGACAGTAGGTTTTGTGTCTTGTAGCTGTTTTGCTTCCAACTCGGTTGTTTTTGCTGCGTGGGCTCTCTCTCTCTCTCTCTCTCTCTCTCTGTCTCTGTCTCTGTCACTCTCTGTCTTTCTCTCTCTTTCTCTCTCTCTCTCTCTCTCTGTTTCTCCCCCTCTCGCTCGGCCATTTTGAGTTTCTTGCTCATTGTTTTTAAGACCGGTGGTCACCCTTGCATCCCTTTGTGGTTATTTCCTTCTGCTTTTGTTCCGCATCCCTCTCCAAACCGAAATGACCTGTTTGGTGGTTTTTCCAACTTTGTGGGCAATTTAAGCCCCTCGCCGGTTGTTTCACTTTTTCTTTCAGGCTTTTGTTTGTTGTTGTTGTTGTTTTCAGTCTCTCGGTAGAGACGCACAAATTGATTTGCCTTTCCTAGTACAAGTTTTGCACCTCTTTGTGGTCATTCTTTTCCATGTTTTTGTTTTTCTGAAAATATTATCAATTGTTTTTTTTAAATGTTTTTCCTACCATGGACCTTGACGCTATCCTCTGTGCCCTATTTTTTCTTTGGTTTGTTTATTCCCCCGGAAGGTTACTTTTTTGTCTTTCTTGTTTGCTTGCCATTCCCAGTGATAAGTTACAAAAACATTTGTAAGTTGAAGCCGATTCAATAAGACTGGGGTATGACTGTTCCATTGCATTCAGAGCAAACCAGTAAGTCACAGATAGAGGCCACAATCCAGGCAAAGAACATGTTTCAGTTTTGTTCTTTTGTTGAATGTTAGAAACATTATCCAGATAGAACTGCCTCTTCTGAAACATCCACGTTGAGCTCTTCCTCTTTTTCACCTTTCGTCTCTGCTTAGGCAGTCTAACACAGTGGCTTCATGCTTTGACATATGGTAAGCGAAGCTCTAAAACGTTGAAGGTGAATTATCCTATAGCTTTTAAAGGTGGATGCACTATTTTTTAGAATGTGAATGTCAGTTATCTAGCTGCAAGAGTGTATACGGAGAGAGACAGCAATGAAAAGGGGGGTCTGAGGAAGTAAACCGTTTCCATGTAATGAACATCCAGTCCAGTTCGGACAGGCGTACGTGTGATCACACCCTTTGCTCTCACTCTTCACATGCTACGTCACTGCAAGTCGTCTAAAGATAATTTCTTCTGGGCCCAGTGTCCTCCTTCAAAGCAGCAGCGGGTGGGAGGCTGTTGACCTGTTAGCTTTATGCCGCTTATGAGAGCGAAAAAAAAATGTGTGTGTGTGTGTGAGAGGAGCCTCGGCAACGGAGCGTGAAGTGATGCCGTGTGACGCCGCGCGGCATTACGCAGCTCCAGAAAACCGGGGCGAAAATTGCAGAGTGCGAGCGACAAACATCGCAAAAACCCAAGCTAGGAGAAGCTCGTGACACGGGGGCTTCGCTTGCGCACGCACGGGCACGCACGCACACACACGCTAGGGTCTGAGTCCAAGCAGGCCTGCGGGCGTGACTAAAAGTGGTGGAAGCAGCAATTGGTGTCAAATGCTCTTTACTTGCTATTTCCAAATAAAGTGACATTTGCGGGGACAGAGTTCAAGAGTGAACACACATCAGCGTGACATTTGAAGTAATTGGAAACAGGGGCACCCAGAGTGCTCCCACAGACCCCTCTGTTTCATTCTTGGGTGTCGCTGCGGCTCAGCAGCACAGAACAGCTTTTTCCCATTACTGTCATTCTGAACCACTACCTCCTTAAGATCAAATAGGTGTTTTCAGCCTACTCTCCTTTTACCCTCGCATTAGGCTCTGTCTTTTACAAAATCTGAGCACTGCTTTCGCAAATATCTCAGACGCCTTGCTGCATTTTCATTGCTAATGGAAAAAGGTTGCAATCTCATGTGCTAATCCTTTCGCTTTTTCTTTGTTTCAAAAGAGTTTTTGTGTTTTTTTTTTTGTAGAATTCAGCATTCGAGCAAAGTCACAACACTGCTCGTCTGATATTTTGCTAATTAACAGTTATTTCAGTCATGTGCTGCCAGCTAATTCCAAAAGAAATTAAAACTCGATTGGTTTTCGCTAAGCAGACTCACAACGTTTTACAGCCTCACGCAGAAGCTCAAATTTAGTTTTCTGCTAAAATTGATCACGACATTGAACACGACGGGCAAAACTGTTGTCACCAACGCGGGAGAAGAATCGGCCCCTCATCACCAACCAACCATTTCCAGAGCAAAACCTCGCTTGATTATAATGTCATTTCTGACATAGAGATATATTTGTTAAAGCTGAGTTAGAAGAACTGAACAAGACTTTTTTTTTTTACACACCCATTTTTTTTTTTTCATTTGCAGAACCTCGAAAAAACAAAACAAACCAAGGCTCAACACTCAAGGGCAGCGGGGGAGGAGTCTCGTATCACAAAGCAATCACGGACGAAGAGATTGAGATGCAGCCAGAGTTCAGAGTGACAAAGTACAGATAGCCACACGCAAAGACAAACAACAAAAGTATTTCAACCTATTTAGAGTGACGCCATGCAACAAACAAGACCGGGCTAACAGGGGTGGGGGGCTGAGGGTTGGGGTGGGGGGGGGGCCTCGTGGTTACGAAGCGGTGGAGGAAACGCTGCATGCAGTTTTGTCTGCTCGTCGCTTGTAACCTTGAGGCTGTCTGCTCCCGCTCTCTGCACGGATACATGCACAGAGCCGCGCCATTGGTCGAGAGGGCAGCACTCTTATCGGGCCGGGATTTCACTGGTCCTTGGACATCCAAAGAGGCAGCGCAGACTTATCGCTACGGGAGAGTTAACCCTTTCACATGCTGAGCGGTGTATTGAAAAATCAAACTGGAGAACTGGAAAAAAAACAAACAGGTAAAAATGTCTCCTGTTGCATTACGTTCAAAGCAAACCAGGAAGTTACAGATAGAGGCTGCAATCCAGGCAAAAACATGTTTCAGTTTTGTTCTTTTCTGAAATGTAAGAAAACATTATCCAGATAAAACCGCGTCTCTGAAACATCCATGTTGAGCTATTGAGCTCAGCAAGTCCACTTCCTCTTTTTCATCTTTTATCTCCGGTTAGGTAGTCTAATGCAGTGGCTTCATGCTTTGACATATAGTAAAAATGAAGCTATGAAATGTTGAAGGTGATTTAGTCAAGATGGTTGCACTTTTTGTTTTAGAATCTGGATGTTATATAGCTGCTTGAGACTGTCTGCTCCTGCTCTCTGCACGGATACATGCGCATAACTGCACCACTAGTCGAGAGACTTATCGAGTATTGAAAAAAATCTAACTGGAGAAAAAAATAAGGTAAAAAAATAAGGTAAAAAAATAAGGTAAAAAAATAAGGTAAAAAAATACCACAAAACAAACAAAGGGCTAATGATAACACCTCATATCATGTTATGATCATGTATGGGACCATAACATCACATGCCGTCGCTGGTGGTTGCATCAGTCGGTGCGGTTGGTTGGTCGGCTCTATCATCAGGTGCAAGGGAGATTGATTTTGGGACTCTAACTGCGGGGAGCCAGCTGCTCTTTGATCACAGATTCATTCTGATCCAGAGCTAAAGAATATTTAGTGTCGTGAAAATGGGACGCGGGCCTGGTTGCAGCCCCTCTGGAGGCCGGCGAGCTCAAATTTCAGCCTCCATGGGCGCTGCGTATGCGATAAATACATGAATAAATAAATCAGTTTTGTTTTTTTGTGGGGGTATTTTGCAAATAGCACAGAGCATATAATGACATATTTGCTTGTTTCAGCGGCCTCTATATGGAAAATCTTCCAACGAACATTTAATGAGGTAAGTTTTGTTTATGAAAGTGGCCAAACTCAACACCAAGTTTAGTGTTTTTGCAGCACAAAAGAGAAAGTCAATCACGGTTTTGGATTGTAAACAGATATTCAAAAAGCTTTTCACGAGCCATTTCAATGAGATAATTAAGACCAATTAGCAATCAGTGATCATCACAGCACTGTCGGGAGAGTGCGGACCATCATCTGGAGACTCATTTATGATGGAAAGCAGCCGAACGCAGAGCTGCCAGAGCAGAGTTGTTCCCGTGCTCTTCTCGTTATCTGTGTGCTAATCAGTCAGTAGCTCACACAGTGTGCGGCATGCCCTGTCCTGAACCGAGACCCAAACGTGAACATTGTTACAAAGAATTTTCTTTTTCTTTTTTTCCTCCTTCTCTGCCCGTTTGAAGAAAAAGGAGGATGTGAGGAGATTTTGCAACTTTTTTTCTTTTTTTGTTCAAAGTGCCTCAACTTATCTCCGGCCCGGTTGCTGAAATATGTTTACAGCAGTTCATAATGGCTCGCAACTTCTACCCTTCATGCAATTCCAGCTGATGTATTTTTTTTTCCCAGCCTCCACCGACATCAAAGCGGGGCCCCTGTCAGTGCCAGCTGGACTGTAACAGCAGAAGAGATGTTGGCGGAGGGTGTGTGTGTGTGTGTGTGTGTGCTTGTGTGTGAGTGTGTGTGGTTTGTGCAGGTTTGGACCGGAGCCCAGCCCTTGGCATATTTGTGTTGATAAACACATCTTTACACATCTTTTACCTCTCGATGCCGTGGCGTTTAGAGGAAGGTGTTGGGAGTCTGAGGAGGTTTGGTCTGTGAAGGGGAGCTATCTGCCACATACTGATCTCTGACTCTCCACTACTCATTTTCCACATGGTGGAAAGCTTTTCTGGGTCAGGCTGCGGACATTTAGCACATTTATTTGATTTGCAGAAGGAACCGTGATGCCCTGCTTCCACCCAGAGCGCTGCTGTTTTCGCTGCCAAACACGCAAGACGGGGCTATTTGACTTGAAAAAGAGAGAATGGCTCTCAGATCCGCTCATTCATTCACTCCCAGACAGCCACGGATTCGGTGGTATACGGCGACGTCACGTGCCGCTCTCAGAGGACAGCTGGTGTCTCCCATCAATATGCAGAAGCAGCTGGGACTCCAAGTGGTGACCAAATATGCTAATTAAGAACGGAAAATTGGGAAGGCTAGCGTTTTAATGAAATGTGAATCATCATCACGCTACATTTGATGTTGGCGTGGAAAAACATCCGGCTGGCGGGCAGACAGGGCAGAGCACAAAGTGGACCGACCCTTCCCTGTTTGTTTCTGCGGGGAAGGTTAATTATCGCCTTTTCTGGCAAACAAGCTTTTCTGTGCTGCTGCTGCATCAAAACATGTTGCACTTTTTTGGAATGGCCTGAATTGTGTGTGAAATGGTCATCGAGAAACATCACATGCACATGGTGACATGTGGCTTTTTCAAGAGTTGTGATATCTGTTGTTGTCTTGCCCATGTGTCTTGTATGACTTTAGCTATCCTGTTGAAAACTGTTTTTTTTTTAGCTCCTCCCCTTTTGATGGTTCTTGTTGGTTCCATCTGGTCTTGCTATCTTTGCTAACCCGGGTTCATACTATAGGTCTGGCCTTCCTTCCCGGTCCTCTTTCTTAGAGGTTGTCCTGTACCAATGCAGCTTTCCAGAACTTTGCCTTCTGTGTTTTTTTCAGACATCGACAAGACATTTTTGGAATTATTTCTCCTTCCTACCTTACTGATCCATCCTGCCACGGCAGTCAGGTCTGGCTGCAGTGCCTGTGACTAGATTCTCAATTGATATTTTTGTTTTTGAGCACCAGAGCAAAGTCCAAAGAGTTAAACACAAATTACGTGTCCAATCCAGCTGTTACTGAACCTCCTGCATCAACATGAGCGAGAAAACAAGCTCTATTTTTAACCACCTCATCTTACGTCAAGGTTCTTTTTTTTTTTACGGAATCTCATATTCATCATCGGCCATCTGTAGAACGTCACAAACCAAACTTGGTTCATTCGCAGCACTGAACTAATTCCAATGAAGCCAGACACCGAATCACGAGCCTGCAAAGTTCCTGCTTCATTTCTGTCACATTTGAGCGCTGTGAGAAATGCAGCCATCAAATGAGTGCAACTGACTCATTTGCGAGCGAGTGCGTGTGCTCAGACGTGTGTGTGACTCTTAATCAAACTGGTTTTATTTCTGTCTGTCCATGTCAGCCACGCCGCGGCACATTGCGGCTGCGGCGGCTGCGGGTGCACAGCTGGCTCCGCCTGTGGTCAGCTGTAGTTCAATGGCCTGGGTGGCAATCAGGCTGCATGCAAAACCAACCAACAGACCAAGCGTATGAAAGGCTGCCCCCCTGCTATAGATTCACAGTCACTTTGAGTCATCCCTCGTGCAAATGTGCCCTCTTTCCTAATTAAGTCGAAAAAGGGGCGGCTGAGCGGGTCATTAAGCATTTATTTATTTGGCGAACCACTGGTACAGAACGGCGATTGCGTTCTTCTTCACACCGGCTCATGTAATTGGTGTGAACAATGACGAGCTGAGTGCCATGCAGAGTGTGATGGGCAAGGGCACTCGGGGGTGGGCGGGTGCGTGGTAGGGAGGGGGGGCTGTAAATTGTGCTATGCCCGCGGCACACAAACTTTGATCATTATGCCCTCTGCGGGGAGCGGCGCTGATGAATGCCCGCGTTGACCTCAAAAAGCGGCCGGGTGCCTTTTTTTTTTTTTTTTTTTTTTAGCAGGAGCCGCCGCCGCCGCAGCGTAATGCTTTATTGCTGGAAATGAAAAGAGGATAGGTGTCCTGCGAGTGAGCGGCGGTGGCGAAGTGCGATTACATCACGGGCGAGAGAAAAGAGGGGGAGGATTCAATTTGGGGAGAAGTGTATCACACGGTGGGGGAGGGGCAGGCGGGGGGTGTTGTGGCCCTTGTGCTTGTCACAGGGTGGGAGAGCTGAGCGTTAATCACCACCCCCACTCGCTGCATCTTTTCAAGAGGTGGTGGTGGTGGTGGGGGCTTTGAGCTCTGGTGCTGTTTTGTGGCTCCTGTGACCTGAAATACAGCCGGTGCGCCGAGGAGAAGGTCAGCGGCGACGTCGGGAGCGGGAGGCTCTTCGTCTCACGAAATTAAAACCGAGCAAGGCGTCGCGTTTGCTGATCGAATGTCGGGGAGGATCCACGGCAGCCGCACAGGCCCATTATCGCCTGCCACCTTATCTGGAACACCAGCCCAAATGCATGTCAAGGCGATACCGAATCAGTCAATCTACATGGCAGGATCCCGGTCGACATGGTCAAGATCACACCGTGAGCGTCGGGATGGGGAAGAAAAAGGGGATTTGGGGGATTTGGAGAGCAGCGTGGCCGCTGGTGCCAGACAGGCTGCAGGTCTGAGAATTTCACAAACCGCTGATCTACCGGATTTTCACAAACTGCCCTCCCCAAGCCGGACGCAGAATGGTGAGGGAGAAGGAAAATAACCCAGCGCGCAGCAGTTATGAAAACGCCGCGTTGATACCGGAGGTCAGACGAGAAATTCCAGACTGGTTTGACGTGAAAGGCTAGAGGGGCTCAAATAACCATTTATTTATATGGGAGATGCGATATAGAAGGCCATCTCTGAACACACGGTGCACTCACTCCTGTCAGCTAAAGGGCAGAAAGCCAAAACTCACCAATATTTCCCAGGAGCAATCCATCCATCCGTCCATGTTTTCATGATGGGTCCACGAAAACAAGACTCCATCCTGCCTCATTTTAATGGTCCAGGCTGCTAGTGGTGGTTGGGGGACATTGCATTGGCACGTCCCCACCGTTTCCAAGAGAGAGTCCTCTAATCACCAGCGTTATTGCCAGCCAAGTCCATCCCTTTACGACCACAGCGTTCCACTTCTGGTGGCCACTTTCAGCCGGGCAACGCACCACATCACAAAGCTCCAGTCATCTAAAACTGGGTTGACCGTACGTCCATGGTCACCAGCTCTCAACCAGACAATGTGTGTTGGAAAAAAAGAGGATCACCAGCACTTCCTGTACAACATCTTGACGGGAGAAGACTCACCATTAATCGCTGTTAATATAATTTTCTACACCTAAATTTGTGCCTTGTCTGCAGAACTTCAACTAAAACGTTTATTCATTTAGTTAGCCAGTTAGTGCCCCCCCCACCGTAACGTAACTTTATTAAAAGACCATTAGTTGGCCTGTTTCACAGCGTTCTCTTTTGATCAGCCCACTTTGCCCGTGCTGAGCAGTTAAACAGCGCTCTTTTGTTTCAGAACTCTTCTGGTAATTAAATGTGTCCCTGCTTAATTTATTTAGCCGCTTGCAAATTGAGATGGTCCAGGTTGTTTGTTTGGTGTGTTTTTTTTTTTGTAATTACCCTCCAGACAGAGCGTTGTTTGTTGTATGTGTTGAGATGTTATTTGTTACTTACGTTTTTCACTGCGTTACGGCTGCAAATCTCTCCCTCCTAAAAAACAAACAAACCAACAAAAAACCAGTACCGCCATAGCATGGCTGAATGAATGCTAGAATACAGATGCTGCTTTACAAACAGGCTCTGAATTCACCAAAGCGACTTACTTCGTGCATCTGTTTCATAAGCTGGTCGAAGAGACACACAGGAAAAGAATTAGTAATTACAAACTCTTGCACACTGTTCAAAAATGCATCATGGGAGATTGAGACAAGTCTTGAAATGAATGGTGGCTCAGGTCCATTTTAATAAGAGTAACTCAAAAATGGATGGCACAATTGAAGCAGGATAAGATTTAAATAAGAAGTTGCAAAACTTCAGCTTCAGTAGATTTCTTATACCTCTGACAGTGAGATTTTTTGAGGCAGTGTGGCTAATATAGTGGAACAGTACCTGTCATTTCACTTTTGTAAATTCCAGACTTTACTTATTAAACCTAAAAATAACCGCCATCAACGCTGCTTCGACACAGGAACAGATGTTGTTCAATCAACAGTTCTCGCTGCCCACACTAATCAAAGCAGTCCAGAGCCGGGCTTGGTTGGCAGCAGCCCTGTTGTTCTTCTATTTGTGTTATAAGAATATAAGCAATCTGCCCGTAACCATGACTGCAGCCCTTCTTTTTTTTTAAAAAAAAAAACTTGCAAATGGCTGGCTAGCTTTGATCAGACAAAAAATAAATAAATAAATAAATAAAAATGTAGCTTCAAGAATGCGAGGCATCAAAGACCGGGAAGATCTGAACGGGGGCTGGAGAAACAGGCAGCACACAAAGTTACACAAAGAAGATGTTCTTATAGTCCCTGAAACTCAAGTATTTAGTAAAACCAGTGCGGTGCTGCTGTGCTTAATGATGTTTTCTGATAGTGAGATATGATCATACAGAGATATTTTCTTCCACCGTCTAGCTTTTTTTTTCACTTTGATCCAATGACCACACCAGACAGAATGATGATGTCATTCCATCGCCTATACGGCTCGACAGAAAGTTGAGTGTGAGTGCTTGTAAAGGTCCAACTGTAAAACAGTTTTCCCACTATTGTTTCATTTGCCTCTAATGCAACATCTCTCCAGCAAAGTAATTTCCCTCGGATCCTGAAACAACATTGTTAATGTCCATCCTGAACTCTAGTGCAGTGGAATGAAAAGTCAACAGGTCTCCTGAAAACAGCACGTTTAGCCCTCTGTTTACAGCCCCTTGCTAAAACTGGTTCTGAAGGGGTCATAAAATAAAAGCTGGCTGCAAGGTGATCTCAAATGGCAGAATGAACTCTGCACTCCTTTGGCCTGCGTTGTTGATACTGACCCGGGAGAGGTATGACTGAGGTCAGCGACATGACAAAGGTCTAATTTCCTGGTGTTGTTGAGAACCAAAGTGGATTTTCCATGAATCTATTACAACTATCGATGGTATTTAAAGGTCGGGTGTGTAATATCTTGCTTGATTTATGATTTTTATATTGGGAAAACTTAATATACTGCCCATAAATACATTAATAAAGGTGTATAATCAAGGTTAGTTTTCCATCCCTTAGAAGGTTCTCATATATATAGAAGAATATACATTGAGCATTGTCTTGCTCCTAGTTAGCCGAGTATGGAAAATCCAGCCTGTCCTACAGCGCGTTATGCAATCAGGGCAATCAAGGTGGATGAGATATCCAGGTTTGTGTGTGCAGTCAACCGTAGCTCACTGGCATGGTCAGGAGGGGGAAAGGGAGTGAAAGACGGTACAATCTAAAAAGTAACCACTTGATGCTGCTCTTTCTTCTCAAAATCTCCAAATATGACACACTTGACCTTTAAGGAGTAGATAACAATTAACAGTTGCAGGCAGCCACCAGTCACATCAGCGCATGAACAGGTCCTACACAACACAGAGAGTTGCCGACACCAGACAGACAGACAGAAAGCCGTCATGAGATCAGGCCGGCGCGGCCGGCCACTTGAACGGCGTTTGCGCTTGTGGAACGCGGCCAGCGCCGCAATCAATCCTGATTGGGGGAGACATGGAAACAAGAGGGATGTCGGCGCTCAGTGCTGTTTAAGGGGGTCAAGTGCCATCGATCGCAGGCTTCCGCAGAGACACCAACTGTCATCAATAAGATAGATTAAGCTCTCTCAGTGCCGCCACGCAGGTTTTTTCGCCGCCCATCATCGCCTCACATCCTGTCTGCAGCACGCAAGCTGTGATTCACCGTCCCAACCGCTTCCTCTCTGGCTGTACAGTGGGATGAGCTTGCGCACTGGAGGAAGCGCATGGGTGGACAGTGAGGCATTGTCAGTGGGAGGCTGGGATTTGATCACCGTCTTGTAGCTAGTGCGTACGTGTGTGTGTGTGTGTGTGTGTGTGTATATATATACACACACATATATAAAATTTACATATGTATGTATATGTACAATTACATATTCATATATACATATATACAGAGTTGGCCAAAATATTGTATACACACTTCAGGAAAAGAGAAACTTGCATAAATCTTTTAATTTGTATTAAAATGATGTACTTAATGTACTATCATGCATATAGATGCTTGTAGAGGCCAAAGGTTGATGTGTGAATCTCATGATGTCTGCATACATTTGTTATTAAAATATCAATGTAAGCTCTTCTTTTTGTTTTTCAGATTCTATATACACATATTATGTATATGTGTATATATATATGTTCTAGATACCAGCCCCATGTGATGTCACAAAGGGCAACATAAACAATAACACCCCAAACCAGGTGTTCCTTCCGCGATCTGAGACCAGCTTATCTATTTTTTAAGCTGAAATGAAGCAGTATTCCTTGTGGGAGTATAACCAGAGAACGCACTGTTTTGTGGAGATCAACACAGTGTTCTGAATAATTGATTGTGTGGGGCCGCTCCATTCCAGTCTGGGATAAAAACACAACTCTGTGGTGGATATTATATCGAATGTTTAGGGCTGAAGAGACCCCGCCATACTTCCTTACCGTATGAGAGATTTGCTGACAGTGTTACATAATGTTACGGCCCTCGTTGTTGCAATCTGTCAGACTGATGGATGGCACTCTATTTTCCACCACCAGGAACAAACGAGGGGTTGTTGTGCATCTTCTGAGCTTTTAACGTGTATATGTTAAAATGATCGTTATGAGCCCTTTGATCTTGGCACGACAGAATTAAGAAGGTAACCCATACGCCAGGTGGAACGCTTCCCAAGTCTATTGGATTTATTCCATGTCTTGTAGAAGCCCTTGGAAAGCATGCCAAATTGAAAATCTTCCTTTAAAAAGAAAAGTGTTAAGCCAGCTAGCAACTGCATGTGCCTTCTTTTTGAAGAGAGTATACGTAAAAAAGTGCTATGCTGCAATGCGTTGTACTAAATTTCAGTCCAAACCAGAAAGGAGTAAGGCAAAAAAAAAAACAACATTTCATTTCTAGAACCAAAAGCCTCTTGTTCTGTTCTTTGTTTTTCTTTTAGAGCAACAATTATAAAAACAGTTCTGCTGCAACTGCTGCATCTAAGCTAATCTCTTTAGCAACAGCAAAGCTTGCAGTCTCTTCCTGCCTTTCTTATCACTCTTTACATTGAAAGGCAGCTAGCAGCAGCCCTCGCCAGCTGGTTTAGTTGCAGCTAGAGAGAAGCTGTTTGCTGTCTCAAAGCAAAGACGGACTAAAAAAAACCCTCAAACCTTGAGACTGTAGCTGTTTAAAGTCCATGACATTTAAGGATGCTTTCTGAATGTCAAAGTTTATGACCATGAGAGTCCGTTCATTAAAACTACCCTGAGAAGCTGACCTGCTTATTTATTCATTGTATGTCATACTTTGGTCTGCCCGAACATTTCACCACTTTACATATCTGCTTTTGATGTGATTCTTTTTTTTTTTTTTTTTTTTTAAACACATCTTTACCTGACACCTCCTCCCCCATTAATCCTAGTTACTGTTCCTTTTTATTTGGAAAGCAACTGCAGCTGTAATTGGCTCTTCCGCCAGTGATGACTTTATAAATCTCCACTTTTGTTAAATGAATGATGCTGTGGAGAATTGGCGCAGACAAAGCACCGAGCGTTGGGTATACAACTGTGAATTCCGCAAACAGCTGCTCTCGTCCTGGCGCGTATCCAGACTCACAATAAAATAGAGGAGACTCTGGGGTCTTTTCACGACCCTCTGGCGTTCTCACTTTCATTCTCATCAAATGTATACTCTGAGGAGGGATTAAAACACGTCTCCCAGGCCTTAGCGTGTCACGTCATACAGCACCACTTTCCTTTACCCCGACACATTTGCGTATCCAGTAGCTGCACTATAATGTTAAAGGCAGCCTTTTTTCTCAACCTCTGCAGTGGAAATGCCATAGTGTGTGCGTAAGAGAGAGACAATACAAAGATTTGCCTTTTACAGCCACATGCACCTAATTAGTGCAGCACTGTGAGTCTGCAGGGGTGCAACTTTAGCTTTGTTAGGGAGTGGATACCTCAGCGAAAACCAAATTAATGTACTCCACTGAACATTGTCAACAGATGACACATGGTTTATTTTCCAGTATTTTTTTTTTTTATTTTTTTAAATTAGACTCGACTATTTATCTTACCCTTTAAGGGGGGGAGAGAGAGAGAGAGAGAGAAAAAAAAAAAAAAAAAAAAAAAATCACGTTTGCATGGTGACCAGCAGATGTCAGAAGTGCTCCTCAGTACCAGGGCGCCCCCCGCCAACTGCTGCAATGTCCCATTATTGTCTCCCAGCTTCTTTCATCGCCTGTTTTACATGTAACACGGATGTTTGGACTCATGATGTAGGCTCAAGCTCAAGCGGTTTTCTTCTTTTTGATGGATACTGTTAGGGTGTGTAAATAATTCAATGCAAATGAGGGGCTCCTCCGTCTGCTCGCGCCTGCCGCTCCTCTTCGCGCGCCCCGGCAGTTTAGCAGTTACTGGAAAAAAAGTGGCTGCAAAAACGCATGCGGAGCTCCAGCCGTGCATGACATTAGGAGGCAGAACGGGAGCGCGCGCGCACGCGCGTCTGTCAGGAGGTGGGGGCACCGATCATCTGATTGAGGAGCGGTGGTTCGCTGACTGAGAGGCCTGAAAGGGGGGATAGAGTGCAGTCAAGGAGGAGGGCAACAGCTGGACGGACCGACAGAGAGACGGACTGACTCACAGTCAATGCAACAAACAGGGGGAGGCAGCGGCGGCGGTGGCAGCGTATGGATAATGGCGTGGTGGTGTTAGACATGAAAAGCAGAAACAATGCAAATAGCCCTCACTCTCCGGCAGTTACCATGACGACCGAACCACCTGAAGTTGGAGGTAAGTCCCAGGAGATGGAGGCGGAGGGGAGGAGAGGGGAGGCAGGACAAGAGGGATGCATGCGTCCTGTTTTTTTATTTATTTATTTATTTTTTACCCCACAGTTTGGCAGGTCCTCCATATATTCCTACGATGCACAACCAAGACGTCCAAACACTGTTCTGCGAAGGCATCCCACCTCCCCGGGGAGGTGGCGAAGCTCAATTTAAGAGGCAACCGAGAGGCCTGGAAAACAGGAAGGAATTCCATATCATAGCAGCACCCACTCACCCCCTCCTCCACCTGTGTTTATTTATTTATTAAAAGCCTCAGCTCTGCCTCGCTGCTCTCCCTCGGCTGCCCCGCCTCCCCATGTGCCGCACGTGGAACAGATTCCCTTTGATACGGCTAAAGAGGAGGTTCCTCGGCGCGGGAGGTGGTCAGGTATCCGCTCCGAACCCCAAGGTGGCCTCACTTTGAAGGCTGTCTGATGCTGTGGGCGGCGCCGCATCCGGCTGGATTCTCTCCCTTCCACTGAATTGCTTCACAACCAGCCATTTCACTCTTTCTTTCTGCTCCCCCCTCCCCCTCTCCCGCTCCAAAGTGCACACAGTCAGCATTGCACCACAGACCTGCCTCCGTCAGAGGGGATAGAAAGCCCCAAAAAAGGACTCTGGGCTTTGTTTTGCTGTCTGTGTTGATGACGCGCAAAGGAAAAAGTAAACTTTCATATTTTTGCAGCACGTGTAACTGTAGAAGTACAGATCTCTTATTATCCCCCCTTTTCAAACGTATAATTTTCAGCCTTGACTCCACTGGAGCAGCCGGGCAATATTAATTCTACCAACAAAAAAAAAAAAAAAACCTCCACAAATAAAAAAACCCCCAGCATATTTAGCCCCATAAAAACACATGGTTACAGCTTCCCCCTTAATGTCAAGCTGCAATGTCTTATCTTGTTAGGGGTATCGTGGTCCTCAATGACATCACAAAGGGCTGAGCCATGTGTTTCAGCAGACAAAAAAAACAATAGATTTTTTTTTTATTCCCCAGTCGTGAGAGTCAACAGGTTGGTGCCACACAGCGTTGGGCAAGACCAGTAAAGGGAACTTTGTAGACCCTGTAAAGACATTTAGTATGAAGACTTAGATAGACTCAGAATTTCATTAGATTTTTTCCACATGGCTTTATAATTGCCGTTACAGCATGCTCACAATAAGTGGACGCACAATTAAAATCCCCAGGCTGATAAACACAGTGGGTGGACTATTAGTCCATTCACCCCGCTGGACGCCTTCCTGGCTCGGGATCTCATGCAAAATGAGAAATTGCAGTATCGACATGGCAATTAATTACCGGGCGGCACCTATCGTCATGAAGCTAAATTTTAATTACTCATTTCTGCGCGGTTGTGGCCGGAGCCGCGGCGCACAAAAGATAATTTGCCTTTTTTTTTTTCTTTTCACCGGCGGTTGCGCGCGGCGAGCAGCAGGCGTGGGCCGGGGGGGCCACGTGCAGCCGATTTTTTGTACTTTTTTTTTTTGTGACAATCGGACCATAATTATGTGCAGGGACGCAGCCAGGCACGACATGGCCCGATGTCATTAACTTGCAGCCCACCTCGGACTGTAAGGGACTGGGGAAGGGGTGTCATTATTTTCTATTATTCCGAGAGGAACACAAATCCAAATGAGCAAAGATTAAAAAAAAGAAGAGAGAGAGAGAGAGAGAGAGAGAGAGAGGGAGAGAGAGAGAGAGAGAGCGGGAGTGAGAGAGTAACTAAGCTTAATGCTCCGGGCTTAGCCAGCTGTTTGACATTCAGCAGTTAAACCTTGCCGTAGTGAAAGGAGTGGGGTCACAGGGATAATATTGCTTGAAGAACAACGTGAAATTTCATTAGGTTCGCTAATGCCTCGCTGACATTCGTGATAAATCCTCCGCTCCTTGCTAATGGGTGCTAAGGAAGCGGATATCTGGCCCGCGGTAACCGTACCATGTCTGATGGCACGCCGTCCGGGGATTTGGCTGGAATTCAGGGCTGCTGGCGAAACATGTTGCCGCACGCGGGCTGCGGCGGCTTTTCCCAATCAGCAAAACAAGATACCGGGGGGGGGGGGGGGGGGGGGGGGCTCTGTTGTTTTTTTTTCTCCATTCACCCGCTGCATGTCGTCGAACACAGCGACAAATCCAGTCTTGGCACAGAATGAAACTGTGCCTCGCGTGCGGAGCCGTCGAGCGGTGCCTGCTGGACTGTGTGTGACACCTTATACAGGATTCAGGACAGGCATTTTGGAATTGCGGATGAATATTTCATGGTCTGATGGACTGGGATCCAGCCTGAAATGATGTCGGCGCTGCCGCTGCCCCCTCTCTAAATGTCAATGCTGAGCGATCTGAGATTTTGTCGATGTTTCCTGAAAAGGAGCGCCAAGACGTCTATAAAGAGCTGAGAGGCGGACTGATTGTCTTACATATAAGTGCTGATGCCATACTTTTATATTTTATTCTTTTTTTTTTTGATGCATTACATTTTTTTTTTTCAGATGTCAAGGGCAGATGCAGCATGGGTTTCTCTCCAGGCCGAAAAGCAGTGAATGTACAGTCCATCAAGCTCACAGCCAGCGTGGAAACATCAGTCTGAGGGCATTTAATATTTGGATTGTCTCCAGAACTCCATCCATTAATCATATCACTCCTGTTCTCCAACAGCTCCACTGGCTTCCTGTCAAATTTCACATGGACTTTGAAATCCTGCCTCCCCACATTCAAGGCCATCCACAATATCGACTTACGTATGTGCATAGTGTGGCGGAATCAAGATGGAACACAAGAATCTTATTTGTAACATTGCCAGCGAAGGATTTGACTGAGTTTCGGAGATATTGTGATTTACTGAGAAGAAAAACTGTGGAACCTTTGTTTGAAAAAAAAACAAAAAAAAACCAACAACTTTTTTCAGCTTGAAACTCACATTCTCTTAAAAACACATCTAATTATCGGTTAGAAAAATAGTTTTCTGTGCCAACAGTTGCCCCCTTGAAGGTTTGGAGGTGCCTCGTTTCGTCCCGACGCAGGTTCGTATCTCTGTTTGACTTGGCAAACCGGAGCTGCCGCACGTCGGGTTCACAGTGACGGCTTTTAATTGGACCTGCAGGGAGTCGAGTTCGAGTGCTTCCTCAGCGGTGGTGGCGCTGGAGCGCAGGTGCGCGATGACTAGCGGAGCCTCGCCGCTAAATACCTTGTCGTGCTTCCACATTATTTAAAGTAGGTCATTATGGTAATTTAGAAATGAATATTCACCATAGTGTCCCTTAATCAACACCTACGCCTGCACCTGCCCCGCCCCCCACCATTGTATTTTTTATTTACACATCCACACAGAAAGGTGTCCCCCCCCACACACACCTTTTATTGGAACTCACTCCCCGAGCACTTCAAAGCATTTTAGCTTCAGCGCTAGCGCTCAGATTTACTCCTTCAGCTTTGATTTTTGTTAAAAAAAAATAAAAAAATAAAAAACACACTGAAAGGAGGGAAGTAAAACCAAAGAAATGCATGTTCTTATGTATATTCTTTCCCCATGCCGTGTACCGCACTGGGAATATCCTTCTTTATAAAGCAGTGCATCATGGTACCTTGTTTGTCGCTGGTATTGATCCTCATAATCAATATGAATTAATGTGCGCATCTGTGCCCTGCTCTGAACCGCCTTTCATCTATGAGCTCTCACGCCGCAAAATATTTTGCTCTTGAAATTGGAAAAATCTAAGGCGAGGTGTCCTCTTCGGTCGGCGGTGTATATATAGAAGTGTATGTGTGTGTGTGTCTGTGTCTGTGTGTGTGTGTGTGTGTGTGTGTGTGTGTGTGTGTTAGCCATCCATTTGGAAACTTTGACTGTGCCGACGCACTCAGTCCCTGATGTTTCCTCGCCAAATTGAACCACTCGGTGCCTCCTGTGAGAGCGAAGTGTCGCCTCGGCTTCTAATTTAGACTGTTAAACTTGCTCCCCTCCTCTCCCCCCCCCAACCCCGCCGGAGGGTGGGCGGCCACTGACACACAAGATTGATTTTTATCATGGCGGAGCCCCGAAGTGTGTGTTTTTGCGGAGCGAGTGTGCAAGCGGAACAAAGGTGCCCCCCCCCCCCCCCCCCTTTGGCGCCCGTCCGCCGGGATTCCGAACGGCGCTCGCCATCTGCCGCCGCCAACAGTCGATACAATCCCGGAGCATCATGTACGGCCCTCCCGATATCTCCGCCCCTGATTGAATGGAAAGGTCACAGACGGCTATCTAGAGTAAGCAGCCAATCAGCATGCACGCGATTGGAAAAATGCCAATACCTCATCAAGTTCTTTAAACGGTCACGGCGGCGACATTAGTCCCGGGCCGCACGCTTGGATAAACCCAGCGTGAGCGAAGCGTGGTGCATGATGATGATGAAGAAGAAGAGGAGTCCGGACTAAATATAAGACAAGTACAGCAGTGCGGTGAAAACCCGACCATTTGTGTCCCGGGGGGGGAAGCGATGCAGAGCGATGGTGGTGCTGGTGGTCGTGAAGACGTCGAGTGTTTGGCTCATTTGTGAGAGGGATGAGGTTCTGCTTTGAGGTGCCGCAGTTCAACCTCTCGGCCCCCACAGCCTCCGCTGAAACTGGGAACTCAGTCTCGACATTATTTAACCTTCTCTGCTCCTGCAGTCGAGGCATCGCCAACCGGAACAAACAGGCTGGAACGAGTGATAAGGTTATGGATATTGAATTTCTTGATGATTAAATTCTTAAGATATTGCCGTCTGGGAGTCGGAGATCCGTTCGTCATTTGCAAGTCTGAATCAAGCCGAACCCAACAAAAACACCTCCACTGTACGATCGAACGCTGCGGCTGTCAAAAGGCTTGCGTTTTTCCCATAATTCAATTTTTTTTTATGCCTGGTTGCGTTGATGCATGTTTGTGCTTTTTGTGTCTCCTGCTTTTGCTTCTGCTCACGATTTTGTTTTACAGGAAAAGCGCTTCATTTTTCGATTTATTTGTCTTGGTGGCACGTGGGCGGATTATTAATCCGTTTAATGAGATTAGAATCAGACGGAAAACGGGCAAAAAAGAAAGCTGTGCTGCAGGTTTGAGGATGAAAACGAAAGGAAAGGAAACCCACGGACGCAAGCGTGCATCATCAAACACGCACCCCGACTCGACACTTGACGACCGTTACATGAGTAAAAAAAAACCCAAACGCTCCACGTAAACATCTGCCAATTAAGGCGCTGGACGTCGTCAGACAGTGGATACCCCAAAGCAACCGAGCAAGATCAATTCCGCATGACAAGGTGCTCGGATAATGCCAGGAGTCTGGGGCTCATCTCGTTCAGCCGAGCATGAAGGGTGCCAGCATTAGTAAACCACCAGAAACAGTGTGTGTGTGTGTGTGTGTGTGTGTGTGTGTGTGTGTGTGTGTGTGTGTGTGGGTGGGTGGGGGCACAAGACAGAGAGAATGTAAAGAATGATTTATCAGAGGAAATAGTTGGTAATGGTCGGAGGGGAGGGAGGTGGTGGTGGTGGTGGTGGTGGGGGTTAGTAGTCAAGTCCCTCTGGCCTGGTCTGCATTTCACACCCCTGTGATGGAGCTGTCACGAGGCGGCGCCACTCGGATGATATGATCCTCAGGGGGACGCTCAGTTTTAATTTGGGTGTCAGGGGGGAAATGATTGACTTCTATTGTTTGTTTGCGTGCGTGCGGGTGCTCGCGAGAGCACATTCATCGGCAGCCGTCGCCGTCCGTCCCGCCGCTGTGAAAACGCTCCAAATCCCTCCAAATAAAATGTGTGTGCGTTTTTTTTTTTAATTATCTTGGATTATTAACGGCTTATCTTTTAAATTTGGCATTAAAAGCCCAACAGGGTTCTTCGTTTGTCTTCGTTTTCCGTGATAAAACAGGGAAGCGGTATGTGAGGCTGAAATCCATGATTTCTACAGAAAGATCAAGATTATTGAGCGGAAAAACTGAAAGGTATTTTCCGAATGTCAGTTAAACACGCTTGCGAAATGACTGATGGTGATGTGCAACATCGCTCCCTGTGGCGTTAATTCATCCCCAGACGCCTGGATGTCCTTAATGCTGTCAGATTGATTTCCACTATGGCTACTTGATGAACACAGCCCAGTCATTCGTTGTTAAAAAAGAAATCTCTTATAATAGATAGCACGTCTCCTCCTCCGTCCACCAGTATTGTTGGGATTACTCCATAAAAGTAATCCAACTACCGATTTCTCCTTAAAAAGTAATCGAAGTACTTCTTTAACTACTTTGTTTTATACCCTGTTTAGTAATTACTAATCAATTACTAATTACTTTAGTTAAAAAAAATGATAAAGTAACAGTTGAGAATGTCTTGTTTACTGCACATAACGTACAACGATCCAACAATATTCTTTCATTTAGGCGAGATGAACTCAAAATAATGTTTGTATTTCTGGCTTGTTCTGGTTGCGTCGTCGCATATCACTGACGTTGGATGCACGGCTGCATCATCAATCTGCGATATTGTTTTCGGTTGTTTTTCTAAATTTCAGACCTTTTTTGCTTGCAAAACATTTCAGAGCAGCAATGGAATCGTTACTTGAGTAATTATAATATAATTACCAGTTTTGCCAGAGTAATCCCATTACATTACTGTGTTACTAAAAAAGTAGTTTAATTACAGTAGGGGATTACATAGTAATAGATTACTTGGCAATGCTGCTGCCCACACATAGAATACCGGATCACATGGCCCAGTCTCGTGAGGCAGCTTGCCGACTACTTTGACAGAAGTAACCTTTTCACCGCTGCCCTGGCCTCTGTTTACGCTTCCAACTCTGCGCAGGATGAGGGAAAAAGGCACCACTGTCTCACAACTCTCGGAAAACCCTTCTGGTTTTTCCTTTTACCCAACACGCAGCAGAGGCATTATTATATATCAATATCCAGGTTATCCATTAATCATGCATACTATCCCTCCCGCCCTTAGCCTGCACAGCTGGAGGGGCGCAGTGAGATCTTGTTTTAACCCTTCTGCACGGCGTTATTGCTCATCAGCGTGGCTGCGCCCGCAGTCGGTTAGTGTTGCAGCTGCATTTCTCGGCGCGGACGGCCGCGAAGACGCACAGCTGGCTGCGGACCTCGTATGCACGCCGGGAGGAGTTTGCTAGAACGGTGCATACGGTCAGGGGAGCTCAACGGGAGTTGGCCTCTCTTCCACGAGCGAGTCCTCAGCTGATAAATAGACTTTGCCATCAGAGGAAGCCTCATATCCCTCTTGAACAAATAGGCGGTGCAAACAGGCTTTTCATTCGAACGGCCCGACTCACCCGCCGCAAAGGAAAGCAACAGTCTGGGAAGCGAGCGCCCACTGTTAACGCAGACACATCTTGGGTGCCTCGGCCAGCGCCTGCCCTGATGAGAGTAAACAGGAGTACGTTTGAAAAGGTTTTGTAATTACGTGCAAGCGCGAAAGACCCAACACAAAGGGAAGACGGCGCTCGCTCGCCGAGCCTTTAATGCTGTTATTAAAGCTTCCCTGGAAGGCGTAAATATCGACCTGAGCGTGGACTCCTTCACAGACCAGTGCACTTTGCTGTCCCGCCCTGCCGGTGCCATCAAATCAATCAACCTTTCTAATTAACTGCATCCAAATAAGGCAAGCGTCTCGGCCGCCTCAGAAAGGAGCCCTGGTCCGCATCGCTCACGCAGGAAGCTCCGCCGTGCCCTCCGCTCCCCTTTTCTGCCTCCTCACCGCCGGTCGCCCTCACAAGGTGATCACACCCCGGCAGTCTGAGTGAAGGTTTTGCCACAGAGGATCGCGTTTGTCCTTTATTTGAAGGAGAGCTGCCTTTCTTGAAAGAATCATTTGGGCAAAACTGAAATTTCACCCATTTTCTCCAGATTTACAGGCTTCGGTGCAATGTGCATAAGCGTTCTCGAGTTTCGCAGAGGGAGAGAAATCCACCCAAGAAAAGCCTCTTGTGGGAAAGGACTCCAAATTTTACCAAGAAAATAATGTGCCCTCGTCCTGCTCGAGCGGCATCCAAGTGTCCAATTTATCTTGAAATATTAAAACCATGTGTTTGGTGGGAAATATCCCCTGCAGCTACTGAGCCTGACGCGAATGCGGATCAGTCGCTAGTCCTCTGGCCGTTGTTGTTACCATGGCAAGTTCGGGTAGCATGTCAAACTACTCTTTATACTCTAGTTAGCTCCCTGAAGCATAGTAAATGGGGGAGGGAACTTCGAAAATTTGAGTGAACTAAGCCCTCAGTGCTCCTCGTGTGAGGTTAGCAGGGTGTCTGCGAGAGATCTCTTTGTGCGAGCAGCAGCTACTCTCCACTCCATCTCAGCCGTTGCTGCCGGAACCGCTACCCGCCCTCAACCTTGTATTTTCTGAAAGCTCCCAGTACCATCAGGAGCCGCGGAGCCGGCGCTCCTCTCAGCGACGGCCCCGGGGGCACTTGGAGGCGATCCAGATGTGACTCCTCGCCAGCCAGCGACGAGATCGACCGCGGCGTCTTCTGGCATCTCGGGCGATTATCCCTCCGTCGGGCTCTCGTTTTCAGAACATACTCTGAAACAAAATCTGGTCCCCTCTCCCTGCACCCCGACTAAATCCTGGCATTAATTGAAAAGGCAAAGTGTAATCTGATTGGGCGAATGAGGACGAGTGGCTTAAAGATGGGAGATAGGAGAGACGAATCGCACGGTTCGGCAGGAGAAACGCAGAGGCTGGCCGGGATAATGGGGACGTGGGTTTGATCAGTGTGTTTGCCACTAATGGTGTGTTTTGGCAAGCGATTTTGGCCGAGCTCTTCCCCTCCCAGATGCAAACAGAAATTATTTTTCTCAGAAATGCATGTCTGGTTGAAAAAAAGAGACAGTTCTCAATATGTACCATAATTGCTTCTGGTAAGGGTTGCTAATGTATGCTGTAAAATAAGCAGTCGCTCGGAAAATGAGCTGAGCAGAATGCACATGTGCACATTTTTCACATCTAATGGTTTGAATGTCCTGAATGGACTTGCAACTTGCAGTGCCATGCCACTATTGTGCCATTGTTGTTCTAACTGAGCTGTGAATGAACAAATCACTCAGTTGTCCACAGTTGCCTGGCATCACTGACTGAGTGATTCCAATCAAAACTCAGATTCTCTTTGGTGAGTGACAAACATAAACTCTAGTTAGCAAAAAAATAATCCAGTTTTGGCCCTGCGATGAACTGGCGACTTGTCCAGAGTGTCACCCTGCCTTCGCCCTAAGACAGCTGGGATAGGCTCCAGCAGACCCCCGTGACCCTGAATAGGAATAAGCGGGTATAGAAGATGAATGAATGAATGAATGAATAATCCAGTTTTCTATTATGCATTATTATAAAAAAAATAAAAAAAACAGTTATTGATGCTACTTGGCAATCCAGTAACTGCAGCACACAGCAATGTTTGACTTTGTGATACTAAGGTCCTGTCCACACGAGAACTTTTTTTGGGGGAAACGGTAAAGTATTTAACCGTTACGGCGTTTCGTCCATATGGCAACGGCGTTTTGAGTCCCCCAAAATTTTTTAGTATTTTTCAGTATTTTTTGAAAAACAGGTCCCAGAGTGGGAAAATCTGACAGCGCCGTTTCGTCGTTGTCACATCGTTGCCGTCTGGACAGTGAAAACGGCTTCTCCATGTAAAACGATGACGTCATCGCACCGTCACCGTCATGTGACCGGAAAAAACAAGGCATGCAATGCGGCAGCAGCGGCACAAACACAGCGAGCGGAGTTGTCTTTGTATTGCAGGCGCTTCAAGATTTGTTGGCAATATTACTACAAAACCTCACAAAACCTCAGACTCACTTTTTTCCCGCTACTCGCCGTTTTTGTTTTCTGTGTGTTTAGTGTGTAGCGGAAATGCCCTCTTTCTAAATCTTTGGTCCGGTGGCTGTGTCAGCGTCTGTTAACAGCGCCACGTTTCGGTGTGGCATACGCATTACTTCGTTTTCACCCACCGCTCCGTCTCCATCTGCCAGCGTGTGGACGTGACTTTTTTCGACCCCGGGAAAGAAAAAAAACGTCAACGTTCCCGTGTGGACAGGGCCTAAGAATTTGGTTCAATCACTGTCTCCCACTGACTCTGGCTAATTATCCACACCTGCCAAAACTTCAATAGGATTAATGGAAATGGGGAAGGTAGCCAGCACAACACGCACGCTGGGCTGCTACTCAAACCATGTGATTCCAACACGCTGCAATGTTTTTTTTATTTGTTTTTTTTTTTTTTTTTAAAGCAACCTTGCAAATGTTGCATGAGTCTGCAAACCTGCTTCCCGTTCAAGGCAAAAGCAAGTCCGTGCAGTTTAACCTGCACACACTCTCTCCCGGGTATAATGAGGAAAGAAATGCATCTCTTAAGAATCTTTTTAAACTCAAGAACTCCACTACGGAATCATTTCACCTGCGACTTGAGAGTAGTGAGATACTATAATTGGACTGTGGATAATTTAGGGGTTTGCTTAATTAATGCGGGAGTCAGGGCAGATGTTGATGAATAAGATTTCTGCAGGGAGGACAGCGTTCTGAGAAGAATATCTTAGAGCAACGGGCGCTAATTAAAAACATCAGGATCGGAGTCAGGGAGTGAGAATAATCTTTGTGTATTTTTGGCTGCGCTGCGATTCGTGTTTGTCCCTTTAAAGTTTCTCACAGGGAAAACTATGACATACATTTTAGATTGTGTTCCATATTCAACATGCCTATTATCCCTCATCAGTAGCTGATTTGATGCCTGGATGGCGGCGTGTTCCGGCTAAACAAGATTAAAGGCTATGTTCTCATGTCTAACTTGTCTTGTATGAAGTGTCTGACTATCATGTTTAAACGGTTGATCACAGAGGTGAGCACAGCATATCATGATATAAAACTCCAATCTTGATGGAACGTTTCCAATGTGTCCCATGCTTTTTTTTTTTGACAGGAAGCAGGCCTTATTTCATTTCCTCAAGGTTTAAAACATTTCAGTTTGGCAGCATGCCATAGTTTTTTTTCCTCCTCTCCTCTTTTTTCTTCTTCCTGTGAGCTATTTAACAGTGAACATATGCATTATTCATTTAAAAAAAAAAAAAATTAAATAAATAAAAAGCCACATTCTCCGAGCGCATCATGCCTTGCGGGGGAAGGCTGTTTATTTCTTATTAAAATAATCTCTCAATAGGAGAAAAGTTGTCCATGTGCGAAATCTGATTCCCTGGCAGTGCACCAGAGTGCAGAGGAGTATCGCCGAGCGACGGACGGAGACATGCGGTGGGGGAGGGTGGGGTGGGGAGGGGGACAATACGATCAGAGGGTATCTCTTCTTATAGCTTATGAAACAAGACCAACGGGCTCCCGCTGCCGCGGATGACGGCTAATTGCGGACACAAAGCACTTTACAATCATTACCGTGACTACGCGACCTTTCGCCGGCACTTGTCCTGCGTGTGATCTCCGAGTCGGAAGCGGTGAGTGGGGGTGGGGGGGTCGGGGGGGGTCTATTCTAGTCGTTTTTGCTTATAAAGCTCGTTTCACTCTGTCGCGCTCCAGCCCTCTTCATCACTGCAGCGTGGGACCGGTGCGAATCGCTGCACGCGTGTGCGTCCATGTGTGTCCTCGAGTGTGGGCGTAAGCAGTGTGCACAACAAAGTTGCCATACCTAATAGCCTTCTCGGACTCCCCCGGGGTACGCGCCCCTATCCCGAGACTTATTCACGGTGCAGTTTTAACAAGCACTGTCGATGTCGAGCCATTGAGAGCCGCGCGAGATTGCAGTCAATGGCAATTTCATGTGCCACACAGAGTGCAAATGAGCTCTGCAAATATTACCGGGGCCCTCAATCTCTGTCAGTGACAGCGGGAAGGCTCAGGCACAATGGCCACAGGCTGCAGGTAGCTGATACTATTGTGGCTGCAGCCCGAGAGAGCAGACTGTAACAACCCAGACCCGCACTCGCAATTTAAAATAGCTAAAAGTGTTGTCATTGTTTACTGAATATCATGAAATGGCAAATTTGTGTGATTGTTTAAATTGAAAAGATGAGAGGATTCAAAAGCCTTGTTTGGCCGTGTCCTGCCGAGGATGATTTTGGGAAATGAAAAAGAAAAGAAAGTCATCCAGAAAATACATTTCCTGGGTAACTGTAGTTGGTATTTTTTTTTTTTCCTTCGTTTAACCACATATTTCTACCAAACAAGTCACTCATTAAATTTCATACTAAAGCTACATTCAAAATGATGCGAAACAGGGCACTGGGACGGTGTATATATGCATACTGTATACGTGCATGCAGACTTTTTTCCATTCTGATTCAAATCATCCCTCCTCTTATCCTGGAATTTTACGATGTCATGTCAGCATGGTCTATTCCGATCTGGCGTTTACAAGTGTCACTGTATCCATTCAGAAAAGACTTTTCTCAGCCCTGCGATTAACACAGCAGATTAATCGCAACATCAAGCGACTCTTCAGATATGGAGATCTATCGTCTGACCTTCAGAGCTGTCAAGTGCGCCCTGTCATCATTAATGAGCTTCACAGGTGCAGAGCGCAGTGTCATATTGCCACAACATGTGCGACCAAAACAAACCGTCTCTCTGTAGTGGCCTTCACTGCAGTGACCACTGGACCTCTACTGTGCAAAACAAAGATACTGAAGATACTACAGGACCGTCACTGTTTTGTAGATGATGTCAAGTGATAAAGTAAGTCCATTACATATGGTATGGTATTTTAACAGTATGTTCCGTTTTTGTCCTTTATGACCTCGTAGTTGGAAGCTGAATGTATTTATTTACATGCGTGATCACGATCGGGTAGCCGTCCAGGACAATAAACTAAGATCGGAGGAGCAATACAAACAGAGTGCTTCAGATGTCATTTTGCTGCCAGTTCTGCATATGGCAATTTTACCCCCCTCAAGTCTAATTAGGTCAATGTTGCATGTAGCTAATTTAAATTGGTTGAGTTTTTATTGGTTAAAGAGTTTGGGGCTGCTGGCCGTGGCTTTAAATTATTCACGTTGCCATGCTGGTAGAAAATGGGAATATACACAACACCTGAAAAAAGGACGCAATGAACTAATGTAAAGGAAAAAATAATTATATTATATTTTCATTGATAACAAAGATTGCATACAGTATTAGCTGACAAACTGGTTTAAAACTTCTCCTTGTGACACAAGTCTGCATTTTGCAGCCTTTCACTTTTGATTAAAGTCATTGACAGAAGCTGCAGTACCGCATCTGTTGTATAAGCAACTTTGGTCGTTCATCTCAAGCTATATATACTAACACCCTCAAAACATCGGGACATAATCCCTCCATTATCCCTGCATGTCCAGAAATACCCTCACCTAGTACCTGCTGAATTATATATATATAAAAAAGGGGCCTAGTTCAGACGTCAGGCATTCGCAAATGAAACCATGTTCCTCCACCTTCGATATGACAGCGTAGCAAGGGAGGTGATGGGGGCGAGGGCCGCGGGTAGATCAGAGGGAATAAGAAGGAAGGGCATGTGAAAGCAGAGACCTCTGAGAGAAGGGGGGTCGGCGGGAGGAGGCGATGGCGGGATAAACCCACTTCATGAATTAACAAAGCCGCGGTAATGGAGTCTAAGGTCTCGCTGCTATTTGCGATGGAGGCAGCCATGCATTCACTCTCCACTTATTAGGAGAGGATGGGGGGGAGACACAGTTCTTTTGATTAATACGCCCTTTCTCCGCGGTGTCGGTGGGGAGTGGAGCGGACAAGCAGCAAGGGAGGAGGGCGGGAATAGGTGGGAGGGCAGGGAAGAGGGAGAGAAAACTATACCTGGAAACAGGCTGACTCACTCGCGGCAGGACAATCGCAGAGATTTAGCGGGCGGCCAGATTAGCAACACAAGAGGCAGGCAGGGCGAAACAATGGCCGTGACTCATAATGCTCCCGGGGGGGGGGGGGGGGGGGGTGCTTCTTGAGAAGCTGATTTAAAGTATTCTTTCTGACAGCCATGATACATACAATTGTTGTGCTGTTTAAAAAAAAAAAAAAAAAAAAAAAATCAAATCTACTCTTATGCAGTAAAATAAATGCTCACCCTGTACGGAAGACGTTGCACATCCATATTGTCAACCTCCAGCTCACAACGTTTTTTAGATGTCTTTCAAGCAGATTCCATGAAGTTTGGCGATATTCTGATGGAGATATTTGAGATACTGTGAGATACTTTGTCATTACTATGTCATTTGAGAAATGTTTCCCTCCGCTGACAGTTAGCGAAAATGACTTCTCCAGCTTCTATTAACGGTGGAGGGTATACACAAAAGCAGGGACAAAGAAGCAAGTCCTATATTCCTAAATAAAGAGTGCTGCTGAAGAGACTAATGCGGATGCGGTGACAGCTCTATCAGAATCAGAGGGCCGATTCTTCTTTCTATTCAGTGGTGAGACGTCAAACACATCAGCTGTGATAGATCTGTCGGGTCGGTCAAAGAGGAAGATTAGTGAGGACGCCGGGTGACATTTGCTCTGGAAGACTGAAGTGACACGTCAAAGAAGTTATGAAGCATGTCAACACTTGTTGACTGAACGGAAGAAGAAGACTCGGTCAGTTTGAACAAGAAGGAGAAAATAAAATTAAATGAAAAATTGAACCGAGGTCTTTTTTTTTTTTTTGGGTGGACAATATCTTGTTTTGCACTGTGGCATCTTCAGCGGCAACCCTCTTGACATGGATGTATTGCTGGACACAGAAGCTCTTCTGTCTGCTTAAAAGACGACCAAAATAAAAGTCAAGGTTATTCAAAAGCCTTTGTGAAGGCCTGCTATATTATAACTGATTGTTTTTCCAGCGACTAGTTTAACCAGGTTTGTTGAGCCTCAGCTGTAACACAACAACATTAGACCCGTATCCCAGACTCACGTTGCACAATGAAAACTGCAAATACACGGCAGTAATAAAGCTCCACGAGAGCTCTCTAGGCGTGTCGAGTCCAGGCAAGTTGTATTTTTCTGTGTTGCTGTTAGCCTGCGGAGTTGCTCTGACCCCTGCTTACACAATGGCAGCAGCTGCTAATGTGTGCCAGTGTCTGTTTCATTCAGCCCTCACTGCTTTTTCTTGTTTTGCTGAGGGAAGCTTCCCCCCCTTCATCCCTTCCCTCTTCCCCCAGACGCCCGTATTGATGCTCAGCAAACAATGTTCCGCAGGTCACTTCCAATCCCGTGACTGTGTGACACACCGAGGGAGCACTTTGGCAGAAACTCATTTAAGTGCTTGAAAACTGAAGGGAAAGGTTAGAACCTATCCCGCTTCTAAAGGACAACCTTAAAAACGCTGTCATGGAAGAATTTTGTGGATGTTTTCATTTTTCCCCTTTTCCCATTAGGAGTTTATGTTTTTTATTTATTTTTTTACTTTGCAGTGTCATTGCAATGGTGAACCACTTTCTCCTCAGGTAATACGACCAAGGCAAGACAATAGACAAGACATCAGTGGATCTGTTTTTTTTTTTTTTTTTTTGAACAGTTATGATCTGACATAAGCATAGAAAGTGAATCTCAACACTATCATTTGATGCAAGAGTTATAGTAGATTCTTCTTGTAGAAATTACTAGCACTTTTTATATGGCAACGTCCTCCACACATCACGTAATCAAAGATGTTTTTTTTCCCCCTTGCAGATTCAAGTGAGAGTTAATTGGGCGCCTCCATCCAAATGCTGGAGTGGTTTTGGATGGAGGTCTGTAATTTTCTGTTCACTGTCTGGCTATATATTTGGGTATTTGCAAGTGGGATGGAATGTTGTATTCAAAGCGAGCAGACATGAAGAACTTGGACTTGGACTATCAAGGTAAAATACTGTAAGGCGCTAAAGTGCGAATGTGCTACGGGGCTGTAATTTGTGTCAGTCAAGGATGCTCGGGTTAGAAAACATATATATATATATTTTTTTGTTGTATTATGACCAAACAAAACTCGCCACCATTCATTTCCCCCTGCCTCTCCTGTCACTGTTGCTGTTAAGAGTCGATCCAGTCGATGAAGTTGTCTCCCTTATTTATTCTGCAGCTTTTGCAGCGAAGAAAACACCTGACAATTCAATCTTGACTTTCATCTGTCATGCTAAGTGTTTTGGCAAAAACAGACTTGTGTTTGTGTAGCTGGGTGTGTGTGTGTGTGTGTGTGTGTGTGGTGTATACTTTATCATTACTTATTTATTTTCTATAAACGTGTCTGCAATGGCCCATAAATTTCACCTCAGTGGATGTTTTGCGGTGTGTGTGAGCAAAACTTGCCGAGGCCTTCAAATTAAAAGCACGCATCACTTCTGTTAGCAGTAATTTGGGATTTAGCTGAAAATGGCCAAAGTCAAGAGGGAGATGGGGAAGGTCTAGATTTTGCCTGGCTGAAGTTCAGTCAGATGAGTCCAGCAGCCTCACCACCTGTCTCCCACAGACCACTCTAACACATCTCTTTCATGTTCCTGGGAGGGAGGGGCAAGAGCAGTTACACGGAAACACAAAATTGAAAGTAAGGTTGTTGTTTTGGCTTCTCCCTCACTTTATTCAATTCCAGTTCTGTGGCTGGACCTAAAAAAATAAAACACTTTCAAAAGAAATACCTGCACCTTGGGTTGCCATGGGAACCATCCACTTGAAAATAGGCCGAGAGGAATGAAAGCTATGGGTGGAATATGGCTCCTTGATGTGGTTCTGGATGATATATGTTTCTGGGGGAACCTTAGAACCGGTTAGCATCTGGGTCCGCACTGCAACAGTCCCTTAAGCGCACATCGCCTTTTCACTTCGCCTCCAGTTTGAGGCAGAAAATGAACCCTGGACCACATCTGTCGGCGCTCCGCTGGTTGCTTCCTGTTGCAGCGCCCCGCACGCTCGCTGGGTCCGATGGGCTCGTTGCGGCTGGATGATGAATGAGTGTCTATTCCGTTTGACACGTTTGAGCATATTTACAGTACGGTGACAGCGACAAAGTGCCAGAACAAGGCGTGTTTATTACAGCCGGCGCCGAATGAAGTCTCGACAGAATGGCAACCTGACAGCTGTGACAGGGAGCCGCTTCACTTCCACGATTTACATATGCCAGAAGCCTTGACGGTGGCTGACAAGTTAGCGGCGGGGCGTGATTCTGGCTGGTTCAGGTGCAGCGTTCAGGTTCCCACGGAGGCGACGTTACAGCTCGTGTCGCCCTCTTACATAAATTTGTACCGTTGCCTTGTACCTTTAGACAATAAAACAGAGTCAAAAATTTTCTCAACCTTTGCGCCCCCGCTTTTTGCACTTTCAGCTGTCACTCTGAACGTGTGTGTCGCTCCCGCCATACATCCAACCTCCTCCGAGCCCTGAATTGTGCTGGTTGTTATTCAAAAGTCTTGCCATTTTTATTTTTTTTTTTCAGCTGCAATGCCCCTGCTGGAAAGACATTCCACAGCAGCTTTCATGTGAACCCCGGGGGACCTGAGGCTGTAAACATCGGCAAAACACTTTACCGCGCACGCAATCGTCACACCAACGCTCCGGCGCCGTTTTCCTCCATACGTTTGCTGCAGACTCGACGGCTTTGTAGACTTCAAGAATTTATCAAAGCGTAGTGGCAGCCGAGAAACAAACGGCGCGCTCGTAATGACACACTTCCGCGCAAAACGTTTTGCTTTTTCGAGTACAAGGGCGCACCAAGTGTGGTCGCACTGAGACACAAGTGCAAGTGCAGTCCTTGCACTCTCCAGGACACTTGAAACAGTTGAGGTTGGCGCGATGGACACTTCACGCCCAGGAGAGAATTGCTAACCTCTGTGAGCTTTTACACACAACATTAAAAATCTTGTTTACAGGCTGTTCAATGTGATTTCAATTAATTGTGAACTAAAGTAGAAAAGAAGAAAAGGTTGTGGTGAATAAAAACTGTCATCCATTGCTTCTGGTGAGTGCAAAATGCCTGTTTAAGTAAGTGAGAAAGTGCATGTTTCTGGTGTGGTAATAAGGAACATTAGTTGGGTATAATTAATACGTACTTACAGCTGTTGAGCCTTTGGAAAATTCTAGAAATGTTAAAAAAAAAAGCAATTTTACACAGCAAAGTGATTATGTGAGCTTAAAAGCTCCCGTTGATTGGCTACAATTACGCAAGTGGCTGGCAGTGAGGGGCTCATTTAGCATTATGTGACCTTGTCTCGGGGTGGATTCAATGGAACTCAGATTTAGATGTAAAGGTTGCATTCGGTTCAGATCCTGGCACAAAAAAGAGAAAAGAGAAAGAAAGGGAAATAAAAAGCCATAAATAATGTCTCTGCAGCGCGTCCTTAAACGCACCAACATTGAGCCTGGCCCAGTACTTCTTTAGCTGGGTTAATTGTGCTTTGGAAACCGTGTGGGTTTTCCACACACACACATTCACCGTTTACGTAAGCAGCATCTCCTTCTCCATTTGTTTGTGCGCTAGCGTGAGAACGCCATTGAGCGAGAGCGCCCGCGTCCATTTGATTCAGCATTTCCCCCTGAAATGATTCATAAATCGTCTCTGTTGCTGCTCCAATTATACGTGACTGACAGGGAGACGGCGCCAGGCTCAAGGGGGCCGGAGCCTCCGGCTGTGATCTGCATTCGATCTACCTTTCCTCGCCACGTCGGGGAGAGAAAGCGTTCACTTGGCTATATAGAGTGCGATGGTGGGGGGTGGGGGTCGAGAGGCGGAGGGGGGGGGGTCTCTTTTGATTGGTGGCCAGTACGTATGAGGACAGAAACGCGAACATGAAACGATCTCTCCTATGGTGTGAAATAATGCCAGAGCGAGGAAATAAAAAGAGATCTCAACAGGCTCCACACAAGAGAGAGAAAAAAAGGCTGCATCAGTATGCAGAGTCTTACTGTGAAAACGCTTGAAGAACGTTACAGCCATGGGAGATATTTTTATCACCCGCTCCTACTAAGAGCAGCTTCCACTGGACGTCTTAATATCGGCGTGCCTCCACAAGGTAAACAGACGGATGGCGGCCTGGTCGCCTGGTCCGGCGTGCAGACACACCAGGCAGAGGCAACTCACTCTGGACAACCGTGTGCCTGTAATTGGACGGTTCATTCATGAGCGTGAGTCACCCTCTCGCTGGTCGGAGGAAGCAGCAGACTAAAGGACTTTGCACACTGGGGGCGCGACGGATTAAAAAGGACTCGGAAATGCCAGACTGTAGCCGGGGAGTACGCTGCATCAAGAACATCTGGACCGGCGGCGCTGGGGGTGTGTTACGAAGCAAAGGTTTTGCTCTGTGATGCGCAAGTTCGTTCAGAAAACAAGGAACTCAGCATCGTCAGGTGATGATGAAAAAAAGAGGAGACCTTGGGATCATCACGAGTTCCATTGTCTCATCTGAATACATGGAAAATTCAGAATCATGTATAAACCAGAGAGTCACATAATACCTAGATTGACAACAACGTGGTACTCATAACCAGTACCAAAGCCATCTTGGTTACATTAGCCCAACCTAACAACAACTCAGCAACTCTGCTGCGTCCAGTACAGCAGCTCACAAACCACGACCGCCGAGTTATTCGGTGACACTTTGCCAAACACTGTCCTTCAAGTTATTTGTCTTTGCAGCATTGACATCAAATGGTTGCGGTGGCGTAGGCTGGGGTTGTGACGCGCCTCCTTTCCTTGAAACTCGAGAGGTTGATGCGTTTGGAAAATCAGAAAAATCGACCATCGCCTAAAAAAAAGAAAAAGTTTTTTTTTTTTGCAGGACACCTGATAAAAAAAAATTATATTGATGTGTGTGAAGGCCTTAAGAGAGAGGACAAAGGGGGAGAACTTTGGGGGAGGATGGAGGTCGAAGTCGGCTTCGTGGCCTCATCGCAGCAGGGAGTTGTGAAAGACTGAACAGTGCAAGTAAACGCATCAGCTGTGAGTGTTACTAATGTGCCAGACTTGGGTTTTGGTGCAGGGTCATTTTAATACCTACAGTGGAGAAGGTGGAGATGGTGACGCACATAAGAGACCTGTGCTGCTTTAAAGGTCCAGTGGGTAATATTTGTCCTGATTTACGATATTTATATTGGGAACAGCTTAACATACTTCCTGTAAATACATTCATTAAAAGCGTATACTAACAGTACAATAATTTGTTTTTCCTACCCATAGGTTCTTATTTATATGTAAGAATATACATCGACTAAACCAATGAAGAAGAAGGTGGACGAGGTATCTAGATTTGTGTTCGTGGGCCACCGTAGTTCTCTGGCAAGCTCGGGAGAGGGAGGGTGAGATTGTGAGCGCTGCACTCTAAAATGTAACCACTTTATGTTGCTGTTTTTCTCAAACTCTCCAAATATTCCACACTTTACCTTTAAACGCAGGATTGTTTGTTTGCTGATATTTAGATGGGATTGGATCTTGTAAAAATGTGTAGAACTCCTACTTAACGATGTGTGAAAAGGAGGAAACGACACAATTTTAGGTGTTGGTTCGGCAGAAATGAAAGAGAAAAAAGTTTTCACTTTTTTCAATTGCTCATCGATGCAGCTCTTTTTTTGCACTTTTCCAGCAGCACTCTGAACGCGCCCGTAATGCAATGTTGCCACTGGACATGTATGGCTCTCCAAGCCTCAGCTCTTTCTCGGGAAAGCTGGAAACTCATCAATCATGAATATTGCTCCCTCCTCCCACGCGCAAAACCCCAGCTGCATGTAGCAAGTCCAGGTGAATGGAGCGCACTCTAAGTCACTTAGAGGCATTCTGGGAAATTATTGTTATTCTTTAAAAAAGAAAAAAAGAGAAAGAGGGTTTTAAAAAAAATGCAGGCTGCTTCTTATCAAGCTGGAGAAATAAAAGCGGGGCTCTTATGAACATTAGCATATTCCTATCAGTGCTACATCAGGGTTATTTGTTACAGGCTAAGCCTCCTAATAGAATATATAGACTATATATAAGATCCAGTCACATTTAATGTCATGCATGCGCCTGTTTCTACCGCTGATCCCTGACCATGAAATGGATCCAGCGACGGGGAAGGGAAGATTATGACAAACGATAGCTGTGGTTAGCTTTAATGACTATAGATTGCCGATAATGGAAAAACAATCATAAATAATCAACTCACGGGACTGTGGCACGACACAGTCCTGGCAGTGCGATTTGTGATTATGTGATTATGATGCGCGCTGGCACTGACAAATGGTTTTCAGGGCAGGTGTCACATGTGGTCATCGCAACACTGTCTAACACACATAGGGGTGTTGTGATGGGCGTCGCGGTCAAGTGCGTTCGTTTTGCCCCATAATTCACATTAGGAAACGGCTTTAGACAAGCGTTCCTTGTTCTTTGTGAACAAACACGTCAACGCATTTTTCAGGGTTTTTTTATTTCATGATGATGAAGATGAATGTGAAAACCAGTCGATATCGTGTGATTAATTTTCTCAGGCTCACTCAAACTGTTCAAAATCCCAGCTCTCTTTGCTGTGTGGCTCATAAACTGGAGTCAGAGAGTCAAGTTTCTCATTATTAGGAGACGTGTACAGTCAGCGTTTCATGAAGAACACCCATGTTGATGTGTTGACTCGTCTTATTAACTGAGAACAACAGAAGAAACAGCAAATACCATGGCCGCTTCGGGCCTCGCATTGTTCCCTGCTTACCAGAGATTTTTTTCTTTCTCCTTGATGAACATGCGTTGTCTCCTTTCATGACGCTTTTTGTCTCTCTTGGTCTATGTAGGAGGCTTACATCATTATATACTGTGGTTCCCCTGCATTAGACAAATAGCTGAGTGAACCCCACAGAGCAAGGCCACGGGGGGACACTGAGATGAATTACGACCTGCAACGACGAACCCACTTCGTACAAGACGGAAATCTCACCTGAGCCGGAGCAGATCAGAATTCTTCAGTAGGTTGGGTTTACGTCACCCTTTCATTCTTTCAAGCCAATGTTTCCATGTGTACTCACAGGCACTTTATTAGCTACACCGTTAGCACAGGGCACCTAATAAAAAGTTAAGTGAATACGATTTTGGACAAGATATTTTTCTGTGGGAGTGCGACTGGACAGGAGTGAAAATCCACTCCTGTGTGCCACCCTCTTCTATAGAGCCTCTCGCAGGCAGAGTGAAACCGTGCAGCTGGAGACAGATGGAGCACACCTAGCGTAATCTGCTAGCAGCGTCCCTCCCCTCGAAAAAAATGCCGCTATTGTTTCATACCGCCGGAACACAAGCCACGATTTCAATCCCCGGTCCCACCAGAGTGTTCTACCTCTTCACCACCTCAATGTTTTCACCGCGCCGTCTTTGAAGTGGCGCCATGAATCTCTAATCTGCTGGGCCTGCTAACCGCCGTGCAGCGTGACTCATCCGGCGGCTCTCGCGGCGGCGCTCCCCGTGTGTTTGTTGTCGGCAAGCAGTGGGGGTGAAAGGGGTCCGCGCAACGAGAGGGAAACATTTGTCTTTGGGATAATCACGTCTAAGTGCACCTGATAACTTAAAGACCGCGGAGAAACCCCACCCCGCCCGTGACAGATTACACGTAATCTGTTTGCCGGCCATGTTTATGCACCGGCACTCCAAGGTTGGAGAGGTCGGGGCGCGGGGCTCTTGAAATTTGACACATCTGCAGAAAAATGTGTTTGCGGGCGATAACAAATTGTTTTGATTACGGCGCCGGCCGCTCGCGCGGGCCTGTCAAGGTGTACAGTCGCACGGCGTGACAGTCTCATCAAAGACCTCGAAACCATATCACATAAACTGCACATGTGGAATCGCCCGCAAGACTGAGCAATTCCAGCAGCTGAGAAGAGTAAGGTATTTTTTTTTTTTCTTGAAGTCATAATGTAGCATTACTTGGTGCTTCTTCACCTGAGTCCTTTTCGCCTTGCGCTCTTCCAATGTCTCCAACGAGCGAGATCAAAGGTGATCTTTGATGGGATGGACAATTCATTCCCAGACTGACAGGTGGGATACAGTGAGAGATGGCCATAACTCACACTCTCATCAACCTGTCAAAGGCACTTCGGGATCAATCGGCGCAGACAGAGCAGAAAACGAGCTCCCTGACAACCCGGGAGGTAAACAGCGACCGGAGGCGCAACGGCTCCTTTCAAAAAATGCTGGCTTTTGTCGAATGTTCCCTTAATTAAAATTGTGTTTTTCCCCCCTTCATAGAAATAAAATGTTTTTTTCATTGTTCCAGAATCTGTGTGCACATATATTTCCTATTATTGCCGGAATTCAATTGAAACGCGAGGAAGTAAACGGAGCGTGAACGCTTGTGCGGCTTTGCTTTCCCTTTTGTGAGTGCGCTGGCGTGTGTTGTAAAATGACAGTAACAAGATAAATGCGAGGCATTCTTGCTCCTCCTCGCCACTTCTGCCGCTTTCACTTTTCATAAATATGCACGACCTCAAATAGTGGCAAACGCCGCAGATTACGGAATGGAATTCGCCTTTGCGTCAACACGTCGCGGCTTTGTTGAGTTTAATTTGAGCGCATGAAAGTTGCCTCCATTTGTGACTCGGAGCGCCGCTTGGAATGCACAGCGAGAGCAAATGAGATTAGAGCGTGTAATATTCCTACAATGGTGAAACATTTGTTATTATGCGCGAGCATAAAGATCCTCAATAAACATCTTGCCGTAGGAAACTAATTATTGTCAGCTGGTCTATTCATGACTAACGGTCAAAATATTAGGCACAAAGTCCTCATAAAAGATGATTTTTCTCTAACTAGCCTTTTTAATGGTGGTGCTTGAAACATGTGCACGCATTGATTCATTACAATTACACTCAACTCGTTCATCTTCAGCTCTGCTGAACGAAATGCATTCGTACGGCGACAAATGAGCCGCAAAACACGAATGTAGCACGTGTTGAGTACTTTGAGTTTGTCGCCTTCCTTCATCGTTTTTTTTCTTTTTTTTTCTTATGTTCTCGGGCGCAGACGCAGTTTTTTCTCGGTGGAGGACACCCACTGAGAAAAAAAATTACAAACACAAGAAGAAATCCTCATTATGTTTCATGACGTATCGTAGAATCTGTTTTTCAAAAGATCGTGTAGCAGGATTCAAAAACAGACCCTTTAAAATGCACTATGCTTGAAAAAGCCTGATTGCATTTCTGGAAGCCCTGATCTATGAGCACCAATTGGACTCTCTTTAACCACCATGGTTGTGTGATGAGAGGGCGTGATCAGGGATATGCCAGGAGGAAGTACAACATTGGGTTCTGCTGTTCCAGCTTGCCATTCATACCTGCCACTCACTGGCATCATAAATGACCAACGACCAACACAGGAATAAAACATGTGAAAGGCCTTAGTGTGTAAGATTTTGCAGCATCTGGTGTTGAGACAGCACATTACAAACAGCCGGATACCTGTTTATTTTTTTTTAGGTGTTGGTGCTATGCCCGTGGCCATGTTGCCACCATTAACTTCGGCTGTCAAAAAAATCATTTGCAACAACACTGGGAGGTTAAATCACCCGACCAGCAGATGGCAGGGGACTTTCGCGTCACCCTGCAAACATTTGTTGTTAATCCCTGTTTTCTGATGTCCCTCTCGATCTCGTTACCCATGCAACCTGTCCGGGTAACATCACAAAGCTACAAGCAGGTTCAACATTATTTGTTTGCATTTTTGTGACTTTACACAACGGCAAAAGAAATCCATACGTACCCGTATGTATTTTGTGTATGACACATGCTGGACCTTTAAGCTATTTTCAAAGGGCTTTTTCAGAACAAACCTAGCTGAAAATATAGCACCATCAGGTCAAACATGGAGTCACATATAGACATAAATGTCAGAGAGCTGTCTTTATATACCTTGCCCTTCTGTCAATTCACATGTGTACCTACAAGAAAATACAAACTGAAAAAAACAAGCAGACTCCAGCACTGTGGACAACAAGTTGGACTGCTGCTAATAATAGACCAGCAGGAATATATAAAAAAAAAAGAAGAGGTTGTCGCTGCGAATCATCTACCTCCATAAAACTCCATCCTCTGCAGCCTCTTCTCTCACACCAGCAAAACTCAATGTGCTCTGCATCCATAAATCTCTTTTTTGGTTTCCTCAAGGCCTCCTGCCCGTAACTTCCAACCAGGAGGCCCAGAGGAAGAACAACAACAGACAGAAAATGACCTCAAGAACCACGGATCCACATTTCTCATGCCAAACAATCATACCATATTACATTCTGGCCCAGGACCATAACCTTCTCAAAAATCACGAATCAAGGGCAACCATCAGTCTGTGTTGAATATGGCCGGATCTGGATTCAGGCATACACTTTGGACAACCACGATCCCAATAGTTTGTCAAAATGCTAAATTTGACCCCAGATGGACGGAGAGGGGAACGATGCCATAAGAGTCAGCGTTGAGAGAAGGTGGCCAAAGATAGAAATGGACATGGGAGGATTTTGGTGCTGTTCTGTGTGACAGCGGCTGTAACTGCGACACGTGAAGCAAAGTGTTTTGGTGTTTTGTCTGTCACGTGGAGATGATGAAGGCATCCTCGTTGACACCCACTTGATTACATAGGAGTAAGTTTATTCCAAAGGAAGTCAAGCTCCCCGTGGCCGATGTGGTCAACTCCAAAGATACAGCTCCAGCATCACGCACACAGATCTAATGCATAGACGTGTATCCTTTAAGGGGAACACAAGTTGCTGGCCTGGAAAGGATGGGGTTGTACAAGTACAAGTAGAACAAGCATGGTAAATGTTAAACATATTGTATATTGTAGAAACCTACAACATCGAACCATCCACCCTGCATTCCTGCTTCCTCTGGCTACTGCATGTACGTCCTGTTTTTGTATGCAATGGCTTTTGACACATGGTTCAAGATGCTTCAAACACTACAGTGTGTCTTTGAGATCGAGAAGCTGCTGCAAAAACGTTTTTAAACCCTTCTAAATTCAGGGCATCTTTATACCAAAAATACACATTTCAAGCCTTTCTCATATGGATGTCTCCACCCCCCCGTGTTATTCTGAACTTTTAGCACAGCAGCAGAGAAAACAAACAGACGTGTTGTCTGAAATGCAAAACTAAAAAAAAAAAAGAAAAGAAAAGAAAAAGGAAGTCGTAATTACAGCAGCAAATGTAAGGCAAAATGCAATGCGGAAATGTGCAGTTAAGCATGTTATCTTAGAGACAATTTAAATGAGGTTGGCCGGAAATAAATTGTGGCAACAGCAAACACAATACCTTAGGATCCAAACAAACACGTCGGACAAAGCCTCGCTGCTGTGGGGCAGAATGAAAAGTCTCACCTCTTGTGCATTAAATCTCACACTCTTGCAGGAACTGGACAATAGTTCACTAAACCGAGCTACTGCGGCCCTTCCGTTGTAATTGCTTGTAGCAGCAAATTTTTGCTGGCACAACAGCTGGCCATTGTGGACGGGAGAATTAGGGACTCGTCAAAATAAAATATTTAATCCGCCTGGCGGTGAAAAGGGTAAATACAAACGCAATGGCTTTGGACGCCAGGCAGTTGTTTCTACTCTGGACAAGTGCTGACAGTAGTGAAAGGGAAATACCACAGTCTGGAGTCACCTTCAGTTGTTACAGTGTTATTACTGTCTAGAAATGAAATCTTTGACGTGTGGCGACTGATTGAGATCGTCCTTCCTCTTTTTCTTTGTCCTTCCCAAGTTTGGAGTTGCGGCTTCCCAAAGTAAACACACATCAATGGGAGACGAGGAGACTCGGTGGACAGCAACTTTGGCAGCTTTGCAGGCTGGCTCGGAGATGATTTCGTGATACTGTCACACTGAAATGAAGGCTGATTTGCTAAGACCAACAGGAAGCACTTTCAATGGGAGCTTGACAATATGGATACAAGAAACTTCACACTTAAAATTGGAGTTTTGATAACTCAGAACTACTGCAAGCTTAATGTGAGGTGCCAGTGATTTAAGTTTGTAAAGAGAAATGATTAGAGATGTTGCAGCATTCACAAGGTCACAAGGATGCTGCAGTGTGATAACCTGACATGTCTTTCTTTTTGTCAAAACCCACATCTTCATAATATTCTCCCGCAGTGGAGCCAAGTAGCAACAGCTTGAGGTTAGATGTGTGTTTGATGAGCTCAACCGGTGCCAAAGCAGTCAGGAAGAAAAGCGAAAACATTTCTCTAGCATCTAGCAACAGTTGCAAGACGCTCGAGCTAAAAGGAAGCCGATGGGTTCCATAGCAATTAGACCAACAATAGCAGTAGGTCTTTCAGGTGGGGCTCAAAGAAAAATTCACACTTTTTAGCTTTAGATATTCCACTGGATTTCATGGTAATGGTTTCATGGTATGTTCTAAGTTTTTTAAGGGACAGTCCAAAAACGTTGCAGTGTGTGAGTGGTTGGAAGAATAAATAAGATCATTATGAGTCACAAGTAGTAATTAAAATGGTTGTTAGTAAGATGGCACAAGGATATGACCAGGACTGTGGCTGATTTCTCCAGGCCCAGATCTCAGCAATATCTGCATCCTTTTTGTCTGTCATTGATTTAAAAAAAAAACCTAATTATTTACTCATTAATATGTGACGTTGGGGAATGGTGTGAAACAGCTGACACGTTGGTTATGTTTACAAGTGACGCCCAAGTGAAGTGAA
Organism: Nelusetta ayraudi; assembly: GCF_046127955.1. Lineage (NCBI taxonomy): Eukaryota > Metazoa > Chordata > Actinopteri > Tetraodontiformes > Monacanthidae > Nelusetta > Nelusetta ayraudi. Next base: position 3,989,065 of record NW_027466058.1, on the reverse strand, counting down.
AAGCTTCTCGGTGCGCTCAGGGAGAAACGATTAGTCAGCGTTGGCCTTCTGATGCCAAGCTGACAAATTTGTGTTTTGCTATTATTATTTTCATGCTGGGAAACCTACTGACTTGTTGTGCTCCTTTTGAGTTACTATATGAAGATTGGAAAAGTAATGCTTGTGTCCCTGTGTGATTCACTGTGCCTTACATTACATTTAAGCGCTTGACAGGCTGGTGTTAAATGAGCTACGCTGAACCTCAGTAACACAACCCTGCGGGAAAATAATGACCCTTCACTGATACTTTAGCCGCTCTCCGAAAACATGATGGCAGTCTTGTCTTGCTGTAAGAAATATTTGGCAGTCTCAATATTTGCCATATTCACTTGTTGTGTTGGTGCGCCAGCACTTTCTAATTAGCATGCTAGGTTATATCATTGCTAATTAGCAGGCAACATTCAGGAGGTTACACAATTGTTTTTGCATACTTCAGACCACAGACAAGATTCTGGAAAGATTCAGTTCTTCAGGGACATTATGAGAGTGCTGGAACAAGCAGGAGTGTCATTAAACAGGGAGGAAATTCCTCCCCAGGGAGGAAGCTGGCGCTGCCACCCAATATCATGTAGATATTCAAAAGCTGTTGGCAAAATGAGGCACGTAAGTGGCGGGCCGCTAGCATGAACAGGAAATAGGCTGATATTACCCACCTTGACCACCGTGCCTTTTCTAAATCTCACATTTCCAGTATGTGCAGATTGACTGTAGGCCTCCCACTCTCCTCCCCATGTGGTGCCAGCATTCGGATGTTCTCAACATGCCAAGGAAAATGCTATGCATCATTCATCAGTTGGAATGATTGATGTCTAAATTGAAACGGATAAATCAACATCTAAAAAGTAGAGTTCAAGTGCACGGAGCCGTGGCACAGAAGCAAAAAAAAAAAAAAAAAAAAAAAAAAAAAAAGGAAGTAAAGACTGCATGTGCGCGGCTCTGTAACTGATGCTAACAGTTGTAATGAATAAATAAGTAAAACTCCATGTATTATTTATGAAGCAATTTTTTTCAGCCGGAGTGAAAATATTTTAAAGATGGAGAAGAATGACTTTTAGTCTTTGGCGTTTTCCACGGTAGAACACGAGGAAATGAGGAAGGTGGGCGGGGCAGACGTTGAGGGAGGGCCCATTGATCTTCTGCAGGCGCCACGCTCGCAAATTAACTGGTGAACAGTGCTGCATGCCACTAATCGCATCACACAAGAGCAAGTACGGCTCTTTGTGTTAGCCTGTTGTTAATCGTCATAAATTAATTGGAACATTAGTTTAAATAAAACATAAGTGCGCTATTATATGTATTATTTAGCGCAGTGATTGTGTGTATCACACCAGCGCGACTGCAGCTATGTCGAAGTTACCACCAGGCTTTTGCTCTAGTATGTTTGGAAATACTGATTTATGGTCGGAAAGCTTCAGAGTAAAGGAGGTGTGTAGCGGATCCTGAAGGTAGTTTGTGTGTGATGTGAGTGCAAACATCCATTTCTAAACAAGCCAGTCGAGGCGTCAAGGAACTGCAGATACACCCTGAAGATGCAGGTCAAAGCCAGACGAAGAGTGTCGTTCAGCAACAGCTCGGCTCTCTGCGTGGGTGATAATAATTGCCATTTCCAAAAGAAAGAATTGCAAGCAGGGCAAGGCATTTGTTTTGCATTGCACAGGCCAGAAGAGTAAACCGCATCGTTGGTACAGTTGTGAAGAGAACAAGACAGAGTCCAATACCAGCCAGTGTGCAACACGTACAAATGCCCCCTCAGCCAGGAGGGTGAAGTGGGGAGCGGCTGAATGCCACTGGAATCTTTTAAACATGGACATTGCATAAATACTAAATTCAGTTCAGCCGTCTAACTTCTTTTAGTAATGGCTGCTTTCCATCATGCGGCCCTCTCGAGTCATTCCCCCGGCACCTGGAGGCGCCACAGTGCAGCGGCGCTGTGCCACTACCGGCGCACAGCAGCCTGCAGCAGAGACTGCAAATAGAATGAATGTGGGGGGACAATAATGCGAAAGAAGTCTCGGGAAAGCTTCAAAAAGCAAAAAGGGGCTTTTGGGCCGAGTGTGGAGGAATATGGGGAGTTATAAACGCTGGTCTATTGCTTTTATTACTTTAGCTAAACTAAAGTTAATTAAAGCGGGCGGCAGCCGGCAACAAATTATTGTGGCGTCTGTCACAGCGACGGCTCCATTCGCTTGTCAGACGTGGCCCAGATTCGTGGTCTCACTTGACTTGCGTTCAGACCACGGAAGGCTGTCAGCTCTCGGAGTCTGCACCCCCCCACCCCCAAATGCATCAATTACAGTGACATAACAAATGACAGTTTTGGGTGTGTCATCTCCTTCCCATTGCCGGGATCCCTGAGCTTCTCTGAAGGCTCTGCTGTGAAGTGAGCAGCTGCTGCCTTTCATGGATCCTATATGAGAGGAGATAGCGCACTGAGACAGTCTAATGTATATTGATCTGTGCATTCTGTTGGACCTTGGGACTTGAATTTTCAAGTTCAAGATATTCTATCTATATGACAAAGTCAGAACTCCAGCTCTCAGTCAAATATGGCAGACCACTTTTAATCACACTGAGTACACTGCATATATAGAGCTTGAATGTCATGTAACTTGTATGCAATGTCACTTTTAGCACCAAATCCCCTCTTGTAAGGTAAACGGGACTCACCTTAGGGAATTTATTTATCCAAACTAAACAAGGCAAAGTTGTGACAGAATGTAAAACATCCGGTTGAAAATTTCTAATGTGGGCCGCAAAAAGAGGAAGAGTGCAGCACAGGAAAATAAATTCAGGACACTCTTCATCTTTTGGTGATTAAGATGTCCTCATGATGCTTTTCACGAAAAATAGGCCCGGGATTTTGCATCGAGCCAAGTAGAGATGGATAGTAGAGAAAGATTATGGAATTATTTGGAGTGCTGATGCTCCAGTTCGAGGTCCCTTTTAGGGATGCTTGAGCTTTCTCTTCTCTTCTCCAGAAGACTGAGGAGCAGATTCCTGCGGGCTATTAACCTGGAGCCACATCTCGCAGTCTGTCTGAGGCAGCCGAGCTGTCGTCGTGGGAGGTGCCGTCCGTTCAGCACGGCCGTCCTGATTGGCTGAAGCGTTTGTATATGCGGTGCAAAAATATTGAGAAGAGTCGGCCTTGTCGACGAAAATGAGGGGGGAGGGGTGTTGCTTTTTTTTGCAGTGTGGTATTTCCATACTGAGCAAAATGTATCCCTGTCTAGTCAGCAGTTTGAACGATACCAATAAAACATCCATATTACTGTCTGCCCTCGTAGCAGGAACAAAACAGCGGGAAGGCTTTCTTTATCATCCATTATCTTATTTAAAAATCTAAAAACAATCTCAATCATTATTTTACATGATATGTTTTTTTTTTTTTTTATTATTTTGCATGTTTGTGTGGGCTATTGATTCAGTGTGTGTGCAGAAGGTAACGTGGGTTGTGGGCGAAGAAATTGCTCTTGTAGACACAACAGTGATTCTTAATGCAGTACATCGCAAATGCATGGGGCTGCCAGAAAACGTTTTCAAACCACTGAACTTTGAAACTTTTTTTTTTTTTTTTTAGAGCGTCAGTCTCTCCTTCATCGCTCTACACCTCAGAGGAGTCTGTCAGTCTCAGATCTACTAAGGATCCTGCTAATAAAGCTCCAATTTAGTAAACAACCGGCAAACATCCCGAGCGCGACAAACGGGCGACGACGTGAAACAACTTTGTCACGTCCACGTGTTGCACGCGGAGACGGCGGTTTCTCCTCTGGGGCCCTCGGAACCAGACCCGTGATGAATGATTCACTGAGATGGACTCCAACTGTGAAATAATGAGGCCCGAAGCGACTCAAAGTCGTGCGGTGGAGAGAGTTAGAGAGAGAGTTAGAGAGAGGGAGAGAGAAAATATGGAAACGGCTCACGTGCTACTTTCCCTCCCTCCTCAAAAAAAAGCGCTTTGCGTCGCCGGCGGGACGATCTGCTGCGCGATCTACAAGGCACGGAAAACACGGCGGGGTCAAGGTCCCGCTGACGCTCAGACATTAATGCCCCGCGCAATTATTCAGATGTGCGACTGTCATCGCACCTGTCATTATTCTGCTGAGAGCGTACCTCCGCGGACCCGGACTGCTGAATGATGTATCACCTGTCGCCTCGGAAATCACCGCCACCTCCATCACGCGCTCTCACCTTGGAGCCGGTGGTGGGGTAGGAGGGAGGACGAGAAGGGAGGCGGGAGGGGGGGGAGATGCACAGGTGTGCTAACGCATAAAGCGCTGGCCTCGCCCAACCGCACGCGGCTTCCGCTGTATCCAGGCAGAACGCTGCCATGGCACCTGTCATCTCCACTATGTCAAATATCATTAGATGGGTGTCGGTGTGTGTGTGTGTGTGTGTGTGTGTGTGTGTGTGTGTGTGTGCGTGTCTTCGCCGGACACTCTGGCAGCAGGTGGCTCGGGATGCTAACGCCGACTGTCCTCTCCCCGTCCCTCCTGGGCTGAGAAATGCTTTCACCGCTCTCCCTTCCGTAATCTTCTGACCTCCCTGTTTTGCATAATAAGACTCTTGCAACTTCATTACATGCCACTGGCTTTCGTATCATCAGGCATCAAAGGGCGCCGGCGCTCATGACAGACCAAAAAAAAAAAAAAACCCCGAACCTCTCAGCTCTTCTCGTGACCGCACAAGACGAATTGTGTAAACCCTGTAAATATTTGCCGCCCGCTCACCCGGGGTAAATGGGAATGTGACGCTCCGATCTCTCATTTTCTTTATAGTTGTGCATGTTAGTTTATAACATTTTCCGCCCATTTGTCCTCATTTGAATTCCGCCGTGCGCCGAATGCAAAGCGGGCTGGACTCCATCTGCTCGTGCTGGGTGACTCTAAGGTAAACCTCGCGAATCTACCAATTCAAGGTTAACGCAGATTTGTTAGAACTAAAAAGACGTTTTAAAAATATGAAAAAAAGAGCAATCAGTGTCTTTGTTAGACAATTTCTGCATGGCTCAACGGCCACAGCTCACATGCTCTCTGTAAGAAGCTTGTGTCATCATTGTGCTGAACTACTGATGGCAAAGCCACCACATAATAGTCTGAGAGATATATGTTTTAGCTGAAATATTCTTTTCAGTAGACCTCATAGAACTCATAGAACCTCAGCACTTCTACAGGTTGACTTCTCCAAACTTATTCAACTGTTGATCTCCAAGTTCTGATCCTGATTTTTTTTTTCCTTTAGATGGGAGGAATAAAAGTTTAAGCGTGGAAGTTCCTCTTTAGAACTTTTCACGCAGCTCCTTCATCCAAGGGTCCCTGCACGGAGCGTCGCCTGAACTTTTAGACTGCGGTGCAATTTGCCGCCTCAGAAGACGGATTCTCGCCTCAGATGTAATCGAGTGCACATTTTTGGCTGAATGTTGGGAATTTTACTGCAGCATGTGCGCTTCCAACTGTTGATTATGAGGTGATTCCTATAAAATTGCACAACAATCGATATTTGATAACTTGATTTTTGGTTTTGAATCACATTGAATTAAAGAGTCCAAGTGGATTTTTCACATGAAATCCATCCAGTTTCTGTTACTGCTTAACTTGCACTCAGAGTCCCAGGGGTGCCGGAGCTCATCCCGGCTGTCTTGGGGTGAAGGCGGTGTTACACCCTCGACAGTCTCGCTCGCACCTCGAGACAAATAACCACCATCCCCCTGCCCAGAGACAATTTAGAGTTCCCAATCAGCTTAATGCGAATGGGACTGTGTCTTTGGATTGTGGGAAGAAGCTGCAGAACCTGGAGTGAACCCACACAGGCACAGGGAGGACGTCCGCACAGAAAGGCCTCAGGTGGGAACCAAACTCACAACCCTCCTCCCACCGTGCCACCCTTCCTTCACGGACTCCTGTGCTTTCTGGCCAGAGGACACAGCTATTTCCGTTGGTGACAGAAATATGAATCACTGAGGTTATGTCTGTCTCTCTTTCAGCTGGAAGTCTGTGTCTGGCCGGTGCCACTCACTCTTTTTCACTCCAAATGTTGCCAGAAACGAACCCTCCTATTGATTTTGGTACTCCTCCTGTACCGATGTCAGATAGAAATCCATCCGCCCCAGTTCCTCATCTCTCACGAGCGAAAGAGAGCGCCGGTCTGATAAATCACAAAGATTGATGACACAGTGTCTTTGTAGTTATTGAAAGAAGCCATAAATACTTAATCTCAGCAGGGCCTTCCGACTCTCGGTCAGCGCCGGAGTGTCCGATTCCTCTTTCTGCGGACGCAGGCGGCAGAGCGACGGCCGCTGACCCACGCCGTTGTGTCGTAGCCATGAAATGCGGCCGCGCCCGGAGCATATTTCTGAGGTTTTGAAAAAAGAAGTTGTGGATTACAGCGTAATTTAAATTCAGAAGAGGGGACATTAAATTAGTTCAGGGGCCACCTCCAAGGTCTTGGAGTGCTTCTTATTATTTACTACCTGCCCTCTTTATCTGTCAGCTGGAGGCAGAGTTATGGTTCCCAGCCCAGCATTGTAAAGCAGCCTTTGATTCAGTCCTCAGCCAAATATCTTCCATCACTGCCTCTGGCATGGAGCTGATCTCAGTTTTTAACCTTCATAAAACTGTTAACAGTGCGGCCAAGAGTTATGTGGTGGCAAATTTTGCATTAAAAACAAAAAGTAGAGTTTTTCAGAGCCGGAAACATATTACATATATTCAGCTCTTGAGCCTAAGTCCCGTACTACAGTGGAGCAACCTTAAAAAAAATTAACTGTCAAGAAAGAAGACTAACAATCGGAAACCCCCCCCCCCAAAAAAACTTACGATTAGCCCTCTGTTTAAAGCTGACAATAAAAAAAAGCTTGCTTGCTGCTTCCTGCTGAAAGTGATACTCGTACCTTCCACACTGCTAATGGCGCGGCCCATCATAACTCAGGATTTTGATTTTCTAAGTTCATAGACTTTCCTTTCACTTTACTTTTAAACTCTTTAAATTTAGAATTTCAGGTCACAAAGACAAAGGTTCAAGGGCAGCACCAAGTTTCCATCCCGGCATTGCCACAGTTCACAACATTGAGCAAAAAAGGTGCACCTTTTTTTTTTTGTCATATGCATATGTAGTGTTTTTCTATTCTGTACAAGCGAAGCACAGACAACAACAGACACTTTTATCTTGTTTTTCTGACTTACTGAAGGAGCACTGCCAATTGCTCCATAATTGCTCCATCGTTCCAACCTATGAATTTCGACGTCTGACGGAGAACGTGTTACGAAATACGGCCTCTGGCGGCCGGGCGAGCACCTGACCTGCTGTTTTCCCCATGTGTGTCTATTTCTGCCGGCCGTCCTCTGGAGGACGACCTTGGTGTTGTGCAGCGTGTTGGACGCTGACTCCAGCTGTTCCGCCAGACTTCTTATCTCAAGCTATAATTACCAATCACGATGTCATGGCGAGGAAGTTCTCTCCTCGACAGACAGGCGGGCGGCAAAACGCAATTAACACAACAGTGGAAGCTTTCGGAGTTGTTTCGCAGATGAGCAGAGTCGAGACATCACGCTGGAGGAGAACAGCAGAAATACACCCTGCACTATGGCATGTTCACCCGTGTGCTTCTATAGTTTTATCATCACGTCGTGTGAAGCTAGTGCACATGGCACAAGATTTCCGCTTGTCTGTTAAGACTGAGAAGCAGCTCGGGTCCTGTTTGGATTAAGTCTTGCTATCCACCCAGTGTAATGCAACATTCACTGGTTCTAATCTCCTTTTTTTTTTTTTTTTTTAATCCCTCCAATTTCTCTACGTGCTCGCACTGTGGCAAATTCATTTGTGGTCCCGGCACAGGCTCCAGGCTTGTGACGAGAAAACGCTTTCGGGAGCATCTCATGAGGAACGGCGTCTGAATTCATGTTATTCTCTTCAAAGGGAGAGATGTGGGGGCAGCCATCTGATAAAATACAGTGTGATGGTTGAAGTGACGGTGCCCCTGCTGGAAATATCCAGAAAACCTGCACGGTCGGAGTTACTTTACTTCAGTGTAAGTAGATTATCAAAAAGAGTTGTGTCAGCACACCTGATGAACAGATATGGATGCTCCTGCTGTCAAAGGATTAAAATCTCCTCCGGGATTCTTTTTCCTCCTGTGGTTGATGTATTCAGGTGTCCATGTGACGGAGAGTCATTATTTAGACTGAGGACTTGTTTTAAAATTGAAATGCACTTTGAAAAACTAAGGATGCAACGGTTAAAATTTTATCTCAGTGTGGCTTTAACAATAAAACTATTTTCGATGTCAGTATAAAATGTAGAATTTCAATTTAATGGAAGTAATGCAGTTCTATGCAGTGGAATGGGGTTCTCAATAGGGTCTGGACTGGAGGATGGAAGCATGTTGTTGTTCAAAGTTTTGGGAAAGGATTCCAAAGGTGATGCAGTTTTCACCATCGAGTAAGTCCTTAGAGGTTCTAGGGCTGAGGCGCTGACAAACATCAAGACTAGCTGACAGTGTGAGTGTCAGAGTGAAGGCAGTAAAGCACATAGTACAGCAACATTCCATTTAAGCTTGTCAATAGAGATGTCCCCTGTTGCAGAGGTGACCAGGTACCAGTGACATGTGCTGCCATATTTGAGAACCAGCTGAGGAAAGAGACAAATAGCTCACGGTTATCTGTAAAGAGCTGCAGCGTACTATTTGGGCTCCTCCAGCCCCCTAGATGGAGCTCTGCACTGGGGAGCTGTGTTGGCACTATGCCAGAGTAAAGCTGCGAGTTGAGATACGGGTGTTTTATCTCCCCTTAACATTGCTCCCTAATGGAGTTATCTAACGTCATGAAAGAAGACCTTAAACACTCAAAAAATTATTTCATCTTCCTGGCGCACAACTTCTTCTTCATTTACTCATCAATAAGTGTCCCTTAAAGGAAGAGCACTTTGCTCCTCTTCCTGTTGGCTAGCTTCCCAAGCATTAAAGAGTAATCTGCTCCCAAGCCTGCCACTAACCTGGCACGCTGGATGGAACTTTTCTTAAATGCTCTGGATTTATCTGTTTATCTGTGCAGGAGCCCTTAGAATGCGTTTGTGGAAGTGGACGTGGAGCTTGGCAAGTGATTGATTGAACCACCTGTCTATCAAATTTAAGTGGACGACTCAGACTTGTTATTGGCAATTTAGGCTCAGATCGGTGCAAGTATAAACATTAGCCGCACTTACCTACCTAGCTAGCCGCTGTGCTCTGTCGTCTTTAGCTCTAGCTAAACCGGAAAGCTAAAATGGAAACTCGACTTTAATGGTTCCTTTTGTTTCTCTGTTTAGGGTAAACTGCCATCTAGTCCTTATAGAACCTCTGCGATTCTACCATTCATTCTCATCTCGTCAGCATTTGGCATTAGAAATCGACTGTAACTCGAAGTAGATACTCTTTCTTTGTCTTCCGCCAGCAACTTGAAGCAGCTGCTGCTCACTTTCATCAACATACCGCTGTGTCGCTCTCCATAAACACCTCAACAATTCAGATTCAGATGTCTTTTTTCCAAGCGAGCGCCATGCATGGTAACAACGCAAAACAAAGCGCACCGGAATAATGTGCGCGACAACAAAGAGTTGACAGAAGATGAAAGAAGGAGTCTTTTAGGTTCAACACGGAAAACAAACAAAGTTCTAGGAGACACCCTTGGGAAAACTGTCAGGCAATGATAGAAGTAAACACTGTTGTCGCCTCGTTGACTTAGTCCTCCGAAAAAAAAACTTACACTTTCTTAAGAATACATTTGCATTTCATTGTGGAATTTAGACACGTTTAGTTAATGAGGCTGATGAGGCCTAAAATGCAGGAATTTATTGAAACGGTCTCTTAAATCTTACATGCAGTGCCCCTTTTTTTCTCTGTGCGCTTCAGAAAAGTCCAACTTCAGAAAAAATATCTGACTCACCCTTTGAGAAATACCGTCTATGTGCCGTGGAATTTTGGCAATAGTTTCACTTTCTTCCGCCTCCGTTGGCTCATCCACAACTGACAGTTGTAGCTTTCATCAAACTGAAGCTCTTCCTTTGATCCGCTGATATTTCTTCGCACGATTGTCGTCATTTAATCTTTTATCATTCAGAAATGCCTCTTAATCAGGTTTCAGCTCAAAAGTTGCGCTAATTTGCCAGACATTATTTTATATTAAGTGAGGATAAGTTTCTGAGAAGCTTATCAGCCTTGTGAGACGAGTGTTTCCTCCGCTTCTTACATGACAGCGCTAGTGGTCACATTAGACAAGTCTAATTATACCTTCTTTTGTACAGAGGAATTTGGCAGAGTTACGCTTCTTTGTTTTACCATATGGAAAAGCTAAAACTACAAGCTTAATTACAGGATTAAAAGACTTGCAGGCCTTCTGGATATTTTGGACAGCTTAGCGTTTTTTGTTTTGTTTTTTTGATTACGTGGTTTAGAAAGAATGACAAATGATAGTCTGTTTTTTCAGTTTATTTATTAACCATGACACAGCGGTGGCGAGACGTTATTTCAGGGCTTACTCCATGCACCCATAACTGCTGATATCTGTCTTTTTTTTCCGGGAGTGTCACTGATCACGTGTAACAAACAAAGCACATTTGGTAAATGCAGCAATTTTGCAAATATAAACCTTTCAGGCATCATCGATTTTTAAGCCTCAGCCACATTTCAGTATTTGCCTTGCAATTTTTTTTTTTTAAGACACAGAGAGCTGTTCAACACTACTAAAGAGGAAGAAACCTGCGCTGGCCACCTGTTTGTAACAAGTAATAACTCTTCGTGTTTTTGCGGAGCCGCCAGTCACTTCCAAGTAGAGAGGTTTTATAGTGGTGCTTTTTCATATGAACAAGGGTATTACAAATACCGAGCCTGCAGACTTGAAGCTCTAATGAGCATGGGTGGAGACAGCAGTCTGGGAAAGGAGACATCAATAAGCACATCCATTGATTTATCTGTCCACATGCAGACTACTGCTCCCATCATGATCCTAAAGGAGGCAAAAGGTTATTCAACAATATTTTTTTAACATAAATCTTAAACTCATAATTAGAAATAATGACAAAAAGGACAAAAAAAAAAACAGCTGGAAATTCTGATTTTGAAATCTTTGCTACAACATAAAAGGGACTGGAAAGGAAGAAAGGAAGAGAGGCCCTTGATAGTTTTACAAGGCTAACCTGAAAACCTCAACTGCTCATCGATGCCTGGCACACACTGGAGGACTCTGATGAGGAACATTCTGTGTGACAACCTGTTGCATCTAAATTTCTAAATATTACTTGTATTACAAATTTAGTCATAGACATGAATTTGCTAAGGCAAAGAATCCTGCGGGGATCAAGTTACAAAACTACTGGATTTGTAAATGTTGTTGCAGCCTTGTTGATGATGAGGAAAATGTTCCAAACATAGAAATTCATCTTGAAATGATGTCAATGCACAAATGTTATTTATAAGAGAAAATCTTATCATACAATGTGAAGTTTAAGGTGCATAAATGTGGGAGATTATCTCAAAATGAAAATGTACTACTATTGGAACAATTTCAGTTACTGTTGCACTGCAAAGTCTGACACACTATCTGTTTTTGACGCACCTGCTTTCTTCAAATAGTGCCTTAAAAGTATAAAATGTTTACGCGCCTTTTTGTGGACGATTTGAATGAAATCCTACATTTAACCGTCACCTTAGTGACACAGTGAGATGACGTCTTGATTTCGCAACAGCCGCACGCTTCCTGTCTCTAAAGACAGAGATCAGCGAGCACTGGCCTTTCTGAAATGCCCTTGAGAAGCCAACAGTCTAATCCCTGGTTTCTTCTCGCAGAGCTGCTGCTGCTGCATCGGACTGATTTTACAGGGCAGCTCTCAGGGGTGTAACTGAGCGAAAATGAGTGCAGGTGGTGCAGAGAGAAAATACAAGCTCAGCCAAATCTCCTCTCCTACTCGCAGGCGTGAAACATCTGGCGCCGCTATCCTAAAGGAAAGCGAGCATCGACGTTTGATGGGAAAAGTCGCAGGAAGCGAGCAGCTCAGAGAGAGCGAGGAGTCGCTGACTGAGAAGTGCAGCCTGCAGGTAAGACACCAAACGCGGACGCTGTGAGCTTCTGATCCGAGCCCGCTTACAGATAATGAACAGAAAATGATATGAAACGACATGCGAGGAATGAAGAAATTAAAAAAATGGAACCAAGGAGAGTTGAAATCCGTAGTGCCCGTTGTTTGGAGATTACAGCGGTGAGTCATATCATTCCGTCCGAGGAGCCCTTTGTTTTCAATTTGGAGAAGGTCTTTTAATTAAAGCGCTGACGGCAGCAGGTGATATTTCACCCCCCGAGTTAAGACCAATCGAAAAAGTGGACTGTGAAAGCCAATGGATCAACAAAGCGGCCTGTAATCTCTCTCTATTTCGGTAACCGAGAGTCCCTGAAAGGGAGGCGATGCCTTTGAATGGAGAGGATGCTGCAATCTGGGATCAAGGACAGTGTGTTTTCTTCGGGGTGTTTTGTGGAGGTTGTTATCTGCGCAGTGGGGGAAGCTGTTACGGGGGCTGAGTGAGAGCAGGCGAGGCAGACAAAGCCGGACAAACAAGACGGAGAGGGGACGGAGACGGAAACTGTCAGGACGTCTTCATCGACTGCCTCACACCACCTACTATGAGATGATGACGAGCGCGAGGTGTTAAATGTTAAGGAGGAAAAGAAAACACCCGACCTGATGTGCCACCTATTAAAACTCATAAAAGCAGAGTTGCTTTCCAAAAAAAAATCTCTTGTACAAAAGTGTGTGAGAAGAACTGTCATACTGATCATAATATTGCAATATTGAAGCGGACCCCCTCTCTCTTCGGTCGACCCTGTGCCGCAGCGCTGTTTCTAAGATTTGCCGTTCAGATCGTCACTGCCGCGGTCCGTGATGCTCTAATGTCATGCAGGCTCAACCATTCTGCGCCGGGACATTATCCAGGTCAAGAAAAGAAAAACAACTTCTGCTCGAAATTTCTACTTCTAACTGCAATTTCAGTCTCCAGGAAGCCTGCTCCTCTCGCCCTCCTACGTGTGTCCTAACTTACTTTCAGGCTAAACTTAAAACAGTTAAAAATATGTTGTTGAGAATTTTAATAAAAATAGCCCTGTGGTGTCGTGACTTAAAATAACGTGAAAGCGCACGTGTGCAACGGTGGATATTTTATACTAGCAATTGTCACAGTTGCCTCGTAAGCAAGACGTGTTGTGGGTTCAATTCCCACCCTGTCTGTGTTTTAATTTATTAATGGAATCATCATGAAGTTTTAAAACTTGGCAGACGCCTAAGACTTTTTTTCAAAGACAATTTACTGAAAGGGGGTCAGTGCCTTGTGCTGGCCTTCACTGAATCATCGTTAAATGATTCTGAACGTGAACTTGTGATACTGAGACCTTCCTCCAATGGGTTGCCATTTCCAGAAAGAGATGTGTTTTGTCTGCCGATGACTTGGCCTCCTATCTTGGGGGGTGTTGCAGGGCTTTATTCCAGCTCCAATTTTTTATTTCATAACCAGCTGCCCTTTGGGACACATAATCATGTAGTTATGATATGTCATTTAATTGCTATGCAGATAATACCCAGCTGCACATCTCCTGCAAACTGTCTGAACTAGCTAAGTTATCTCTTTTACATAATTGCCTAGCTGCGGTTGAGAATTGGACGGCAGGAAATTTCCTTCAGCTCAAATCCAACAAAAATGGAAATCCTCATTACAGTCCCTTAGCACACATTTTCAATTTCTGCCTGCTCGTGGCTCTGTATCTTAACACGCTTCGCCCGGTGTTAAGGAGCTCTGAGTTTATGTATCAAACCCTAATCTTGGCTTCCGTGATGACTTGCCAGATCCATCAAATGAATTTCCTCAAGCAATAGAAGCAGAACTATTTAAATGCTCTCTGAAGAGTTACCAATATTTTTAATGACTTACCAGCTTTCTTATTAGTACTGTGAGCCTTCAAGGTGTCTCTCCAACATAAATATGTCCAAAGCTGCAGAACCAATCAAATTGTATATGCAAGACTGAATCCTTCCTATTTTAATTTGAACTATATTCGTTGCTTATCTATTAAAATCTAAATCTTGACGTTAAGCTCCGTGTATTGCGCGGCACCTGCGATGCCAGACTGAACTTCTGTACCATAAATCTTCAGCTTATGGCTTAAAGACCCTCTGACAAGGTCTCGGTCAAGGCTGAGGGCCAAGGGTGATGTGTCTTGCACTATGGGATCACCTTGCCAAGGGACAAATTAACCCTGTTCTAAATGCTTTATAAATCCTGTCATACTGATACATTGAAATTTTACTGTTGTTTGTCTTGAAAATGAAATCATTTAATAGAAGGTCTCTTCTGACAGCGTTGTGGTATTGTAATTGTACAGTCTCCAGTGATACTGAACCTGAGAGAGTTTGTGTTTTAGTCGTGTTTCACACATTGCTTTCAAATGAGTATGAAATATTTAAATCCTACGCAGCCTTTTAATCAAGACTGTGCAAATTTCTAATTACCAGAGTTAGCAATCACACGATTGACCTGTAAAACAAGATAATGAAACCACTAAAGAAAGCTGTTGATTTGGATGTTCTGTTGCGTGGACTGTTTGTGTGGATGTGTTAAAGTCAATTAAACGTAAGAAGATTCATCACTGTTAAATCACTTATTTGACTCAAGGGTTATTCTCTTTACATCACCATTGTTTTGTGTACAAACATCAGGTGGTAAATCCGGGTTGTTGAGAATGAGTGCATTTGATCCGATCCTTTCAGTGTGACTTTGTGTCCCAGTTCTGAGAGGGAACAGATCCTCTTATTTTCCATCAAGATGAACAACTTAATTGCATCCCTCCTTTTGAGGAAACACTGGCCTTGCTGTCTGAACACTGGCGGTTTGTCGCTGCCTTGTTAAGGATCATTACAGGAGGTGCTGTTGTTGTGAACTTATTTCCTTCCCTTCAAACTGTTGGCTTCCTTTCGGCTTCAGTCGGTGATTTCCTGCGCTTCCCACAGTGACTTCCAATGGCCTCGGAGAAGCCGCCGCCTTGTGCTGTGCAGGTACAGAAAGTAATCACAAAGCCAATAGGGTTTTCCAGTTGAGGAAAATGGGTAATATAAGGCCGGATCAAATGCTGTGGTGTTCTGTGCCCATTCCTTCACAGCAAAAACAAAGAAATTACTTGTGATGCACTCTCAGCACTTTGGCTCTAAACGGCTCAGGATGACGAACTCAGACCTCTCGCGAGCAACTCGAGCCAAAGTCGAAATGTTTTGACTCTCAAGTTTACAGAGTCTATAGATCTCCTGTCCCCTGCATTAACAAAAAAGGCGGGTGTTTTTTCCACCCCCTCTTTAGCTTGAGGACAAAGAAAAAAAAACTAATGAGATTTAAGAAAAATGAAATCTGAGTACTTTGTGCACACATCATTTCTCTTGTCTGTTTTCACTTCTTCGATTCACCTTCAATTACCTAGCGGGCATTGTGGCACTGAACACATTCCTGTTGTCTTACTGCATACATTTCAAGCTTCAGTTCAATGAAATGTAAATGTGAGCAACAAGTTAGTAAGTTAAATATAATTTTAGCAGTTTATTTTTTTTTTTAAATGTGTGTTGCAAATCAAATATTTTTGTTCTAAATGGGCAGCTGACCGCTCAGAGGGAAGAATGCAAAGTAAGTTTTTACCACTTTTTGTGCGTTCAAAATAGTGAATAATTTACTTGTCACGTGACACAAGATAGAATTACTCGGCTAGTTAACGTCACTAAGGGCTCTTCAAAGTTCTCCAGTACCTACATGGCATATTTTTAAACGGGCATTAACGTTGCAATGTCTTTGTCGTGCGTGCGATACATTGCTGGTTTTAACCAATTTTGCTGTTAATTAAGAAAAAGGTGGAAGAGGTATTACCAAAAATTCAAATGAAAGTGAATGAATTAAGATATTATTACCAATTTTAAGATAAGTCTAGCACACACAAGTGTAAGACACAGCCTTAAACACAGATGGAATTTCTAAAACTTTGTTTAACACGCCATCCCTGATCTGGTGTCATTCAGTTCTCCTGGTCTGAAGAACTATTAGCTGTAGACCTCTTGGCTTTTTCTTTTCTTTTTCCTGGCTGCTTCATAATTACAGAAATGCTCAGTAAAACACATACATCTCAACTAGTCATTATAATCCTTTACTGTAATCTCTCTCTTTCCATGAATATTTATGTGTTGCAGCTGTGAAGCCGACAGCAGGTAGAACGTCCAGTCTTAAATACTTTGCATTTAATGTACACTGACCAGATTTACACCAACTTTAAACCAGCCCTCTTCCTGGTATTGTTTACTAGAAAACAATATATAGAATCGCGCAACAACAGCACAACAACTCTCAGCTTTCTCCTCTTCAATCTTAACTAACAATTTCAATCTCCCTCCAGTCTTTGTCCAAACTTCCTTGTAGATTATTTTTACATCTGCACTCTCAGCAGCTGTGGTCGACCCCAGCTCGCAATCACGAGCCCTCCAATCACCAGTCGATAACACGCTTCCAAGTATCAATCAGAGGGAAATTACCCAGTAATACCAGACTTATTTCTATTTAAGTTTAAATTATTGCCTACTTTGTCCAATCCTGAACTTTAAAAAGAGACCAGAAGGCCATAAGACCTTGCGTCATACTTTTTGAGCCCATGTCGCTTGAATCTACCATAGCATTAATCTCAATCTACAATGTGTGTGTGTGTGTGTGTGTGTGTGTGTTTTAATGAATATGAGTGAATCTGTCCCTGACTTGCTGCTCACCGCTTTCTGAGAAACATCATGCGGGTCTTGGTAGTCCAACTAAAAACTACAGGGAAACAATTGGTTTCCAGCATAAAAGCTGGAGTGCATTGATTGAGGCTTGTGAAGTCCTGTGTGGCATGTATCTCACAGCGTACTGCAAGCTTCACATTTGACCTTTTGTTGTCCCGGCAGCATAAAAAAAAACCCAGAGTGAAGAGACTAATAAATGTCTTTCATTTTCTTCTTGGCCTTCATCATCTGCAGCGACAACATGTTTACAACACAAGCATCCAACGCCCTGCCGACATCGTGAGATCTGCTTTATCACCGGCACATCGTTTGAACTTTGCGCTGGATTATTATTATTACTCTTTAGTCTTTTTTTGAACGCGTAGCCTTAGCCTCTGGCCTTCAGGAACAACAGCAGCAGCAGCAGCAGCAACAACAGCAGCAGCAGAAACAGCAGCAGCAACAGCAGCAGCAACAGCAGCAGCAGCAGCAGAAAGTAGTGGAGGAAGGAAATGTGTGATTCTCCCTGTCCAGTTTGTCCATTCACTCTGACATGAGCCGATGGGACACCTCGTTAACAAACTACAAAGGCACGTTGGTCAGGACACAGGTATGTTTGTTAAATCAGCGATTATTATTCCTCATTAGCGCTGCCACTGTGTTTGTCTGCAGTCCTGATTGGTGTCATAGCAGAAGGGAGGTGAGTTTAGGAATTTTTATTATTCACAAAGCTAAACAAACATTGTTGTGTGTCTTTAACATATACATGTCCTTCAGGATTACTGCGACCTATATGCAGTGCAGTGCTGCTGCTCTGCGTAAATGTCTCCATTACGTCTCCACACCTGAGGTTTGATTCATTAGGTCAGAACAAAGCGGAAAAATAAGTAAGTGCCACTGAGATTTGCTTTACTTTATTATAAATCTTCTTCTTCTTCTTCTTCTAATAAAGTATGTGCTTCAGTTTCTACAGTATAAGTTAATAACACAAAGATATGAGGACTGGAATATAACATGCCTTGCGCTTGTCCGCCTGCATTGTATCAGGACCATATAATGGATTCAAGCTTTGACCAGTTCCTGCTGCAGAGCCTGAAGCCATGCAGAGTATATTCATGTCCCTGTTTATCAAAAAGCCCCACCAGGAAATGATTATAAGCATTATTAGTCTAATTGCATTGCAATTTACGGCCAGGAAATGGTTTCATTGCCTTTTAGTTTGTCTAATCATGCTTGAATTACATGTGCGTTGTGACAAAACAGTTGTGCTTGCTCCATTTACTTTCACACCGAAAGGAAGACGCTCCTGGCATCAACTGAAACCAGTTCACGCCGCCGTTCCCTGCTGATACGTGGGAGTTGAATAATATTGCTCTGTGCGCCTGCATAAAAAGTTTTAAGAGATTAAAACAAACAAACAAAAAAAAACATTTTGGAATTACTTAAGTGTCGTTTTAATGTCTACAGCCTTTGTCCTAAAGTGCAATATAACATTTTCCAAATTACTTTTAGATGCAACACTATAGAGAAGGCCTTGATCATCTGTGAGGAAATGAGAAAAAAAACATTAGAAAACAAAAACGGCAAAACAAGAACTAATCTGGAAGTAATTTTAATGAACCCGTGTCATATTAAATTTTCACTAATTGTCATGATTAAACTGTATGGGTGCCAGGGTGGAACTGCAAAAACTCAGCTAGGCTAGCTCACTTGTATTTCTTCTTCTGTGATTTTTAGCTGCACCTTATGTCACTTCCTTCCTGTTTTTGTCTAACCTAAACGGGTAATAACGTTGGTTATTAAATCCTAAAATCAATTGTGTTCTGAAAAAGACGTTTGTCTGTTTTTCTTTGTTGTTGCTGGAAACCACTTATGTAACCTGTTTTTCACAGCTTAGTCATCTGGAAGCATTTAACATAACAGCGATTGTGGAAAATCAGGTTGTGTTGCACCGGTGTCAGGTGGGTGATTGGCAGCTGCAGAGGGACAGACATGAACTGAAGTTAAGCCCGGCCTAATTTAAGGTCTACCTCCTCCGTCGGTCTCACTGCAGCTGATGGGAAATGATGTCATTTTTTCCGTAGCTTCAGAACGAACCTCAGCATGCCCACAATATACCAGTATGTATGTGGGAGTGCGGATGCGAGTGAGCCATCGATCTCACTCTTGGGCATACTTCAACCCCTCGACGGCTAAGAGAATATATTTCCGCCCAAAGTCTACTCAAATTAGAATCACGGACTGTTTCCGATACCAAAGCAAGGCTTATACACGGACAACACGTGTACACGAAGCATGGATCATCACTGAGAGGCTCCCCTCTTCATTTCGGCCCCAATTTCTTTGCCGCTGCCCACATCTGAAAACGTCTCTAAATGCGTCCGGTGCAAATGTGGCGTCTCAGCGCGCGTGACTTGTGCACACAGAGAGATGTCATAGTACATTAACCTAATTTCCGGGGATTGAATCCTGCCTCAGCCATTCCGCCCACACCCCCACCACCTTCAGGTCTCCTCTCGTCCTCTCTGGTTCGACGAGAGCCTTGCCCCCATTTCATGGCCGCAGCGTTCGGGAAGCATTTTCGGTGCTTTGTGGCGGCCCGGGAAGACGCGGGCAAAGGAGGACAAGAGTAATAACTAAAACCCCAATTTCATTGTTGGTGAAGGGCTCTAAAACTCACAGCGTGAGTGCCGTGTGGGCATATCATTAAGCGTATCTGGGTCCTGTGCGGAGCCCCAGGCAGCAGAAATGAAACTCTCTCCTAATGGTCCACGGAGCCATTTACCGTCAACAAATACATTGTCTCTGTCAACTAACGGGAAACTGAAGTGTCTCTATTGAGCCTATTCATTTATCTGCCGGTCATAACAGTTTCTCTACAAATGGGCCCATACACTGAAATGATTGCAGGGATAATCATGGTTTGTGGTTGTCTTTCTCGAGGCTTCTTTTGTCAGAGCATCAAGCTTGAGGCCAAAAACACAACCGCCTCGACTCTCCCTTTTTATGTGCCCCCACCCCCCAAGTTCACAACTGCTTTGAATGGCCGAACAGATTTTCCACCATTGTCTCTGCCCAGCAGAACATTTCTCGAGATTCGCGGGCAAAGTTTACATTCCCGGACACAAGGTTGTGCCAGCGGTATCGACGCTCGCGTTTCAGTTCCCTCTCCTCGCTCGATGGTTTTTCGAGATGTAGCGCTCAGTTGGCAGCCCATCTGAGGGAAATGAAATGCAAATATGTCCGCAAAGTTTGTTTTTTTCTTCTTCCCAGCAGCTGCAGCAGAACAGAGCACACTTAGAATATTTCTACGTCTTGACTCGCCTCTAAGACCTCGATGAATCATGAAAGTGTCCAGCAAACAAAGCGATCTGCGATACCAAGAGGTCTGAGATGAGAACCAGGCAGCATCCTTATGCTCAAGCTCCTCGCGCCGAGCTGGGAATTGATAGACTCTCCGTGGGCTGGACACTGCTTCCAAAGGTTTTGGTGCCTCTTCTCCCAGAGAGACTGTTCGACTTCAGGCAGAAGCTTCATTTAAATAAACAAATAAGTGCATCCTCCGTGTTTGCTGCAGAGTTGGTCTTCATCAAACACACTTTAGTACACTGAATGCCGAGCAACAGTCATAGCGGAGTGAGAGGCGTCCTGTGTGACCCAACTGGCCCAAACCAGCTCGCATTAACATTTTATTCCACTCCTGTATAGTCAGTCCATTATGTGGCGTTGCCGCGATGCAGCAGTAGGGGATTTAAAGGGATGACAAAAATATTTTTTCCCCTGTTCTCTGTTGGGCCACCCGTCCATCCTTTAAGTCTCCTGTCTCGGCATTCACACCTGTTCTTGATCTGGGTGATTGTATATACATGTGCGGGGCGTTCAGGGGGAATTGGAAATAAAACTCCAGGTAAAAGGTAAAAAAAAAACTCAAGAAAACGCAGCACACAAATTAATATACGCACATTAAAAGCAGGTAAAGAAAAACCACTGCACACTGTTAAAACATGTCATCAGAATAAAGCTCTGTACCACAACCCAGACAATTCCAACCCTGACACAATTACTTTGTGTTTACATGTGACTAGTGGCTATATCAAATATTAAGCTTTTCAATCAAGAAATTAAATTCATAGTAAATTTTTTCAGAGTTTTAAGAGTAACTTCAATCAAGAGCTAAATACCATCGGGCTTCAAAGGCAGATATTTTGTTTGCTTTGCTCATTTTCAATTACATTAATGCACATGTTTTCTATCCCATGATATATTTGTTTCTCCTATGAGGTGGGTCACCAAAACCCTCCATCCATCTGCTCCTGCTCCGGCCCCTCTGTCAAATTCTAGAACCCATTGTGGCCCCACCAGTCAAAAAGTTTGCCCACCCCTGGACTACAAGCTGCTTCTGTAAACAAGGATTTGTTGCTAAGCTCTACATTTCCCCTCAACGCTTTTTGTTCCCTTAGCCTTGGCCTTGTTTCTCCATGCAGGGTCTCTTTTTGAAAATCAATCCACAGCAAAACAATGAAAGTGACCAGTGGGACTGCTCGAAGAACAAAGCAAAGCAATAAGCCGCTCAAGCCGACACAGGTTCTCTTCCAAATTACTCACGTTGGCTAATTCATCACTGCTGTGAAACAGCTGTACAAACTCCACTTGACAGTGATGAGGGAAAAGGTGTCATGATTTGGTTTAAGTCAGCGATTGTTGGCCTTCGCTCACGCTTAGAGTTTCGCAAACGGACTAGAACGATCTTCAGCTGTTAGAAAAGCAGCACTGCAGCCATGTACACAACTCTACATCACTCAATGGATCCTGCTTTTCTAATTATGTGACTCTTTTTGGCTTTCAATACAATCTTGTCCAATTAAAACGTGTGATGGAAATTCAATTTTGAAGTTGCTATTAGCTGGAATTTTGTGCTCCCTGTACGGAGGCGTGTAGGCAGTAATGGACCTGGGCAGGCAAGAGCCGCCCACACTGGTCACTTATTAGAGAAAAATACACTATATTCTTTCTCATATTTGAAATCAAGTTCAACATAACTGACTAGTAGTAGACCCTTTTTCCTGGTGTAACGTTAATGCCAAATTAATGGCCAAACAAAGTTTCTTAATGTGTTATTTCCAAAGAGCCAGAGTGGAAGGCCAGTGTTTTGCTGTGACACAGCATGCTAGGAGTTAGCCTGTGGGTTTTTCTGTGTTTACCAAAATACCACAATTTCTGCCCACGCCACTGCTGCCCGTACGCCACAATAAACCAACTCCCTGCACGTCCTCAGCAGCCTCCAGCGTAGCGAGCACTAGACCACAACCGAGCCAACAAGGATGTAACAAGACCAGCAACCGCAATGGTAGCAAACATTCTTTTTCTTGAATTACAATAAGTTTGCATACAGCCACTTTAGCATCTTTCTCATGTCACTGTGAGTACAGTTACACTTTCCGTAGCGCCTGTCACGAACCCTCAGAGTGATTAGCGTTTATGTGTAATTCTGTTAGGAGCAGCCTCAGCTGTATGTTCCTGTTGCCAATGGAATCCTGTTGCTTCCCTTGTGTTATGTAACAAGGTGTAAAAGTAATGATGCGAGTCAGGGCGGCCTTCCATTGTCCCCCACCGTCTTTTATGACAGTTTTTCTCAAGCATGGTTGTTATTTGGACAAGAAAACAAGCATATGGATATTGCAGGTCAGGGTGTTTCTGACTTACAGCCCTGCAAGAATTAAAAACACCCCCCCCCAGTTTTAAGTCCCAGTTTTCATTTTCCTCAACGAAGAACGACGGATGGCTGCTTGATTGTGTTTTCTGCAGAGACAGAACTGCTCCAATGGAATGACTGTGACAAAAAAAAGCCATGTTTAGAAATAAACTACTGCATTATTGGCCAAACCTTGCACACGGTGAAACACTCGGTTGGCTGTTTAAAAGGTTTTCATTTGAGCAATTCCGCTTTTTTACACGAGATGAACAAATTACACCATTTTCGAGACAGATTTCAATTTTGGGGGAGTTCCAATTTCATTTTATCAGATTAACTGATAGCCTCCCACTCCAAAGTTATAGAACCTGCAGAAAGGATTTACATCTTGGCAAATTGGAAACCATCACAGGCCATTCTGAATGTAATTGGTTGATTATATTGCTCATTAAAAGCCATGAGCACTAAGTGGCAATATTAATTTGACTCATGAATGCCGCCCCAGTATAAACAAAGCCAGCAGACAAAGAGGCAGTCGCATCCGTGGAGTCGCCAGTGTTTTAGTGCCGGCAAACAAAAAAGTGTTGTGACTGCGTTAATGAAAAATCTGTCTGAGCCGTTACACATTGAAACTCATTTTCTGGAAATGCGGACTTATTATTTATTTATTTTCTTTTAATACATTTTTTTTTTCGCAACACAGAATGCATTTCCTCCAGTAGGAAAATGCAAATCCAGCAAATCATCTTGGCACAAAAAACTAATGAGGAATGCGTTTACATGTTCATAAGCAGCTGGTAGACAAAGACATAAACACCTGTCCCACATATTGTAGCCACACACAACACCGCAGCAATAAACATGGCGCCACTGAAGCCTAAGGCTTAATTTGTCTTCGCTTCAGTGAGAGCATCACAAGGGTTTTATTTATTGCAGGGCTCCCGTATGGATTTACATACGTACTTTCATGTGACTGGAACTCACTGTGTGCGCATTAAGAGTTTCTGTGAGACGACGTCATCCATTCCAGGTTTCTAGGTGACCTGTAAAAAGTCCTCATAACCAATATCTAAAATTAGTTCAATCAAAAAGTTGAAATGATCTTTAAGTGTGATATGAAGATAAAATGAGCAAATTGCTACTGGGACACATCTTGAGGACATTGTCCTAAATACACTTAAATCCACTTCCCGGCTTTTCTTTTTAAGCCCCGCGCATTTCCAGAAAGCAAATTAGCCGTATAACAAAGCAACACTGAACAATCTTCATGCAAGGATGGCACAAGCCTTTGTGTCTATCATGGTTGATGTCAAATACAGGTGAGAAAAAGGTTCACTGAACAGTTTATCGTGCAAACGATTAGATTACGTAGGAATCTTTAAAATCTAGGATCGTCTTATAGATTTTATTTGTGGGGTGTCTTCACAGAGCATTGGCCAGGAAAATCCCCAGCAGAGCGTGTGGACTCTGAGATGGTAGCTGATGACCCGGTGGGAGGGATAACCAGAGAGTATGTTATAGAGAAGAGAAAAAAAAAAGTATTGTCTCCACAATGACAGCACAGGAAATGAGTGGGAGCACGCTTCATTTGTTCCGCCAGTGGTCTCTGTCCCCGTCTTTAGGAGCCCTTCGCTCCCGTATCTCACATGAAGCATCTTGTGCCGTGCGCTCATCTGAGAGGGACATCTCCATTCCCTGTAGTGCCTCTCCAGCGCTGCCTTATTGTCTGCTCGGACTGCGCCGCTGCTTCCTCCTCCCACTCTTTAGCAACATTTGATCTGCGCCGCCGAGGAGCCGTACGCTCTCTGCCAGTTGTGCTCCCCGGAGGAGTGCAGACTATGTCAAAGTGGAACGAGATGTGCAAAGTGCAGAGTAGCTCGCAATTGATCTTGTGGATGCATGTGTGAGGAAGGAGCCGCTCTCTCCATTTTCAGCACAACACTCTCAACTGAGAGGCCGCGTGCGCTCGCATGCAACCGTGACCGCTGACCGATGCACATCCACCGTTTTTGGAACAATTTGAAAGGAACCAGGTGCTGGTGCAAACTCTGACGGAATAATTAGAGGCAATAAAAATTGCAATTCAAACCGCAGTGTGAAAATACCATTGAAGGGGCTTAGTCTGAAACAGACTTAAATGTCAGATTCTACACCATAATGTGAGGGTGTTATGTGAGGCAGCCAAGAAATAACAAATTATATTTTTTAAAGTTACATTTGTGAAACTGAAAACCTGCTTTAATCCGGAGACAGTCATTACATAAAACACTCAAATTATCTAGACCACCTGTCATACAAAATGGGATTTCTCTTAGAATTAGTCAGAAACATAACATTAAACAATTATTCATTTTCAGAAAAAGAACATAATCTTCCTGTGCGCACAATGGGGAAACCACTGTTTGGGTCCTCAGGGACTCTGTACTAACCCAAGTATTCAACTGAAAAGCTTTGAACAGGCACTCAGTGCAGCTGTATACAACAATTCAAATGACTTTTGGCGGTAAATTAAGGCTTTTAGACCTTAACAGAGGAAACACACTCGACAATCTTAGTTTTATCTCCCCTTCTTCCTTGTTATTACATATTCTGATTATGCAGAAAGAGGGAAAACAACTGCAATTGAATAGTAAACTACTTCACAGTCAGTCTGGTCCCAATAACAGCATTTTTTCCTTTGTAAATACCAATCTCACTGTTTGGATATGTGTCATTTTAACGGCTCAGCTCCTTCTGCCTGTGTTACGTTTCAAACTGTGTGCCGCAATTGTGAGTCTCGGAGAGCGAGAGAGAGAAATATAAACATCTCATGCAGAATTCTTTTCAGCCCTGCGGCTCTCATTTATGAAATATAGATCTGTTCCTAATCCAGTAATCACTATCTAGTGCCTCTGCGGGGGCCGAACCCTCACACCCTAATCATCTGGGCCTCATGCTGAATATATCTAAACAATCCACTTTGTTTTACAGCATCACAACCCGAGTCATTGGTTCCAAATCATAAAGTCCTTCGACGGCGTGAGTGATGTCGTCCCTTTGGCTCCCCGTGATTGGATTTAGCAGTCCTTGACTCTGCAGTTTATTGGTTGCCGCCGCTGATCTGGAGGGTGATCAATAGCTGGGAAAACACTGACCTTGCGGAAATCGTCCTCCTTGGGATCGCACGGGTGCGGCATATCTGATCCGCAGGTCACCGGTTAACGGACGAGCATAAAACCCGGCGGCAAATTAATAGGAGATGGTTGGTTTAATGCATGAATAAACAGGCAGCGGAGCGGTGAGCTGCAACAGGGAGGAAGGAGGTATCGTGTTATTATTCTGTGTACATACCGTGCTTTGAAGAGAAATGAAATAATATCTAAGATAAATTCATAGAACCCTGTCTCTAATTCCAGGAGGGTTACAGGCGGGGGGAAAAAAGAAGAGGCGATAGGGTTCTTTTACGAGCGTTGAAATTTTAATCTTGATCTCACAAGGCCATTGGATAAAGGCTGCGTTTGAAAACCATCTGCGGCCTCTGCAGCGCAGAATTATTTTCAATACAAAAACAGCAGTGTTTGTTACTACATTAACAAAAAAAAAATAAAGGTTTGAAAGATTACACTGGGTTACAACATTTTTTTTTTGTAAATTGTCTATGTTTTTTTCAGCTGAATTAATTTTGCACTGCTGAATCCAAAAATGACATCCACTTTTCTCAATCAGGTCAGGTTTTTATGCTAATTTGATTCTGAAAAATCTGATTTTCTGGTTAAATTGATTACATTTTGTGACATTATCAGTTGATTTTCATTAATATTTATCATCCAAAAGAGGTTTTGGTAGGTAAGAATCGTTCTCTAACAGAATGTATTAACTGAATGTTACAATATTCAATTTCTGTAACTTGAATAATCGACCACATTGATTAAGGTAAGTACATATAAATTGAATGTTACATCGTCATTGGTCAAATTCATTTTTTGGGCAGCTGTGGCTCAGTTGGTACAGCAGGCAGCAAATTGATGATTGATGGGTTGGCGGTTCAAAATCCAGCTCCAACTGTCCACATGCTGAAGTGTCTTTGGGCAAGACACTGAACCCTAATTTTTCCCAATGGGGCGAGGCATCACCTTTGCATGGCAGAAGCCACCCATTGATATATGAATGTGTGTGTGTGTGTGAATGGATGAATGCGAGGTCAATGTAAAGCGCTTTGGGGTATCGTGAAGGTGCTGGAAAAAGCGCCATATAAGTGCAGTCCATTTACATCAAAATTATCCTTAATCAGCTAAAAAAAAAAAAACGGAAACAATGAATTTGTTGTTGACCAGTGTTATTATTTTGTTCCCACAATTTTCTTAAAGAGATCAAATATCATTGTTCATTTCCCTTTTCAATGGTGCCACATTTGCACAAAACAAGCATTTGTGGGATGAGCAGCAGAGCTGAGAAACTTGGCAGCTCTTCTCTGCCAGTGCCAGGCATCTTATTCTGCCGTTGTTTTCGAGCTTCTGGCCCTCACAGGTGCTGCAGGAGGAGCAGCGGAACGTTGAGCGATGGTTCCAGGTTCTGCTTGCAGCAGTTGTACTGCAGAGAATCTTCTGGTGGAGGTGGTTTGATTTTACCTCCCAGGTAAAGAACAGGAAAAGGCTGTCATTATCTCAATGCGGGGAGATGTCACGCTGATACTGCGCAACCAGTGGCAACGCCACATGGCCACAGTGTGTGATAAAACTCCCCCTGTCCTGCGTGAAGACAGCACTCGCCCTCACAGAGCAGGGCTTCTCACAGCATGCCTCCACAGTTTGGCTGCGGAGGGGCTGGAATGCAGTGGATGGAATGCTGGTGGAAGAAAGGGATGCCTGTGTCGCCGGTGCAGTGTGTGACCAGACTGATGACCAGCACCAGGAGCAGGTGCCAGGGCCGCTACGGCTGTGAATTGGTTCCCTCACTCGCTACCCAGGCTTCTGTGTACCCAACAAATCAGTAGTCGAATTTGCCGAAATGTTTCATTTCACATTCCAGTCATTGAAATTCACCAAACAAGAGTCAAGGGCAGGATAGGCTGTTTGGCTCTGGCAGAGGGGATTTGGCTATACACATGCTCGGCTCTTCTGCTCATCTCACACTGCACAGTCCATACAAATGCGGCACCATTTGAATGGGAATTTTCCAAAGAAATGGTCAAGAAAATGCAAGTTTCCTGATCTGTTGACTTACACCTGAACTATAGCAACGATGAGGCAGAACTATAGTAAAGGTAAACAACTGTTTACATTAACCTTTGCGGCAAAGTTTGATTCACTGTCCATCCCAATATTTAAAAGTAGGTGAGGCCTTTGGCTCCTTATGTTGCGAGGAAGAAACTTCATCATCAGAGACAATTGATTATCCATAACTGTAGCAGAATACTTCCATTTACCGCTCATGAATAATTCACAGAACAGACACGTCAGTGAAAACACCTCATGAGGCTAATTCTCAACAGCACACCCAATGCTCTTCACTACATCATTTACACGTAGCACATGTTTGAGCATATACATTGACGAGGTGTCACCGATGTCGCCCTCTCTGATTGACTAATTACTGTGGCATGAAAAGGTCACCATGCGTCAAAACTTTGAGGCCACTGCAGCAAGTGAAGACAGCACAGACAGTTTGGCTTCTGTCAGTCTCATGACAAATGATTTATCAGCGCTCAATTAATTTTAACAGACAAGTTGCCAAAAAACAGTCACATATGCTGTCAGGCATTGAATATAGATGAACTGTTTCTGCTAACTGATGTGTTCATCCTCTTCATTTGCATGTCTCGCTTCAATTTGAACTCTGGACTTTAAATCCAGTGCAGTATTATTACAATATTTTTTTCACACGCAACAGCGCGAGAGTTGATGTAAAAGTACCTCATTAATCGTTAATGTCTTATTTCCCCCCCGCCGAAAATAGATTTTGGCTTGCGTCATAAACTCGCAGGTGAAATTAGCTTCCGTTCATGTAGCCTGCATCACCTTCCATCTTCCCTGCATGCAAATAACCTGCAGGCTGTGCTGTCTTGCATTATGCAAATGACGCCGAAACCAATCCCAATGAGTCATGTGACATAATCATACATGCATCGGCCTGGATTCCATGCAAATGACTTTCCCTCTCCACCGCCACAAGGCTTTGACTTTGTTTACTTGAGGAGATTGCCAGGCTATCAATTTTAACGGCGAGAGGCTGCGCACCCTTTGCTTGCAGCTAATGTAGACATTCTGCTAATATGCCCGTGATTTCCAAAGGAGACTTCAGGTCAAAAGGGTGAATGGTTGCACGCTGAGTGGAAATAACCTCATTGCGGAGACATCAGATGCAGCTCTGTAGGTGATGAACTACAGAGAATGCCCTCTAGATCAACCCTGAGCCCAGACATCGGACAGGTAGCTTGATACTATAAAGCTTTCATCGTGAAGTTAATCAAATCTCCTGGGGTTGTTCAACCAGAACGCTATTGGATTATGCAATCCATTTTTTTTCTGCTCTAGTATATTATAATTCTGTGTTTTTCACCTTTTTTTTTATGCACAATCAGAGAATTTGTGCAGCAGAGCTTTTTTTTTTTTTTACTTTCTTTTATCTACACATGGAATTTTAACCACAAGCGGTGCAACTATACACCTATGATGTTGTTACTATTATTTTGTGTGTGTGAGTGTAAATAATATTATTGAATCTTGTCTGTATTGTGTCCGTTTCTTTCTGACTTGACAGACTCTTTTTTCTGTTTTTCTGTTTCCTCGTGTTGTTTGAGCTAATTTCTGGCGGCAGGATATTTTACAAAGACCTCCAATAGTCAACTCGCATTGTTGGATATTTTTTTGTTCCTCCTAACAACAACAGAATGGCACAAATAGCTGAACGTGAATGCGGCTTGCTGCTACTTAAGATAAAATGCTAGAAAACAGGTGCGCGCTGCTTTTTTTTTTTTTAGAGGCAGGATCTCACTGTCCACATTATTCCGTGCCTCCCCTGGGATTTCCCTCTGCTGCAGTTGACGGCCGAGATCTGCCTCCACTCGCCCATATTACTGCGGTACAGTCAGCGCAAAGCAAAGGATAGGGCGCAGTGGTTCCTATGAAAGGAGAGACATGTTGCAGCTGTCCAGGGACAATCCGTCCTGCTACACGGGGCTGCGCTCCCCTGGTGGCGACGGCACCATTAACATGGCGGTTTAGGTTTAGTTCCAAACGACTCCACTGCTGCAAGTTAAATCCCTCGCCTGTCTCTCTTTCCAACTGTGGACATTTAGAAAGTGAAACGGAAAATTTTCTTATCATGAGGGAAGGAATGCTGTATTCCACAGAGCCTCGCGGCGCTCGAGGATTTTCTCCTACACTTTAAAGTTCACCGCCTCATAGAAGGGGAGAGGAGCCTCACACATGCTTTGACAAAACAGGAGTATTATCACAGCATCTTTGATCACAGGATGATGACTTCAATAAAAGGCAGTGTTACCTTGAAGCCCTTTGCTACTCTCAGGCCCACTGACACTCCCTGACACGCTGATGGTCCTCTCCAGATTCTTCACTTCATCCCACTCCTTGACATTTCCTCTTTGTGGGACTCCCAAAGACCAGAGAGACTTACTGGATGGAGTGAATGAGGACGTGAACTTAGTTGGTGTAAGCCAAGAGGTTGTGGAGCAGGGGTGTCAAACTCAAGTACAGATTGATGCACCAAAATAACAGCAGAGCATTCTGGGATTTGTAGTATTAGCTACTATTATTATTATTATTATTATTATTATTATTATTATTATTATTATTATTATAGTATTATTACCTAAATCACTTATTACCAATGAAATGTGGCTCAAAATTCATGCAGCTGTCTTGTGGAATTGCACATTTTGTTTTTGTTATGCAGGAGGTGTGAAAGTATAATCTTAATTTTTTTGTAAGTCAACACATTTCAGTAAAGTTTGTCAATGTGCCATGGTTTCCCTCAGTGTTTTATGTGTTATGTCCATGCTACAGAACCTGCTCTTGATGTTTACACTGCATGCCTTGGGATCCATTTCTGGTCACTCGTGACACGCGAACCTGCTTCTAATGATCTCACACAAGAAGCTCCTCCCTGCTCTGTAAAGTGGAGTCATTAAAGGTTCCATACCTTGCCAAAGTCGTTTCACCTGGAAATCAGCCATGTGTGATGTTGCCAAGGCCTTCTGATGTCTCTGACGCTTCTCTCAGGTTAATTCCAAGACCTCAGCCAGGTGTCTTCCGCCCTCTGAGACCACCTTGCATTTGCCAGAGACTGGAAAGGAAGGCATGAATGTGATGTTTTCTATCAACCTATTTGTTTTCATGAATAATAACTGCCATAAGGCCGCTCCGGCTGTGTCCAGGATGAAAAATAACGAACTGAAAATGTCTGGAACGCTGGATCTGTGACCCATGGAGTTCTAACCTTTTTTTACCACCACTTCAGTCTTGTGACTGCAGTTAATTACGTTTCTCAAAATATGTGTACTGAAATATCGTATTTAATGATGCCGCTAAATGTGGGAAAATTCCGCTTAAAGTCATTGTTGTGTCTTCAATGGTGATGGAAAAACATAGAAATGTAAAAAAAAAAAATATATATACTGGAGATAAAAAGCGAGCTGAGCGACAGGAACCGCTGTTGCACATCAAACATTGCTGACTAGAGGAACTTTCTGAAGACTGGAAGACAGGCACCGAAATAACAGCAATGTGATGGGAAAAGTTAGGATAGTTAAAATGTCAAAGTGCTGTGTGCGGCTGTGAGAAGAGACGCCAAATGTAACTTTGATTCCTCTGCAATAACACAAACTCCACCTCACCTCATGTCATGCGGAGCATCTTGGAATTGATGTTTTATTTGGTAAGAAGATGACGTTCAATTACATTCATTGTTTTTTTGTGGGGGTTTGTCTTTATTTCATACCCCAAGAGAGACTGGACATAGAGCAGTGAAGGAACAGGAAGTGACACCGACTAGATACGATACCATGGCTCATCCAATAAAGTGGCTGGTCAGTGCATATGTATGGAATGAATTAAAATAATCTTGTTTCTGTTTCTTAAAAAAAAAAGTTGGTCCCCATTTTTTTAATTTATCATTTATCAAAGACTCAACAATTTCCAATGTGAGAGTTTGAGTCAACCGCCCTGATAATCATGCTTCTGTGCTGTTTGTATAATATTTCTTAATATTTTAGTGTTTCTAGTCTAGGTCTGTTGTACTGCAGCCCTCTCTCTGGTCATTTGACTCTCAAGTTTGCCAGTTTGAGCCATCTCTCTGTTCACTCTTACCACGTTGATATTTCACTCATAACTTTAACAGATCGGCCTCTGATTTCTCAATTTGCGCACGGCCGCTTCTTTAGCTATCGCGCAAAACGAGCTCATTGCGATGCAAGTGTGTAGAATTAATCGGCCAAAGGATGAGTGGGGAAATAAAACACGATTGTTTGCTTGATTATTGTGGCTGAGCTGCTCACTGTGGCGAACTGGCTCTGATGAATACAGCCCAGTGTGCTCCTTCTCCAGCGATGTGTTGAGCTACACAGCTGCTTGGCAAAACGGGTCATTGGTGTGATCACGAGGGCTTACAGATGGTGTAATCGTCCGTACAAATTGCGCTCACTTTAACAGTTTTTGAGCCATCATCTGCGTTTTCCAGCGACGCTCCTGTGTTCATTACAGTAATCTACAACCTGGTTTTGGCACAGGGGAAAGGGTTCATTAAATCACATTTTCAGATACCGGATCACATACCGTTCGGAAGTGGCAGGAGCAAGGAAAGAAGAAGGAAAAAAAAAGAAGATGAAGAAGAAGGGGGGGGGGAGGGGGGGGGCGTGACCTGATTTGGAAATCGTGATTCTTAGAACCCACAAAACATGCGGGAAAAGAGACGGATAGATTAGAAGATGTAATTTCAACAGCTTTCAGCAGGAGATTGCAAGTGAATATTTCATACACTCCTCTTTGAATCTGAAGTATGTATCTATTTTTTAAAAGCACAAGTGTCTCCCACCTTGTACAGAGATTAATCTGCGGCCGTGACGATACTTTAAATATGGATGATTCCCACTGGTTAATGTAGATGTATGGAATAGTTTGTGCTTTTAAAGAGGCAATGAGCCATGTTTTTTACACCGGTAGGGAGCGCAGCTGAGCTCAGCACGGAAACCAAAACAAAAAGGTATTACGCTCTCCTTATTGTCCTGGAAGTGCCGTGCAAGGTTGTGGTTGTAACGTGGAGATTTTGAGAGGATACAGCAACATCAAGTGGTTACATTTTATGTTGCTGTGTTCTTTCGCGCACCCTCCCTCTCCTGGGTTTGGCAGTGAACTACTGCCTGTGCACACAAACCTAGATACGTCGTCCACCTCCTTCTTCTTTATTGGTTTATTCGAGGACGCGAGTGTTCAACCTAAATATGAAACATGCTGTCAAGCGGCCTGGATTGTCCACACGGGCTTCCTTAGAAATATGGAGGGGCAAGATGGCAACAAACTGGGAGCAAGATCCTTGCTCTCTCTCTCTCTCTCTCTCTCTCTCTCTCTCTCTCTCCATATACTGTATATGTATATATATATATATATGTATATATATATATATATATACATATATATATATGGCTGTCTTTTGCTTACCGTGAGTATAAACTTTTATTAATGTATTAATGGTGAGTATATTAAGCTTTTACCAACATGAAATCGTAAATCAGGCCAAATTCTACACACTGGACCTTTAAGAACAAGATGCTTTCTGCCCAGTGAGTGTTTAAAAGGGCTTTCTCTATGAGCATTCGTGAGTCAGTCTCACGTGGACAAACTAACATTTGCAGACACGTCGTGCACAATACGTTACCCCTCCGCGTGTGTTGTGTTGAACCGCGGCACAGAAGGAATGCAGTATTGATCTGACCGGCTGTCTCGCTTCCTCCAGCTCTGACTGAGTGATAACCCCTCCGTGCCATATCTCGCCTTAAATCCTGGTGTGTGTGTGTGTGTGTGTGTGTGTGTGTGTGTGTGTGTGTGTGTTTGTGTGTGAGGGTGTGTATGTGTGTATATATATATATACACGCAATAATATATACATCTGAGGAGCCTTGTCCTCCAAAGCAAATAAAAAAAAATCCCACCGCTCTTCTCTGAAATACGTTCTCCTTTTACATGTTCTTAAATCTACTTTATGTGAGGCTTTTACTTTATTTTATCATCAGAATGGCCCAAAGGCATATAAAAACATGGAGGTTCTCAGTATTCCATAACCATCAGACACCCTGCGGCAAGCACACACAGAATTAGATTCTGGCTAATTCTATTCTTCCATTCATTTCTGTTTGTTCAGGCGTTTTAGCTGATGTTTGTCATTTTTCTACATTCGCAGCCATGATTTAAAGGTTGTTTCATTCTGCATCCAGCATTCAGTGAATGTGGTTGAGGGCCCACAGAGGCCCCCATCAATTCCAGTGCTGATGGGGGAGATAATCTGTAATCAGAATTTTACCTGATTGGGAAGCACAGAGTCTGAATCAAGATTTGTTTTCTTTTTGAGCTGTAATTTCTTTTTGGGTTTTTTTTTTTTTGGTAAATGAGGAACTCAGGGTATAAAATACACCAGTTAGAAATGACAAAATACAAAATAAAAAAAACAGAAGGAATGTAGCAATACCATTTCAGTCATCGCAGTTTCTTGACAATGCTGGTATATGATATAGAGTGAATTGTGTAATGATACTTTATTTAATAAGATCCAAAGACTATCTGACTATAAATTAAGCAGCCATGGCGCACCTTGATATGGTTAATACATGTGAAGGAATTGAAAATGAGCTGTCTAAACATCCTGTGTTGCCTTCTCAGCCTCTCTACAGACAGTATTATATATCAAATGGCAATTATTTGCGCAAAAAAAAGATAATATATGAATATACACAGTGAAGATACATGTTGCCACGCTACACAAACCACCAATAACCAGAGTTTTATTCTGACAGTGATCTTTAAAAATCGATCAGGTTCTAAATAAATTCAGAACATTGAAGGAAAAATGTACTAGTTACCTAGTTGGAAGTGAAAGATCATATCTATGTTGACAAAAGAAAAAGTAAAAATATACACAGCAGCTTTGGGAGCGCGCACAATAAATATTACCTCTTCCTTCTTCAAGCTGAAACTTATCTTCTCATCCCAAATTACCTGTCAGCACCAGCACATTATCAGCTCTCTCAGCTCAGCACTCAGGCAAGGAGACAGTTTGGAACGTAAGAGAAAGAAATTATAGAAATGAATAGCGCGACTGCACATCAAAGTCAGCTGTATGAAGGCCGGGCTGAATGGTAATAATTTATTGCTTATTAAAAGAAAGAAAGAGAAGAACAAAGGTATAACAAAGAATAGAAAAACAAGCGGAATTCACAGAACTCATCCTCAGCTTGTCTATTTGTTTTTGTTTTTTCAGAAGTCTTTCCAATCTTCAGAACAGCTACCCTTGCCTCTGCTTGGACTGTTTCCATGGAGATTTGCTGATACTAACTCGTCCCTCAAGAGCCCATCTGAGCTGCGAATTTACAGTTTCTCCGGAACTGAACTCACCTTCTTCCATTGAAATCTGAACCCTGTGTTCTTTTTGGGGGTCGGGGCGTTGCCTGTCCGTGGTGGCAGGACAGAGCGGCACTATATTTATCTCACTAGCCGTGATCACAGATATTAATAATTGGGTGAGGAGCCAGCCGGAGGCCTTTTGTTACACCTTGCACGGCAATCCTCCCGCGGCTGCCCTCATTAGTATTGCCGCTGCATATTTAAGCAGCGGAACCCTGCGCGGGGGCCAATTACAAATGCTAAACACGTCCTATTTTTAAAGGTAAATATATGCTCTGTTCTCATGACTTTAACTGCTCGAGTGCCTCAAACTGCACACCTGGTCGTCAGTATTCATACTGGGACTTGCGGGGGCCTTTAAGGCACTTATGAATCGCGAGAACTAAAGCCGGCACTCAGACTATTAAAGACGGAGCAACCATACAAAAGGCAGATAAAAGTGTGGAACGGCTCAGAGGGGAAATGGACTCTGTGCCAAGCTAAACTATTAGCCGAGGCTTTGATGCCATCGTGAAGACTTTGAGAGGGCGCAGCGCATAAAGTCATAAATTCCGTCCAGGGGTAAAAGAATGAGACAGATAAAACGAATTATCTCGACAGCACCCGCGCTAAAATATTCACCAGTGCAACGCGGCCGCCGCGGCCATACCTCCGAGGGTCTGGCTTTTTTTTCTCTCTCTCTTTTCTCGTCATCGGAGCGTTCACTCACATTAACAGTTTCGTATTAGGCGGCGCTCGTTGTCCCCCCCCCCCCGCGCGTGCTCTCACCAGGGTCTCCCCAATAAAGCTGTCAGAAAGTTTTCCCTCAAAGCTGCGCTGGGATTAAATCACGGCTCGCAAGAGCTCCATGTCCTTGAGTGTACCTCTGCGAGGGGGCAGGGGAGGGGCACAGTCTCGCCGCGCTAACGTAGGTACGTTGGCTTGCTTACACGCCTAATCGCGCATTAACAGCGTCCTCGGAGTGAGGATTTCTGGAGAGGCTCCGAATGCGGGGAGACGTGAACTGCGTCTTTCATGTGTTTTAAGCTCTGACGTCGGGTTGAATCTCTTCTAATGAGGCTAGAAACAAGCAAATGTGGGGGGAAAAAAAAAGAATACAGTGACGGTGCAGCACGTCGCAGGAACATCCTCATGCCCAGCCAGCCCGCGCCCACCCCCCACGCTAGGCACAATCTACAGAGAGGGCGCTTGGGCAGCAGAGCGTCTGCAGGGACTCGATCGGTTTTTGGAATTTTCTCCCAACTTGCAGCTGTGATTTATAAATATGGTTTTGGGATGTGGGGTGGCCGTTCTATTTCACAGTTTTTAAGGAGGCCGGGGACCGTAATTCAGTACCTCCTGCTTTTCCCACACGGTACGAAATAAGCCAATTTATGTGAGGCTTTGATAGGTTTCCTGCTATGATCTAAGGGAGAAAAAAAAAAAAAATCATGGGAATCACAAACTGCCACTTGCGAACCATGTTTAATTAGGTGTCGTGGTTTTTTTGTTTGTTTATTGGTGAAGGACAGACAACTATGAGCGCGAGGCCATGATGAGGAAACACATTGAAAAACAGCCTGCAGACATACAATTGCAGAAATGCAGGATAAACATGACAGGAACAAACAAGCATAAACAAACTGGCTGAACCTTTTTAGAGGGGATTTACGGTGGAGCCACATTTCTCTTCTATGGACTCGAATTTCCGTTCGTACAAACAGGTCTGTGAGAAGGTCAACATTTTTTTGCTGGGCGGGTTCGCGGAACACAAATTCGCCTTTCACACACGGAATATAAAACACAGCCTTCCCCTCTGCCTACTGCCAAACTTTCCATTACAAACACCAACTTTGTTCACTTCCCCGTAGTCTACACCAAGAGGCATGGGCAGATAGACATCTTTATGGAAATAAAGTTCCTTCTGTTATTTCCTTCTTCTCTGCCGGGTGAATAGGGAACCTGATATTTAGAATAGAACGAGTATAAAAGTCAGACCAGAATAAAAACACTTTATATCAACACCTCCACCAGAACCAAGTGACCCACGCTGATGAAAACTTCATTTGGTTGGATCGTGAAACTGTCTTCATCTCCAGATGGTAATCTGCCGCGTGATTTACCTATCATTTCATGCACAGCGCGTTGCTATTTTGAATAAATGCGTCCACCTGCACGTGAACAGTTGACCAGAAATCCTCCATCGTTATCATTTTATCCAGCATGACCACGTTTGTACATGTACTGTAGATCCACAGCTTCGAGGTTTCATCTGCACAGCAACTTTTTTTTTTGATGAAAACATCTACTTGCGTAGAACTTCTCTCTTCAGCCAGCCTATTCATCAAATCAAGGACTTTTCACGGTGGCCCACTGTAAAAGACCTTGCGCTCAGGGAAAAAAAACACACCCTGGAGTCTCCTTTGGAAGGTCCAAATTGAATATATAACAACAAAAAACCATTAAAGAGTTGAAATTCGTGACTTTCCCCTTCATGTTCAAAAAATCGTGTCTAGCCTTGAGGGGGTCACAGCGGGGGCTTTATTATTCCAACTTGTTCAATTTAGTCCAAAATATGTTTGAATGTCTTACCTAAGATTTATTTTTAACATTTCAGGATAAAGTTACCAGCCGGCTGCGTCATACAAGCCCACTAATGCATCTGGTGGACTGTTAGGATTTGCTGATGATACATGACTGTGTATATAAAACAGAAGTGAATCTCATACTGACAGGAGGTCAAAGTGGGGGAAGAAAAGGAAGGATCGGGGCAGGGAAGGGATCATTCCCCTCTTCCCTTTAAGTTGTTGATGCCGGCTGCAAGAGTCAACATAATACCCTGAAATCTGCACCATCGATCGGAGCCAGCCTCCCTTTGAAGTCCCCACTCCACTCATACAATATCAATGAAGCTGAAGTTCGAGGGTATGGACATTATAGTCAACCTGATTCTCTCTGCCTGCCTTTCT
The DNA here is from genome assembly GCF_046127955.1 of Nelusetta ayraudi. NCBI lineage: Eukaryota > Metazoa > Chordata > Actinopteri > Tetraodontiformes > Monacanthidae > Nelusetta > Nelusetta ayraudi. The sequence goes on along the minus strand of NW_027466058.1, from coordinate 3,950,990 downwards.
TTTTTTTTCCCCCTCTCCCTCCCCCATAAGCTCATTTTGTATATTTTCGACTTTGAAGCGGCAAAGAGAGAAGCCTCTCAGAACACACAGGGGACCCCTGGATTCAATCAGTATGCCTCAGCACAGCACAAATATGTAGGTTCTAGGAACGGCTTTGACGTTTTATCAGCAATACTGGGCTCAAGTTCTCGGAGCGTTATATATATTTTTTCTAGTATCGTAGGACGTTTCAGGATATCTTCTGACTGGTCAAGTTAAAATGTTCAATAGCTTCAGCCTTGAAACGTCAACCACTTGGTTGAGGTCAATATTGTTTTTTGAAAACACATTTTTTTGTGATGTAACAGCCTGGCTTAGCTTAAGCAGCTTCTTCTGTTCATTACAAATTAGACTTTAAAGCAGTCGTTCCTTTTTATTCATCTAGCTTTAACGGGATCATAACAGGAGGATTCTCTTTAAAGATGGATCTGCATGATTTCAGAATGTTCCAAAAAGACACCAAACACCGTCAGCGCTGTCTTTAATTGTGCCGTGTTTAAATGGGTTAAAAAGTAAATTCTTCTTGGTGGTTGAGGGCTATTTAATTTTGTTTGGAGAACAGAAAACTGGAAGCAAATTTGGCAGCTTGTCCAACTTTGCTGCAAAGATTGCTTCTTACTTGGATCAGCTTACTTTCCAAATCAAAATTACAACCTAATCTGGTGAGACAGACACTAATACTATGAAATCACAAAGTCTTATTCACATGAAAAAAGTCACTGAGGAAGAGGGAAAAAATGAGTAATTAGCCATGTACTCAAACTTAACTGTGAGTGCACTTCTTAAAATGGAAATTATTATCTAGTTAGAGCAACTGAGCCCAAAAATGGTTGAAATGCTTATGAAAATGATAGTTTCAACCTCCTAAAAACATTATTTTACATTGCCGTTCAGTCTCTGGTTGACCTGTGAGAATGGCAGTTATAACACACAGTCACATGACTTCCCATTTCTGATTTTTACTTACTCCTACCCTTTGACTCTTACAATTCAGGACAAGCACAAGGCGCAGTGATTGAATTCTAAATTCTTCTAGAGCACGTTACGTCATCACTGCTCTGCAATACTTGTACATATGCTGTCATTTTGCCACAACTAAGCGTGCATCCATCGTTGATGTTTTATTGCCTGGAAGGGCTTGAAGCGTCCTTCTGCTTTATGCTATTATTTGGGTACTTTAAAATGTGCAAAAATGTGGAACGGTCATGCACGGATTAGCAAAAATGATGTAACACTGATGTTAGCTCAAGCTTGTTTGGCATGACTGGCATTTGTGTGTATGTGTGTGTGTTAACATAACTGACTTCTGGGACCGAAAAAATAAATTGCTGTTTATTTGAACACTGGTCAACATAATGGTAGAAAGTGGTTGTAAATCTTATTTCAAAGGTTATTTAGCTCTGAAACTCCATGTCAGGACACCCTGAACCTAAATGTGAACATACGAAATGTAGAGAGAAGTGATAAGGCCAAAGGGTGAAATAGGCTTCAGCCTTGCATTGGTTACTGACAGCATGTTCCAGTTGCCCCTTTGCCAGACACATGCTGCTTAGTTCACCGGGATAAACATTATGATGTTTTGCATAAGCCTTTGTGTCCAGAACGACATACTGGTGCCATATGTCAATACTTTATTTTGAATTTCAAATGCATACTTTTCAAAGGAGTCCCCCCCCCCAAAAAGATTTCAAGGGGCTGTATTGTATTTAATAATTAATGGCGGGTAGTCTTATTTAAATGCCTATTGGCCTTTTGAATGCTGTTGGGGATAAAGATTTTCAGCTGTTTTGATGAGGTCAATATGTAAAAACCTTTGTATATTTATTAAAGGTCCAGTATGACATTTAATAGCACCTAGGGGTGGGGGAGCATATTGATGAACAGATAAAGACCCCTATTTTCCTCTTGATGATGATGATGATGATGATGATGATGATGATGATGATGATGTAACGTTAACTTCAACATTCAGAAACAGCAAATTGTGATTATACTGACGGGCAGAATGACACTGCCTTGCAGAGAGCCGGTGATTTCAGTGTCTCACCTCCACTCTGGGCAACTGCATATATATTGTGCGGCCACCTCCGCACTTCATGTTAATAAATGGTCATTATTAGCAAATTAAAACACTGCAATTAACTGTTTTAAGTGACTTTATACTTACTATTCCATTACGAGCCAACAGATCCTTGTTAATGTGCCTGGATAATCAGTACATTTCAGGCTAATTTTAAACATGCCTCCCATCTCGCCGAGCGCAGCGCCGCGGCGTTCCCTTGGTGGGCCACGTCCCCCTTTTTGCATGATAGCACCTGGAAAGCTAAAGATGACCCAATATCCGTTGGCTGCTGCGGCGGCGGCTCCATCCCAGCAGTTTCCCCCCGGAGTCAAGCAGCAATGAATAATGAGATGAAGCCCCATGCATTAATGGAACAGCATGGCCTCCCTCAAGGAACGTGTGCTAGCAGGTGATTGTTCGAAGCCTCCGTGGGGCTGTCAGTAAACATGTGGCCCCTGTAGCGCGGGGCATTTCAGCAGGAGCGGCCTCCCCTGGCCACACCTCCTCACCCCGCATCCTGGGAAATTATGGATGAGTTTCTAGCTAACCCCAAAGCAGCATGGAAGCTTTTGGACCACCTCTGGCTACAAGTGATTTATGGGTACACATCACCATGAGCATTGGTTATCATACCATGACATTTACAAAATAAAAAAAATAAAAAATAATTCGAGAGAGTAAATTAAAGGGATCTGATGTGCTTCCTGGCTAATGGATAATATTTGAGTATTAAGCATGGTGGAAATAAGGGGGCCCTTTTCATTGGTGGATATTCTTAGGCGACGCGCTGGCGGCGACTGATGATGTCATGATTTTTCAATGATTTTAAATCTGTGTACTTAGTAAATGCCATATCTGTTTTCAATGGCTGAGCCAACAATTAGGAAAAAAGTGAAGGAACAGACTAGGAAACGCTGACCAAACAAAACAACGAAGGCCATTTGTTCAATAAAAAGCATTTTAAAGACTTAATACTAAACAATTTTCCACCTTCACTTTCATTCAAGACCCGTCATTATTCTCGCACTTGCTAATAGTTAATAACTAAAACAAGTCGAGGACTTGATCACCAGCTCAACTTCACTGCTCTTAGATATTATGAGCCAGACCAACCAGAACGGGAAAAAAAAAACATCCAAGTTTTAACCCAAATGCAATAGTAGAGAAACTGCAGCCTTTATTGCTCCATTGATTATAGGAAACAGACACACCGAGTCCCTCAGGGACACAAGTTAAGTCCCTGTTATGGTATTTTAGTCTGCTGCAAAAGGTTTCCTGGGCAATTTCAGAGCCATTAAGAAAAGTAGAACTCTCTCACACAGGTGATGGCTTCATTACGCTTTTTTGCATCTCATTATATTGTTACAAATGTGAAATACAGTAGGTGGTCGAGAGGCTGTTTTCTTTGAGGTAGCTCTACCAGGACTGGTTAGCTGTGGGTCTGTTAGAGCAGATGTGCAGCAGCCTGCTAATTACCACGTGTTGGGTGGATCACAGCGTGCAGAGAAAACAACCAGCGTTCTTTATGCACTACACGGGCGATGTGCTGTGATTTCAGGCCTTGCGGTTGGCCAAAAATGAAGTAGAAAGGTGCAGGAGAATGTCAGCGCAGCAGAAAGAGTTTTAATGTGGCGTGAAAAATAAAAAAAAACCTCAGTTGGATAATTCGAGCCTCACAATGACGACGGGTTCATTCATGCGGTGTCACTGGACTCTTTAATTTTTGGTTCTGCATGCCGTCAGCCCTTAGGGAAGCACTCCAGTCGGGGTGACAGTTTTAATCCAGACTATTTATTTCTAACAAATGCAGCTCACTTGGACACGGCCGTCCACCATTAGCACGCTGTCACAATAAACAAAGTGCATTTTAAGCGTCCTGAGCACAGATGCACGCCGCTACGACGGGGTTAGTTTCTACACCGCTTACTGTGTTATGTCTTTAAGCACTCTCTCTCTCTCTCTCTCCCTCTCTCCCTCCCTCCCTCTCTCTCTCTCCATGCAAGAGGGCAGACGTTAAGCTCGCTGAAAGTGCATTTTCTCTCTATTATCGCAAGGTCAAAACAGGTTTTGAATGCATAAAGTGAGCAACAGAAGAAGTGAAGAACGCTCTTTGAAACAGGAGAATAACTCTGGATTTATTTTTCCCCCATTACGCTGCATACATAAAACTTCACTTAAGGTGTCGTCTCCCACCACTCAGCCACCTGCTTCTTCACACGGCGTTGTCTCCTTATGTCTAAATTATACGTTGCGGGGAAAAAAATGCATTATTGACACATGATACATATATAATTCATACAAATGGACTCAGCATGGCTCCGAAGAGTTTCATTTCACCGAAGCAGGCAGTTTATCTTAGAGGTGTCCAGGATCAGAGTGTGTTTCACGCGCATGAACGAGCTCCGTCCAAGTCGCAGGGCATAATGTGCCACAGACATATTTGTATTCATAGAATATTCCCACATGATACCTCCCTGATACTGGTAATATATTTTGAGGATAATTTTAGCCGTGCCTTCTCGGGGGAAGCTTCAGGACTGAAAATGTGTCACTTTACTCATCTTTCAGAGTGGGACACTATAAGAGCAGCTCACTGGCGAGAGCATCATATGTAACCGTGCAACAGTGTTCCTCTTTTAGCTTATCATATAATCTCGAGCTGATTTAAAGCAAATCTTTTAATGCTATTTGTTAAAAGGGAAGAAATTCCGTAAAGTGACTTGATGAAGCCACTTCAAATATACAAATATATCTTGCTCAAATATAGTTACGTCACGGGGAGCTGCTACGTGGCTAGTGCAAGAAACAGGAACCGGATGGTTTCCATAAAGCAGTTTGAGCATTAGCTCTGAAACAGACTAAATCTCTGGCAATACACTAATTGTGAATTAAAATATAAATTGTTTTGAATGGTGCTGTGTCCATGTGAAGAAATAATAGTGCAATGTTCTACCTAATGAGTGTTAAAAGCCTTTAAAGGAAGTCACTGTAATGAAGCTGATGATCTTCAGCTTATGACGGTTGCAGATTTCCTGAGGCCTTATAATGTGTTTGATGAGCCTTTTTTTTAATGTATCTCTACATGAGTCTCTTATATAATGCGATCAGCATACATTTTCAATGGTAGCGATTAAATCCATAAACAAATACATTCTGACCGCTGTACAGTTTTTATCTTGCTGCACTCGCTGACTTATTTCTGTTAGCTGCGGCGATCTCGCAAATTAACATTATCTACAAAAAGTTTGACCTGGACCTTGACCTCCACAGTGTTAAATAGAAGGAGATAAACTTCCCACCCTGCAAAAAAAAAAACACAACTAAAAATAATCAACTCTGGTTTAGAAGCACACAGCTGTTTCTGGTCTCAGAGCTATTACTCATAATGCAAAGGCAACATCTCACTGTGATCTATGTTGTGTGCTTCTATGTGAACGGTTTGCCAACATGTTTGCCGTCTTCGTACCATGTCCTCAGTTTCCCTCTCTAAAATTCTGTGCAAGCGTTTCTGTTCCTAATACATGCTGTCCTAGAAAGCCAGCAGCCGACATCATTAATGTGGTGGTGTAATTTTTTTATTTATTTTTTCCTGTGGTATGTTCTCCTGCCTGTAAGTGGACGTGTTTGTGAGTGGGTACAAGTGAGAGTGTAATGAGAAGTTGGTATGAGTTGGCACAGAGCCGCCGCCGCCGCCGCCGCTGCTCAGCAGAGGTTGCAGCGGCGGGGAACGCAGACTGGAATAGTACATTTGGGACAAAATTATACTGCGAGGCATTATATCAATTAAATAGATGAATGACCATGGGTTTTAATTAGAACACTGGGTACACATTCTACTTCATTATTCAGCAGAACCCGAGTAATTCTGCGGCCCAACAGCAGCGAGGAGGCCGCCTGCTCCATCAGCACTCTGGCCCTGATAAGAGCACTGGGGGCTTCAAAGGTGGTGACATAAAGTGGAACAATATGGCCTCATTAGAGAAATAGAGCAAAAAATCCTGAAAGTGCACCAGAGCAGAGCCAGGTAAGGAACCATAGTTTTGCTCACTCGGTGTCTGGACGTGTCGGTAGTTGTTTATCTCACAGAGGCTGGAAGACAGTGAGGAGTCATTATTTATGATTATTCCATTTACTGGACCAAGACCACATTGCACCGTGTTTCTGGGCTGTAGGTAAGAGTGGCACGACATGCACCTGGTGAAGGACAAAACCTCTTTGGGAAGATGTTTTGCATTTCTTTACATGCAAAATACTGCAGGGCATTTTCTAAGCTCAGCTTCCTTATTTTCCACAGCACTACTTTCTATTCTGGGCTCCAATGGAGCAGCCTTATATAATTTTTCTCCTAGATGTCAAGATAACCTTCTGTTTACAGTCTCCTGTAAAATAAAAACAGAAAACACTCCATTTGAGCTTCCCACTAAAATAAATGCTTGTAAACAAGACAGTAGCAATATGGCCTCTGAGGTTGGGCTGGCAGGTGCTGGCAGACGCATCAGCGCTCTATGTGACATCACAAAGGGCACGTTTCCTTTTCAAAAGGTGGAGCAGGCAAATTAGGTAAAGGACTGACTTTCCTATTTCTGGGGAGGTCGTTGACAGACTAGAGATACAGATGACCTTTGATAAACAATACTAAAATGAATCTTGCATCATATGGGGTTGAAGCTCTGGTTTAATTAAGACCGGTAGCAGAAATGAAGCATGCGCGGCTTTATTCCCTTTAATTAAATCATCATCATCGTTATTCTGACAGAATCGTCGGAAGGCGGAGAGTCTTTCCTCCTTCTGTTTACCCTTAAACCACATTAAAAATGATAACAGCTGCGTTCTTCCCCTGTGTTCAAACATTTTCACACTACCGCGTCTTTCCGCCTTTCTGCTCGTCGGAGTTACTTTAATCAACTTGGAGGAACCCGGCTAATTACGACTACAATGACTTACGATGGCGGCAGGCCAGGTTTGAGTGCCGACTTCAATATCATAATAAGGAGAATGATTAGAGACACAATTTACTTGCTGAAGTGGGTGATATTACCGCCACTGATGAAATAATAATTGGCAATATTAATTCCCGCTGGGTGCAGAAGAGATGCTGCTATTAAAACTTATCATATGTGCCAGATGCGTGAGTCGGCTCCTCATTTCCACAGAGGAACCTGCGTTCTGCGTCACTGACCCCATACGGTTGCCTCCAACATTATTCTCCATTACTGCTGTCTGAAGCAAACTTTACAAAAAAAAAAAAAAAAATCAATTTACAATGAATGTAATAATAGGAAAAAGCTGCTGCGTTGTCCCCGTGGAAAGTTAATTTGTACCACAGCAGTGGCTGCGTTTCAGGAGGGAGCAGCGTTCAGTCTGAGGTCCACTCTCTGCCATAAGGCACTCTGAGGCTCCCGGTTCGCTTATTGTACACACGAGTGCTTTATTTAAAATCAAGGCGAGGGCTGGATGAGGCAGTAGGTAATCAGTTGGGATGCCGGTGATGGCTTTTTAATTGTTCAGCAATGTGCCGTTGTGACGGGTGTCATCTTTTGCAAACACAGCACTCCATTAAGCTGCTGGGTTTCTCCATGTTGTGAACATTGACGAGGGCCGTTATGGTGCATGATGAGATATTAGGAGCCCGCGCCTTTATTCGTCTTCCAGTCATCCCCCGGTGGATCCCTCGACCGTATACTTGATGTCTGTGTGTGCCTATAACATATTTGTTTCATGGATGCAAGCCAAGACAATCACTCCACATGCACGCACACACACACTTAAAAAGTTTTCGTCATCCAATATGTTCCAGTATTCGAAAAGAGAGGTAAAGTTGTGCGTTGCAAGGCAGACACGACAACAACTGGCACCAAATCTGGCGCACTTACAAGAGCAATAGAGTGAATATTGCAGCTTGCACCGGGACATTAGCCCTTTGTCACAACGCTACCAGTTTAGTGTTTAGTGCTCATCATTCTCTGACCGTCCTATACCTCACTTGTGTTCTGTTTCATTGCAATCAGTTTTAACAGGAAGCAAAAACCAAGATGTTTTTATCTGGAAATCTTTTAATTAGGGCAACTAATCCCACCAGGAGGCTCCGCTAGAGTTTCAGACCGCAAAGACGGCTAAATTGGTTACTTTTAACATGTGGCTCAACATTCACCTCTTTCACTCACACACACACACACACACACACTCACACACAGCTTAAGGCTGCATGTGAGGAAATTTAGCTTTGCTCCGCCGCAGTTCTCTTGCTGCACAGGTCAAGATCAGAGTTGCTGCGCTGAGGTAAGCAGGTCAAAGGTGAGGATGTTGTTTAGCCAAGGAGATTACATTAAAATGTAGTGATGCAGCAAAAAATAAATAAAAAAAGACTAAGCAAGATGATGATGTCATGACTGTCACTGCATGCAAACGCAGTTGCATGCCTAAGTAGCGTTACAGGATTTTGGAAGCAGATCTCTTGTGACTTCCCAGAGTCCCCGACAGCCAGTCGGAACAGATGATACAAGCGCTCTGCTGTACTGAGCAAACACAAATAACCCTGACGAGCAGAAAACAGCATGTATGCATCACAGCAAAGAGTGGGCCTCGCGTGCACCCGCGCTGACGCCTTTGTGCCGTACTGTAGACGTGACTCTGATACTGCGGAGCGGCAAGATGCGGAAAAAGTTGTCCTTGAGTTGGAAATACAGGTTTGAGTCTGCCTTTTGAAGACTGAGGTGCAGAGGAGGAGGGAGTGACACATCAATGGGAAGTCCGTCGTGAATTGGCACTGAGGTTTTAAGGTAAGAAAAGAAAAACAAGTAAAAATAATCCATGTATTAGAATGGTTAGGATCAGCCAACTGGCATTTCATTCAAAAAGCTGTGACGGCATGTGAAGTTACTGACTAGAGACGGCCTCACAGTTGTTGCTTTCTATACCACCTGTTCAGTGACTCGCTCGCCGAAAATGGTACATTAACCTGCGGAGCTTTTGGAGTTCCACTAGAAGAAAAACCTTTCATTTCCTTTCAGTAGGATCCAAAGTTGGAGCCACAATATGCTTCTCATGCTCTTTCCACTGTGAGGTGGAATGCGTGTATGGTTAATCTTGCCCTTCTCCCCGTCAGCCGATCACGTTCCCACTCCCACGCACGTCACTCATCCCGATGGGCTGTCTCGAAAGCGAAACGGCATCTCGCCCAAGGCTAATATGAGCGGCATGCGCAAGCGCGTTGCAGGTGAACAAAAGCAGAGGCTTGACTGCAGACATGTTCCAACAGATAGTATGTAATCCATCCTTCCCTCTGACTCTCCAGACGTCTGCGCGCCATATTTCCGGCTTCACTGCCTTCACTTCTTTGAACGCTACACTGCGCTGCTGCTTGACGTCAGAATACTACACAATAAACTCCTATATTCAAACATATGAGTGTTTTTTTTCCCATTTGTCTGTTCAAACAGCTATCAGTTCAACCACCAATATTAACACAGACAACTTTTGGAATTCTGACAATATTTGTTTTACTCCATTCGCTCTTTAGTAGTAAGTAAATAAATAAACAGATAAATAAACAATAAACACTAAGATAAAATGTATATATATATACAGTATATATATATATATATATATATATACTGTATATATATATATATATATATATATACATATATATACACATGTGTGTGTGTATATATATATATATATATATACATACATACATATGTATTGCATTGTGTTTTGAATGCTAAGTACAATATATTCACTAGCTACTTTATGTGGAGCATTTATTTGACACAAATAGTTCAGCCAATCGCACAGCAGCGATTGTAATGCTTTCAGGCAGGTGCAGACGACATGCTGAAGTCTGAGGCAGACGGGAGATGTGAGTGACTTTGAACTTGGTGAACAAGGTTGCTGGACTGCTGGTCTGAATGGGATTTTCACAGCATCACCACCATCTTCTTCCAGACAATAATCTTGTGAGGTACAATTTTTTGGGGAAAAAAACAAAAGCCTCATGGTTGGTAGAGGTCAGTGGGAAATTGGCAGACTGGTTTTAGATGACAATAAGGCAACGACTTACTGGAAATAACCACTGGCCACAACCAAAGTGTGCTGAAGAAAATCTCTGAAAAACAAGTCGAACCTTGAAAGTACAGCAGCAGCAGAGGAACACATGCCAGTCCTGCCTTTCCTGTCAGCTGCGAGCAGGAAAGACAGAGAGAGTGTTTTACTTATAGTCATTTGGAATTTTTAAAGTAAAATAAAAACACATCTTACCACCTGTGAAGCACAAGGTCATACGCAGCATCAGCCCTCTTCCAGGAACTTTATGAAGCTTCTGTCGTCTGCTCATCTCCTTGTTCCTGCAAATGCGAACATGACTGAGTCAGCGAATTAAATTATGCGCCGCCATATGGAGCTTGGTCACCATAGCCCCCATAGGCCAAGCGCACTTGTACGACGAAAGCTATTGTACACGGATGAGAGGCACCCACTGAAGTCTGCAAGATCCCGATAGAAAACGGAGATTGAATTACATGTTTAACCACGTAACAACAACAAATTGGTTTTCTTGGCGGAGACGCAGGCTCCCAAAGTAATCAGATGTAATGATTCCAGGCGAAGGGTCAACAGAAAGATCACGTCGTCGGATGGTTTCCTCCCCCCAGCCCCCCGGTTTTAAAAATCATTTCTAATGAAATGTTTGTTCTTCTGCTCTCAATAGACACGCTTTGCCGCTGTCTGGGAATAATTATGTTTCCAATTTGAAACGTCGCGGTTGATAATACGCCCGTCTCTCGTCTAGAGCCACGTGGAGGAAAAGAAAGAAATCACATTGCGTTTTTATTCGTGTTTTCCCTGCCGTTTTAAGTGTGAAAAATGCAAAGAGTGCATCCGTGCTAAAAAAATAAATAAAAATCAATAACCTGGGAGCGCTGTTTTCATAAAACAACACCTGCCACCGCTCACAAGTGATAGACGCTGGGTGCCATCCGCTGAGTCGTACGTGCCTCCGCCACCGCCGCCGCTCTGTATATATTTGCGCAGCTGACGGAGGCAAAGATGACTGCAGCCGCATGAGGATGCACTCCAGAAAGGGCGGGGGGGGGGGGGGCAGACCTTGCTGAGATTGCGGTGACTCACCGCGACGCTAAGCCGCGTCTTTTTCTCTCTGCCGTGGTTTCTTAAAGACAGGGGAGAGAGCGAGTGCGCGTCCTATTAAAGCGCAGCAAATGCCTCCGCGTTTCCGCTTTGAGGCAGGAAGGCATCCACCTCGACGTTACACCTGCTTACGGAGATAAAGATGAGCTGCAGCCATGGCCTGGTTGATGGGAAATGACGGGAGGTTTGATTTCAAATTCCTTGAGGCTTTACTGTTTGTCTGCCTGCCGTGTCCTCGGAAGCTCCCCTGCATCAACGTCATATCAGCATCGTCAGATCAGCACTTATCTCCAATACCTCTTTGGAAACCCCTGCACAGGATCTGGACCCTGTCTGGAGACAGTAATGCTCGGACTTGTTTTCTCGCAGCGATTATAATCTCGCGAGGCAGGAGGATTCGGGCTTGAAATCTCACCAAATGTGGATCATTTGCGACAGTCCTCCAGGAGAAAGAGGCAGTAGATCCCATGTGAAATTTAGAGGGGACAACAATCGGAAGTTACTGCACTCTTGCGAACAAAAAACGCTCTCAGACCGACTCGGTTTAGTCATCGTTGGGAATGTTCTCATGAAGAAAAGAGAGCAAGGAACAGCACGAGGGGCTTTTCTCTGCCCCTGACTGAGGTTGCTGAGAGTTCAGTCAAGCACCAGTCAGACCTGAAGTCACACCAGTGTCACTGGAAAGCCCCTTGGATGCTCTCTCTATTTGGGAGTGTCCTCTGTAAACCCTAGAGATGGATGTGATGCGAAAATCCCAGTGGATCAGCAGTTTTGCGAATAGCTCAGATCAAAAGCCCGTCTGACACCAACAAGCAGGTTCACCATGTTCAAAGCCCCTTAAACTCCTTCCCGCCGCATTCTGATGCTCACGTTGAACCTCAGCAGGTCTTCCTCCTCATGTCAACGCACCTAAATCCAATGAATTGCTGCCAACTGATTGGCTAAATAGCTATTTGTACAGTCAAATATATGTGCCATATACAGCGGCCTGTGAATTAATTCAGTGTTTGAACTCGGAGCACGTTGTCACACCGTGGTGAGGTTTTGTCTTGTCTTGGGGTTTTGTCTCGTCATTTCCTGTTTTATTTTGACAGCCTAACTCAGCTTCCTCTCGTTTCAGATCACTCCCCCCTCCTCATGTGCCACCTGTGCGTCTGACCCAATTACTCATTGTTTCCACCTGTGCCTCGTTAACCCTGTGTGTTTAAAAAGTCTGAGTGTCCTTTGTCTGGTGACAGAGTGTCGTTGGTTGTCACGTCTAGCCTTGTACCCGTTCACAGCCACAGCCCAAAGAGTGCGCCGCAAGCCAGTTGGTCCTCGAGGTCAAGTGATGTTTTGTTAGCCATTGTTATTAGACAATAGATATTGTCCGTGTTGATTTATGGTCTGAGTTCCTACCTTTTCTGTAGAGTAGGTTATTATTTGCAGTTTAGACTTGTGCCTTTTCCTCTTTGTGGGTGATTTTGATTTTGTAACCTTCTTGGACTAAGTTTAGTTTCAATTATATGGACTTTAGTCCTTTGGCCTCCTCAGGAGCGATTTTCTGTTCTCTTAATTATCCCTCCCCGATGGCTTGGAAATCATAGGAGTTTCATAACCTGATTGTTTGAGCACTCTGAGTTTCAGTTGCAAGTGTAATAAATTCACTTTTGGCCTCAATCCTCTGCATCGGAGTCCTGCCTCAGACGCATGCAACACGTAGGTTGTTGCATGCTATTAATTTAGTTTTTCATTTGAACCTAGTGTTTATTTATTCACACATTTATGCATTTGTTGAAAACACCCAATGGATGTAACCAAATGCTGACGATGTGAAAGCGTAAATGCACTGATTTGCTACCATGTGAATGGACGACTCGCAGGTCAGTAAAAGGGTCACAGTCCAATCAGTCAAGTGGTGGCAGCACCTCACGAGACGCCACGTCTTGTTTTCTTGAGAACCACTTTTTAAACTTGTTCTGTTACAGCTGCTGTGGGATTTACACTCAGCGGGAGCAATATTCATCTCATCTCTCCGCTTTAAAAAAAATCTTATAAAGAATGTTCCTCTGTTTCAAAGCTGTGGATTTATTTTCTCAGTGGCAACTCAAAGGGATATCAGCTGATGGGTAAAGCTTGAACACACGGTTTCAGAGGGAAATGGGAGTAAAAACCCACACAAATAAACCAGAACCACACTCAAAATATTGGCTATTTTTTTTTTGTAATCCTGCACATTATTACTCACACAAACTGATGGAGCCAGTGCAAAATAAAACCTCAAGTAACATTGATCCCAGGATATTAAATATTGATTTTGGCATTATGACGGATCCCAGAAGCAGAAAACAAATTTCATTCGAAAGAGCATATTTAATTCTGTGAACGAGGATCGCACCCAGTGGCGCAAATCAATCAGTTGTTCATCATCATCCTCATTCCTACCATCGCCAGCGCCACAATGGAGATAATGATTGGCGTCAACTCGCAGGCAAAGAATGTGACTGGTGCTAATGAGAGCCCTTCTCTGGGGCTACGATAAAGAGCGTTGACAGAGATAAAGTGCTTTTCCCTCAAGATAAGGCAATGGTTATGCAGGATGAGCCCATTAGCATGTGACCTGTGCTTAACTTTCATCTGCCGCCCTTCTTTCATTTCAGGTAAGATCAAAAACGTATATGTATGCATAAAAAAAAAAAATCCAATATAAATCAGTTGTCAGATTGTGTCCAGTGAAGTTTCTCTCTGAAAACTTGCTGGTGGGGAGAGAAACATCTACTTTTAACTTCAACAAGTGCAGCTCATGAATCCTCGACTTTATTTCCCAGACACGTAGAGATTCTGAAGAGAAAGGAAAAAAAACATGTCCTGAATCAATTAAACCTTCCTTCTATCCAAAGTTGCTCTTCTACCATGACAATAGAGGATTAAACGCACAGTATGTGACTTTTGCCTCCAGGGTGCTTTCAATCAAAACTATTGAATGGTACTCAGTGGAGCACATACCAGAAGCGAGGCAACAACGATTTCAGGCTCAGCTCTGACTGCTGCAGCTCCCAATAGCGCTTAGTACGTTTTGTGAGCATCTGTTAACCTGGCAACACATTGGTGGCTGCAGATTTTCCGATAAGTCTCAACTTTGGAATAGTCTTCTAAAATAACACAGTAGCCAGGGAAAGAAAACCTGAGATTCTCAAACCGCCACTGCAGAACTAACGGGACATACAAGCCACATGACCTGATACATATGCTTCTTTTGTGCTTCTACAACGTTGTCGTTTCTCAAAGGATCCACATCCACTCAGTCTCACTCTGTCAGATATTAAATATGTGTTTTAATAAGAAACTGAACATTGGCTGGTGAGTGTATTCCAATGCACCAATTTAATAGTTTTATCCTGTTAACACACTTGGAGAAGCAGTGAGTCTAATTTACAGGATTTAAAGGTTTTGAATCAATGCTTTGCACCTGGTGGAGAAGTCTAAAGGAAGCCTTTCGCTCAGCTTGATGTGAGCAGCGCACCTCTAAGGTTCAGCATCCTGGGGGAACACTGATGGGACAACACAACCTTCCCAACTGCTGCAAAGCGGAACTTCATTGCTGTGTCCACCCACCAGATCAGAGACCGAAACTGCTCCAAAGTCATGTGGGATTCAGTGGCTTGTGTTGGTTGCTGCAAAGCAGGATTTCTCCACTGCTCCTCCTGCTTCCTCCGCCCTTCAAGTACAGGGAGAATTTGGAAGACGAACTGTCAGTCTCAAACATTTGGTGTAAAAAATGGTTTTAATCAATGACAGCAAGAGCATTCCTGAATGAAACTTCTTCTTTTATAGAACATAAAACTCCTCGGAAATCAAAACTGAAAGAACTTTTATGACACAGCGGCTAAAAACAGAACAAGTGCAGTAAAACAAATTGAAGGAAAAAAAAAATAGTTCTCTCAGTTTTCCAAGAACAGCGAGTTTGAGTTCTTTTAAATGGCAATTTGTGGGTGGATTTTATTTGTGAAGTGGATCTAAATTCTATTCATTATTTATGTATATACATATTTGATCCCACATGTATGAGCAATAACAAAACATAATAATAGTAGTAATAATAATAATAATAATACTAATAGTAATAACTTTCATTTATTTGTTCCGATAGCTATTTTAGTCTTTTAGTCTGCAATTTATTGGTACTTCACATTTCATCTGCAAAGTCTTTGCCATTACATATTAAACAAAAAAAATCAGAAAGAGCTCCAAGCTACAGTTAAAGATTAGTGGCTGACATTTTTTTCCGCCTCCCTTGGAATATTTCTGGTGTGACGCCGGTAGCTTCTGCGCAATCAATAATTTGTGGAGCCTTTGCTGTAAAATCATAGCTGTGAATAAGTGAATCAGACCAGTGTCTGCTTGTAACTGAGAAAAATATTTGCGACTGCAATATTGTGACGCAGGTTCGACGAGAAATCAAATTGAGACTATTTGTGTCAACTCAGTTTTTTTATTTCTTTTCAGCACAAAAAAAGTCACTCAGTATGATTTTTTCAATGAAAGTATTGAGAACAACTTTATGGAGTGAGAGTACAAGATTTCTCAAAAGATGAGAAATTTAAAAAAAAAAACAACAAAAAGAGAAATTAAATAAGAATCTTGCTAATTTAAAAAAAAAATCAACAAGAGCATAGAAGGTTCATTGAGGTTGCCACTGAACTATGACTTAGAAATTGTAAGAAATGGTCCTAGTCTTCACACTGACGACAGCAGATACTTCAGGCTAAAGTGGTTTAGAAAAAAAAAATTTACATTTTAACACAACAAAACAGAGCAGTGATTCTACTGTCAGCAAGCAGAGATTCCACACTGAGTCCCACCTTGATCTTCCTGTTGTGTTTCCATCCAATGTCACCAGTAGCTGCTTTCGCGGTCGGCGCCACCGCCGCCTGCTCCAACCGACAAGCAAGAGCTCCCCCGAGGATGACTTTGCTCAAAAACCTCGTCTTATTTGTGTCATCATAAAAAGACACGCACAATGAATTCTCCTCTGGTGGATAAATGACATTAAAGCAAACATGTTTGTGTTTTTTCTTCCCCCGCTACTCTTTCTTCTACAGTGCTCGGGCAACATTTTCAGTTTCAAGAGCAAATGTTTACAGAACTGCATTCCAGTCAGTGCAGTCAGAAGCGAAACAAAAGAAATTCCCAGAAGGAGAAAGGTAGTGAGTGCACATAAACAGCAGAGACAGCACAACCTTGTAATTTCACACAATCTCAAATATCGTTGTGAAATATGTTTTGTGTGTGTGTGTGTTTTTTATTTTTTATTTATTTATTTATTTTAAATAAAAGCAATGTGCATCAAGGGGAATTATCTCGCTGCAGTTTTAATGTGAACAGAGCAGTGCATGTGCAGCATGCGGTTTGTTGGTAACCGTACTAAAATAAATTGCACTTGGAGACTTGAGTGACTGAGTGCAACAATATGCAGGAGCAGTCTATACTTTGCTATACTTTTGGGTTGCCATTGGGAAACATGAAACAACATAACCAAATACAATATGACAGTATACATCATTGTAATGTTGCTTTAAAATGTGTTCAAGGTGACAATTAAAAAAAAAAAGACACACACTGCTAAAGCTAACATTCTCTTATTTAGCTTAAATGATTCAACAATATCATTTGCAACAAGAAGCTCTTTGTTGTATTTACCAGATATGTTAAAATGTTCATTACAGTGATACTTAATATGCTTTTATGGCTTTACTGGATTTCAGCCAAGCAGAATTGATATGACTCAAGGGACTCATATCCAAATGTGCTCAGTGAGCAACCCACAACAATCTGAATCAGTTTAGATATCTGTAAACTACATTTAAATCCTGCTTGATAACGTTTGAATGCAGAAGCCTCTCACTAAACACCTTGCACCTTCAAAAATAATGAATTCTAACAGGATCTCATAGGCACATCTTCATTCTGCATTACGCAGAGCCACGGAAATCCTCAGGCACTTCACGTCCTCACACTTCCAGCCAGTCAAAAAGCTCCACTTAATTTTATTTCATGTCTATAAAAGTCTTGGAAGGCAAACTTTATATAAAAGAGAAAAAGAGGTTTAAAAAATGGAGGATGGAGGGAAAAAAAAGTCCCTGTCACCTTGATGTTTCCGCCGCAGTTTTTCATTGAGGCTGGCCTCAAAGGACAAGTGCTAAGGAAAACATCATTATGTGGGGAGAAATGTACTGGTAATAAACCCAAATGGCACTGAGAGGTGCAGTTGTCAGCCGTGACAAATGGCACCAATGCATCCTGAATGTGTTCGGTGCCCTTGCCACGTTGACTCCGCCTCCTGTGGGCGCTGCTGGGATCGGGCCGGGGACCAGCAACTTAACCTCGCCACTCCTGGCTTGAGGCTGACAAGGAAAGAGGAGCCGCAGAGCTGAACGCACATCTAGAAAGTGTCAGATCTTCTCCCAGTGTGGATGCATTAATCACGCAGTTGCCTATTAAGCTGGAACAAAACATTTTTTTTTTTTTTACCTGTCTTTTGTCACGCCAAACAAATGCTATGCATGAATTCAGCAAGATAATGGGGACACACAATATAATACAGTCATTGCACCTGGTCAGAAGTAATTACTGGTGCATTTAAAGAGGAATAATGAGCGAATGGTGTCTGTAAAAACTTTATGGGCAACAGCGTACTTGAACTGTTTTTATGGTAAAAATTAGTTGTCTGTTTTGTTTGACTTTGATGAAAGAATTGTGTGAAATGTTGACTGAAATAACATCAGTTTCATACCGAAAGTCGTTTTGTTAAAAAAAAAAAAAAAAAAGAGCTTCTCAGACAACCGATTTGTTCCCATCTGTTCTGGTCTTTTCTGAGGATTCCCCATCACTCATGGCAAGAACAAGAAATTTGTTTTATTTTTTATTTTCTTGTTAATAATACAACAAATAAAACGTTTGACTTTGTGTCCATCTATTGCAGTGGCACCTCTTGAAACACACACACACACGCACACACACAAAATATTGCGAAATATTTCAATTTTAACATTTAAGATTGCATGCAATTTTCAGTGTGGCAGAAATGTTTTTACTAAATCACTGCGGTGACAAAGTTAACAGAACAAAGACAAACACTGCAACAAACCATGATCACGACAATAACAACAAAGGGGGGTCTGACATGGGACAGAGGCGATGATGAAATGAGCTCATGTTGATGTTTCTTGCAGGCTCAACTCTGACTGACTGTGTGCGGGCTGTGCCAATAAGGTTAAAAGTAGCTTTTGTGTACAACAATTTGCATGAATAACATCACTTGAAAACACCGTCCTGCTGAAAACCCCCTCAACAGTAAATAAAGGGAGTCATTCTAAACGGGCCTCCGGCAACAGTGACTAACCGTTTCTCCAAGAGGAAAACTACAAAAACAACACTTTAACTGCGATTTGGCAACGAGTAGAATGGAAACGATCCTTAATCACTGCGGGATTATTTTGTGATTATGAACCAGCTTTCCTTCAAACACTGCAGGCAAGTGAGAGCAAGGACAATAACTTTTCGCAGTGTAATCAAAAATCGGAGTTTTAAAAGGGAGACACACAGATGGCTCCAAGTTACTTCTGCTTACAGAAGCACCGAGTGTTCTGGGTGAGTGCACCCCTTTTAGATCCTTCTCCTCCAGGACCAGCAATGCTCCTCGCTGATATTTTAAGTCCGAACATTCCCGCTGCATCAACGCCCAATCCCCGGAACATTAATAATGAATAACGCTATCCGGCCCATGCCTAATTATATCTACTTTAACCTGGTCAGCGAAGGCGGCTTTCGTTAAACATTGTTGATTCGGAGACGGCGAGCGCGCGGCCTCTAAACAAATACGGAATAAATGAAACGCAAAGCGATGTCGCCCGGCGCGCCGCTGTGAAACAGAATCTGCAAGACGTGTCTCAAGTTCGGGGAGAGGGCATGAAAACAGGGAAATGGATGATTATAGTGAAGGCGAATTACATTAGTGTGTCGAATTAAAGCGACGTCTGGTTTATCCAGCAGAGATAGAAGCAAAGAGCCTGAGTGAGAGGGAAGGAGGGGTGGCGGGGATGGCGGAGTGGCAGAAGATGAATGCAAAAGACGGGGACAAAGACGAGCGTGTGAGCGTGTGTGAGAGAGAGAGAGGGAGGGAGAGGGAGAGGGAGATGCAGTGGAGGAAGGATGAGAGGAGAGGATAAGCACGGTGCTAAAAATATCCCCCTACCCTGTGTTTTCATCCATCGGCGGAGACAATGCGTGCAGAAATAAAGCGTGTTATTGCTATTTTGCTATTCCTCCTATTTCTTGTACAGTGCACTGCATGCTTCAGCAGCAGCAGCAGCAGCAGCAGCAGCAGCAGCAGGGAGCCGTCCTCCACAGCTACCCCTCAGTGCAGGATGGGGATCAGAATAGCAATCAGAATTTTTTTTTTTTCTTCAATTCATAATCTGCATTAGAACTGCCACATAAACAAATTAAAACTGTTATCTGGGACTCTAAAGTTGGCCCTGCAGTGTGTGAGTCTCAAGCAGGCCTTCCACTGCAGCGCCCCCAGTCTCTCATTTGGAGGGTCACTTTGTTGCCATTGTGTTTGCACAGGGTGTGTCTGCATATCTTGCCATTCTGTGGCTTGAAATCATTCAAAATCACATCAACTGTTGCCGGCTGCGCTGCAGCATCCTTCAGCAGTTTTTAAAATACATTCAATGGGCTGCACTTACATACACCTTGCTAGTACCAAGTACCTAATAAATAGTTAACAGTTAATAATAATTTATAAATATATATATATATATGTATATATATATATGTATATATACATATATGTATATGTATATGTATATATATATATATGTATATATATATATATATATATATATATATATATATATATATATATGTGTATCTATCATGTGTGTGTGTATATATATATACATATATATATATATATATATATATATATATGTATATATATATATATATATATATATATATATATATATATATATATATATATATATATATGTATGTATATATATATATATATATGTATGTATATATATATATATATATATATGTATGTATATATATATATATATATATATATATATATATATATATATATGTATATATGTACATATATATGTATATGTATATATGTACATATATATGTATATATATATATATTTATATATATATATATATATGTATACATATATATACAGGTGTGTTCAGAGACACAATTCTTTGTTACTGCTGCCTTTCTACAGTCTCCAACCAGTCATACTACCATTGTGACCTCTGACCTCTGACATCAACAAGGTTACTTTCCTCCACACAACTGCCGCCAACTCACTGGCTATTCTCCTCTTCCAGGACCGCTCTCTGTAAACACTGGAGATGATCGTGCAAACAACCACATTGACCAAGTCTGAATTCACTTCAGTCGCCTTTCTTCTCCATTCTCATTCTGGTGCTCAGTGGACAGACAGACAGCTAGACAGACAGACAGCAAGCAAGTCGTCTTCACCGCCTCCACGTGCCTCAGTGCATTGAGTTGCTGCCATGTAATTGGCTGATCAGCTATTCGTGTTAGCAAGCTATAGAACACTGTACCTCATCAAGTGGCCGGCCAGGCCTGGCCAGACAGACTATGTTGCGCGCACGGCTCGCCTTCTCTCCACCTCGGCCGCATCAAGAGCTTCCTCCTCATCTCCTCCAGGAGGCCTCGGAACGACAGACGCAGTCCGGAGTCTGGCTGCTGGAATAATGAGCCTCGGTCCAGACAGCTCGAGTCGTTAGGCAGAGGAATGGTGTGATCACATCCAAGAGGGTGTGATTAAATAAGAAACAAAGGGCATTTTTTTTGACTGTTCTCTCCTTCAAGCCGGGCTCACATTTCGAGTGAGGGAAAGGCTGAGGTGCTGATCTCCTTCCCGGGAGAACAGGGTTACACACAGTGTAACCCGACAACGACACCGGAGTTGTGCGCCTCCCTCTCTGTCAATTTGTCTGCCTGTGCACGTACGCCTCTGGTAAAAAAAATAAAGACACAAAAAAAACCCTCTCAACAACTTCCGTGCAGGGACTGATGTGCGACTGCAGTGGTTTCCCTGCTGCTCCTCGAACAGAGGGGGCGCTGGAGGTCGTACTCAGCGTTCTGGTGCACAGAGGGTCGCGCAGGTAAATCACGAGCGGCGCTTCAGATTCGCCCTTTGACCTTTACAACTCACACGCGCACTCGCAGACAAAACAAGGTGCCCGTGGGGTCAAATGGAGTCGTTCGCCGCCAAGGAGATTGACTCGGCCTGTCATATATCTGATGTATATTTGCATGAGGTGAGGTGCAGCAGGTGAGCCACCAGTGCTATTAAATCATGTTTTAATCTAAACCTGGCTGCACAGTTTTCACGTGGTGATTTTAATGTCTGAATACTAACTGCAACTGCATGATGCTCAAAAGAAATAAGGAATAAGTCTCCACGAGTCTGTGCAGCTGTGCATGTTTACGCAGAGTGTTTGCAGTGCCCTTGCAACCTCGCTCAGGCCCAGCTCTACTGCAGCGCTATGGCAACAGACTATACTCACAATAAACCGAGTAAAGTTGTGCAGTTTCTTTTTCTTCCAGAGATTCTAGTTAGTTGTAGGGTTTTCAAGGTTATTGCCTAAAGAGCCTATTCTCTAAAAATCCCTTTGTATTATGCTTTATATAAACTTTGCACACTGTGTTTAGGCCCCAGCGTATTGCAATATAGTGCCAAAACTGACGTTAAGCATAGGTGTTGAACCTCTGGCTCCCCTACTGGCAGAGGAACTTACTGCACCAACAGCGACAGGCTTCCAATGAGTTAGCGCTAGGGCGTGAAGCAACCCTGCTGATGCCTCTGTGACACACTGACTGTCAGGCACATTTGGAAAAACAAATGCCACACAAGGGTGGAGAACTTCTTCCGCTGATGTAACGCACACAGTTTCCATCTAGGTGGTTGCGAGTTTGTGACTCCAGTTAAAGGTCAGTTCACGGAATTTAAGTATTTCAGACTTTGTCGGCGTTATAATATGCAAAGACGCAGATAAAACTCATACATCGCATGAGTCAGGAAAAAAAAATCAACTTTAAGTGAAGAGAGTTGAGAATAAAGAAAGAGGATTAAGAAAGGCCCCCGTCTCGCTCCCATCGCTGCTGAGCTGTTAACACAAATGTTAATTCAACATCGGTCTCTTGTTCAATCTCCAAGGTTTTAAGAATCAGTCCCAGTGACTCCGCAGCAAGGCAGAGGAGGTACAAATGATTTAAATAGCTCTACAACCTCTCCTACTCGCAACTCGCACCGTCTGGCAAAAAACATTTATGCAATGATTTGCAGGCAAAGAGCTCTGCACCGCGTTTGCCTGCAAAACAGCATTTCAAACCAAAAGCGGGGGTTGTGTTTGGTTTACAGGGGGAGTCATTTAGTCTTTCACCTTCTCTACATTAAAGTTGAAATCTTTGGCTTGCTCACAGGATCAGTAACTTGTCAGATAAAGTAGAATTTAGCTCACTGTCCCAAATACAGTAAGTGGAATAACTAACAAAAGGAAATGGAAATGGAGGGTATGTGGATGTACAGGTATGTACAGGTATGTGGAGGCAGATCAGTCAAGACAGTGCTGTTGCTCTGTAGCTTACAGTTTAATTGCATTTTTAATGTATTTTGCTGTTTTATTTTTGTCAGCTGTGTTTATTGTTCATCGAGTTCCTTTGTCATTTTACTGCTTTATTGATGTGTTTGTTATGATGCCTGGTCGCCTACACTGCTGGCTATTTTCCTTTTGGGCCTGGATCTTAGGGCATTGTTGAAAAGCAGCCAATGAGTCAGCCAATTTCCCAACACCGTAGTTTATTAAGTTCCCTAAAATATTGCAGCGGAAGGAACTTGGAAGGTCAAAATCCCCATTCAAAGTGCTTATGGTGGACTAGAATGCTTTAAATGAAGGTGTATGGTGGAGATGCTGTGGGTTTAAATTTCTTGTGATGTCCAAAAGTTTCCAACTATATTATTCTCAGTAGGTTGAGCCAGGCACTGAAAATGAAGATCAAAACATTGGGCATAATAATACAAAGTCTTAAGTTATAGATGCTTCAAATGAATCTACAGTTTGGCACTTTGGAAGCTCTGCAACCTTTCCAATCTATAGTACATCAAATATTCAGAATCCCTAAAGAATGTAAGGAGTGGGGAAGATTCTTATGTTAAAAAATAATGCTCTTAAATAATATAAATGGTTGTCTGACAAATGCTAAGTGCTTGGTGCTCAAGCTGACATACATATGTACAGTGGGTACATGTGATGTGGCTGTTTTTAGATACAACCCAAACAGATGAAACTCATCCTGGTTCGTCGCTCCCATGCGGTGATACCACCTCTGCTGTCCCGGATAGCTGCTTGAATGGATGGATGGATGGATGGATGGATGGATGGATGCAGACCAGTGCATCCTGCTGGCCATCTATGCTTTTAAGTCTTGATGTTAAATAAAAATTGCACAATGATTTCCAAATAAATTGCTCCCAACTGAGGGAGCTTGTTTTAATGAATTTCGATCAATGACCTTGTTTTTCTGTGTCCCGAAGGTCAAATGTTGAAATTGATTCTGATCCTTTAAAAAACACACCTTTGTGGGGGTAAATGACAAGATGTAGACCACGGCACATGCACCTCCTCTCTGATAGAGTTTATCAGCAGACTGCTTTAAGTTCACTTCGGTAATATTTTATTCATTTTGATTTTTCAAAACTAGTTTTTTTTTTTCGCTTTCATGTGGAGTACAAGAAGGGTTACAATTAAACAGAAATCACCCGAGAAGAAGAAGAATAAAAAAAAAAAGAGGAGGGAACAATGAGAATTTATAATCATTTATAATCCATGGTCACTTTGCTCATACTCATTCCAAGTACAGGTCTCTTGAAAGCAGAATTGACGGACAGAATGACAGAACAAACACATTGCAGTTGAACTGAGACGGTTTCAGCCCAAGCGGCAGCACGTCTGACCGGTATCTTGTAATAACACTTGAAAAAGACACAACGTATGTTAATTTATCTGGCGGCTGACGTCATCAGCCTCATTACTCACAGCCTGGGCCCTGATTCTCTCTGGCGTAGGTCGGGACTGAGAAGGAAGGCAGTGATTCTACCAGTATCCTTGAAGGCAGCCACACCACGCTGCCAATGCCTTTATGCAATCTTTTTTTTTTTTTTTGGGGGGGGGGGGGGGGGGGGGGGGTAACGGTTTGACTACTGGTGGACCGGGATCGTCTAATCTGAGGTTGGCCTTTGTATAAAAACTATATAGGAACACATGTAAAAACAGGGGAGGGAGGAGGGGGATCGAATAGCTTTTTTCCAACTGAAAAAAAACCGCAGATGTCTTCAGAAAATCTATGTCTAGCAACACTTAGTAACACTTATGATTTCCTTTTTTTTTTAAATGTTCTTTTTCCCTTGTTTTTTTATTCCAAAATGGTCGAGGAGCAGTTATAGTTTGCATCATCTATACAACAGGCTATAAAACACCACTTTGTCACAGTCCAGAAAGCACATATAGATGTGGTTGTACCGTATATCAACATATGTACTGTAGTAAGATAAGTTTTGCGTGCATGGCTCCCAGTTGATCGCTTGAGACAGGAAGAAAGTCCCTCCTTTGGGCTCACGAGAAACGTGAAAACGAAGGCCTCCAGGATCCCGACGGGCACGATGGACATCTTCCTCTTTAAAACCGTAGTCTTCTCATCCGTTCTCATCTCAGCCCCGCAGCAGTCAGGCATTAGTCTCTGCCGGCCATGGCTGGCTCTTCAGCGTGTGCTTTGGCTCATGCTCCTCCTCTCATCCTCCCATCAGATTTACTACGTTGTTTTTTTTTAATCTCGCTGAAATTACCGACACCAAAACCGACCCCCACCTCAGCCCCCCGCCTCCATTTAAACCTTACTGTTTGGCATTGTGTTCTCATGTAATGCATCATATTGTCGTTGTGTAGAAAACGTCTCGGCAACACAAACACAGGCAATGTAAATGACAACCCAAAGTCCGTTAACGCTCAGTGTGTCTTCGCGAGGTGCGCCCGCCCGCCTGCCAGCCTCTGTTGGCCAGGAACAAGGGGGTCGGGGGGGAGGTGGATCACAAGGTCCTGGCCGGGGGAGCGAGTCACGGCTGGGTTAATGTTGTTTGGTTGACATGTTAGATATGTGTTGAGTTCACTTGCGGACGGTCACCAGAGCCAATCCCTCTCCTGGGCAGCGAGTCTTTTCCTCCGTCAAGCGCTTGAGAAGAAGGTTAGTTTTCCCTTAAATTTTTTTTCACCTTTAATTTTCTGAGCTTTGTTTTCTAGGAAAAAAGGACTAGATAATGTTCGTCTTTGTTATTTTACTGTACAGGTGTTCTGATTTGTCTCTTCAGTAAGCTGTTTGGCCCGGCCTGCTGAGGGCCAACGTTGCTGACAATCACACGTAGTACTCCTTGTCCTTGTTCTTCTTGTTCTTGATGGAGGGCTTCGCCGTGTTGACCGGCTTCTCCTTCACCACGGTGCCGTTGGACTGCGCCGAGTTGCTGATGTAGTTGCGACTCTCGTCCACGTGGTACGAGCCTTCGTCCCTGTTGCGGTACTTGTACATGGCGTAGAGCAGGATGAGAATGCACAGTGCCGCTGCCGCTACGATGCCGACCACCATCCCCGTCGTGCCCGTCGACTCCCGGAAGACATCCGGTGTGCCCGGGTACGCCTTGGTTCCGGCCCCGGTTGGATTGGCTGGAGGGGAGACAGAAACACGGCGACCGTCAATGGAAAGTTCCAACTTTTTTAACTTTTTTTTTTTTAACTTTAGCTTAATATGTTAATAACAGTGAACGCTTAGGAGTATATGTGGATTTGTAAGGTGTGTCCCAAATTGTGTCTTGAATGATTAAAATTCATTAACACCAAATTAGTGAGGTAGCAAAAGAGGGGCTAAGGTGTTAGCACGCTAGGGAACATGAGCACATGCTCGCAAGCAAATGCACTCCTTAGCTTGGTCAGGCATTAGCGCTGGTGTTTGGTTTATGTGCCGTGAAATACGTCTAAGCTGCCTTTACCATCACTTTGCAATTCACACTCATGGAGTGGTAGGAGAAGAATTAGCAGTTTCTCCTAATTGCAAAGCAGCAACGGCAGCAATGATGAGACTACATGGCACATCAAACATAGCACTGCCTTAATGTCTATTAACAGAAGTATGCAGTTTGGGACACAGCTTATATTACAGTGCAGGGTTGACTGGACGGACACACGGCTCGGGGCAGCGAAAGCTGGGATTGGTTTTTATTGCTCCAGAGAAAACGCATGCAGTTACACAGCGAGGAGACAATAAACAACATCTAATGACGCTAAATGGCATGGCACACAGTGGCAGGGATGACTGCTTCCAATTCAGACCCCATTCGTTCTGCCTAACTTTAACGGATCGATCGAGAATCGGGGTGTGAAAACGCCCGGCCGTCCAATTGGTATGCAAGCCAAAAGGCGCCACGAGCAAACCTCTGTCTGCGCGGCGAAACTCTGTAATCTGCGTCACTGACAGTGACTCACTCAAACAATTGCTCAGAAAACTACATTAAAATGCCAAACACTCGTTTCGCGCAACACCCCGAAGGAATCAAAGATTCTTTCTGAGCTTTCAGTAAATGCGGGAGCTGAACACTTTGCCATAAGTACCTTCCATTTCCCCCGCCTAATGCACTGCCTATCAGCCTTACTCATTTCCTAGCCAACATTATTCTCGTGACTTTGACGCGTAATTGTTCATATAGGGGAAAGCTGCAAAAGGTGAGAGGCTTGAGGGTGGAGATTTGCTTAATTCTGGGAGCAAAGCTGACAGGAAGACTAATGCATTAATGAGTCATTAAGGAGCACATCTGAAAGCTCACAGCTCCTAATGTCTCATCGTCCCAGTCATGAATGAAGGGAGTTATATTTCCAGCCTTTACTATATATCTGAGCGGCTCGACAGCAGCACATAGCCAGTGAAAATAAACCTTAGAAGAGGCACAATCCTTCAACTGACTCAGCACATTTCGCCACAGGCGCTCTTCACTTGTGCTCTGAGATGTTGCCATTCAACAGAGCGCATTCGGAAAAACACACGTCAGCCCCCTGATATTGTTCAGTCCTCTTGGCGCATCGCTCCGTGTGTGTTTTTTTTGTAGCCGTCATCATTTCTGCCGAGGCGCTCTTTGTTGCATTTGTGAAATCCAAACACTCCAACACGTACATTTTGAAAACAAAAACACGGCTGCGGGTTTGCAGCAGGGTTGGGATCACAGCAGAACGTGACTCCTCCGTCTGCATTCTCTCAGAAACAACCATAAAACAATAAAAAAAAAAAAAAAGGAGCAAGGAAAAACAGCCGCGTTGCGATGGAGCGACGAATCACTCCTGTGCTGACTAGGCGGGTTATGTTTAAGGTCTAGAAACCCACACAGCGACGCTTATGCACACAGAAGCAAGCAAATGCTGTTATTTACATCAAATTCAGTCAGATTTGTTAATTTCCCAAATACAAGACAAGGTAAAAAAAAATAAAATACAAAAAAAGGTAATATTTTCTGGAACCGCTTATTTATGCAACAACAACCATGGGTGAAGTCTAATATAATAACCTGAAAGAAAAGTTGCTTAGCTAATGGTGTCAATGGTGGATTAGCGCAGTCGATACTGAAGAGCTCGGTCTTTTCAGAATAAGAGCATCCACAGGTTAAATGCCTCTACCTTTCATGGAAAAAAGTTGAGTAAATAGTATTGTGACACTTGATGTGTTTGAATGCGATTCCCCTTGGAATAATGTGATGCCCGGCAGAGTGCTGTGAGGTGCGCTGGAGGCACGCACACACAAACGGAGTGCGATTTGTGGCCCTTCCGCAGTGCAGATGCATGCAGTGAAATTTAAGATTAATATAGTAACTACGACATTCATGACATCAAATGATACTGAGGCGTCTCTTATTGCTGTCCTACTTATTCCTATTCCTACTGTTTGGAGAGCTTCAAGACAGCAATGGAAGTGTCTGCTAACTCTTGCTGGGGAAATAAGACCAGAACCTTTTTCTTTTGTTATTGCACTCGGACCCTTTGATCTCGGCGAGGCGTGAGTGACACTTCCACAGGAGCACTTCCCGATATGAAAGCTAGCACAGCACAGCACAGCGCAGGGCAACAGCCTTTTCAGTTGCACATCAAAGGGAAAGCATGTGGAGGAAACAAGTGAAGTCGATAATAGCCACCTTGTCTGATCTGATCAGCGCCGTCTTTAACTGCACGCTCCGCTTCTCTCAGAGTGTGCGAAGAGGGCACCTTTTGTTCTTTTTGCGTAAAATGGTTGTTTGTCCCCGAGCCCCGAAGTACCGCAGCAATTAAAGGATGACACAGCGCTTCCCACACACCACCGCAAATGACCATGTAAATGGCTTTGCATATTTTCCTCAATCGAATGAAACCTTTCAAGAGTCACACGTATTTTACCATCCCGCTAATAGCAGTGCCATGTTGCTTTGTTTTCAAGCACTGGCATCCAATTTTGTGATCTACTAATTAAGAAAAAAAAAAAAGAAAACAAAAAAAAGAAAAAAGATTAAGAGGCCTCATGTGAAATAATGCACATGGATCCATTTGCATAAAATTTAATCAAACATCATATGCTTGTATTCATTCATATGAAACACTAAAAACATAGTTTTCTTCAATACTAAAAGGCAATGGCAATTAGGCCCCAATAACACCACGGCCAGAGTATCAGAAAGATAGATGCAGGCAGCAGGATGTTATACAGTAGTGGAAAACATTTTTGGACAGCCTTAACATTTTATTCAATCCCAATTACTGTCAATAAATATTTGCCAGAGAATCTGTTTTTTCTGTGGTATAAAAGGTTTGAATGCATCTTAGACAAAAACAATGATTTTTCTGAACTCATCATTTATCAGGACAAAATAAGTACTCTTCATCTTGCCAGTTTTGAGCTGGACGGTACAGTGCACACGCATCATGTGGGTAAATGGTACAACAATAAATTCGACTTGGAGACTGAAGACCTGTTCATTCATAATATTTCATATAATACGATAAATACTTAGATGTTTGCTATACACTGTCTTACCACCAGAGGTTACAAACTCCTTCACGGAGGGCCTTTAAAAACTCTTAATTGAGCAAAGCAATGGGAATTACAAACACTGTGGAATGATACACGCTCTTTGTGATTAGAGCACTATTACCCAGCGGCAGACTGCGTGGCTTCCTCATTTTGAACTCGGTGACTTGGATCAGTCACTTTGTCTGAGTGTTTACAGACAGAACGCTTCATTTCTGGGAATTACAGGCGAATGGGGAAGTGATTGCGCGTCATGTTCAGGAGGCTTTTCAAAGCGGGAACGGAGCGGGTGCTCCGCGGGTCTTTTGATAGTCGTCCTCCATGTTTCTGCTCCTCCCTTGTGCCTCATTATCGACAGCTCCAGAGGACGGCTAAGCGACAGCGAAACACGGCGCAAACTTTACTTAAATTGCTCGGTGACGCTAAGGCGGCGCTCCGCAGGGGTTCGCGCGTTTGGAGCAAGCTCGTATCGATCTGAAAGCCATGCAAAGTGGCAACTTTAAAGGGCAAAGGTTCCACGGAAGGACGCTGCCGCCACTCATTGACGCGGCCCGAGTGATCAGCGGCCGGCCTGGCGCTCCCGACGCCGACAAGACAGCCAAGGACGAGCGGAACGGGAACCGCTGGGGAATGGAGTGTGACTGAGCGTTGCAACAGATTAGCTCTGCTTGTGACAAGCCCACTTATCCTCGCAGACAGGTGTGAAGAATGCTCTCGCCTCGTGGGCAAAAGCCACCGGTTGATCCTCCTCCCTGACGACCCGGCGCCGGCGTTTAACTGCGAGCAACAAACAGTCGCCGTCCAGCCGGCGTTCAGGGTCAAAGAAGTTGGAAGGCGGAGATGAGGAGGGGGAGGGGCTGGGGGTGGGGGGGTCTCGACGCTGGGTATATATGGGGGAACCGGACGAGCTCTGACAGCAAGGTGAGCCGGCGGAGCTCCGCGGGCCAGGCGGCCACAATCTGCAATCTCAGGAGTGAGTCATGTGGCAGAAGAGCCGCGGCGAGTTGTTATTTAACACCTCCTGCTCTGGCCCCTCGTGTCCGCCCCCCCCCCTCCCCCCCGCCACTTTGCCAGGATCTGCCCACTGGCGCCCAGCGAGGCTGCAACTCGTCGAGAAATCACCCAAATCACCTCCGCCAGAGCCGCTTGTTACCAGCGAGCAGCGACTTTTGTAATCCAGCCCGTTTTTTAAATCCCCCGCTCGACAAAATTGTTTTTTCACTTAACCCCCCCAAAAAATTTCAAACATGTCCTGCGGAATCCAATTGGGTGTCTTAACAAAAGGCCGCTAAGTAGTGACCACTACTTTAGGGATTAACACCGCATTAAATGAAGTGCTGACCCAGCCAAGTTTGCCGCGGAAACGGATTAGCGTTCATTACGGCTCATTAGCTTGCGCTCAGTGTTTTTTTAGCGGTGTCCGTCAAGCTAACGGCACAATAGAATCTTACCTGCTACCTCAGGATGACCTGATGCACCTGACGATGTGAATCCCTCGCTTCCCTAGAGCAGTGCCCTGCTCCCCCCCGACTACTCTCGAGTTGAGCTCAGACGGAGCCGAGAGGTGAGAGACGGGAGCCCCCCTCCCGAGAGAACCAGGTAAGACCCGAGTCAAAATACATCTGGCTGTCTGCTCATTAGCACTCCATCACCCCGGAATGAAGGCACATGAAGGGCCGGGTGAAGAAATAGCACCTGAAACAAGTGTTTAAAAATGATGGGCGCTCTTACGAGCTCTACTCGAGCGTACCCAAGGGTAAAATTAGACATGAGGAAGAAAAATGACCTTAACGCAATGCTATGGCTTCTTGGCGGCGCAGCAGGGGGGTGCACTTGCGAGGTAAAGCCGGGGAGGGGTTAACTTTTAGGCGAGTGGACTTGGGTAAGAGCCGCAGGAAGAAGTTTAGACTCCGCAACGTCGTCCCTGGGTTGGACTCGAATCGCACAATAACACCCAGCCCGTCGTAAAGTTGTTGTTTTTTTGGTTGGCAAGGACAATAGTTAATGCTTTAGCCCTTTATTCACTATGCCTCCTCGAACAGCCCCCCCCCCCTCGAAGGGATGCACAAGGGGACGCTATATACTGTTTGATCCATAAATGTTATTGAGGAAAACAAATTGTCCTACAGAATGACACTAAAGGGGGAGACGCCATAAAGGCTGAGATTGGTTGGAAGCTGCGACGCCGCGATGATTCAAAGATGCTCTGACAGCGTCTTCTCCTTCCAACGCCCGATTCTACCCGGGTTCTTTAGCACTGAAACTGAGCCGTCTGCCAAGGAACTTGGAGAGCCTGCGAGATGCCTGATTCGATTTCTCTTTGTTTTTTGCGCGACTTCTTCCTGGATCAGAGACTCGGTGCTGTCAGGCAAGTATTTGAATAAATGGTCCTCGCGAAAGACTATTTTTCCTCATTTATCTCCGGCTGGGAAGGTTCATTTGTCTGGTAATTTGCAGCAGGGCGAACGGGGTGACGGGGGCCACGGATGGAGGAAAGCGCAAAATTTGGAGCCGTCGGGGGTTTAGTTCAGGTGCGCGTCGGGCTCGTTGAGGGGTAATGGAGCAGCCGCGGCTGCTTAGAATGTGTGTCATGGACAGACTGAGCCCAACCTCTCGCTAAGTGGCGGTAATGGGTCGAGAAGATTTGCCGGCGCAGATGTGAACGGCGTCTGCCCTCCGCGGATGTAGGCGGCGGGGCAAATATGATTTTGCGTGTCAGTCAAAGCATATTTGGGAGAAACAAAACAGCTTAAGGGAATTGAAGTGATTTTTTTTTTATTTACAGCAGTCTGGCGACGTGAGGACGCGAATCTCGGAGGGCGCTAGCGCCGCCGCGGTTCAGGCGCCTTCAGATCGACCGCCCCCCTCCCCCCGGAGGGGCTTAGTTCCCTCGCCCAGCCACACAGTGCTGTTATTCAGCCAGATTAGTGTCCCCGCCATCCTCTTGCCTGTACGTATCCACCCGTAATCACAGGCTGTCAGCGGCGTCGTCTAGTTGGGGATCAGTCTGCAGACAGGTCAGTGCATCAAGTGCAGCAGAGCCAAAATACTTATTAAATCCCTCTTCCCTCTTTAATTATCTGCGTGTCCTCGAGAAGTGATGCGAGCCACCCTGTACTTGTGACACGCTGGCAGCCGGCCCTTCTGACAGCGCGGGCGCCGAGTGCGAGTCTGGGAGCCGCTCGTGGTGGTCGACGAACACAGGGCCCGGCCGGGTGAGCGTGAAACGAGGGCCGGGAGAGAATTATTATTAACAGGCGTTTTGGAAAGCGCTGGGTAAAAGGCATGAGGGAACTTTAGGACCTTTCGCCCAGGAGGGGTTCCGCTGAAAGAGGCTCGATGAAAGAGGAAGGTTAAGCTGCGGCCGACCTGCAGCGTTGTAACCCTGCGGTTTCGTCTCTCCTGATTCCATTCTCAAGGAACTCGGCTAACACGTCCGTTTGGTCTATTTCTGTGATGGCTGGTCTGGGCGGCTAATTGTGTGGGTTTGTGGGAAATCTTACTTGTCTCGCTTGGAGAGGGAATTGATGGAGAGAACAGTCAGACTCGCACACTTGTCCCTCAACACTTGTCCTGTGAATCACTATCATGGAGTGCGAAAGCATTTTTTCCCCCTTTCTTTCGGTGGCGATCACAGTGTCTTTTCACAAGGAATGCTTCTGTGGTAAAAAGCCACTGACTATTTGGCTGAAGACGAGGACATGAAGACAGTTGAGGACACTGATTAAGCGCAAGGAAAAGAAAAACCCAAGAATAAATCAACTACTATGATTGAGCTCCCTCCACGGATGGAGCTCTAATGTTGTGCCCAAGCCTATGAACCATCTAACAAAGACACTTGAAAGGACTCGAGTAAGATTTTTTTTTCCCTCCACTACGCTAGCGAGTCAAGAGCTGCCAACCTGACCAGATGTTTCACTTCGCCTATATCGCAGCACAAAGCGCAACGCCAGTATTTAATCCAAAGCGAATCTGCCACACTTGTTTCTTACTGCTAGCAAGAGCGACGCCGCCGACAGAGCTGCCAACCCTAACCCAGAAATATTCATTAATGGCCGTATGTTGGTTTCTGGCTGCTAGCATGAGTAATCTGGTTGCCTTTACGCATTGGCACAAAGATAATAACCAAAAATAAATAAATAAATAAATAAATGAATGAATAACGTGGGTGTGCTGGATCACAATTGTGATCAGCTGTGTGTTTTCTGTTGGCAAGACTGTGATTGTTTTCAGAGGTCGGAAGCAACAAAATACAAATACTTCATTACTGTACTTAAGTAGATTCTTTTTTTTTTTTTTTTTTTTTTTTTTTTTTTTTACATTGCTTGAGCATTTCTGTTTCTGGCAACTTTTTACTTTAGCTTCCCAAATTTGTACACAAATATTTGTACCTAAGTATTCCTCCCATTGGAAAATGTGCTTGTTACTTTTGTTTGAAAAGAAAGAATGTTTAAAGTAATTCACTTATTATTATAGTTGTTGTTACTTGAAGTGGAACTATTTGAACTCTGATGTTGTCCAGTTAAATTAGAGGTTATTTTAGAGTACCTATAGGCTTTGGGGGTCACTGTTCAGTACATTTGCAGTATACTGCATATAACTATTTATTCAGTATAAATAAAATTGGTTATTGTTAGCAAAAGTGTAACCCTCTAACAAATGTATTGTTTCATTAATGGCAAAAATGCTTCCATACTTTCAGAACCTCTACTTCTTTACTTTTACTTGAGGAAGTGAATCAGTACTTTTACTTTCACCAGAGTATTCTTTAAACAAGTATCTATATCTTTACTTAAGTACAGGAAATGAATACTTTTGCCACCTCTGATTGTTTTATTGATTTTAAAAAAAGAAAATTGCCATAAGTGACCTATGGCTGAGGTTTTTTCCTTGGCGAAGCAAAGTCGTCCGTGACCCACTTAGACTTCTAAACAGACACATTGTGTTAGCATCAACGTCAGCCCCCCTCAAAGGATGCGCGGTGGAAAAAATAAAAATAATTGAAAAATATAAATACGCTGGGATCAGTAGAGAGAAAGAGTGACAGCGGGTGTGAAATCCTGTTTTCCCTCGGCAGATACTTGACTTGAAACAGAACGCGCTGAGAAGACTTGGGCGGCATAATCCCAAACTGAAGGACTTCAGGAGGAAACAAAAAAAAAAGTGGACAATAACCCAGCCATCCGTTGTTTTTTTTTTTGTGTGTGTGTGTGTTTTTTTCCCCCCTCCAAGGCGAGTTCCAAATGCGTTATTGGCGCCTTTTGATGGGCAGAGGCTCAGATAATATTCAGGGGGAATCCGGCTCTTGTTTGTGGACGGCGCTCTCGGAACGCCGGGAGGCGAGGAAAGAGAACAAACCCACACTGAGATCCGGCCCTGGTGTGATTGAACAACCTATTAAACGCGGGCGGTGACCTCTTAAACCAGCGCGGCGCTCCTAATGTTTCATTAATCTCACAGCTACTTTTAAAATAATAATTTACTCCGTTTTTTTTTTTCTCCACTTTGGCCGGGCGCTCCAGTCATTGCCACCGGGTTAAAGACAGCGTTCATTTAGCATTTGATTTACAAGGGCACTCGATGTATTGTTTTTCCCAGCCATAAATTAAATCTATTAAAACAAATGTCAAACACATTAGCGGCTGGCTCATGCCACTGCAGAATGCTTGGGGGGCGGGGGGGGATAGAAAAAAAAAGACGAGATAGTGAGCAGAGATATGATTAACCTCAACCTGCTTCCAGCGGCGGCCGACTGCCGAGGTCGACAGGAGGAGCGGCAGGCAGATTATTTGTGCGATGTTCAGGGAACCTTTGGCGGAATGTCTGGCGTCGAGCGCTGTACGTTGCAACGGCGATGGGAGCAGCGATCAGCCGGCAAACAGCTCTGTGATAAGAATTCAGCTGACAGATACCATAATTATACCGCACAAACATCACGGCTGTTCTGAGGGTGGGAAACCCGGCTTCAGACACAGGGGCGAGGAGCGCCGCCTCGAGGGGTTTATCCCATAATTAACATTTGGAAACAAAGTCATCCCTGAAAACCGCCGTTCGTTTTTGTTCTTTTTGAAAGGGTGATGCAAAAATGTTTATTTGTATGACAATTAAGGATGCTGAGACAAAGGGGGTGTGGGGGGGCAGTCTGACACCTCATCACCATCACGCTTTAAAGCAACTCGATGCAGTTTTTATACCTTAAAATGATTTGTAGACGTTGGAGAAATGATTTTACGATCCACTGACTTGCAACAGGGACAACCGTCACTTTGCTTTTAATGTGGGAAAGCTACAAAGTGGAGCACAGTGATTGGATTGAGAGTGATATTCAAACATCACTATCTTATTTTTATATTTTTTATCATGTTACCCCACATTGAAAAAAAACAGATACCAGATATGTAATGATATTTCAATGATACATAACAGAGCTGGGCACCGACGCAGCTACAAGCTCAAAGACTTGAAAAGTTTTTTTTTTTTTATATATATAAAGTAAATCATTTGATTTTTGCGACTGTTGGACACAGATATTGGATTTCTTTTTTTATATTTGATTCTCAAACAAGGTTCCTTTCATGCAACCGAGTGACACGATATGAGTAAACGGGCAGAACCAATGCGCTGAAAGAGAAAAAGCCATCGGATGGAAAGAAACAATGTACAACGTATTCCCTTTGAAAGTCTAATGTACAGACCCGGTGAATGTGACTAATAATCAAGGGCTACGGGGTGGCAGGTGCGTGAGCGTCAGCGCCTACAAAGAGAAGCAGTGTAATCACCGTGTAGAAAAGCAGCGGTGGGACGTAACCAAGGATACCGAGACCGCGAAGCTGACATCCAACGTGATGCTAATGACATGGGGGGGAAAAAAAGTGAGTAAGACACATCCATTCCATCTGACCCCATGCCACCGTTCCATTAACTTGAGAAAACCAGTGACAGGTGCCACATCCAGTCGGCTTTCCGCCACTTTGGCCAGCGTCTGTTCTCTCGCCTGACGATTCACCGACACCTCGCGCTGGAGCCTTTCGAGCGGAAGAATTTTATTTTTCCTTTCCATTTTTCTTTGGTAGAAAATAGAGGACTATTTGGAGCAAACTATAAGGAGGGGGCAATAAATCCGAGGCGCAACATTTGGCACAATTTGGGCCGCCTCGCAATTTTCCCTTAACAGCCTCGCAAAGAGATGAATGCATCAGTGTCTGTCCGTAATCATAGCCGGGGCTTTATTCGGCTGTTAGGACCCCGCTGTCAGGTAAATGCACTCTCGCCAACCCGCACTCTGTTACATATCAGAACGGGCTCGGCAACCTCCTCACTCATTTCCTCCTGAAGTCCGAGGTGGTCGAGTTTACTGCAGGGAAAATGAAATCCGCATCTTCTGCCCACGTCGTCTGTCGAATCGGCCGTTCAGCGGAAGATGAGCTGACGCAAAGATGCAGAACTGACCTCGGTCCACCGACTGTGATCGGAATAGCGTTTTTTTTTTCCTTCCACTTATTCTAAGCCAACTGACTCATCCGCCAACATCGTCCCATGGTGCAGATACACACCAAGCTGAGACAAATGCTTTTAAACGGCGTGACTCCGTTTGTGCCTGAGCAGGTAATATAAGGAAGCTAGCTCTCTCTCTCTCTCTCTCTCTCTCTCTCTCTCTCTCTCTCTCTCTCTCTCTCTCTCTCTCAGGGACAGCGCATCAGTTCTTCAGCAGCAGCCGTGGCGTGAGCTCGGTGGAGCGTGTGAATCGTCCTGAATGCAGATATTAATCAGGTTGCAGCGTTGGACAGCCGCCACCGCAGGACCCACACCGGTGTCAAAATCCCCCTTCAGCGATCACAGGAGGAGAGGGATACTCCCCCGAGTTCCCCGAGCACCGCGCGGTTCACGGCTGATGTTTTTGGCAGATGCCCTTGTCATAAAAAACAAAAATACCCCTATCACAATGCAGGGGCTGCTAGCGCGAATTAGCTAGGAGACCAGCTCCGCCGCATATGGTATTTGACAGAGGCGGCAGATTTACAGCCGAAGTCGCTACGGCGACGCTAGCCCAACTGGGGAATCACTCAGCGCGGGAGTTTATGGAAGTTAGCAACTTGCAGCGCAAGCAGATCCTTTGCCAGGCGAGAGGAACAGGGGAGCAGGAAGGGAGGCAGACTGGAAAGCTGATAGTCTTAGCTGTGGGCCAGACATTAATTTAGCGGAGGTTTTATGACCGCACGCTGATCGATAGCATGTCTGGATGGAGTGGGAGGCCTTGGGTCCCGACTTAATTGTTCTCGGCGCTTCTCATCACTCCAGACTGCATTTGGAAATGCAAGCGGCTCAAAAGGTGGGGAGCCGAGCGCTCGACTTAATTGTCTCCCGCATGTTGCAGTGCAGGGGATTAAAGGTCTGGCAGCGGCGCGAGGAATAAACAGATTCACGCGCCCAATCCGACGGAGTTGACTTGAAGGAAGTGGAAGCCTTTCGAAAACTTTTGGAAACAAAAGAGTAAGATTTTTTCTTTTTTGCTTTCTCAAAACGGATCATCCCTGAGGAGAACCGCGCCTCTCTCCGTCTCAGCCGATTTGATGCTGACACGGACGATATACCAAACGCATGGCCGACCACTCACTGCTGTGGAATTGAATTGAACAACTCCGGTGCCCTCTGCTCAGCCAAAGCTCAGGGTTCAAAAACAGCTTTGCACAAGTTGTGATCTCATATGCCGACATCACGCGGCTCTGATAATTACAGGTGTGAGTCGTTCTGTGATTGTGAGAACTTCTGTTTGCACATAAGGGCCCGTCACAAGCGTACAGAGTCAAAACAGCTGTGAAATTGAAACCCTGCCATACCGCTGCGTTCGCACGTACCTCAGACAAAGATTTTGTGATGCTTTAGACCAGTCTGCGAGACAGAGGTGCTGTTAAAGTAGTGCTATTTTCTCAGAGGGTGAAATTCAGCTAATGTCAGAGCCTTCTTACGACAACAGATTTATATATATAAAAAAACATTATCCTTCTACCTGTTATGTAAAAAACAAAGGAACATCTCATTCATCACTCGTGGAGAAACAAGGGCACCAAGGTAAATGTGCTTGTACGACTAAGAGAACATTTAAGAAACCAGGATTCCATTCCTCAAAAAAATTTAAAAACTAAAGAAAATGTCAACCGTGCCGCGTCTAATTCAATGCACTCGAGAGAAGGTCCCCGAATTGCCGGAAGGACTTTAACAAAAGCAGATTGGCTGCAGTTTGCTCAAGGGCTGTTGTTTCATTGCTCATTACACTAACTAGGTGTAGCTTCACACATAGCCTGCACACACAAGGACTCGATCAATCCTCAGCAGCAAATTCACCGCCACTTGAGTTAACACAGTTAAAAAGTTCAGAGTTTAACTGCATCTGCTCTAACCTGGGGCTTATTAGAGGAGCTCTTTTTTGTAGGGTGCGAGCATAACAGGACCATGAATACTACAGCCAGAAATGTTTTAAGATGTAATTCAGCGCCCTTTATATATTCAATTGCATTAATAATTTACACTCCAGTTAAAGTGAAATGTAACAGCCGGTAAAAGCCCGCCACGATTCTTTTAAAACGCTGAACGTGCGGCAGGCTAGCTTGTTGCTCGCTTGCCGCATCGCGGCGTTAGCTGCAACCGTGCCAGGACTGACTCCGGCTCTGGGGAGCGTTTGAGGATGATGCCAGACACTAGCTGTGTGTGTCTTGGTGAGGATGGAGTGTGAGAGACAAAGACACGCTGACACACCCAGATAGAGGTAGAATAATAAAAGAGAGATGACTAACCTAACCCACCTGAGCTCGGCTCACAGGGCTCAATGTCCTCGTCGTCGCTCGGGCACTCGGCTGAAGCCACCAGCAGGTCGTCTGTTGTCTGGAAAAGAGACACACACACAAACGGTGCAGAGAGGAGAGGAGAGGGTGAGTATGAGGTCAGAAAAGTCCTACTTGGAACATTTTTGAGTGCAATAGTTGGGTTAGCATGAATGGGATAGCAGCGAATGCAGATGACAGCTGTTAGCGCAGCCGCTAACTCTCGGCAGCGTCGTCACCCTCTCGTGGCATTAGGCTGAAATTCAGATCGAGGTGAAGCTCAGGGACGACTGCACCTCACGCACCCTTCAACGGATGATTGTAGGCTAACGCGAAACACTTCTTATATTGAAAGGGCCGCCGTAAAAGTGTTCTCGTCTCATCTCGCAACTCCGCCTGCCAAACACGAGACGTTTCAACTTCTCAGAAAGTCGGCGAGGGCAAACAAAGAGCCGGGGGAAAAAAAAAAAAAGTGCACTGTAAAACATTATGCCGCAATGTTCTTTTATAGTTCAGCTTCAGGCCATTTGATCAGCTGCGCACTAAAAGGTCATTTCATTTAAGCGTGGCGGTCCCTTCAGAGTTTCAGTCAGACGGCGCCGTGAAAGCAAAATAACCTTCTGTATATATTTAGCCTCGCACATCCACTTATCCATTTGCCACTAATATGTTTTCAAATCCTCTATGTATGCATTACATTATTTATCTTGTAACAAGTTTCATCCTCTGGGGCGTTCGAGTGCGACAGCCACTAAAACAATAACAAAAAAAGAAAAGTAGTGCAAAAGGATGAACTCTCACTCATTCATTCATTCATCTTCTACACCCGCTTATTCCTATTCAGGGTCACGGGGGTCTGCTGGAGCCTATCCCAGCTGTCTTAGGGCGAAGGCAGGGTGACATCTAAAGCACTAAAGCACCATCTTTAGTGCTTTAGATGGGGGGAGAATGAAGATGGAGCTGGACTTTTATTCAATTTCCAGTATTATTTCGTTGCAGTTTAGCTGTGCATCAAAATATATCAGCAAGTTGGATTAGTATTGACTCATCTTAAGGAAATTAAAGGTGATGTCATTTTGTTTAACATCCATTTGGCGGCATATAATGCGATTTTGTTGGGACTGTAACATCGTTTTGACATCCTGAACGTGGACCAACATCGTCTTTACATAATAGACCTGGAAATGATAGATCAAGCCCATTAAGGGAGGCTGGGAAAGGGCTGTTTTTGGTGCAGCTGTGCTGGGCGAGGCATGGGGAAGCCGTCCAAATGTAAATTTAATTTGCTGCACAAGAGGCTGATATACAGTGTCGGCCATCCAGATGGCAGAACCGCCGGATCCTGGAGTGCCACATCCATCACTTTGCTTTGTGATTTGTTTTTCCTGGCGGGAGATCCTGACACGCTGCACTCACTGGCAGAGGTAACGGGAATCAAGGAATCAATACGTGCTCCTGGCCGCCGTACATCTCTCTGCCGCTAATGTCTGTCGCCTGATTCTCCTTTCAACTCTGTCCTTCAGATTTATTTGCAAAGTGGAAGGGAGCGAGCCGTGCTGCGTGGGCGCACCGCATGTGGGTTAACTCCCGATAGGATGGCCTGAGCGGAGGTGTGTGTGTGTGTGTGTCTGTTCACGTTTTAAATGCTCCGGTGTCTGCGTTCAGGCCAACTAACTACAGACATTATAAATATATTTCACATAAACATATATATATATAAATATATCTCATGAATATGAGAAAAACAGAGGGTAGTGGGCTTGATTCCCAACTGGGGCCTTTCTGCGTGGAGCTCACGTGTTTGCGTGGGTTATCCACAGGTACTTCAGGTTCCACCCACAATCCAAAGTGCATACATTAGGCTAATTGGCAGCACTGAGTTCTTGGTCTGTTGGTGTAAAATCCAAGGGTTGTTTGTTTTTTTGTGGCCCCGTGATAAACTGGTGACTTGTCCCAGGTTTAACCAAGACACCTGGGATGAGCTCCACCACCCCTGCAACCCAGAGAGCAGCAGGAGCTATGATAGAAAATTAATGGATGGGTTACGATTCAGCAATAATGCGTATTTGGACACAAAGCTAACTGTGAATTGCTTACATTTACTCTAAGAAGCTCATCAGTTAAACTGAGGCTGAGACTAAGGCCGGGCCAAACACTGAGAAGCTCGGCTGGACCTGGAAGTCACCTCTAACATCTTAACAAAGTCCTAACCCTGCGTGTGCGCGCGTGTGTGTGTGCGCACGTGCATGCGTGCGTATCGCACTCATATAGCGCGCGTAAGCCGGCGCATCAACGGCAAAATGAATTCACGTGTAACTGAGCTCCGCTCTGCCAGCCGGGATTAGCGTGTAGGTCAACATTTTGATGTGGTCATGACCTGGTTGAAATCCAATAACATTACCCATTCATGGCGTCTCCCTGTCTGACGCTAGTCCTCCTTTTCACCCGTGACAATTGGGCACAGACTATCTGAGGGGCTTACCATGCAATTTGGCCGCCGTGATGAAAACTGACAGGCAAGTCGAGCCGGAATGACTGAAAAGGACACTGAGATCTGGGGAGAGAGTCTCCAGGAGGAGCTGCCCTCCGACGGGGCGGGGGTGGGGTGGGGTGCGGGCAGCGACTCCGAGTCAGATGCGGACGAGGCTTCCGCACCCAGAAGCGCAACTGTCCCGCGACAGTGATGGGCGAGGAGATGCTCGCTAGCGCAGGTGGGCCTCGTGTCTGATACAATTGAGGACGGCATAAACAGGATGTACCGGCGCTGGGTTTTTATGGAGGCACTTCCGAAACGCTGAAGGCGAAAAGCGCGGGGCTCGCGCGGCCTCATTAATCCGGCGGTAAAGTGCTGAAGTCACGCTGAACCTACAGCGGAGCTCATTTATCTGCCACTACTCGAGAGAGAGAGAGAGAGAGAGAGAGAGAGAGAGAGAGAGAGAGAGAGAGAGAGAGAGAGAGAGAGAGAGAGACGACCTGCGAGTGTGAAGAGGAGGAGGCGTCGCGTTTCAGCGCTTATAACCAGAGCTGCAATGCTCATTGTCTCTGAGCGCTCTGGTCGCTCCCAGCGCTTTGTGCTCCCGTAGGTGGCGCAGCGGAAGGAATAAATCTCCGAAGGCCTCAACGGTGAAGTTGGGGCTATCGACCGACCTTGGCTCCCTGCACTGATTGAACCATCAGAAGGGTTGTGGACCAGGAAATTTCCGACCTGACTCAGCCGAAGGAACCCCGGCAGCTCTTCTTTCGCACTGTCATGCTCGGTTTCGATCGGCGAGGATTGATAACGGCCCCCTGCTTAATGAGATGTCCGGTGGTCGAGCTGCGGCGAGCGTGCGTCTGGCCGGAGCTGAGTCGGCGTTCTCGCTCAGCTGGGCGCCAGGTTGTTCACATTCTGGACTTGCTACCACTGGAATTGTTGATAAATTTAACAAAAATGAAAAAGTTGCGATGGCTTCTTTTGTTCTTTTTCAACTGCAGCATAAGAAAAGATAATCTCCCTCTAAAATATCATCCACTTCTCTGTTTAACCACACAACGGTATAGTTCATATAGCTCCAGTGAATTACCTTCAACATAATTTGTATCTTTTTAACACAAGTATATCAATCAGGAGTAGAAAGCGCGGACATTTGTGTCAAATATTGGTTAGTAAAAGTAAAAAAGTCGTCAGAAAAAGAAATTTAAGTAAAGTATTGATGCCTGAAAAATCTACTTAAGCACCGTAACAAAGTATTTGTGCCTCAGCGTCTAACAAGCAGGATGAGGAGCAGGCAGCTCTGCTACTATCATGCGCCACATCTGTCCACTGGTGCCCTGAGTGCATCCTTCTCGTCTCTTCATCCCAGGCTGAGGGGGGAACGGGGCTACTTTGTGCAGCGAGAGGCACCTTCCCTGTGATAACCTGTCGACACGTCCCCGCGGAGAGCCGCTGTCTTCTGTCTTTTTTTCTTTTTTTTTTTTTTCCCACCTCTCTCTCTCTCTTCCCCCCACATTGTTTTCCTCTCCGGTCCGCTTTGATGAATGCTCTCTGGCACACAACACGTCTCTTCGGAGACGACGCGCTGAAAGTCAGAAGGACACTGAAGGCATGTGAAAGGTTTATCCCTGGCATGCCTCCCCCGTCCCGGTGATGTATTCCTCTGAGGACGCTCACCGCTTTTTTTTTTTTTTTTTTTTTGTCCTTTTTGATTTTCCATTTTTCTGTCTCGGTAAAATGTGTTTTCCCCAAAACAAGATAGCAGTTTTTTTTTTTTTTCTTTCAGACACACAGACAAGCTCATGGTCTGCTGTGTTCCAAAAGTGCAGCTAAGTGGGATTGCCCTAAAAATCACACTGTGCCGACTTCAGCACGATATAATAAAGACCCACAGAGAAAAAAAACAACCTGGCAGGTCTCGCCTCCTAACTTGCAGATCTCTGTGTCACCAGGCGTGATCCGTCATCGCCGTGACCCACATAGTGGCAGCGCGCACAATCCATCAGATGTGTGCGTCCTCCTGGATCCCCGCGGGACGTGGTATTTTCAGACTGGACGGAAATAAAGCGGGAGTCAAAATGTCCCGAAAATGCGGCGAAATGCCTGCGAGATGAAAAAACTGTTTCCTTTATCTACACATTAAAAATGTAACATTTGTGATCCGCGAGGAGGGGAAAAAAAACAACCTTCTGCTAAACTCTGTCAACAGCGCTGAAGAGAACATTTATAGTTTAATAATTAACTTGATCGCTTTGTCTTTGTACGGCAGTCACGACTTTCCAACTAAAAACCTTGAAAGACAGCGCGCACCTTAAATGGAAAACAATTATAAATAGTTTCTGTTTATTATTATGTTGTTATTGGTGATGAAAAACACAGGTGGACAACGGCAAAAGCAGTGTGCTAGATAAAACAAAACCCTTCTACTACCCAGAAAATTAGAATATCCTGAAAAGGTTGCAGTATTTCTGCAATTCAACTTAAAAGGTGAATGTGACATATTATATAAATGAATAATATGCAAATCAATATA
Source organism: Nelusetta ayraudi (assembly GCF_046127955.1). Lineage (NCBI taxonomy): Eukaryota > Metazoa > Chordata > Actinopteri > Tetraodontiformes > Monacanthidae > Nelusetta > Nelusetta ayraudi. Next base: position 3,906,749 of record NW_027466058.1, on the reverse strand, counting down.
TTTCAAGTTTTTATTTCTTTGGATTTTGCTGATCAGGTCTTGCTGCTTAAAAAAAAAAAACTCAAATTCAAAAATTCAGAAAATTAGAATGTTACATAAAGTCAATTCTTTATGAAAATCTTAATCAGCAAGGTTACACCAAGGAACTGCTTGAGATGTCAATTTGTGTGTAATGGCTCAATAGAATTTGTTGGTTTCATCTTTTATGTTAAATTGCCAAAATAAAACAGCTTTTACTTGATATTCTAATGTTTCGGGTAGTACCTGTAGCTAACAGTGATATCACTCACACCAATAGTGTAGCTGCAGTTGTCGACATGCCTCGTCTGTAATTGGCTGCGGCCCTGAGGGTCAGCGCTGTGAAGCCCATTTTAAAAGTCCAGCGGTCTCTATTCTGCCCCCCCCACCACCATTATTTCCCACGCGGGCGCAGATTTGGCGTCGGCGTCGGACGAGGGGCCGCGGTGTGCAGCGGCTAATTGGGGTAGAGGTCTGTTGTGCGAGGCCTCGCTCTTGAAAGCGCCGCATCGTTAACGCGCCAGCGAGAGGGAGAGGAAAAGACGGTAGTGGGCGGGGTCAGAGGGCGGGGTCAGCCGCTCGTGTTCGGACGCGGGATGGGTTTCGGCGCCGCTGGCAGCTACCCGACCGCCGGCCGCTCTCATCCGCACGCCTGATGACATCCAAGCATCCGACTTAGCACCCTGGAAGTAGGTCGATGTTGATGAATAATTTAGTCCCAGATGCTCAATAGATTCCGACTGAATAATGAAGGCGCGCGGGCCCGAGACGATGAGCGCGATGAGTTCCGCTCGGTGTGCCGCCCGGCCTTCGCCCACACTCGAGCCGTCGGCGCTGCGGACTTCCGCCAGACTTGGGGCAGAACGACACCACAGTGGTGTAGACGGACACCCAACGTGCGTGCACACTCACACGTACGATTGTGAACGCGTTCCGTTCCAAGCGCCAGGATTCTTTTTAAACGGCCAAATAGAGGAAAGAAAGAAAAAGAAAAAAAACAGTGTTGCGAGGCTTCACTGTGAAGAGACAGTCGGCCAGTGTGACAGCAGAGTGATAAACAAAAGGGGGCAACCAGCAGGGAGAGCAGAGATATGCTCCACTGAGAGGGATTTCAGTCACGTTCTGCCATTCTCAGCAAATGGAGGAACAACAGCCTCAGAACAGGCACTGTAAAGAAAATATAAAAGACGACGTAACAGTAAACACAGACCAAAACCTATAGAGAAGAAGCAGTAAGCAGGACAAAGGGGCTTGTTAATAAGGTCTGTGTTTATTTTCACCTATTAGAATTTAGGAGTTCAATAACGTTAGCGGCTAACAGCGTTGACTGAGTCCTAATAGCCGACTATAGCGAGATAGTCGCAAAGAGCCGCTTCCTTTTTTTCTTTGCCAAAGTTGGAAGCGAAACAATGAAAAAGCATTCTCGTCCTCTGAGACCAACCAGCGGCGGCGGCGGCGGCTTTAGAATCTCCAACCAGCTTGAGGTCGCGTCACCTCCTTCCTTTCACGCCGTCGGAAATCGTTGCATAACGCCGTCTTTGAGCTTTGGGCAGCGAGCGCTCGGTGAAGGTGGAGCGTTCGGCGTTAAAGTGATGCAGGCATTTTTCTGAGGCAATTACCGCTGAATAATGAGAGCCTCCTTTGTGTTTGGGCTCGTGGTGTTTGCCGCGGCGGCGGACAGCTGTTTTCTCGCTCGCTTACGAGGCGGCGTCGCTTTTGGGAGGGAGAGAGAGAGAGAAACAGGGACTTCTCTTTATTTAAAGTGAGGCAGCTGTTGCCACAACTGGACCTCAGGCAGAGTATCAGTGTCAAAAAAAAAAAAATAACAACAAAAAAAAAAATTGGTCGGAGGCTTTCCATCTCCTCCCCTGGTAGCCACGTGTTCTTGTCTCGCCATACATCTTCCCGCAGGCTCAAGTCACTGCAGCACAGACGGCCTAACAAGGCGCTGGGAGGCAGCTTCACACACAGCACAGCACAGAGGGCTGCGGTACAGTAACACAGGCAGGGACACATACACATACACACATACATACATGCACGAGCCAGTGCACATTGACATTTATGTAATTCCGTGATCCAAATCTGAACTAGAATGGCTGTGTGGCTACTGGGAAAGGGACGAGTAAATCGACACTTAAAGGGCCGGTTCACTCAAAATGGAACGTTAGCCACACACTTACACTGAGGTGGACGGAGGCTCAAATCCTCACAACTGTCACTAAGTTTGACAAGGGGAGAAAATTCCAAACAAGTGCTTCCGAAAGCATGACACGTATCTTGTTATGCAAGAGATACACTGTAAATACACTGTAATACGCTGTTAATGTATCTGTTTTGAGACAATGTGACGTAGAGTTGAAGCAGGCAACTAAATGATCTCACTCCAGGTCACCGCAGCCAATCATCTGCCTCCATGTGCTTACAAAGCTGCCACTTCCAACCTGAGCAGTCTTAGTCTAGAAGTATGTTCAATGTTCATCCTCTTTAACTGTCCATCTCATCCTGGCCTCGTGGGATTCCTCTCCAAAACATCTAGACTGCTCCGTCACTCTGATCTACTCACATTCTGCTCTTCCTGCTTTCATCCTCCGCTACTTCCAACTCTACTGTTCTGCTGTTCCTGGGCCAGGCAAGATCGCTACTCTCGCTGTTTTGAACAAATTTCATTTAAATCTGGCTGAAACTCGAATCAACAGGGTGACTAAGAACTGGGTTCATTTGTGGGTGAACTGGCCCTTTAATATTATATCTTACTCGTTAACCATCAGGTTGGGGGGGACAGGCGAGGAAGAGGAGGAGATGGATGAGCACGGATGCGGTGGAGATGTGGGCACGAGGGCGACAGATGAAGTCTCTGCGCCCTGTCGCCGTCGTCACATGTGGCCTGTATGCAAATGCCGACATGTGATCGCGCATCAAGCAGCTGCGTGGGAAGAGACACAAAGTTCACTTCCAAGTCGACGCCTGCGTCACACTCTCACCCCAGTCAGCCAGCCTGTCAGTCAGTCAGCCGGTCGGCGGGTGACTCGCGGGCGCGGATGTCAAAAAAAGACAAAATAATAATAATAATGATGATACAAAAAAGCAAAACAGGGTCGATATTTCGATTTCCAATCACTGCGCGGCACCTCGCTGCTATTTATTGCCATGGACGGGTGAATAATGTGGACGGCGTGCACGAGTGCGCCGGCAGCAGGGGAAGAGTGCACGCTGAGCGCTGAGCTCTCGCGGGCGGCACCGCGGAGAGCTGGATGCCTTCTGTTAGCTACATGCTCTAAATGATAAAATCTTAATATGAAATTCATAACAGTATCTGCCTCCATCTACCTCCTCCTACGCTGCCCCCCCCCCGGCCCCCCCTCGCTCTCTCTCTGCCGTTTCTTGTCTCTCCGGCTCCCCATGCATAAACATTAGTCCGCAGAAGTATATTACACGGGCGACTCTGTCCCTCAGCCTTATCCTTCGCTCTTAACGCTCCCTCAGATAAATGAAATCTGCTGGCATTGAGGCATTTTTACCCCCGCCGCTCCTCCCCAACGCGCAGGATCGCGCTGATGTTTTTCCTTATCTGAAATCGAATCGGGTTGGGGGGCCTCTTGCAGCTTGACTCGGTGGTAATCTGGCTTCAGAGCAGGTTGAACTGCCCAGGAGGAATATTATGCACCGAGAACAATCCCGGAGACTGAGGATGGGATGACATTGGACCAGAGAGCAGGCCCGGCCATCACGATTGCTTTCCATATAAAGGCGAACACACAAATAAAAAAACACTCGAAAAACCTGAAAATCTTCTTATTCGGATGCCTCAAAAATCTAAAAATAGACACCGTCTCAGAAGCTCCACGAGCCGGGCGGAGACACTCAGGCCACAAATCGCTGTCTCCCTGACTCTACCTGCGTCCTGACACGCGGCCCCAGTCCCTCATCCGCTGACAGGGGCGTATTCGTCATCCTAATATAGACGTTATCGGCGGCGAGATGAATGTGCCCGGCCCCACTCCCGCGTGTAACGTTTGCGGAAACATGACATGACAAAGGAGGAGGAGCCGCTCTGCCCGGCGACGACGACGACGACGACGACGGCGGCGGTGGCCGGGGTCGGCGTTGCAATCAGATTCAAGTCCTGCTGGCCTGGATGAGTCTTGGGGGGGGGGGGTAGGCGTGAGCGAGGAGTTCGCATTCAGCAGAGAAAGAATATTTTTTGGGAGGAACAAACTCAAAGTACCAGTCGGATTTTTGAGTATTTTAAAACAGTGCTCCTTCCCCGTGGCAGTGCCGTTTTTTAACAATATCCGGATTTAATTATTGAGAGAAACACTTTATGCTCCTTTGATTTTCGCTCATGATTCACCGGCAGTTTGGAGTTATTTTTAAGGCAGGAAAAGAAAATTGTAGTCGGACGCCACTGAGCCGATGTCTCGGGTAAGAGTCAGAAAACGCAGATGCTTCTCTCATAACGATCTGCTCAACAAATCAAAAAAAAAAGAAAAAGTGAGTATGAAATTAGCATACTCACTTTTAGCACGAAAGCTGCAGTCGGAGGAGGATAACGTTGACACAATAAATATCGCCAGCAGACGTTTTTCTTTTAGTGGCCCTGCTGATGGAGCGGCGGCGGGAAACTGCCTGTTAAAGGGCAAAAATTACGCGTTTCATCAGGGCTGGGTTCCATTTAGCGTAGCCGAGCCTTTCCAGTCAATCAGCGGGCATATGAGCGTCGCCGCGACACCTGGCGATCCAAACGGGGACGGTGCCTTGATTAGCGCCATTCCGAGCTAAATCGACTATTTCAAGCCAAATTAGTTCGCCGTAAAAGGAGGGTCTGTATTGATCGTCTGTAAACTTTACTGGCACACATCAAGTCGCTGCTGTCAGTCGGGAAGGAGCCTCGGAAAGCTATAAAAAAAGTAGTCGTTGTGGTAGTTTTAAGAGCTGCGTCATTTCGGCTGCTTTAAGGGCCGTGTCATATTGAAGGATGTCTCTGGAAACTTCCTGCAACAACTACAGCCGGTTATAAAAGGATATATATTCTGTATTTAAAGGGACAGTTCAGTCGGTATAGTCAGTAGAGAATCATATAGAGGTGAACAGTTCAAGTACCTCCCTCAGAACTCAACAAATACTCAATGCAACAACTCTGAAATGCACAAGTTAAGACTTGCACATTCATCGCGCTGATGATTAAAGGAGATGTACCAAACCATATGAATATAGGGTTTATGACAATAGGCCAAAAATGGAATTTTGTCAAACATGTTGAGCCATCCCATCCAGTACACTTTGGTAATAATTCTACATCTTGTGGTGTATTATTAGACGTACAACCTTCCTCAGACCTGATAGTAGCTGTCTTGTCCATTTAATTGGCTGAAAAAGCATGCAGGTGTGCTGGAATGCGCTTTCATCTTAATTCAATCACCGGGTAACAATGTTACTTGGTATTATCCAACCCCACCATCCTGAAACTAATATGATTCTGACATTTGATTGTAACCAACATGTTGTTCATCAGCAGCAGCACATACCCACCTAATGACCAGAATCCAAAATTCTTACACAGGCTTTTGTGACCTTTTGGACACAGAAAGTCAGACTGCAGAACAACTTCCTCCACTCCATGTAAAATTAGCACCTGCCGTGTGCCAATGGCAGCACAAAAACTTAATTTGACGAGTATAACACTTGTGGAACACAGAGAACCAGAGCTGCCACTGAGATCAGGGTGAGGAGTAAATTAGTATAATTCTACATTTGATGAAATTACTCCTTGAGCCAAGTTTGTAGAAGTTCTTCAGGAAAAAAAGTGAGGTTGAGTTTTGTTGGAATGTTCCTTAGTTTCTCCCCACAAAAGGCAAAAATACAACTCGAGGGCATTTTTTTTTTGCAGGAAGTGAAGTTTCAGAAATACTCATCATGCAGTTGGCCTGATTGGCGTTTATTCACCGGCATCGTGCGCACACAAGCTGATGGCGGGACCTTACAGGTGGGAGTGCAGCAGCAGCACGAGCGGGACAAAGCGCTCCGCATGGAAAACAGTTGGCCTCGGACTATTTTCTGCTTCCGCAAATCACAACAACAAATGTCCGGGAGAGACGACAATATGCTCGGCAAAGCCGGCCGTAAAGCTGTCAGCCCTGGTATCTCCAACGTCCAACGCTTAAAAACAACAGAGGGAAACATTTGCACCGCGTAGGTTTCATTCTTGCCGTCCAAACAGGCTCAGCCGGACAATCTGCACTCCTCCATTGTGCTGCCAGAGCTAAACAAGCTGGAAAAAAAAAAAAAAAACAGACACCTCATTTGTTCAGTATCATAAGTAGAGATGCACCGACACCACTCTTTAACAGAACAAGTAGAATACGCATACTTGCATTTCAGTACTCACCGATACCGAGTACTAAATAAGCTTATTTTTCCACATATGTTGTGTTATTTTAATTCCTCACCATATATTTTATAGAGCATGGGCAACTATCACAAGTTTCACTGCAGTGCAAACACAAATTTAACAAAATTGTCATATACATACATACACAATTTGTATTGGTGTCGTGGTATCGGCAGGTACTTTACGAGTATGAGTAGAGTACTCAATCCCAGTATCGGTATCGATACCAGATACAGGTATCGGTATCGATGTATCCCTAATCGTAACCATTCAGCCAAGTCATTGGCTGTATGAAGTACAAGAGGAGAATAAAAAGAAGGCAACAGCAGCAGCAGCAGCAGCAGCAGCAGCAGTACACCTGCTCATCATGCAACTGCTGTTAATGTTAAAAAAAGAAAAAAAAAACACTGCTCAGAGGTGGAGATCATACGTCAACGCTGGCTCGTACACGCTCACCAAGGTGGATCGGATCCACCAGCCACTCGACGTGCACAACAGCGGTAGTGAAGGGCAGCTTCAGTAATGGCCCCCGGTGAGGCCCAGATGATGGATACGCTGTGTCGCTGGAAGTGAACGCTCGCAGGCCCGGGGACCAGCGCAGGTCCGCGGCCTCAGCCTCCTTCTGCCATCTGTCAGGGCTCGGACGGCCACGAGCCCGTGACCGAGGGGCCCGGGGGCGACGCGCGCCGGGACCACCCGCGACGCCGCGCCACACTTTTTGGAGGGGGCAGAGCTGGGCGGAGGTCGGCGAGGCAGACTTGTGAAGAACGTCCGAGGCAACTCAAGCAGGTCGGCCGTCGCAGCAAAGACAAATTTCCGACAACTGTCGTTGTTCCCTGAATCATTTTCCTGTGAATACTGATGATAGCACAACCTGCATGCTGTGCATTCTTTTTTTTTTTATCAATTCATATAGACTATTGCACCTCCTGTACATTCTGTATAGCCATCAACATAGTATACACATTACTACTGTACATGCTGTTTATTTGTGTTGTCATCTATATTAGTTCGACATCACATTTATAAACATATGCAGAGCTTGACAAACTAATTAGACCATAGCCTGCACAAATCCAGTGTTTTTCTAGTCTACTGCAGTCTTCACACTCAATGCCAGACTTTAGTTATCTAGATAGATTCCTGAAAAAAAAAATAGTAGTTCAATAATATGCTTGATTAATTCATGGCTAAATCTCAGTGAATGAACGAGAAGTGTCAGCATGTCAGAACGCATGTGAACAGTAAATACTTCTATACTATTCTTAAAGTAACAGCCGCTGACATTGCCTTCTTGATGCCTACTACTACGTTATTTATTTATTGCTCCCCTCCAGCTTACAGCGTGTGTGTAGCGTGGTGGCCGGTCTCATACATCTGCATTGCAGGGGAAATCTTATCCCGAGGATGTTTTGGTTGTGTGAATAATTGAAGGCGCAACAACCTTACAGGGCGCTGACACTCAGACTAAATGCCGCAATGTGTCCCTACAGTCGGTCGGAGTATCCTGCGACATGAGCGAAGCCTCCCCTCATTAGTAGCGCCACCCCGCTAGTTGCGCATTGCTCGGTGTTTCCTTGTTCGCTCGCAGTTTGCCGAGCGAACGGCTGCTTTTAATTGATGATCACACCAAAGGTGGAACAGATGGGGGATGAAGAAATAAGACGACGCCGGGTTGAGTCTCTTTTAAAATCTGCCTCGAGACATGTTCCGCGAGAAAACAGTTCCACTTGAGCAGAAATGACACATGAAATTCCTATTAAAACAAATTTAAAAAGAAGACTGGAGGGGGGAAAACAATGCAGAACCTTCTTTGAAATTCAGTCATTTCCTGCTGCGCTCCACTCACTGTGAGAATATTAATGATACAACACCGGGTGTTATTGTATTCTAGTCAGAGATGGAACAAATGTTCTTAAGAGCTCCTACGGTTCTGCTTGTGTTCTAGGCGCTTGTGTTGGTTTATTCCTTGTTTAATTCCAGGATGATTTCTTTAGGCAAAAACGTGCTAAATTAATCTGTTTGGCTTCTTTGTCGTGTGGAATAACAGGAATCATCTTGTCAGAATAATAAATGCAGTATTAGACATCTGTTTACTTGTAACACTAAGTGGCTCTACATCTGCATGGTTGCCATGCGTGTCATCTGAATAGCTGCATCTTCAACACACGATGTTGTGGTGCAGGGCTTTGCTGCAGTCACATTGTACAAACCTTTGTTGAATAAGCACAATCTCCAAATTGAAATTCCTCCTGCTCTTAACAGCACTAAAACATTTGTCAGTGTACATGTTTCTGTTGTACACTAACTGTCCATCAGCAATGTGAGGGCGAACTAGTCTGGCCAAACCACAAAAGGAATAACATAAAAATGAAAGTAAAAATATTTTATGCTAAAGTAAAATAGAAAAGTGGTATAGACGACTGCTGAGACGGCACATTCTGTTGGTGGCTGCCAGAAATGACTTTCTTTTTTTTTTTTTACTTTACTTTGAGTACAAAAGCTTTGTTAGACTGAACAGCCTTGGACCAAAAACTTGAGTGAATGGCACTAGCTCCCCAAATTAATCACCACCAGGTCAAACCAGAATAAAAAAAAAAAGTTCCAGGATTTTTCATTAATGACAGTTTTAGATGTTTGATTTTGGCAGAAACTTCCTCAAATAAAACTCCACACTGTAGATCAGAGAGACAGAAGTCGAAAACTTAGAATTAGAACACCACCATAACTAAACGGGGAGTAATTCTTAAATTCAAATGGTCCCAGTATATCATGTAATGCAATTAAAGAACTTGCGCTGCATGTGTGCAGTTGCCTGAGGAAGGCTTAATACCCGAGACGAGTCCCAGGTCTGAATATTGATGCATGCAGGATTAGTATTAAATCTTGGCTGTGCAGACTTATTGCAGCGTGAGCTTGTAAAACAATAATCCCCAGCAGTATCAGGACAATCACAACAACGCCTGGAGGTAGCACCAGATACAATAAAGAGCCATCCTGCGTGGCTGATTATAAAAAGAGCGGAGCGGCAGACTGAGCCATTATTAGGCTAGTAACTTGGAGAAGATTTTACCACAAGATTACTGTCACACTAAGTTTATTATAGTGATTTGGTGTGAGGCAGCAGACCCGCACTGCTCTTAAGGTGTTAGCGGTGCACCAACAGAGGTCTGTTTCAAAGAGTGTTTGAGCAGGTTAGATGGCCTCTATGAACGTCTCTGTGCCCCAGTGCCGCGTGTCTGCATTCGCCAGGGGTGTGGCTTTTTTGTGGCGACACATTCTCTTCAGGAACGAACAATTATCTTCATGCCTCCAGGGGGAAACTCAGGCGTTAAATGTTAACCGAGGTTGAAATTCAAATTCCTCCCAAACGCCAATAGCAGGTCAACGTTTAACCTCTTTGATTTACTCTGATAGATTTGAAAGTGCAAATCACCAAATAAAGGTACAGGTTTGCCCTGTTCTGTGCTTCATGATGATTAACTGGTGACATTACGGCTGCATTGCGTATTGTTGAGGAAAAAAATAAAAATAAAAATACATTTTTGTTATCCATCATCGTAATTTCAAATCAATATGTGCTGCATCAACTATTATGATTAATATGAAGCATATAATACCTATTATGCGTTTCATTAAATGTCCATATAATGATTACTAGCGTTCATTAAATGAAACTATCAATCACCGTAGAGTCTGAGAGTATAACAAATGATGGCAGTGGTCGTTAACGTTTAGTTATTGCTGAATTCTGCTTCTTCCCCTCAGAACTTGCATTTTTTTTTTTCAACTACAAAAACAATTATTCAAAATGACTAAAAAAACAAAAAAAAAAACACTAACTAACTAAGAGACAAAGGTCTATTCTATTAAAGCATTTTGTCCTTGGGTGTTCTCATTGCAGCCAATTGCAGCCAATTCCAGCAGTGAAGGATGTTTGCACTGCTGCTGCTGGCGGATGGCACCGCACACTACGACCGCTGGTGAGATTTATGTACTGTACGTGTGCTGGCCAGGGTTGATAATACAGAGCAACGCCAGTGAGGATCCATCAATGTCAAGAGCCATGAGTGGCTCTTCTCGACAGAATGCTCTCTTCTGTTTCTTCTTCTTCTATTTTTTTTTTCTAGGATGGGTGGTAGCAGCGGTGACAGGAAGGACTAAATGTGACACCGTCATTCGTCCTTGGAAAGGGGGGTTGGTTCACCCGCTGCTGAAGATTTGAAACACCGCCGCTATCATCCTTATCATCATTATTTCAACCATCAGACCTTCATAAAATGTTATGGAAAATTCATTTCCTTCTGAAAAACTGAGTTAATTAGTGACAACACCCCCAGCCAGGTGTTTGTTCTTCCAGCCTCTGAGATGAACTCACAGCTATTTTTTGGTCTTCTTCCAGATATGTAGATGGTGCAAAAAAGGCGATAGATGATTCAACCGATAAGTTGATAATGAACTGTGTATTGCCGCTCTGCTGGAGTTTGGGAGGAAATAAACAAAGATGTGAAAATGAGGCCTGGTATCAGGTTGATTCACCCTTGAAACAAAAAAAAGAATCCCACTCAGCTGCTAGCATTTCTGGTTACAGCAGTGATGCCGTTCCCTCCCTGTGCTCTGACAAAGAGACAGACTTCGGGGCTCTGGAGAGAGGCTGACTTTACTCCATACTGGGTGGATTCCAGCCAACACCCTTGAGTTAAAAATCCCCCCTGATTAAAGCTGAACAATGTCCGGGTCAGCTAAAGTGCTCTTTTCTTTACAACCGCATCGCCGTGTTGATTTTTCTAGAGGTCAACATATTGTAAGGAGCGCTTAGGAAATGAGCTGAAAGCTGGTGCTGAGCACTGGCAGCAGCGAAGAGGTCAAGTGGCAACGGCTGCAGCTCAAGGACAGCAACAAAGAGTTGAACTCATCCTGATTTGTTGCAATTGTTGTTGTGTTAAATCATTTTCTTTTGTAAAAAAAAACAAAAAAAAAAACAATTTAACCTCACATTCCAGATGGCATGTTTTTTAATGCCCTTTGCATTAAATCACATGGCTTCATCTGGTGAAAACCACACAGATAGCTCTTTGAAGAGGAGGCGACTGAATGAACTCAAGACGTAGACAGTTGGACATGATGTTTCTTCTTAAGAAAAAAAAAAAAAGACTGAGTGATAATGGCATCCTTGCAATCTCGCGACAAAGTGAAAACTCTTTCTGCGGGAGGGCGACAAGAAGACTGAGCGAAGCTTCAGAATTGAAAGCTGAGCAATCCTGTTGCAGCGCACGCAAGGTTATCAATTTTAAAAGCACATAAGTTAAATCAGTTTGAATAGCGTTTTTCGCATAACAGCGTCACCCTTCATTTCTCCTGCTTTTAACAATGCAATCCTCTATTACAGCCATATTCCTTTGCGTAGGCTGCACCCGGTGGTAGCTGAGATGCTGCTACGTGTGGCTGCAGTGCGTTCCTCTTATTGTTAGTCATTTCATTTGTAAGGGAAAGCGGCACTTGCTTCCACAGACGGTCCATTGTTTGCGGAGGCCAGACCTTACGCTGGAGTATTACGCCCTAATTGGACGTGACAAGTCGCAGACATGGTGAGCCGAGGCTCCATTAAGTTGTGACCGTCAGGCTGCACCGTCAGCCGCCGCCCACGCGCGGGGCTGACAGCGCGCAGCTTATAGAGTCAAAACGGAGAACATTTGGCATGTCAGAGCAAACTGCCGACTATTAGCAAGAAACCCTCCGACACCGAGTCTCGCTATCACTTACCATGTATGCGTTCCAGTCGGTTAGAAGACCTGAAGCACCTGAAATTGAATCAATCTATTTGTCTCTTGACCGTTGCCGGGCCGGAGGCGATTTTCAAGGCAAGGTCACTGCATTTACTTCTTGCTTCTTATCTTGGTCATTACCAAGCAGAGCCGGGCAGAGAGAATTGCTGTCTCCACTTTCGCTCCAACACAAAACAGGCCTTCCATTTGTCCAACGACTTACCGCTCGCATGTTTAATCCCGTTACAAACAAATTTAACCAGCTTTAAAAACGACCATTTTAAATGCACCATAGGACCAAGTGCTTCAAGCAAGTTTCAATAAAAAAACAGCTGATGTTAAGTCAGTATTTCCGGTCTCAACATTTTCTTTTCTTACATACACCTGGACCTTAGCTATGTCCTCGAAAACTACAAAGCCAAGCAATGAAAAATAATAATGACTTCCAAGGCAATCACTCTCTGGCTTTTCCCAATGGTGCATTTCTTTGCAACTCTTAGGCCAGTGTGCCCTCACATGATAATATCCTTTGATAAAGCACCCTGTGGATCGAGAAGGACGACATCAATATAATGTCACCTACTGGACAACAAATTCAATTTCAATAAAGCTGCAGATAAGTGTTTACGCATCTGGGACACTGGCTGGGAAAGTGCAGTCATGGGAAGCAGGAGGAACAACATGCGGTCAGCCGCTGCAGCATTGGGCGGCTAGCTACCAGCTGTTGTTAATAGCTGGGCATCTGGTTTAAAAATGGTCACAGAGCTTGTTAGCATCAAAAGATACTCTTTCTGCAGTCATAAGGTGAGATGGAAATGAAATTGGAAACTGGCACTGGAGGCTGAACAAATAAAATAAAGCAACTTTCAAAGCCAGGTGTAACATTTCAAAGAGTTCTAATGATATGAAATGGAACAAACATGTGCATGCATGTTCTTTCTTGGATAAAGTCACTAAAACCAAACAAGTGCCAAATTTTAATTTGGTAATCATGACCACTTTTATTCACATAAAAAGCGGTTCCACCATATCGTGCTCACAATAGCCCAAAACAGTTTTGAAAGAAAGATAAATAACATAAGGTTGGTCGTGAGAAAACCACTGTTAGCAATGTGCTTTCTCACCTTTGGATGCCCCCAAATCTACACACTTGGCCTTTAATCATTTGCAATGAATGCAACAGGTTCCAACAAATGACTTCAAATTTCATACAAGCAACCTCCCCAAAAAATGATCTCTATTTTCTGACTAAGCTTTGGGTGGCCACAGCCCGATGTCACCTTCAGTTGACATTGGACATTCCAGTGCACAGGAGGAGGGGAGTATCACCCTAAAAGATGTGCCCTCATCATCCCAGTCCCTCACTTCAAAAAAAGCATTGATCAGTCATCACCGAGTTGACAGTAAGAGGTGATGTGGAACAGCTGGACAATTATTACAATGCCGGCGTATTCGGACAGTGAATGCATTGCTGCGTTCGGGAGAGACATGACACAGTGTCTTTATCTGCACAGTTCCTGTGTTTGACAGTGACGTCTTACCACAGGGGAGCTTTACACAGGCGGGTCAGTGCCCTGGGATGAACTGAACACACCGACATCGGCTGATGCACACGTTTTCCAACAACTCACTCCTCTCTCCTTGCTCCCCTGCTGGGGAACAACTATTTAATCTAATGGACGTTTGTTCCATATGAATACAGCAGATAACAGCAGAGAAGATGAACGGTTACCAGTAACCTTGGTTGGCTCACTTCTGACTTTGAGTTTTACTCATTCTTGACTCAGTTTCAGCCCCTTCAGTGTAGAATCTCTCCACATATATCACAATATCATCTTCAAAATAAATATGTATTACAAATAGTCAAAGTCAGATAAAGGTTTGCAGCAGAAAGCGAAAACTATTAAATTGTGCTAATCTTTACATCTTGTATTGATCTTCTTTCGGAAAAGAAGTGTGTACTGCTGTCAAGCCTCCTACTTTCCGCCAATGTCCTGGCCCCCCGGTAGCAAATCATAGCACCACATGGAGCTGGGATGTAATCATGGTCTATTGTTTGATATCTCGCCTGCATTACATGCTGCTGCAACAGCAGCTCGGGAACCATGCTGAATATGAAAGAAAGCCATTCCCCCCCCGGATCAATATTGGGTATTTTATTATTTGTCAACATATGCAGACAATTTGCACAGAGCACTTCAATGCAGAAAGCTCTGGGAATGTCCCTGAACTGAACGCATCGTTGCTGTTGCCGTACGAAACACGATGATGATCTGTTATTGTCGTTATGTAAATGTAGATATATTGTCATAGTTGTGGACAAACTCGCTAGCAAACTGAAGTACGGTGAGTTACTCACTCTAGGATGAGTTGGAACATTTTGATCTGAATACTAAAGGGAAAAAAAAAAATTTTTTTTTCATTTTTCATTTGGTTCAGAATATGTTAATTTTTAAAATTTAATTTTTTAATTTAAAAAAGTCTGTCTTCCTGCTAGAAATTGGTAGTTTTTCTCTTGTTTTTCAAAGGCATGACATGAAAGATGCAATACATGATTTAGAAGTCTTTTTGAGTTTCTTCTGTACACTGAAATTAATCTCACACATTAAAGTGAGTGACACTAGTAACTATTCAATATTGCTGAAGAGAGTGGTTTTCAAGATATAGACACCTGGCTCCTCCAGGAGATCTTTCTGTCTCTCTTTACTGAAGTTACTTCTAGATTGATGTCAACTTCTGTATGTAAAGAATTTAAGGAGAAAACAATACAACAAAACACATAGCATGATTTATGTTGTTAATGTTATTTTCTCTTTGAAACTGACTCAGACTTCAAATTTAAAACTGTAGCCTGCTTCCTATCAGTGATTAATAGAGAGTATTTATGGATTTTGACATTTTGATGAGTAATAAATAGCCGAGGGCTACAAATAATCACCCAAGTTCATTCAAGCAACTGCCAGGCAGAGGCTAGGGGAGCACGCAGGAAGGAAAATTATATTTACATTCAGAGCACATAAAAAAACTGTGAACAAGATCCAAAACTCCCAGCACTTTTCACTAGATTTAATATAAACGTTCATACTTTTGTAATTTTAACTCTGGTGGAGGGTCATGAGAAGTCATCTCCTGAGACCTGCTGGTACCTATAGAGCTGCACTTCTATGACGATCTGCAATATAGATACTTATGCACAACTTTGTCTTGAAGTTTTCAAGCTGTTTAACACAAATGGCCTTGCAAGCCTTGACTGGTTTTGTTCACAGCAGTTCACTCAGTCATGCTTGTACTTATATTGATGCAAAAAGGTTTATATCTAGTTTGTACAAATATATAGGCCAGTCAGTCGATTATAAATGAATTGCGATTAATCGCATAGTGTCCTGAGTTAACTCACCATTAATTGCAAATTCATTGCAAATTCTTTACTCTGCTGTATATGTAACTTAACAAAATATATATACATATATATATGTATATATATATATATATATATATATATATATATAAAAAAAAAAAATATATATATATATACATATATATATATATGTATATATATATATATATATATACATATATGTATGTCATAAGAAGTGCAGGACACTACCTGTGTGCAGTGTGGTTTTGCAGGATGCACCAGCTGCAGCTGCAGCAGGCTGGCCTGCTTACAGCCGAACACGGGCTGCCAGCTGCTGCCGCTAATTTCCCACGCGTCCGAAAAGGGAAAACAGAGGAGCTGGAGATTTGCCCGCAAGAAGCAGCATTTTTGGTGCAGGAGTGTGCGCGGTACCTGTCTCACAGCTGAGCCCGTGGCTCAGAGAGGCCTGAGAGGCTGCCTCCGGTGGTCAGTGGGGGGGATTAGGAGATTGACTCTGAAATGGACAATGTGTGGAACGTACAGAGTCGGAATTTAAAGGACCCGTATTATGCTACTGTCACCTTACCGGTGGTTTCCGAGAGAAACACACACCCGGTCGGCCTTGTTTTTTTTTTTTTGTCCCCTTCTAAACATGTGGAAGGTCCAACTATGGTGCATTCAAAGTCGCTGCATGCGATCTGCTGACGCCTACAGAGTTCTTTAAATCACTCATTCTCTGAGGTTCCTTGCTGCATTTCACGTGGAAAACAACAGACATAATATTTGGAATGTCTAAGCGGCATTAAAAGGCTGCGAGTCTATTTCAACGTAAAACCAATCGACTGAAAACGTCCTCTGTCCTCGAGAGAGAACAGAGGAAATCCCGTTCGCTCGGCGGGATTTTTTGCATCGCATTGTTTAGCTCCACGCCGTGACATTTGAGCGGTAATGCACTCCTTCAGATGCTGCACGGCTCACGCAGGACCGATAAAGATGACGAAGGACCTCTCGGATGGTTATCTCAATAACACACACCGCGAGTGCACACGCGCACGCTCCGCCGTGCCACATGTGATTTCTTCAGAGAAACGGTCCTGACAGCATACCCCCACCCCCCCCATCCCCCGCGGCGTAGCCTCCATTGGCGGAACAATACTTTTTTTTTTTTTTTTTCAATCCAGTCACTTTTTAGGTCAGAGCGCTGAAGCAGATGAAAGAAGTGACACAACAAAGTGAGGCGCGCGTACGTCGCACTCGGCTCCTTTAAAAGGCGCTAATGACGCAATGTATTATAATCCAGCAGGAAGTGCTTAGCATCACGCTGCGCCGTGTAAGCATGTTAAAAGAGATTGGAAGAGAGGCAGTGATCACGCGGACGGATGGGAGAACGGCCTCACCTGCTGGGGCTCCCGCGGCGTCGTCTGCTTGACCCGCCGGCTGGACGCCGTGGTGGTGGTGGTGATCTCCATGATGGACGTGGACGTCTCCGAGCGGTTGGCCGTGGTGCTGGACTGCGGCGTGATGGAGGAGGGCGACTCCCCCACCAGCCGCACGCTGCCCTGGATGCGGATGTTGGGATCGCCCTCTGCCGCCATGTTGAAGACCTTGAGGCCGTTGTAGTAGAGGCCCGAGAGCTGGCCCTGAAAGGATCGGCTGCGGTCCCGCTCCCAGCCACCAATCTGTATTGTGGTCTGGCTGTTGAAGATTGTGAGCTGCCGCCCTGCGGGAGAACAATGTTACATACGTACAAGAATGTTGAATTGTGGACTCAGCCACTTTTACTAACCAGGGAGAAAAACCAAAGACAGAAAGACAGATTATTTGCCCAGTGGCTAATGAGACCAATAAATTACGGGTTGTCGAGGCAAACCCTGGTAATTTATTGCAGTTATAATGATGGATGCCTGGGGTTGAAAAAAAAAGAAAGAAAGTAAACGTAAAGAAAGGAAAATATAAAAATAAATGCAGGATTTTGAAAATCAATGCAACTTTGCTAAAAGGGCAGGCTAATTCAAAAAGAAGAGGGGAAAAGAAGATTAATCCAAAGTGCTATAATGCATGTTATGTGTATGCGGCAGATTTCACTATACTTCAAAAAAGGATAACATAATCTTGAAAGCAATACAAATGGACGATTTCTTGCAGGAAATTGCCTGGGAAACGCGACAAATGCGTCGAACATTTGTTTAACAAAGCTGCAAGCATACACTTCATTATGCTGAGCTTGTGTTATCTCGCACTTCCCCGCCGCCTCAGCCACCCAAACCTTTGGATTCTGCAAAACTGGGGATACTGCAAGCATGAAAGAGAACCGCCCAAAATGGCCACAGGCTGAGAATTTCCTTGTGTGCAATCTCGCAGGAAGCAGGACACACTTTAAGGAATCGGGGAAACTATTCATCCTTTTAGCAAAAGCAACCACGATGAATCAAATTGGAAACGGCTATGGTCGGGCGCATGGATGCCAAAAGAATATACATTTTATGACAGCACTGTCATAAAAACAAAACAAAAGCAAACAAAAGCAAATAAAGAGAGGAAAAGGGGAATGACAGGGCTCATTTCACACTTTACGTAAAAAAATATGTCTTAGTTATTGGACTATACATAACAGAGGCATGCATTGAGTTATTTTATATTACATTTCCTTTATCTGTTGCCCTAAGCATATTTACAATGGCTGTTAAAGGGACTCTAATGCCAATTCATATTGCACTCTATTTATGACTGCTGTCAGTTTAATCACAATGAACCAAATGAGGCTACGTACTGCACATGTACTGTATTTGTATCACATAAGTGTTTCCAATAACACTAATGGATGTACAAAGTAAACGTTTACATTTATCATTTAAGTGTTTGCAACAAAATGCGGCTGTTATTTATAGCTGGTATTTATTCAGGTAATGAATTTAAACATTCTTTACAGTCCCTTTAACCTTAGGTTAACAATAGACAGCTAATAGCAGACAAAATAAAAATATATGTACATTATTATGAAAAGTAACACTACACAACTAAATTTAACTGATCAAATCATTTAGTTTTTTTTAAATGTTTTACTGAATATTTATTTTTTTTAATGTTAGTTCTTTACAAAAATGCTTCTACCACTTGGTTATGATCAAATTATTTTATTTGAAGTTTTAATCAGGGATTTTACCTTTGTCGAGTAGCCATTCGTCAACTACTCGACCAAGACGGTATGGGATTCGCTGTCTAGCAATCGCCAGGCGTTCGTTATCATTGTTGCCTTTAAAGTTTAAAGAGACATTTCATTGGTTACAATCTGTAAGGTCAAAGGTTAAACGTTCATACTTAATGCTGGAACTATACAACTGCACAGGTTTTTTTTTTTTTTTTTAAATGTTTAAAACGTTTTGAAAATCACACTTTGTTTTCTTTTTTACTGAAACATTATTTGACAAACAATGAAATTACTCATTTTATTTTATTTTAACAGACACATTAGGCCTATATTAATAAGAGCAAACTAGCACGCAAATTTTTCATCTAGGTTAATAGAGCTATGTTATGAACCAACCCAATTTCCAAAATTAACACAATGCAACTGCAGACCAAATAAATCCACCCCTTTTGACTTTTCCCCTTTTAACTGGCTTTTAAACTAGTTATATAAAAGCACATCATTTAAATTTATTATTGAATCCACCTTTTATGATTTAAAGGATAAAACAATTTATCTTCAAAGCATATCAAATGCCCACCCATACATAGGAAACAAAAGCCCTAATTGGCAGGGAATCGTGAGCTATTTGCAGTGCAACAACACAGTGTACATTCAGAGCATCAAGTCAGAAGAGCGTCAGAGTCGTTACATACAGTATAAGAAGTGTGACAGAATGGCTTTGACAAAAGCTAAGGGGGTGTAAAGCAGGTCGAGTGATGACAGATCGGGAATCAGATCAATGAGAAGAAGACCTGTGGTTTCCAATTCCATTTGGTGAATAAACTTTTCTCTTTTTTTTTTTGGATAACAGATAAAAAACACTGGGAAGAAAGACCGTGGCAGTCGGATTTTGAGGCGGCACTTTGACATTAATGAGGGCAAAACTCTGCATCGTCCTTTTGTCAGGGCCAATAACCTCTCCAGAACAGAGGACTTCCAGCAAAGTGGCACTGTCTCTGAGCGCCTCTCCCCCTCCGCATTGTCTGCGGAGATTGAATTCAGTCGGCTCCATTCTTCCAGCAGATTGACAATATTTGTCCCATCAACTATATTAATTCAGGCCCCGGCAGATAAAAGATCTGCTTGGCGAGAATGATTAGGTGGAGAATGGCTTTGGACGTGGAGAAGAGGAATTGGTGTCGAGGCGCGAGAGGGGAGAGAGAGAGAGAGAGAGAGAGAGAGAGAGAGAGAAAAAGAGGAAGTAACCTCGTCACAGATGCACGGCCGGCCTGAGGAGAGGTCTGAGAGGTAAGTGGACGCATGGAGAAAAAAAGAGAAAAAAAAAAACAGTTTTTAATCGCGTCAAGCTTGACGTACAGCGTGCGGATGAGCTGCGCAGAGGGAGGTTTAGGGCTTGTCGGCGCGGCTCATGGAATTTGGCTGCGATTCATCGTGCCAGGTTGGAGCACAAAAGGCCTGCGAAGGAGGGTTTAGCGTTCCGCTTCTCCCGCAGCAGCGAGGAAGGAAGAATGGCGCGCTCTGAATTGCAAGCCCGGACAGCCAGGACAGCGTGCATGTTGATGAGTGAGGATCTAAATGTTATTCATCATCCATCATCTTAGGCGGACCACTCGAAAACGAACTCGGCCTCACTGTGCGATTGTCGAACCGCTCGTGAAACAAACCGAAAGCTCGAGTCATTGTCAAAGTCAGAGTTGTAAATTTCCGTCAAATGTTGAATATCCAGGAAAAAAAACAAAAAAACAAACATATTTTGTTGGAAATTGCTTCCAAAATAAACATTTTTGTTTGAAAATAATAAGAAAAAAATCCGACCAACAAAAATGTGGCCTACTGTTTAATTTCACCTCCGGTCTCTGGATTTTTTCCCTCTGAGCGCTTCAAAAGTTTGCAATGAACATGGTGGGATGAAAAGCCGTTCGCCACACTGCTCCCTTTGCTTGGAACCAGCCTAAAAATGAACAGGAACTTCGGGACCGGGTCTCATTGAACCGTTCTCCAGTGTGCCTTAATGATCTTGAAGCGAACTCCTCTGCACGTCAGCGTGAATTATGGAATTTTCCTTGTATTTGACCTTGCTCTCTCTGTCTTTCCCGTCGCAGTGTTTTTAAATATGCTGCTTTATGTCTGTCACTACCAGTCTGGGTCGAGAGTCTCTTGGAGAAGAGGTTTTCATTCTCAACGAGACACTTCTGAGCACATAACAGTTCAATGGAATTTGATCATTGAAAGGCTAAGGTCTCTCTCTATTTTATTCTTCATTGTTAGCACAAATGACCATAGTTAGCAGCCATTTAGTCAGTCCTGCTGCTATAAATATCTCAGTCATATAGATGCAGAGTTCTCCTTGTCTTCTCCTTGCGTTTAAGCGAACACTAAGCACGTTTGCCTTCTGTGAAACGCACGTAGCGAAACCTCCCCGAGCCGTGCATCACCTGCGTCTTCCCAGCAGCTGCGCCTTCTTATTTAAATGCTTTTTTTTTTTTTTTTTCCCGAAACCTAATGAATATTCCATTAATTGCCCGACGTGCGCTTTGTTAATTCCCCGACGCCTCAGTTTGTCAGTCATGGGGTGTTAGTCATGTCACCTCTGTGTTTCCTGCGACTGCAACACCTCATTTAAAGAGAGGTCAGAATTAAAAAGAGGGCTCGGGAGAACAGTTAACTCGCAGCTGCTGGAAGGACGGCGAGGACGCTGGCGCGGTGACGTATTTGATCTTTTTTTTAATCTTCTCCCTCCCTGTGTTTTATGAGTAATTAAAATAAACAGATAGGAAGGAAAAAGAGGTGGCGTGAATGTCAGTCACTTGCCAGAGACACGATA
The DNA here is from genome assembly GCF_046127955.1 of Nelusetta ayraudi. NCBI lineage: Eukaryota > Metazoa > Chordata > Actinopteri > Tetraodontiformes > Monacanthidae > Nelusetta > Nelusetta ayraudi. Next base: position 3,885,242 of record NW_027466058.1, on the reverse strand, counting down.
ATCATCGCACTTGTACAATAACTTTGGATCAATAATTTATGAGAGGCCCCTTCCTTTAGTATCTGTATCAATTCATGAAACACCGTAAGGATACAATCTCACATTACATACTCTATTTCATTTTCTTGGCACCATCTCGCATGCCTCTTTACAGTCAATCAACAGACAAGGTGCCGTGTTTTGACTCATGAGGTAAATAAAGGTGCGAAAAAAAAGAGGCGGCATTGTGCAACACGGGCCTCTTTTCAGCGATTATGTAAGGGTTATAATATGATTGCAAAGCCGGTGCCGCATTTCAAAACGCACGGACCCGTCATCCGCTCGGGCTCGGCGCCGCGCTCCGCCTCTTCCTTTGCAGCGGGGTTAATTAAGTGTGGATATAATCAAGGTCTGATCGGGTATTGATCCCCACCGTGGGACAGCCGGGTGTTAAACAATGCTCTCCCCCGGGGCTCGGCTGCTGCGGCGAGAGCCATTCATCCTTCCCCGCACCAGTCCAGCCCGCCACCACCGCTGCTGCTGCCCCTGGTGCTGCTGCCGCCGCCGCTGCCGCCGCCGCTGCCGCCGCCGCTGCCGCCGCCGCTGCCGCCGCCGCTGCTGCCGCCGCCGCTGCTGCTGAGTGGTGATTGGGTTTTTGGTGCAGCAGAGTCGACGCTTATCTCCTGCGCCAGACAGCAGCGATTCAGCTGAGTCCTCCCAAATGACCCGCTTTGCCCTCGCTCACTTGTTTTTCCTTTTTTTTCTTTTATTAATAAAGTGGTCAGATAAGCTAGGAGCCCGCCTTATCTCATTACAAGGCCCGAGACGCTCGCCACATTAAACGAGCAAATATGCAAAAAAAACAAAACAAAAAAAGAAAAAAACCTTCGGAAGAAGAGGGAGTTCACCTCGCTTTTTATTTTTTCAATTATTCCGCTCCTGCTTCTCAGGCTTTGGTGGCTCGCTTGGCAGCATCCTTTTTGAAACCGATGGCTGCGAGCACAATGGGCCGAATGGGCTCATGGCACAGAACGGTGGGGAGAAACCGGGCCAGACGGTAGGGGGTTGGCCGGGAGGCTTTGATGGATAAAGCTAACCCCCCCTCGCCTTGCCGGAGACCACAGTCAGCACGGCGAAAACAGGACAGCGAAGACGGTGGGAGCGGGCAGCCGGTGGACGGGTGGAGGGTAAAACGGACACGGGGAGAGGGAATTGAGAGCGGTGTGTGTGTGTGTGTGTCGGGTGGTGGTTGGGGGGGTGGAGTGACAGAGACGGAGAGCGCTGTAAGTGCACCACGCTCTGATAACAGCAAAAAAAGAATAAGGCCGGGGAACTCGTCCATTATCTCCCGGCGCAAAGCGAGTGTTCGCTGGGTGCTCTGATAGGATACCGCAGTGCACCCTGTGGGCCTGCTAGCGCCCATTGTGATGGTATTACTTCCATGGTCAAGACTCAGGAGAAGGGGCCGATTCCTTTTATTTTTTTCCCCCTCCTTTTGCCGCCTGAGCCTTTTGTACGCCGGGCATAATACATGCAGGCCAAGACCAGAGAGAAATAGTCCGGCAAATAGGGCGGGCTCCTTACGTCTTCTTTTTTTTTTTTTTATTTTTTTCTTTCCCAGATCTTAATGATTGCGCTAAAGACTTTTAATGGCACAGTGCGAGACTTTTAAATGAGATTACGAGGGCAGTAATATAGGCCCTGGTGAAGCAATTATTTCCCCGGCTTTGAGAAGAAGCGCTTCGTCTCCCACTCGCTGCCTTGGCCGTCGTTTCTGGCCTGCGCTGTCTCCTCTTGTTGTAATCACTGTTGATCTGTGAGTGGCCTAAGAGTGGCTGAGGGCTGTTATTGTAAGTGTGTTAGAGGCACACACGGATACTAATCAAACTACAGGCCGGCTGAGGGAGTAATTGCCTGGCGTGCGTGCGGCGACGGGGGAGGGGCGGCGGCGGCGTAACCGTGATTGGATGTAATTAGTTGATGGACTTAACAAGGTAACTGGACATGGCGGTGTCGCTGATGCATGATGGGAGGGGGTGGAGGCAGGTCAGTGTACTCTGGAAACTCATCGTGACTTGGCACCTCTCGGGTCATGAATCTAAACTTTACAGTAAATTACCTGAAAAAATTTCAAATGAAATTGATTTTGTAGAGATTTTGGTTTCTCACGCTACGAAAAAAATAAATAAATACTCACTACTTTGCTGGCCGTTAAATAGTCCACTAAATTATTCTTAATAAAGCCACCGTGTGTCAGCGATCTTGAATAATAGTGTTTTCCAGGTGGTTAATTTCCCATTAGGCTGAAGCTAAATCCATCATATTCAAATCCGCATCCACGCCGTGTAAAAGACAAAGGAAGACGAGCGCCGCGTGTGTCTGGATGCGGGGCGCCACGCGGAGCGAGCCCGCTCGCTCCCTCTGCCGTCGGAAGACTGAGGCAGAGGCACATGAGGAATTGAACCCTCTTGTGCATTCCGCCACGTCCACAGCATGTCAGAAGCCATTAGCATTCTGCTTTTTCCACCTGAGGCAAGCGGTGACAACAAGCCCCAGTCAGAAAAAAAAAAAAAAAAAAAACCTCCTCTTTCATTTGGATGAATGAGCAAGAAAAAAAAAAAAAAAGATCTTAAAATTCTCACAGGTTGGACTTGTTTGTTGCATTCTGATGTTATTTCATGCGGGCTCACGATGGAACCTGTTGTTTTTTTTCCCCCAGCTGAGGAGCAGGTCGGCGTGCTGATCTGATGCACAGGGGTATTACGGGATGGCGGTAACAGGCGCATTCACTTTATCCCCGCTCGCTTTTGTCAAAGCCTTTAAGCAGTTTGAAAGTCTCAACATTTCAACAGCACAGGCAGTGGCATTTAAATTACTTCTGAAAGTCATCACACTACCAACATTGGGACATTCTACCAACGTACCAGTGTTGTTGAGTCGACCGGTGGGAAAAGTCATGAAAAAGGAAAACAGTTGAACGCATATCATAAGAGTTAATAGTTTATTTTATGAAGAAATATTAAAGGCCAAGTGTGGAAGACTTAGCAGCACCTGATGGTCAGAAAACATACTGCAAGTCAAATTATTATTTTTTTTCCATATGCTGATTATAAAGTCAGGATAGAAACCTAATATTTTGTTCAAGTTGGCATTCATGGTTAATGTAGATACATACGGGAACAATATGGCTCCCACTTTACAAGCAGGCTTGCTTTTTATGTAAATATGAATGCTTATTACTTAATTACTGATTCCACCTCGCTAAAAACATACACTTTCAACTACTCCCTGCAATGCCAATGGATCCCCGCTGCTGATACACACACAGGCCCTTTCAAATATATTGTCACGCTGAGTTCAGCCGCTAAAATGAAGCCGATCCCTCAGAATCAAGTGCACATTAACGTCGTTCAGCTGCGTTATTACAGATCCGTCTAACCCGTCCCCTCGTTCTGATCAATGTGCCGTATTGACAGAGGAATAAATACTGAAGAGGCCCACGATTACTTGGCACAATCAAAGAGGTAATTTGTCTGGAAATAGCCTATCGATTCGCCTTGGTGTGAACATACACCGTGGGTGGATTATTTACGTACATAGGCGAATTAATTGCAGACATGTAGATGGGGTGGGTGCGGGGGTGTCGGTGGCTGCCCTCATGTGCAGTTCTTTATTATTTTTTTTTCCCCCAACTGTGTGAGCCCCTAAAGCCCAACCAATTAACACGGACATAGGTTTCGCACCTATAATGGAAGTCTATAAGAATGAGAGATGGAGGGGCGGAGACTCAACAACACTGGTATTAATCTTCACAGCTGCTGGATACAGAAACATAAAAAGCAATTAAAGCACATGCCAAGTCAACATATAAAAACATTCTGGTATATAAAGCTTTCAGAGACTGGCTACATAAAAACAACCCCTGTGGTCACATATAATATCACCGGAGGTGTGAGTGAAGGCAGAGCCGGTGACTCACCTGTGGGGTAGCGCTCAATGACTGGCAGGTCATCCACCTGCAGAGTGGCATTACCCCCACTCCTCGTAAACTTCACTATATGGTACTTCCCGTCATTTACAAACTTTGACGTCTCCTCGATATTAATGTCGTCTGTTCCCACGTTAAACACCACGGCAATGTTTCCGCTCTCCTGGAGAAAGAGAAGAAGAAGACGCAGTGCTTAGAGCTGAAGGCGTGAGCAGATGTTGGCATTCACAAAAGAATAGCTTAAATAAAACAAAACATTTTTTTTTTTTGCATTTGGTAAATTACCTAACATGGTATGTAATATTTTGTATTTAAAATATTCTTTGCGCCACAAATAATTAACCTTTATTTCTCATTAAAAACACTGAAAGGGCAAACCTGCTAATCATTTGTGCAGCATTTTAACTTTTGAACAGTTAAACACATCCACACTCTTCTAAGCCATTCATATGTGCTGCGTTTGAAACGATGTAATAGGGCCCAAAGGGAGATGATGTTAGTGAAGTGCGATACCACCGATTTCCTTTCCGATTACGATACCAATTAAAACCAGAGGTAGTATTGCAGACACTGATGCTTCCAGCGAGAGCTTTATGTGTTAAGCAAGGGGTGAATTGCAAACAATTGGTGCTAGTTATTAGAATATAGCTTCATAATGACACGTAACCCAACGTTATTTTTCAAAGTGAACTTGCACCTCCACAAAAGGAAATATTCTCTGAACACGTCAGCTAGGAGTGATTGGTTAAAAGGACGAGCATTTTGATACTTCACTCTCCCTCCTGCTCCTGAGCTTGCCAGTGAGCGACGGTGGCCTGCGCACCCAAACTTGGTTATCCATCCACCTTCTTTTTCGTTGCTTTATTTGAGGATGCGGACGTTCACCCTAATTGCGAAACGTGCTGTCAGACGGGGCTGGACTGTCTCCGCCCGGCTTCCTTGAAAAGATGACGGTGCAAGAGTAAGACCCTTGCTCTGTGTACATTCTTATATGTACATGACAACCGCTCTAATTGTGGGAAGGCCTAAGTACATTTATTGTACCGCGATTATACACTTTTATTAATGCATGTATGGGCAGCATAATAAGCTTTTACCAATATAAAAACCATAAATCAAGCCAATTATCACACACTCGACCTTTAAAATGAGAATCTGAGTATCAATACTTGAGTGCCCATCTGCTCGACACTAACTGATGAAGGCACTGCTACATCTCAAGTTTAGGACCCAGCATGCTGCACGCTGGGTCTCATTTTTCTCTCCCTTTCCTTTATCAATTTATTACCTGTAAAACACACAATCGCCATAAAAGCAGAGCACACAGAGTTCTTAACGTGCGTGCGTTTTCTTCACAGGTGCCGTTGCCACGGTCCCGCGGTATAAACCTGGCGCCCCGAAGCAAAACAACACATTATGGCTCGCTGGGAAGAATTTTTCTAATCAATCACCGACTCGCTGTGCGTACATGGGAATCTGCGAGCAACGCACAGCAACACCTGCTGGTTTGACCCGAAGGCAATTACCCTGTAGCTTGCTGCCTTTAATTGCTAGCCGCATGCAACAAATCGCGTACATGAGCTCGAGGGAAACAGCTTTTTCTTCTTCTTTTAATCATTCAACCCTTAACATTCACTGTATTTAAACAGGGAGAACATTTGTTTTTCAAGCTTTAGTCGTCTCGGCCCCTTGCCTGCCCGGGATTCGATGCCTCCAGCTGGTTCTTTATGATGCTGCGAACACACACACACGCACACACGCGCACACACACACACACACACACACACACGCGCGTACACAAAGGCGCAGATTTTATCAAAAGCATTCTCGTGCCGTTCACATTCTCCTGTCGACACGCCCTTCCCATCGCCGCGAAATCTGTGAAGCTGTTTCAAAGTGCGACTGAGCGGGAACCGCTTGTGAAAGCTTGAATCGCTAGGCTGCGTCGAGGAGGTGGCGTCACAATGAAGAGATAGGCAGACGCATAAAAGGGGAAGTGGCTCAAAAAGAGGTCCGAAACCTCCTCCACCCTCCTCAGAAACACGCAATGGCGATCTGCTCCAATAAGCTTGTTTCACAAGTGCGATCGAAGCCCCCCTCCGATGCTTCCTCTTAATTCATGTCGGACGAACACTCGGACCGGCTCCTCCCTCAAACACCCCCATAGCCGCCACACTTATGGGCCACAGTCAGAAGGAGCATCTGGTTGTTGCAGCAGCGCAGCACCCCGCATGCTATTATCCAGTCAGCACAGCCATACCCTCCGTTTCGACATCGACGGCTCTTCCATAGGCACACATGTGGACGCACACACACGCACACGCACGCGCACACGCACACGCACACGCACTCACACACACTCACACCCTGGTTTCCTGGAAGTGCTATGTGAGTCAAGCGCGTCTCAAGAGCCAGAAGCTAGAGCTCAATTAAAACCATTTGTTAAGTGCCACGCCACGTTACCCGAAACTAGGGCGACCGTTCGGCCTCGTAACGTAATTTCAACAGATTATATAACGTGATGCATCGGAACTCCGGTTCAAATGCAATTTGCCCAACATCCTCAGCGGGCGGGAAAAAAAAAAAAAAAAAAAAAAAGCGAAGCGACTGGCCAGGACGAGACGACTGCAACGGGGGTCAGGTTTTTTTTTTTTTGTTTTTTTTTCTCTGAGCTGAATGAGCAAAAAAAAAAAGGGAGGAAAGAGGATGATCTGCAGACGCCGGCGTTGTAGTAAAAACCCAGTGTTGGTTGTAATCTGTCATTCTAAGAGATTTGTCCCCCTTGAAACCTCTCAACAAGGCGACACGGCAGAGAGCTAAACGCTGCGAGCATCCGCAAGCGTCAGACTTCAGGCCAAAGAGGATTTCCAAGCAAAGTTTCTCCGCTCGGAGCATAAAATCAACTTACGAGGCCGTAAAAAGAGACAGATAAAAAAAAATAAAAAAATAAAAAAATAAATAAAGGAAGACATACTTTACACAATTATTCAAAACTTTTTTTTCAAGTTCTATTACTCTTGATAAATAGACAGAGAGAACACAGAGCGGGGGGGGTGGGGGGGGGGGCAGAGAGGAGGGAAAACGGTCTGGCGGAGGAAGCAACCCAATTAAAATCCCGCTTTTAATAGCCTCGTTCAATTGACTTTTAATGTTCCCCACGGTCTCGTTAATAAATATACCGCATTTAGTCGCAAACTGCCAACTCAAATTTCCATAGCATAAAAAGAAGGCTGCTGCCGAAAGGGGGGAGCGGCGGATGAGAGAGAGGGAGGGTAAGGAGAGAGGGAGAGAGACAAAGGACAACGGGTATGAAAAAAAGAACAAACCCAAAGCATCAGATGGAGGCGGTTAGATTGAAAGATTAGAGGCGAATCTTCACGCTGGGGAGCATTTAAAGTTTCTGACATGCTCGGGGACCCGGTCTCCTCCGTATTAATGTGATTAGCTTCCACTGCCATTGCCTCACTCTCTCAGCCAGGGACTGCACTGGCGTTAAACAGTGATTTTGGGTTTTTTTTTTTTATTTTTTATTTTAAATATATTATATATATATATATACGTGTAATAATAATAATCCATGACATTTCTTGAAAATCCATCTGCTTAGTCGAGTAGTTTCCGAGGTCGGACCAGCGCTGGGAGGAACCTAATCCTGGAAACCCTAATAGGGCGCGAGGCTTACGTTAGACAGTGATTGATAGCTGCTTATATAAACCGAGCAATTTTAGGCCCGCTCAATTGGTAAGTGCCCACCCACCCCCCACACCCACACCGCCAACAGGACTGGAACCTCGCTTCCTCCGGGGGGGATCATACTGTAGCATGCGTGGCCACAGCCGGCGAGGCCGGCGGGGCCTGACTGGCACCTTCATACGCTGCCTTGATTAATTGCTCATCAAGCTGCGATGGAGTTTAATTAACTGATGAAGTTGATCCGCCATCCTCCTCTAATCTGCTTGTTTTGCTTTTCTGCCCCCCCCCCCCGCCAACGCCACCACCCACCGCCGCCGCCACCTCTCATCCAACCCTGGCAGCTCGGGTTGGAGGATAACTGCGGCACTTCGCAGGGAGTCGGTGTCTCGTCAAAACTCTCCATCCGCACCCATCACACCAGCGTGGAGATCCTTGCCTGACTCGCTGTAAAGACTTAAAAATCAGCCCCTAACTAACTAATTTTTTTTTTTTTTTTTTTTCATAAGTTACGTCAACAAAACTGTAGCGATTTTGCAAATGAAAAACTGCAATGACAGGTACTTTGGCATAATGGATGTGCACCTTGGTTTGGATCATTTTGGAAGCCGTGCTGCTTTCTCTCAACCAAATGACGCAGATTTGAGGCCGACTGCCAGCATGGCGCCGCACATTTGAGTCAAACAAGCCACTTTCAATGTTTCCTGCAGTCAAAAATTGGCATAGATTTTTGGCCATTTTATGAGCAAAATAAACGTTTTTTCTTTTCAAAGATGAGGTTTTATACTCTTGACACCAGTAAAACGCTTTTCTTGCTGCATACAGCTGTTACCCACGTGTTTTTTTTTTCAGGTATCAGAATGTTGTGCTATTGTTGACATGCGCCACCAAAAATGGGGCACTTAACGGGACACAATTATAAGAGGGATGTTTGAGTCCTTGTCAGCACAATATTACACAGCAATAGTAGTAAAGTTATCATATTAGTTGCTAACGTTTCTGCACCTTTCTGGACTATAGCCTTCAGCTCCACTATGATTCCTCTGAATCATCTTCTCTCACAGCAACCAACATCCACACATCTCCTCTCTGGACTTCTTCTCGGCCTGCTACCTGGCAGTTCCAACCTCAGCATCCTCCCACCGACATATTCACTATCACTGTGTTTGCGGTAAAAATCTAAATTAGGGCAGCGGCTGTTCAAAATCTACTTCGGCGGGGTCAAGCCGGTCCAAGTACGAGAGAGGCGACGATGGAGAGGAACTCGTCTGGGTGCTCGGAGTGTTTGCCTCCCCCTCGCACCTCCACCCCCACCACCACCACCACCACCACCACCAACAGAAGCGAAAACGTAGAGGGAGCCTGGAAGTGAGAAGTCGTATTTCAGAAGGTGTTTCTTTTTTTCTTTTTTTTTTGGTCAAGGAGCCCTTTTCCAGTCTCGGCAGTCGTAATATCCCACTTGTTTAGGAGTCACCGGTGTGGACAGCCATTGTTGACGGGTCACGTTCCGTCCCCACCGCGTGGCACATGTCACCTCGGGCTCGGCTGGCAGGTGGCAGCGCACGCCCGCGTGCTGAGGGAATCTAATTTCCTCCCGCTGCCGCAAGAAACCGCACGTCTTAACGTAGCCGCAGCACGCAACCCGTAGCGCTCACCTTATCTTTTAATTACCTCCGACAGCCCTTATGTCTGCCCCTCACACACTCCGTTTTTTGGGTAAAGCTTAGTTAATGAAATTATGTTCACGATAGAAGGCCTATCAGGGTCTTACTACTATTACTGCCAAACAACAACGATAACAATAAAAAAAACTGCCGCGATTCTTCCTCGCGCGGGAATATGTAAACGCACAATCACGAGTTGTTGTCATAACGAACCCCCGCGGCAGCGCTAACGCACCACTCAGGTGTGGAACATAAAACGCTTAGTCTCCGAGACATTCCATATGACACATTAACACTCCATTATGGCGCTCAGTATAAAGGGGATATGGGCTGTGACAAACCTGCTGCATTGTCCGTGTGGATTCCGTTCAATGCCGAGCTGCACAATAATAAACGTAAAAGAGTCAAAACTCCATTTGTCACCTACAAAAGAGGCTGGCAGTGTGTAAAATAGCTGAACCACAAAAAACAAACCAAAAAAGCGCAAAAAACAACGAAAATGAACGTCAGACCCTAGCGGAATAAATCACAAGAGCAAATATTTAGGAATACAGCTAATAAACCGAGCACTCCGTCTTCCACAGACACGCAGGCGCGCGCCGCTACGTTGATGGGAGTGCGAGTGCCGACGCAAACGGACGCACACTTGGCGTGAGTGAGTGTAAACAAGTGAGCAACAACGTTCGGATCATTCCGTGCTTCCAACACCTCGGCGTCGATTAGCCGGCAGTTGACACTTTGCACTTCTTAACCGATGAATTATTAATTCCATGAGTCATTGATCGTTGTATTGTATTTTTATTTATTTATTTATTTTTTTCACTGTTTACTCCTGGAGCTCTGCCACGTCCTGCGCGGAAATTCAGAATGTCAGCTTCTTCCTCGTTTGGCCTCTTAGTCAATGCAGTTTATTGGATTTCAAAGTCAACCTCAAAATCAGCGAGGCGGTGGGGGGTGGGGGGTGGGGTTGTGGAAAAAACGGAAGGAAACCTGTGGGAACACAGCACCTGGTTGCAAGTCGCACCTGGATGCACCAACACCTCCGGCCAGATGTAATACCACAGCTCACACCACAGTAATGGAAAAAGTAAGGTCCCCATTTAAACTTTGCTCAGTCTGTCGGGTTTTTATTTCAAATGTGCTAGACTCACACACAAAAGTAAAAAAAAAAAACAACAACAACAACAACAAACCTTTCTACTTACACATAAAAGCTCAACTACAGAAGAATGCTGCGCGCGGCAGGGTGTCTCTTTCAGTGCCGTGTGCCAAAGGAAGCGACTCACCACCTCTCGTTATCTCCCGCCGCCGATCTTGTGGGGCGCACGACGTAAACAAATGGGGGCTGACACCGAGCAGAAAGTCGCTGTCATAACACTTTGCGTTCAGGGGGGAGAAAAAAGGCAAGACGGATGAAGGAGTGCCGGTGACAAAAAATATGACTTTTAACGCGCACATTCAGTGGGAACTGAGTGTGTCGTGTCGCTGCTGTCGGCGCTGGTTAGCAAAGCGGCTAATGTTGTTGTCGTCCGGTTATCCGCTAGCAATAGGGAACCCACAACATTTCTCCTCTATTGTTTAAAGGTCCAATGAGTCAAATTTTTATGGCAGCCTGGTATTTAAGGAAGCCTGCATGACAGCGTGTTTCGTATTTAGGCCACTGTCAGGAGGGCTTACTTAAATACCCGTCTTTCTTAAAAAAAATAGTGCTGCAAGATGGCAGCTAACTAGGAGCAAGACCCTATATCTATTCTCTTATACACACACATATATATATATATATATATATAATGTATTTATGGCCAGTATGTTTAGCTTTCACCAATATAAAAATCATAAATCGAGCGACACTTTGCACACTGATCCTTTAAGCTTGTGGCACGTGATTTTCACGACTCAGATCGGGTGTAAACAGGTAGATCGTAATAATTGAAAACAAATAAAAATCTTGAAGAGACTTAGTTTGAGTTAAGCTCGATGTGCGTCTCTCCAGGAATGTAACAACGCCTCTCAGACGTGTTGACTGGCTTGGCTCAGCTGCTCCAGGTCCAGAATACCGACATGCAGCAGATGAAGAAGCGGCTGACAGAGGGAGTTCAAAAATACAAACGTTTTCCTTCTCCTTATTAAGACTGCCAGATGGCCTCCAGTTCGCAGAAAAAAAAAAAATGTTTCTGAAAATGCGTGCAGCCTATGCGTTGTAGAGCTCTCCACGTAGCACAGGGATGAATCAGCCTTGGAAGGATAATAAGTTGACTCGCAAAAGAGCTTCTCAATTTCAAACCTTCTGTAAATATGGAACAAAGCTGTCCGTCCCTCCACTTTCGCTCATTTCCCGGGAGCGCCTCAGTTGTGGTGAGGCATAAAGCGTGTTGGCCGGGAGCTCTGCTTATTTCGGAATCAGAACCGCCGGCGAAAGTGCCTAATTATCTGTGAAGTTGGCTTGGAAATTGTTTCCATTGCGAGCAGACTCCATCAAGTGGCTTTCTGCAGGAGAGCTTCATCAAACGCCTCGAGTTAATAAATCATCAGACCAGCCGCTGCAGTCGTTTGAAGGAGGACTGCGGCGGCAGCTGGGAGCTACAGGCAGGCGCCGGGATGCCTTATCGACAAAGGGGAGAGCTAATAAGAAAGGCGTTAAGTTGTGCCAGCGCCAGACGTCGATTGCCGCCACGTTGTGAAGATGTCAAAAAATACAGACGCATCTTCAAAGCGTTCTCGCCGCTGCAGGTTAGAACGCGGCTCACGAGCACCACCGGCAGCTAGGAACTCTAAAATGTCGTCTGTCCGTCCGTCCGCGTGCGCCGCTCTCCTCTTCCATCTTCGGCCCGACCGCGACACATTCCATCAAGACGGGTCAACAGATATTAGAAATTTTCTTTCCTGCTCGCTCAAAGAAATCAATTCAGGTTTCGGGTGATTTTCCCGTCTGGTCCGACAGTGACAGCTGGAGCCCATCAGGGGTGCGTTGACCTTCATCCGTGTCCCTCCCCCGCCCCCCAGACCATCGACTACACAGACTACGGGCTCGTTTCTTTGGCGCAGCAGTGCTTTATTAGCGACGCAAGATCAAACATAATCAAGGTTTGAGCAAGAACGGGCAATCAGCTTAGGAGAAAACAAATGGAGAAACTGCGCTTGTGTATCGAGAATGTCATTAATACGCCTCGCCACAAGGGGGCACTCACCTACGTTAGAGTTCATCAGTCTGCACACCAGAACGAGATACGTCAATATATAAAAAAGTGTACGTTGTTGAAGCCCGGTGTTATTTTACGGATTAGCAATCTAGTCAGAGAGTCTAAGTGACACACATATTTTACAAACCTAAAGCCAGAAATTATATTATGGGTGAGACAGTAAGAAATTCAATCGTCCATCTTTTCCCAGAAAAAAACAGAACTAAAGTAGGAAGGAAAAACTAAAGGAGAAACTGAGAAAATCAACATTTTAATATACTGCCTATATCACCTATGTGTTTAACCAACTTAGCTCACTAAAGGCTGCATCAACGTTTAGCAAAATAAAAGCAAATAAAAAACTGTATATTATATTCAGATGTACACTCAGGAATGCTGTTTGGACTTTGATTTAACGCTACATTGGGTGAGAGGTCCGCAGACATCTCTTTATAAAGTTATAGTTATGCTCTGAGGCTTCCTTTAAATTGTTTCAGCAGAGTATATATAAAAAACACTGTGTGAGTGTGCGGCACACTCTTAAATCTTACTTTACTAAGGAACAAGCTAATATAAGCGGTTAACCTCGGTTGTTATTATAGAGAGTGGTGTGAATACAGCCGTAGCAGAAGTTTTATGAGCACTCGGTGGCATTTTCACAATAACATAAAACATCAACATAAAATGCCACCGGGGGATTTTCCTGGCTCCCACATGACTCCTGCTCTGGCCAGCGTGCTGTTCAACATGCTAGCACCTAGCGGCTAGGCACAAGTGACGCATTGCGAATGTTGCGGCAGAGAACAACAAATGTTTGTCGGTCTGCTTAAAAAGAGGAGCAGGTTTTCTCTCCTCTTTCAAATGCTTGGTAAAGGCTCTTCACCAGATGAGACAAATCCAAGGGATTCAGGAAAGGTTGCAGCGTGCCAGGTTGCATATAACATATGCTATAGGGGTATAAAGTGTGGAATGCTTTTTTTGTAGTTAGAACATGGAGTAAATATATTTTGTGGTGAAACTGACTTGCTCTTGAATATATAATACGTGAACTGTTACAGAGCACACCATCCATACACTAAGAAAGTGCTAAAAGCAGCCATAGGACAGCCTTCATGATGTTTTTTTAATGCTAATTTCTGATATAAATTCTCAAAGCGCAGCAAGAACCGCTGAGAATCATTATTTATTTATTATTTTATTTTTATGACTAATTTCTTTGATTAACATTTCCTCATGAAGCAAGTGCCATATGTAATGCACTTAGCACTTTCAGTGCTCACGACCAGCGCTGATGGATTTTGTCCACAAGATGACTCTTCCACACTAATATTGATACATGGCAAACTATTCTTCTTCCATCTTTTACATATTCATAACTCTTATTCGAGTTAACTTTAGATCCGAGAAGAAATGTGGCATATTGTGGAATATCTTATGTTCCGACGCGGATCATAAAGTAATGACGTGGTGTCAGTCAGACACGGTGACTTGCGGGAAAGGCTTCATTATTTGGTGGGTTTTCTCTGAGCTGAGGTGTCTTATAATAAAAAACATCCTGTCTCATACATATGCAATATCCTCCCGTTCTTCTGAGATCACTTCTCACCCACCCGACGGGCCTGTCGTGTAATTATGTGACAGGTTTGTTAATCTAGTAAAAAGATGTGACACGCTTCACCTCATCAACACAGTAACACAGCGTCGACGTGGTTTGGATGAATTCTCTTTTTTTTTTTTGCTATTTAGCAGGGGACGCCCGCAATTTCAAATTTCGAGTAAATAAATAGAACACAAACGATTACGCCTCACCTGTGTCCTTGCAAATCGCACGTCACACGCTTCAAGTTCCTTGCTAACTGAGCACATTTGCGAAGCAATACATCAACGTGTATACTGTGGGCTCCTCGGGAAGTCCAGAGTCTGTTAAAATTCCGCCTGAGCTGAACTAAAACTAACAGGTCGACTGAACAACACCGATAATTGGCAAAGAAACTATACATTTGGCACCGGCAGCCAGCCACAATTCACTGGACGCTGGCAACTCAGACACTACTTGCAAATGTGAGCTCAGATAGCACATGAACGCGGGGTGATTAATGCGGGAGCGTCTGTAATTGCCAGCGGCTATTACAGACGCTGTGCTGAAGTGTTTCGGGTGGTATTCTTTTTTTTTACCCCTCTATTTCTTTCTTTTCCGTGCTAGAATCCCGGCGTACCTGTTTCTTCCTCTGCAAAACTGCTGCCACGCTCCAAAATTGCCACCATCAATCAAAAGGTTTTAAAGGAAGCAACAAGCAATTTCATGGATGGCTTTTTTTTTGTTCAACTTCTCCAACATTATTCCCATCAGCTCCATGCGTTATTGCGTCATTTCTCCCCTCCCCCCCGCCCCCACCGCCACCCGCCGACTCCATCTTCCATCCAGCCTGTTCCCCTTTGATTCCGCCACCGCCGACAAAAAGAGTCTCTCCGTGCCCTCTCACTTATTCATTTCGGCTGACTTGCCCGTCTTTTTTAATGTTAACACGGCTCAAACTGGCTTTCCAATTCCCCACTCTGAAGCGGCACACACTTCAAGATGTGGAACAAGGGGTGTTAAAGATATGACAAGCCTCGCTTAAATCTCGCAGGGTAGAACCTTGTCCCAGATACTCCGGGACGCCAGGAGACTATTGTTGCTTTCAAAATATTTTAGAAATGTAATTCCACACCCTGCTGCAGCGGCTCCTCCCGGGCCCCATTTTCGCCTTGCACAATGCCGACAGATGGAGTGGGGTTCAGCCGTCGTACAGGAGGGAGAGGGGAGAGGGGAAGTGGTACCCGCTGTAGGGGCGCAGAGGACCGAGTTCGCCTGCAACTGGCACCCCAAATAGGTGAGAGGGTGAGAGCTAACCCCTTTCTCACTAATCAAATCTGAGACCAGGAACCAGGGTGGTTCTCGAGCAAAAAAATGAATTAAACAAGAGAAAAGAAATGTGTTTTAAAATAATAGGGTTTTGAGAGAACCACTTGCAAGCCCACAAGGTCGTCATGCGAGCTAAAAAAGCGACTTCTGAAGTGCTTCCCGGTGCCTTCAAACAGACTACTTGCGTCCAACAAAAGCCTCTGAACAGAAAAAAAAACAACTATAAAGCCTCTCAGATGGGCAGGCGGGGCTGTCCCACTTCACACATAATAACAGAATTCACCATGAACGGAGAAGATAACACAGGCAGCAAACCATAAAAATGTGTGGTTTCTCCAGCAAATGGGATATTTAGCGAATAATTGTGCGTGTGTGTGTTTGTGTGTGTTTGGTTTTTTTGGGGGTCCAGTTTCTCTCAGACAGTCCTCAAAGTGGCCGCAGGACTGCAGCGTGGGACTCCTCACTGTACGGCAGGGAAACACAAGGGACGGCTGACGCCGAACACAGAGCCTCCGCTGCCGAAAAGAGAGATGGGATGATTGTCTTTATCACAGGGTCTGGCGGCTATTTTTGATTCCAGATGACAGAGTGCCTCTGAGGTGGAATCCAGCAGGGGGGCGGCTGGCTGCGGTGGGAGGAATGAGGGAGATACACGTTTTGGTGGGATTTGTGTTCGTTCAGAAGACCAGAAACGGTATTTTATTAGTTGGAGCTCAAGCAAAAGTTAATGACGATGGTCCAATCACTGGATGCCTCCACTGGAAAACACAACTTAATTTTTATGATTTTAAAAAAAGGAGCTGTTCCCCTTTGCATAAACACAAGCCAAGCAAGCCGCCTTCGACAGCTGTGCACCACCATTAAAAATCCATCTATTCACTCCTTCCAATGGCAGTTACATTATTATGTCAAAGATAAATAAAAAAAAAAAACCTCCTGTGCTGAGAGGTGACCAGTGTGGCCAGCCAGCATCAGGTCAGCTGACTACCGCTCGTCACTTCAGATACATTTTCCTTGACTTGCTTTGACGGCTGCCTGTCACTCGTGCCGACGCTCCGCAAAATCAATCTGCCGCAATCACCATCCGCGGTGATTTATAATGAGGATCAACGCAGAGACGCAACAACTGTGTGTTCATTTTTTTTGTTCCGCCCCCAACTCCTCCCCACCTCCCTCCTGCAATCCAATCACAGAGGAAAAGAAGGAAAATGAGTCATCGTCGCAACCCACTCCGTTTCAGCATTTGTGTCCAATTATTCCCACTTGTCATTTATTGTGAGCGCAGTCAGAGACACCTGCTCGGGGATAAATGATGTGGGGCGAGAAAAAAAAAGAGGGAAAAAAAATGCCGATGGACACGCTGACGGCGGCGCTGACAGGCCCCTCTTGAAAGTGATGACAAGTAGACGGCAAGTGACAGATATCTGGGTGTTTGTCGCGGCGGCGGCGGCGCTGAGCGCGCACTTTCATCACATTCAGGCTCGCCGGGAGTCGACGCAGCCTCGTCTCCGCCTCCCTTCGCTCCGCATTTCCCGTATTCACGACGCGGTTGTGTACACACGGGTTTAGCCGCAGGGGGAGAAAAAAGAGGGAGCTTTGCGCCAGGAATGAATCAGCTTTTGTGTTTTTGTAGTGATGGACAAATAACTGAGTCATGACGCTGACACACATCCACTTGAGATTGACGCAGGCTATGCTAGCCCGGATCCCACAGTTGCCGGCGCTTGGAATCAAAACAATAAGTCACTCAGCGATATCCGCACATCCAAGCTAATCTGTTCATAACTACAACAGCAACTGGGAAATATGAACTAATTCCAAATGCAATCAATGTCCCTGATGCAGGACTTTGCACGCAAGAAGTCCACGCCCAGCTACCAGCAGCAGGTCAATGCGAGTCACAAGGTGGAAATGACGCGCTGAAGTTCAGAGCATCAGAATGGGGAAGAAAGTGGATTGAAGGGACGTGAACGTGGTTGTTGGTGTGAGACGAGCTGCTGGGCAGAGTGTTTGGTAAACTGCTGATCTACTGCAATTGTCACACTGGCGCCACCACCTCCAGGAGAAAATAGGCACTCTGCACCAGCCAGGTGTCTTTAATAAACTGGCTGGTGACTTTATATTGATACCAGTTCGCTGAGTGCCTCCCTTCAGAGCATCAGAAAATAACCAGAATAGAACAGTGCCAAACAGGAAGTTCAAAAGATTACATAGTTTTGGCTGGAGTGGACTCAATTATCGGGTCATTTCTGAGCTCTGGTTGCACTGACTCAAGTGAAAAAAAGACTTGTGTCGTTCGGAACAGTTTAGAGGGCGACTCAAGAATCATCGCCGCTTTGTTGCTCTGGAACACAGTGACGCTTGAGGGGCTGAAATCCAAAGTCTTGCTGCCTCATTTATCTTCACAGCCTCCACCTTGGTCATTTGATATCCATCGATTGGCTGTCATTAGACGGACTGAACTTTGTTACTCCGCACCGTGTCGGCCGAGCGACTGAGCGGTTAACTAGCTGGGGTATTGACACATTTTAATTGTGGCACTATGAGGAAGCCAATTGCATTTGCTCTAATGAGAGGAAATTGATTTAAGCACACTCTCATGTTGAATCAACAAGAAATTGATGGGAGGAAAGTGCGGGATTCATTTAGTTTTAGATAATTTAGCCCCCCTCTAATGAGACAAAGTGACCTCGCCGATGGCTTTGTTTGCCAGTGGTTTTTTTCTCCCCTCTCTCTCTCTCTCTCTCTCTCTCTCTCTCCATGTTGTAATTGATTTTCTCTGTTATGACCCAGATTTCCAAGCTAGACAGTCTAGCCCCAGCTATTTTTTAAGACTCCTCCAGCTTTTTCATTTACTGCACGGTCCCCTTATTTATTTATTTTTTTTCTCAGACTGCTGGTCATGGCACATAAAGGAGCCGCTCATGCTTGTGGTGAAATTGGAACAGGGCAGTCAGGTGTGCCGCAGAAAACCTTCAAACCTGAGAGAGAAAGAGCGAGCGAGAGAGAGAGGAACTCAAACTTTTTTCATTTGGCCTCTCCTTGAGTTGAGGTTGGGATGTGGAATTAAAGGCAATTGGCCCCGATTGAGTTTTGGTCCCACGTTTCAGCTCATTTCTACATGTAGGGCACTTTCTCTACATGTCCAGACATGAGGGAGCAACAACTCAGGCTGGCAAAAAGAGTGACATGAGATACAATGAGGCCCAGACACTGCAGTGTTAAGACCTTCTGGGAAAAAAAACACAAAAACCTGTGGGTTCTTTAAGTCTCTAAAAATCATTAGAGGAGTCTATCCCCGACAATTTGCAGCATGAATATGCAAGCTGAAGCTATTTCCCCAGTAATACACGATCCGTAGGGGACGCAGCAATGTGCTGAAGACTTGTGTCAGGCCAAGTGAACTAGAACTGATGCAGCACATAATTAATGGTCTGAAATAGACTTAGAATTAGTGCTGGGCCAGGACGTTAATTGACTATGATACTTGGGCTGGTGCCGCCCAGCCCGAGGCTCTTACACTTTTCCTCCCGCGCTGCTCTATCGCCAAGCGACGACTTTCACTCTGTCCTATTTCCTGCACTCCTCGATTTGTTTTTCCCTAATTTTTTGCCTCCTACTCACTCCCCTCCCCCCACCGCCACCTCCCGCCTCCCCTCCTCCTCCTCCTCGCTCAATCTCATTTGCCATGTGTCTTATCCTTTCCTCGTCAATCTCATTTACCTTGAAGGTATCAAAACAGAGAGCGGGGAGGTGTGTGACGCACTCTTCCTCAAGCAGAAGCACACACCTACACAAACTTTGTCAGGCTCGGCTTCTTTTTTTTTTTTTGGGGGGGGGGGGGGGGGGAGTCTGCAGTTGTGCGGAGAACAACTCAGAAAAACATCAGACTGGTTTCAACATTGACAAGAATGCAGAATATAAAAAAAAACAGCAGCAGAACACAAGTTCAAGGACCATCACTGAGAGGATAGAACATTACATGAAATGTTTGTTCCCACCGCTGATTAAACACACTTGGTTGGGACATCACTTGCAATAAGTAATGGCAGGCAAACTGCCTTGACGCCAAGAATGGATGAACAAAAAGCTAGCAGACTCCTTCCAAATAAGTGTCAGCACATAACAAGAAAATGTGTTGAACAACTGAGTGAAGAAGATGTGAAGTGACATAAAAAAAAAAAATGGCAACATTCCTAGAAGCCGTTTGCCAAACACGGCGCAGGTTATTTTAGTTTTTGCATTCTCTAACGCAACCAAAACTGTGTAAATGTGTTTTTTCCTCCTTTCCCATCAATGCAATGCAATACAATACAATACACACCATGCCATCGCAGGGTTCTACAGTATACAGTTGTATATTGTGACTTTGAGGCAGAGCAGCACATACAGTATATCCAGACGCCTTGATGTCAACTGATTTACCTTACAAACCATACATCTTCATATAAAATCTATAAATTAAAAATGTGCTGATTTCTTCACAGCAATATGGGCAGCTAGGCATTTTTTTTTTTTTTTTTCCCCGACCATCGCTATTCTAAAAGACATCAGGGCAATCTCAACTCCCATCTTTGGCTGAATCCAAAAGGGGGGTGGGGGGTGGGTAAATAAATAAATAATAAATACCAGGAGGCTGAAGCGGTTCAGCTTTGATAATAGAAAACCAAACATGGCCAAAGCTTTTGGAACATCATTAATCTCGTGGCCCAGTGGCTGGCTCGCGCTGAGCGACGGAGGGGGAGGAGAAGCAGAAGAAGTGGGGTGGAGAGAACCCAGAGCGATTTGCGGGGGGAGGCGGGATGAAAAAAAAGAAAAGAAGGAAAGACAGAGCGGTTCAAAGCGAAGCTCGGAAAGATGAAAAACCCGATTACGGGGGAGAGACAGAAGGTGTGGGGGGGGTGCGGCGCAGACTAGCGGCGGCGCTGAAGAGAAGAGGAACCCGGGTTATTACGGCAAGCGGCAGGAGGCCGACCTGTGGGTGGGGGGGGGATGGGCAGGGGGGTTGGGATCTGAAGGTATGAGGTCGGCCTCATCTCTCCATTAGGGATTACCTCGCGCCTGTCCACACGCCTGTTTGTCTACGGGCAGATAGCCATCAGCAGTCTTCCCAATACCTCCCCCATCGCAGCCCATTACTATCTCCCGGCCGCAGACGCCTGCATCCGCCGCCAAATGTTGCCTGCGCGATGATCCCTCAGCCCTTGCGCTGTCACGCAGGTCTCACCCGTCAGGCCGCGTGAGCGTTACCTCCCGTCACCGCCAAGGAGCTTCTTTTGCTTAGGCAGCCACAGCGGAAGGCTGGCTGGCTGGCTGGCTGGCTGGCTGGCTCTGCACGGACGAAAATAAAAGCGGCTGCCATTGATTTGTCGCGCTGAAGGACAGGCTGAGGTTGCGAGGCTCCGAGGTCTTGGCGGGGCGGAGGTGGGCCGAGCCTCGCCCGGGCTGTCAGGGTTTTTAAGTCTGCTTCGGAGTCGTGACACGGCCGGGCGTACGGAGGCATTTATCATCAGCAAGGTAACCGGCTTCTCCGGGAAAGCAAGTCAGGCGAAAAATGAACAGCTGCCACGAGCGAGGCCCGACGAGACCCAGGCCATTCTTCTCATCATTTTTTTTTTTTCTTTTTTTTTTGGCGGCCTCAGTAGTTTGCTACAGGACAGGAAACGGGTCGGACAAATTGTCATTCGCGTACAGGGACTGAGAGGACAGACAAACTGGAGACAGGAAGCCCAGAGAAATGCCTACTGCCATGTGGGAAGGGATGTATTTCTAATCAAACGCTAATCAGATGTTCTGACCTCTCACGGGAGCAGCGTCTTGTTGAGAAAGTGTTATGAGATGAAAAAAGACAATTTTAAGTGAATTAGATCGTGGTGACGCGAGAACCGAGCCTGAGCCACTAGGATCACTGTTTACAATAAAGAAAATGAACAACAGTCGCACATAACCATCTGCTTTCACACTGATTTTCCGGAGTTGACTCATTGTCCTCATTTAAATCTGCCAGACACCGAATATAATACACTATATTATTTTTGTTGTCGTACATAGTCATTACTGTGTTTCTCTTCCTTTCAAATACAAGGACACACACAAAACAGTAGATATTCTCCACTGACAGGTTGGCATTATGACACAAATTGACCTAAAAGATGCTGAGAGCATATATGTACAGGAAGCCTGTGCTGCCACCCAACCTTCTTCATCAAACAAAGACCCCAGGAAGGCAATTGGACGCAGAGAAAGCAAAAAGTAGAAATACTGGGTATGATTCTTAACTTCAACTTAACTGAAGAAATATGTGGAGATGTGTCAATAGGAACAGTAGGAAATAAATCTGGAGCTGGGGCTACTTTAAAGTGATGAAAATCTTACATATGGAACAAATAGACATGACATGAATACAAAGAGGCCCCACAGTGAACACTCAAACACATATATAGTGCCTATATTTATGGGAGCTGGGCTTTATATTATTATTCATGAAGCTTTCTGGCAGCAGCCATGAAAACGCTACCAGCCTCCTGTTGCGTCCAGTAGGGAAAAAAAGTCAGTTGTCAGAACAGTTATTGTTAAAAGACTGTTGTTGATCCGGTGGTGGGGGAAAAAAAAACTGTCAAAATTTTAAAAAGACTAATATTTCTACTTGAGAAGCCTTTGTACTGAGAAGATACAAGTGCAGCGGCGATCAAGTGCTTGAAAAATGAGTAAAAAGGGAGAAGAGTAATTCCTCCTGCAGCACAAGGGAAGTGTCTGCATCGCCGTGACTGCGCATAATGAAAACAGAGAAACAGAGTAAAGTAATCTGAAAAACTAAAATAAAACAAAGGCAAAAGACTGGAAGGAGGTGTTTGCACACTCCTGACATGCTCTTAATATTCAATCCAGATTTTCTTTTAATTTTCCAGGGGATTTTTTTTTTCTTTTGCATTCAGACACGTGCGCAGCAGAGACGGTCTGTGTGTGCGGTCCTGCAGGTTGCAGTCCGGGTCTATTGCGGTCAAGACTCCTCTAATCTTTACGCAAAGTGATGAGCAAAGTGTGGCCCCACTATCAAACAAAGAAAGCTCTTTTATTGTTCCAGTGTTTGTTTTGTTATACGCGTGCAGCAGCAAGTGCATCCAGTGACCCCTTTGTAAGGCGGTAATTAGCATTCCCATATGGCTGTTTAAGCACTTTCCATGGTAACCTTGTATCTTAGCACTTACTTCCATCTGCAAAAAAAAATGAAAGAAAGAAAAAAAAAAATCATTTCGAGCGCCTGAATTTCTGCTATTTCACAGGGCTTTTCAACTCCTCTCCCTGTCTGTGCGCCACTCGTGGTTTCTCTGCCTTATTAAAGCTCACACAGAATGTGGGACCACTTCCCAGTGCAGTGCAAAGTGTTGGGGAGGGCTGCAGATTAAAATGCCTTCCCCCGGGTGTGCTCACCAGGCTGTTCAGCGCCGCTCGCCAGGGAGATTCACTACATACATTCTCTTTTATGGCCCCTTCCTTATTCATCATAACGCGGCTTCAATTTTATTAACTTCTGCAGCCGAGCATACATCTCTGCCTGCGCCATCAGTCTTTTCCCCCTTCTCTCTATTTGGCCGCACGGCAGCCTTTACGCTCAATTCCCCGGACGCTCGTGAGTGTAGATACACAAGCACACGTATACAGATTCAACGCGGGGAAAGGCCCAGTTAATGAATATCTTTCTTCCCATCCGGGTCGGGTCCTCAGCTGGGGTTGCTATTGTAGCTGCGACTTGGCTCAACAGTTTTTACTGGACCGGTCCAGCATGAAGTACGCTCGCTACGCGTGGTGGTCTTGCCGCAGTCGACGCTCTTAGGTGCTGGGCACTAGGGGTAATAGTAGGTGAATGGATTTATGAGGATTTACCAATTTGATATCCATAAATCGCGGTACTACAGCACTTTACATTAACTTATGACACTTAAAAGCAACCCTAAGTCATTTTACTGCCTTTCAATTATTGTTTTAAACTATAATTTACTAAATGATGGTTCCGCTTCATCGACTTGTAACCCAGAAGTACGGCAGCCCTGCCAATGACATACTGCACCCTACTGGTCTGGTATACAACCATATAATAATATAATGATTAATAATGGTTGTCTGCCCAGGGCCCCCTCGAGTGGCACGCCCTGTTTTGCAGCAACACTTTATACCGCAACATCAACACCTCTTGGCTGGCTGTAAGAAGCTAATTAGCACGCTCTATAGTCTCTGCATGTTCATAATGGTACAAGTGAAAAATAAACCCAGCGAGGGACCAGACAGGCAGGTTCTTGAAATAACCATTTTTTATTTATTTATTTATTTTTAGCATTAATAGCAAACAAATAAAAAAAAAGCACACAAATAGATTAGCAAATTAGCAGTTAGTTCATGAAAAATTATCACCAGTACTGCTAGCAGCACTGTTACAAAAAACCCTGTTAATTAGTTGTATGAAAACCGCTATTTATGCATTTAAGACAGATGGAATAACTGAAGCATTCGTTGAAAAAAATGGAAATCAGAAACGTGTAATTACTCGATAAAAATATTCGAATTGCGCTAACACGTTAATTTTTCGCGTTCAATGGCACAAGGCGCCTGACCTTAGCAAGATTGATGATCCAGTCTATTTTTAGTGGCATTTTTCTTGGCTTTCCCAAGGCTTACACAGCCGGGGGAGGGCTCCACGGAAGGCGCTTCCAGAAAGGCAAATTTCATTGGTCACAGCCTTTCCCATCATATGAAACCGGCATACGTCCTTGAACCCAACAGGGAGCAGGCATAGCAACGGCAGCACGGCTGTGATAACTTCAGCAGAGCTTACTAACCGCGTCTGCATCGTGGGCTTAGAAAAGAAGAAATAAATAAAAGGGGGGGGGTGGGGGGTGGAGGTAGGGGGGGGGGGGCGACCCACTGTCTCACGAGGAAGGTAATGGCACCGAGAGCCATCTCGCTGTGAAACATGAAGGATGAAGCTTCACCCGCTGTGTATCACTAAAGGACAGAATTAAAGGAAGCGGGAGGGTGTGTGCGTGTGTGTGTGTGTGTGTGTGTGTGTGGGAGGGGGGTTTACAGCACGTGTCCATCTGAAACATTTCAGAGCTGAGGAAACGGACGGCGGCGTCTGCGCTGTCCGGCGTGCGGGAAAGTGGAAAAAGGCGCTCACGCCGCGTTGCCGCTTTGCTGTTTTTAGCCCGCGTGACAATAAATTATTCAGCATCGCGACCGCACCCACAAGGCCGGCGGAAAAACCTGCTGAAAACGATACCAAACATGATACACAGGGAGAAGACGGGAACTGCGGCTGCCGTGTTTGTGCGGACGTCAGGTTTCAGGAATAAAAAGCAAGAGATCTTAAATTACAGATGTCAGTGAGGAATTAGCTCGTTAGCGACGGTCAATAGCTCAAGGAATCAAAAGTATCAGCGCTCATAAAGTGTCAATACTAATAAAAAATATATTTTTATTGCTTAAAAACCATCAGAAAATGATTGCCAACTTGTTCTGAGTTATGCGTATTGCCTAAATTGCCAAGTCACTGTCTAATCCAACGCAAGCTCTTTCAGTACTAGATGCCAAAAGTATGTGGTAAGGCTACTGGCTGTTAGCTCAGCTAGCAGACTATTCACCCAGCACAGCGTTTGGATGCACCAATAGCAGATCTGGATTCTCTACATAAATAAAGTAGGTTTGTCTGATTCCACACCATTACTCCTTCATCAGTGGTTGTCTTACTCTTCACCTTAAAAGAGGAGAACGTGTTTCAAAATCAAACAACGAGCCCAATATGGCATTTTGCTCATCTCTGCTACAGGTTTTAAAGCTTGGCAACGAGTCGCAGACACAACTTGGAGCTAAATAAATGCAGCTTGTCTGCCCTACTTAGCCGCCATGTGTCCATTCTAAATGAAATATAAAATTTTAGGTGGGGCCGGGGGGGGGGCATGAGGTGTCGCATAGACGATACATTAAGCAGCACCTCCGGAGAAACAAAACGTGTCGGGGATTATGCTCCGCTCCTCATTAAAGATTCATGAGTTGCCAACAGCTGTTTTATCTTTAAAAAGAACTCCGCACAAAGACACATTCATCATCGAGGTGGCGTCCGGATCCCGATGGGAAAAAGCTAAACGCGAGCGGGGTGGTGGTTGTGTGTGTGTGCGTGTCGTCTGCGGCTGCCCAATTCGCACCATATGCCGCGACTCCTGTCGGCGCACTTCCTGCTTAAGAGAGAGCCAATTTATTTCCTGGGAAGGATTGACTACTTGTGACATTTGGCAGTGGAGCATCAGACATTTCATCCAGCTTTTCCAGACACAGACACACAAACACACGGTGGAGGAAGAGGAGGAGGATGAGAGTCGGGGGCGGGGTGGTGCGTCCGGGCTGGAGTGGTCCTGACAGAAACCTTGATAGGGTAAGTAGGCTCTAAAAATTGCGTGATTGCAATGTGTAATGGTCTGCGCTTGGTCCCGCTGCAACCGTTCCCAACCACTTGTGCTGTTTGTTTGGGTTCCAGTGCAACGCCACGCGCAGAGCTAAAGCTGTTTTCTGTTTTCTTGCGCCGTCCTCCTGCAACTTTTCCTCAAATAAATTCTGGTATTGTTGCTCTCTGAGATATTGCATTTAACAGAACAGCCCCCATCTGCCCCCCCCCCCACACAATGATATTTACGGCACAGCCAGGGATTGTTCCTCAGCGCTAGTCAAAGCAACAGACATTTTTTTTCTTTTTTTTTTTTGCCAAAAGCTTTTAGGGAATGATCTATCTCCACCACGAAAACAGCCGCTTCAAGGCTGCCCGCTCCTATCACAAAGTACACGGGAGACTTTCCACTGCTTCCTTTGTCCCAGAAAAAGCCATTCTTCTGTTCGGGTCCGGGATGCACATTGATGTGCCATTTATTTTGGTGCAATAGAGACTCTGGAACTAAATATATCAGGGAGTATTTTTTATGTGATTTTACTACTTTCAGTCTACAAAGACAAAAACTATTTTTGGGGGGGCAGGTTATTTTCCCAATCAACCTGCAATTTCTTGATTAATTAATCAATGTGGCTCTACTGAAGCTTGGCTCTGAGAAGTGGATGGAATACGACATATTTAAATTACTGCATGAAATTTCGGGACCTTCGAAAGGTTGGAGCGCATTCCTTTTTTTTGCGAGCTCAAAATAAGAACATCATTCCTGAATACTGAATGCTGAATCCATCACTAGCATTCTGCAACACACACATTAGCATGCAGCAAAACGTGTGTGTGTGTGTTGCAGGTAAGCCCTGGCGAAGGGGTCGCGGGGGTTTGAATGAGCAGGGGAATCTAAAAACAGGTTCATGCCGGTAATAAAACGGGACAGCGGAGTCGGGGGGCCCTCTGCATGCAAGACTAATAAAATGCCTCTATTAGCGGAGGCATCCAGGTGTAACGCGGCCATGAAGCCCGGATATCGTAGAGGAAGGGAGGCGCTGAAGCCTCGTTATGGCTGGAATCCAAGCCCACTCTAGCGAGCATTAATCCACGTGATGGCTCAATAGGCTCTTTATGTCACTGTGTGTATTTGGGCATGTGTTTGTGTGTGCGTGTGCGCGTGCGCATATGAGAAGGGGTTAAGAGAGGTAAGTGTTTGTGCTTGTGCTTGTGTGTGTGTGTGTGTGTGTGTGCGTGTGTGTGTGTGTGTGTGGCACTCTTGATATGCGCAGAGAAATGCATCACTCTCAGCGGGCAGCGACGGCGGCGCCGCACAAAGCACGCGTCTGCAGTTCCATGCTTAGCTATGGGGCATTCTCTCCTGTGATGTGATCACTTTATCATGGAAATGGAAATTGGATTTAATTCTCCCCCTTTTCCCATGGCCGCATGTTGATTCATCCTCAACGTCGGCTCTGAGGGGGGAGAAGTGATGGCGCGCTGGGCGAGCAACCCCCCCCCCACCAAGCCCCTCCCCCTCTCCGTCTGGTCCATAAACACTGATCTTATTTGTTGAGGTGGTAATATCGTGTAATTAAAAACAATAAGTCACTACAGGTGATTATGTGCTGCTAATTAACCTGAGTTGACAGAGCAAGGTGTGACTGTGTGTGTGTGTGTGTGTGTGTGTGTGCACGGCTGGGCTGGTGGAATGACAGCTACAGCAGGTATATTGTATCCTAGTCATTATGCTGTCGCCGTGGAGGGCACGCCAGAGTCAAACATCTCATCTGTGGATCCCCGAGAAAGCCATTCAAAGTTTGCAGAGGTACACAAAGAGTGAGCGACGGGCCCGAGGTGCGTGCCTGCCACTGAAGGGCTGCTAAATACTTAATGCCCAATAGTTCTGGGTGTGATTAAGGACGGCATTACCCGAGAATAAATCAAGATTAGTACGCCACGCGGGGCGCTAATGTAAGTGTGCGATTCAGGACGCAGCTCTGGATCTGCTGTATGGTCCCATGTGCTTGTATCTTTCTTTCTGTGCTCATTGTCTGCTGCCTTTTTTTTTTTTTTTTTGTCAACGTTACTGTTTGTCATCATACGTGTTCCATGTGCTTTGATTCCCCTTCTCTGGATACATCTCTACTGTGGTAATACCCGTCTTGCACGTTACGAGATATTTATTTTGTTACGTCATCACTGCTCATTGTGCTCTCACACACTCATGTTGTATTGTTTCGTTGGCTCCTGTGACCGAGTCTACCATTCTGACTATGTTCCCAGTTTGTCTTGTGGGTTATGTCATCCCTTCCCTCAGTACCCTGTTGCTGCACTGTGCTGTTTCATTGCTCTGTATACTTAAGTCTATCATTTTAACTCCCTTTTAACCCTTGTTTTTATCTATATACTGAAAATAACGGCCGATGCGCTGCTCTTGGTACCCTGCCGAGGTAAATAAATATTTGACTGACTGACTGTTGTCTGTGTAGATTTTGTTTCATATTCTAATATAAATCGTGTTACATTTATCGGTGATAAAAAAAACACCTTGGCTTCTATGTGCGTTCCCACTCCTTCACCCTCCCAGATAAGGAGGCAAAAGTGAAATTTTGTAAATCCGCCCAGGAGATCAAAGCGCTCGCGTGTTATAATGGCTGCCGCCCACCCGCCCAACCTCTTCCCGCGGAAGGGCACCATCAGCAGAGCGCGCCTTTGGAAGAACCCCAAGTCGGCCCGATTAATCTTCCGACAGTTTGGCGCGGAGGAACGAAGACAGGAGCGGCTGCGGCGCGGTTACGTTCCAACGGAGGAAAGTAAAAAGGGAGACGAGGCTACAGAGGCGGAGGGACGCGCGCGGCTGTCGAGAAGCGGCTAGGTTCTGTCTTTTCTTGTGGCTGCCGCGCATTGCGAGCCTTTGAAAGTGACGAATACCTCCACTAAACGGCCGCTGCCGCTCCTCTCTCCGTGACAAAGTCCTCAGTCCGCTTGACAGGACGATAATAACTATCAAACGGAGCCCATAAATATGTGAAACGCACATCAGAACATAGCAGATACAAAGGGAACTCAATGACAACTCTCTTCTGGAGAGAGGGACACTTCTGTGAGTATCATCTCTGAGAAAGTCAGGTTGGATGGCCGAGACTTGTAATTGCACAATCCACTGGAAAGTTGCGTCACTAGCTGAGAGGCGGTTGTTTTTCTTACACGGCGATCGATGGCCTTTTTTTTTTTTCTCTCTCTCTCTCCCGTTCACCTGAGCGAGGGGAGGCGGGACGCGGCGCCCGTCTCCAGCCTTTATAAAACTTCTGTAATGAAACGGACGAACTGACGGCACAATGAAGAACCTCGTAACTCAATTCACCAAGCATGTTGGGCTCCCTTGTCCATATTGCACACTTGAGGGAATATCACTTATACGGGGGAAAAAAAGCTTCAGGCAATAAATATGCAAATGTACGTCACTGTGTGGTGGTTGAATGTGGGGGGAAAAACAAGGTCTGGCTGACAAAAGGGAGGGGCGGTGGGTGGGGGGGGCGCGGAGAATAACCGCTCGGCAAACACGAGCGCTGCGTTACAAATATATCATTCCACCTTTGCAAGGTGTGTTTAATAATAAATATGATTAGAGCGAGGCCGCTGGAAAAACGGACATAATGCTTGTTTATACAGCTGGCATTACCATAATCATTACGCCGGTTTGCGCTGGATATTGGCCCCGTTGTTGCGGGGAAGGAGAGCGACGGCAAATATTCTGACTTGATTACGCGCCGCCTCGTCCGGCCGCCTGCGGCTTGAGATAGCGACAAAAGGATGAATGAAACAGGTCGTGATTAAAGGCCGGAGCGTCCATCCCGATCGCCTCTCTGGAATAAAGTTTTTCGCCTTCATATCCGCTGTTTTTTTCTTTCCCGCGAAACAACGACCTCAGTTCTCAAGTTCAACGTGTTTGAGAGACGGAGCCGCCGCCGCCGCCGCCGCCGCTGACGTGCTCGGGTTTTCGAACACGCGGCCGAGGAAACGCAATTCGCTCAATTAAATTACCCCTTGGCGTTCGTCGCTTTTCGGGCCCGACTGGCAATTTTGCCCCCCGCCAACCGGTGAGCAGCGCCACCTGGGTCGGAGGACATTAACATCAATTTCCATAGGCGGGACATCTGTGGGAAAAACATCCCCAGCGTGAGCGGAGTGTTAACCGTGAAGAACAATAACGGAAGCAGCGCCGGCAGACTTTGAACGCGTCGTCCGCGAGCCTCTTGAGTTATGGCCCGTCCCGGACGAGTCGGGGGAGGGCGGGGCACTAAAACTGCGAGCTGCGAGCGACTATGACAGCGTCCGTCTTCATTCGCCGCCCCTTAAATTGGCTCCGGATTCCAATCGGAAAAAAGTTCTTTTATCCACCTCCCATAACTCCGCCTCCCATCGGAGGCGGCCCATCCTTTATCTGGGAGATGACGTTTCCATTAGGGTCTGCCAGCCTCTTACGGCCGCGCCGTGAGTTGTGGCGCGGCGGGGCAGAGCGTTGTTAACCAACACGGCGTCGACAGGATCGCTCCGTCCCGCGGGTTCGGGATCAACCTTCGGGGGCCGGAGCGAGGTCGTTCATCAGGCGGGCGCTCGGCTGGAACGACGCAAGTGGCGCAAACTTTCTATCGCTCCGCTGCCCTTCCTACTCACTTCCTCTGTCATTCCTGCGCACAAACATGAAAAAAAACCTCCCAGATATGACAGAGTCGTACAACAGAGATGCAGGTTGAAAAAAAAGAAAAAGAAAAAAAGACAGATATTGGCCAAAGGGAGGCAGCCTGTCAGCTCCAGCTCACCAGCTTCAGCGCCTCAT
Organism: Nelusetta ayraudi; assembly: GCF_046127955.1. Taxonomy (NCBI): domain Eukaryota; kingdom Metazoa; phylum Chordata; class Actinopteri; order Tetraodontiformes; family Monacanthidae; genus Nelusetta; species Nelusetta ayraudi. The sequence goes on along the minus strand of NW_027466058.1, from coordinate 3,854,580 downwards.
CAAAAGGTACGAGGGCCCCCGCAAGGTTCAGGAGCCAATCTGGCAACGGCACTCGCTCCCAAAACACCGAACCGGCGCTCTTTCAAAAGAGCCAAGAAGCCCCAATGGCTCCTTTCCCTCTATGTTACTGTCTTCATTTATTTTGTGTCTGGCGTCGCGACTCGCGAGGAAGTTTCAAAGCACCGGGATGCACGCGGACTTCGAATACGTTCCGCTGTGCCGCCGCAGCTTTGGGGCCCCGCACGGTTAGCCGGGCCCTGTGACATTGTAGGTGCTAATGAGGACACGGTTGTGCCCGGTGTGTGTATATACGCGTGTGTGTGGGTCGGCGGAAACATACGCCGCCGTCCCACTCTGGGAGTTTTAATTAGATCTACATTATCAGACTGTCTGTCCACGCTGGCCCTATTAGCCACCGCTTGGGTGCGTCATAAATCACCAAGTTAAGTGATCGGCAAACCAAGTGAATTCCACCAGAAAATCCAGGCCAAGTGTGTTGTTAGCCTGAGCCGGCGGAGCAGAATTCATACGTGCGGAGACGGAGGGATCACGTCCTTTCATCTGCCTAATCTTCTTTAATGTATTCCTGCTCATTTCCTGTTGTTTTCATTTTCATGCCCCCCCTCTCCCCCCCCAGCTCGTCTGGATTTTTCTGCACCACTTTTTCTATTTTTTTTTTTTTTTTTTCGAGGCGCCTCTGGTGAAACCGCCTTCTCTCCATCATGATCGCATCAGGGCCAACTCCTTGACCTTTGCGCTTTGCTGTAAATGTCAGCTTTCTTTATGAGGCCTGTGATAAGTTTATTGAACAATTCACACTCGCCGAAACGCACACACGCTTGCGCACGCACACACACGCACACACACACACACACACGCAAATTAACTTCAAATGCATTTGCGCGCAGCAATGGGATTTGTCCTTCGGAAGTCGACTATAATTCTGATTTCTGAAAATTCATGGTGCTCAGCGCTGGCGGGTAGCGTGAAAGCAGCTGCCCACCACCATCAACCGAGCCGCCGCGAATAAATCAAGATTTCATGAGGACTGAAATGGCTTCCTGCTAAAAAAAAATGAAAAAAAAAGGGAAAAAAAAAGGAAAGGCGAAGCTCTGCTGAACTGAAGGTTTGGCCATTCACTGCAGACACTGCAGACATTTGAGTCACCGAGTCGGTCACCCAGGGTGCGTGGAAAACCAGATGAGCAAGCTCCACCCACTCCAGTCCCCAATGATTCATGCAGCTAAAAAAACAAAAAACAAAAAAACCCACCGATTTGAAATGGGAAAACCATTTGGTTCAATTGGGGGTGGGGGTGGGGGGGCACTGCATTATCTCTCTTTTTCGAGTGATCTGTTCACTTCAGCTGGGCAGCTGCGAGCGAACCGTGTGATTTGTTCGTTCGCAGCTCAGCCGCGGTGGCAGGGAGCAGAAAAGAGGAGCCGAGTCGAAACGAGGAACCACACCTGTTGCTTTTCCCCGCTGGGCTTCCATTAACTTTGCATATTTGTCCAAATGCAGTTAGAATAGCAGTGGCGCCATGTTGACACACGTCGTCTGGTCTCTTGGTTGAGAGTCAGTGCAAATCAGTCAGCGAGTTAAAAAGACACAAGGAGTCAGTGCAAGAGACTCCGATCGTCCAGGTGCTTGCACACGACCAGTTCCAGTCTTCATTCTCAAGAGAGTGTGAGAAGAGAACGTCCTGCTGAGAGGAGGTTTATAGAGGGGAGCAGCAGCAGTAGCAGCAGCAGCAGGAGGAGGAGGAGGAGCTGTCGCTGGCAGTGAACAGGGCCTGGGTGGCGAGCGAGCGAGTGCCGCCACTGCCACAATGATAAATGTTGTGCATTAGCGATGTCTGGATCGGCGGACGGGTGCCGGGCCGCGACTCCGCCTAGCGGAGCACAGAGCCGAGAGGCTGAGCGGGAAGCAGGAGGAAGACACGACACACACACACACACACGCAACGCAACACTAGCTCCTGAACATCTCTGTTCTCCCCCACCCAACCACCCACCCCTGCCTTCCTTTTTTTATTTTTTAATCTTCTCGTCAACGTCGCCGCCGACTGAACCACGCGGCCCATTTGAATAAAGCGGGATGAGATACGTCATTTGAGAGGAGCGGGAACACGCCTCGCCCGTCGCGGGTGTCGGGTGTCGGCAGGGACGCGGATTTGCATCCCTGCCGATCTGCTGGAGAAGAATCAAACTACACACACACACACACGCGCACACACACGCACACCAATGCATGAGCGCAGAGCAATTTCCAACAGTTGAAGGACGCACGCATGCATAAGCTGTCTGAGGGTCAGAGAAACGTATGAATAAATGTAAATATAAATAAATATGTGGGAAAAACTAGGCGGTTTTGGAGCGTATACAGGAGCAGGTGGGGGGGGGGGGGGGCATCCTTAAACTAAACCTTCCCTCATTTTTATCTTATCCTCATCATCCTGCCCGTCCCAGCCGTCCGAGCTGACACTGCAGCAGCAGCAGCAGAAGCAGCAGCAGCAGCAGCAGCAGAAGCAGCAGCAGCACTGGAGATTTTTCCCCTCTTTAATGAAATGTTTTGCTTCTTACACCTTCCCTTACCTCCTTATCTCTTCGGTTTTATCTCCACCTCCCCACCCTCCCACTCGCCCCACCCCTCAAGTCATCGCCCGTCTTTCCCTCCTTCCCTCCCTCCTGCATTGTCTTTGGGCTTTCTTTTTTTGTCGTTATCAGTCATCTTGCTTGGAAAGGTAATAAAAGGCCGACATATTGAAGGAGCCTTGCTCCGCCGTGTCATTTTGTTCTCCCGCCCCCCCCGCCCCCCTTTTTTTGTCTCCTATTTTTGTTTGGAGCGGCAGACCTTATCGGGGGGGAAGGGGGAGTTGGGGGGTGGAGGGGTGAAGCGAGATAAGCCCTCTATGGTTCTTTGTGGTGAAATAATATGGCGGGCCGATAACGCCCGGCGGGTGAGTAGTTTGCCGCCGCTTTTTTCCCCTCTCCTCCCACCTTTCTCCTCTTCGCAGGAAGTTCCCGGCGGGGCTCGGGGTTATCCAAACATGTCTATCGGGTCACACCCCTGGCAAAATGTCAGCCGCGCCCCCCCCCGGCAACTCCCGCCACGCGGCCGTACGTGCCGAACCCAACGACGACGTCACGTCTTGGCCGCTAAGAAAAAGTTGTTTACTACTGAACCGGGCCGCCCGCTGCTTGCTAATTTCCCTCCATCACAGCAGCTGCATTTTTTATTTTGTAGATTGTATGTTATTTATTATAAATAATGGGCAATACAAATTGTATTATTGACGTTTAAAATTATTTTGTTTGGGTTTGGTCGATGCCGAAATATTAAAAACAAAGATCCGCGGGCAAAACAGAAGCCCGCAAACAATAAAAAAAAAAGGTCTCCGAAGACAAAAAACTTTTTTTTCCGCCATCTATTTTACCACTGATGGAGTCACAAGTTACGAGGGTTTGTGCCATTACCTCTGCAGCGTCTATTAAGATTTCATGATGTGGTAATGATTATGCAATTACTTCCAGCCTGGAAACACAACAGCGATGGCAGTGATGGCCGAGGGTTTTGCAAGTTTATGGAAGTGGATGTTTATGGATTCACAAACACAAGCGCGACAGACCGGGAGACTGGCTGACCATCGATTTGTGTAGCTATTGAACCGAGGGAGGGACGGCGGTGAGACACTGGCGCTCAATAGCAGTTACAGTTTAATAGTAAAAAAAAAAAGAGAAATAATTAAAAAAATAGAGCATTTCTCTTCGGGCTGTAATTGCTTCAACAAGTGGAGACAGGGGAACACTGGAGGACACAGCAAAATACCTGGCTAGTGAGTGGTATTGTTGCCCTTTGTGATGTCATAAATGGCTGAGTTTTAGCACAAGCAACTAGAAGCAATAGTGAACTTTTTCACATTTCTGGAAAAATCACTGAGAGTTTACAGACATATGAAAAAAGTCAAATTTGCATCATGTAGTATTTTTTTTTCTTCTTTCAATTAATCTTTACTTCAAGTTGCCCAAACAAACCCCAACTTAACCGACGTTCCTGCCTCTTCTCTGTTCTTGATGAAGCATTACGACATTTCAGCGGTCGGGGAGCCAAATGAAAACTTTGACTTTGAGCGGGAAGCCGGGGTTTGTATCCAGCAGAGACGCCACAATTCCCACCGCAATTTTATGCGGCTCTCGCAGCAGCAGACGCCAGGCTATTTCCCGGAATGCACCGGTGAATTGAAGAGTTAAGGGGGGGGTAGGGGGGGGATTATTCAAGTAGAACTGGCTCATTAAGGCCAAATAAGAGGAGGAGACCACGGGAAAAAAATGAATTAGGCCTCGCGTGCACTTTTAATTACTCTTGTCAAGGTGTTTTCTCTGCCCTTCTGGGGAGGAAAAAGCAAATCAGACAATCACTTAATCCATCCGACCGTCCATTTTCTATACCCGCTCCCACCTGCACAGAGGGTCGCGGGGGTCTTGCTGGAGCCTATTGCAGCTGTCACGGGTGAAGGCAGGGTTACGCCCTGTGCAAGTCACTTAATCCATCAAAAAAAAAAAGAAATGAAAATAATATTAAAAAACACAGAGGATAAGCAGCAGACAATTCTCCATCCTGCCTGCGGTGCAACTTCAACCGAGCTTGAACATCCTCTGTGTGCCTCCTCCTGCCATTGTGCTCGCTGCACGGCTGACGAACTGAGCAGAATGAGGCCACCAATCCGAGGGCGCCCGTGCTCACCTCAGGGACGGAGGTGGTGGTGGTGGTGGAGATGGAGGGCAATGGGCACAACATGTGCCTGTCCGTTTGATTACCTTGCACAAGGCGCTCTGTGCACATGCAGGCTGCTGACACGTCACGCCGCCGCTTGTCTGTTCTTGCGCAGGCAGCACTGCTGGCCTTCGCCGCTGCATCCACTCCTGTTACAGCAGAGAGGTGGCGGTGGTGGCGGTGGAGGGATTATTCCCCTGGACTCACACACGCACGCCGAGAGCGGCGGCGATGGGGAAGATATACGCAGGAGTCTTGCGATATTTAACTGGAGTGTCGAGAGCCGCTCAGTCGATAATTGGAGTTAAAATCTCCGCGTCCCGCTGTCGGGCCTGAACCATATTGACTGGGAGCAGTAAAGGATATAGGGACAGGCCACTAAATCCATATACAGAGAGGATGAGGGGAGCGGGGGAGGGGTGAATTGTGTTTCCGCCGCGCTTCCTCTGCACAGACACAAAGAGACGTTTTCAAAGGGACGACCGACGACCAGTCAAACGACGCTTTCACTCCTCTCCATTTCCAAACGCCCATCTCAATCTGCGCCTCCCAGCTGCTCTCTCGGTCCCGATGCTTGGCGAGTCTGTGTGATTTCCAGGGCGGAAGGCAGCCAGTCAGCAACTAGTGGCGTGTAAGGCAAGAGCGCGCGATTTCTCTTCAATAAAAATTACAATAAAAAAGGGAGGGGGGGGGGGGGGGGGTACAAAAGCAAAGCGAACAAAGGAACAAAACAACAAACGCACAGACACAGAGTCAGGAGCTGACTGAGGCGACCACCAGCGCCGCACCCGCCCACTGCGTCATGCCCGGGCATTGCTCCCACTACAGCACGTAATTAAAAACAACGTGTTTGTATAGTAGGTGCATTATACTTTAAACAGACTTCCGAGGGAGCACAAGAGGCTGTAGATGAGAGCAGAGTCGTCATGAAAAAAATAAAATAAAACACACACACACACACGCACAAGGTAATTAAGGTGACCAGCACAAGGCAGGACCTGTTGTTTAATATTTCATGCTTCTCCACAAATGAACCGCCATGGAGGCCATAAACAATAAGGCACCGGCAAATATTTATACAATATATATATATATATATATATATATATATATATATATATATATATATATAGATAGATATATATATATATATAAATGTGTATACATAAGTAATTGTCTGAGTGATCTCAGACGAGGCCTGCTCCAAATTGACAAGTGACTTTGACTCTGAGCTTGATCTTGGTCAGCATAAATGAGTCAGCGCTACGCCTGGCTGGGCCCGAGGAGAAACATTCAAGCACATTTTATTTTACAAAAGGCTCGTTCACGCGACCGTCCTGCCAGGGTGACCACGGACAGCGGCGATTGTGCAAAATTCTATACTGCTGTCGTTCAAAAGCAGTTTAAATGACTTAATGAGTCGTACGCAGACAGCCGCCGCTGACTGACTCTGCACTTTGTATTTTACGATCGCAGAGAACTCGTCTGAAACGGAAGGCGGGAACTCGATTCACCTGTGAAGCTTGTTTGTTTTTCTCTGCGGGATGCCATCACATCCTTGAGAGTGCGTGTGTCTGCGTGTGTATGTCCTTGGGAAAAAAACAACACAACGGGCTAATATTGGACTATTTCTGTTTTATGAGTCATTCATCATCATCACTTTAGAAAACAAATAAGAGTAAAACGCCCATGATTTCTTATTCATGTGGCCATTAACTCCTTCCCACAATAGCCGCTCGCATCTGGGCACTGATGATGAAACGAGATGCAATGATGTAAACAGAAGTGGAAGCATTAGCGCCGGCACTTCCTCGAGAGCGCCAAACAAATTCTCCTCAATTTAGTTTTCCACATGCTAAAATGTTAAAAGACTCCTAAATACACATTTGTTGCGTTTCACTTTGGTTAAAAAAAATAAGTACATAAAAAAAGAAAAAAAAAAAAAATCCAAGTGGCCATGTGTCTTGGTTGGGGGACAGGGCGCAGCTCTGCAACCGAGCGAGAGAGCGGCAGACTATTTTTATCCCACCCTGAAGGCTGGGGCAGCTGTGTCAAAAGTCAACAACTACAGTGACTCTGTTGCTGCGCTGCCCCAGTCCCAAACACACACAAACCCACTTTCTCTTCTGCATTATGAAAACCCGCTGGAAAAGTTTGAAGGCTTGTGAACGAGCCGAGGACGTGCGGAGTGCGGACAACGTGGCGTTTATTTACAACACAGGCGGAAGCGCAGCTTCTTCTTCTACTACTGCTATTTCCGGAAAATTAGACAACTCCGCGCATTCCCAATTGATTCATTCTGATTAAACGCTTGGTGCACGTATACGCACGTCACGATCGGATCAATTTATTTAGTGTCCATGTAAACAGTGGATTTGGAATTTCCGATCAACCAAGGTTTGGATCGGATTGGAGAAATGTGTGCATGTAAACGCAGCTACTGAAGCAAAACCACACAGGACTCGGCTCACCGCCACAAAAGGCAAAATATGCGGGATTAAATACATCTGCGCAAGTAGAATTAAAGCAGCCGCAGCTACCGCGAGCTCCGTTAATCCTCTGAACTGGAATAGTCATTACGACATCAATACTCTTAACCTTGTAACGCGGGGAGGGTAGGAACATGGCTATCAGTGTAACACTGACGAGGGAAATCAAATTTACCTCATGTTAGCCATGGCAATATCTCTGTGTAGGCCCATAATGTATTGATGTACAGGTCTGAGACTGACAAGGTGCACTCACTGTGATTTGTTACACTAATAAAAGTGGAGACGCGTTATTGCCCTGCCCTCTCAAATACATAGAAGCACATATCTTCCTCACCCTCTCACCGCTCTCTCAGACATAAGCAAACACACACACACACACACACACACACACACACACGCGCGCGCACGCACTCGCGCGCAGAGGCGGACCTTGCGCACGGCACACACTCATCCCTCTTCATGGACCACTTGGCTTTGTAGTGGCAAAGAGCTCGAACAAATTGAGAAATGATTGGAATTGAAAGATGAGTAATGGTGATTCCAGCGCTGTCCGTTCTCAATATGGAGATGATGAGATTTGATTCTTCGAGGTCAGGTACATCACCCGACTCGAGCGGCTTCCCCCGTCTGTCCCTTTAGCCGAGGCGGGTGGGGGAGGCCGTCCACCGCTCTCCGGCGCGCACTTTTTCGCCGCGATCCGTCCCCCGCCGACGTAAAATCGATCCTGTATTCACCGCTGCCGTCGTCGCAATATTACCTCTCAACGCAGCCAACCGGAACGAAAATCATGGGAATATATTAGGGCTCTTCCACACGGAGATGAAAACAATCTATTTCTTTTTTTTTTTTTTTTGTAAGTTTTCTCTAAGCGCATACCAAGAAATGTGTTCGGCCACACAAAACCGCAAAAAAAAAAAAAGTCTGCTGTATATATGCCAGGCCTGTAGGTGGCGCCACAGACATATACCTAAAACAGGGAGGAAGAAATTTGACTTGTGTGTGAACAAAGGAAGAAGGCGAAAAAGAAAACAATGATGTTGGCAAATATGAAGTGCAGGAGTGAAAAGGAAACGTTGCTGCTGTCGCTGGCTGGGTTAGCATGTGCAGGCCAAGGCTGAGATGCAGCAGTGACATCACAGTTCTAATAAAGGAGCGTATGGGCTGGAAATACAGAAATAAAATGGTAGTATTTAGAGATCTGATCATTCTCAGTTTCAGAAACCAGCGTGTTAAGGCTCTCAAAATGCAGTTTCCGTCTGGACGACAATGAACGACTCTGCGATAAAACACTTTTGTAGTTCTTGCTAAACTCCTCTCTGTATGGGCAGGGCGACTAAGTGAGTGGAGGGGTTGTAATCCCGCCTCATTAGTATCTCCCTCCCCCTGTTCATGCACGTGTGACCGAATCAACACGGACGGACTAAATGAGGTCAGTGGCGCTCCTTCCATCCACTCCCTCCGCCGCTATCTCCTCATCGCACTCCGCCATTAGCTCACCATTATAGCGCCATTAGACCAGCGGGGACGGCGAACACACTGACGAGCAAAATGGCAGTTTTTGGTTTTCAATTAAAATTGGGAAAGCGGGAAATGACATCTGCTTGTGAATTTGAACGGGGAGGAGAAGGCCAGCGCAGGGAAACCTGCTAATGTACATTATTGAAAGGAATGGGGCTCTGATTAGCTGGGTTCCATCTCTGATTAATTTATTCTGTGGCATCAGGGGGATGGGAAAACTCGGAGAGATTTCGCCCTCGGCGGGTCCATCCAGTGTTTGAGATTTAGCAGCGTCTAACAGTGAGAAAGCCTCGCCCAAACAATGCCACTGATATTTCCTGTTTTCTGGTCTTGCATCTTTCTTACATCAGCTCTGATGCCGAGGTCAGACTGGTGTGGATAACTACAGGCGTAATAGGGCTATCAAGTCAAGTACATCTGCTCTCTAAACAAACTGTTGATGCCTACAATTAGTAGAGGTACACACAATCCCAACAGTTATTTGTTTAATTTCAGTTACTGTATCCAGGTTTAAAGAAAAATAACATGCATGCATTCATTTTTTCCAATTCCTTTTCATACTAACAACTCATTTTGGAATATTAAACACTGGATCACTAAATCTTGATATTATTCAAAGAGATAAAAAAAAAAATAAATAGCTATATGTGTTATTGATGATGCTCAGATGACACGCACTGCTAGACCCAGCAAGGTGGTTTCCTCTGTTGTCTCCAGGTTGTGGCACCACTGAGCAAGGAGGGGTAAGGGTGACTTGTGTCAGCACAAGCCGTGGAAAGTCAAATGAAACGCACGTTTGCTGCAGCCCTCTGTTCATCGGACCGTGACGACTCAGTGATGGGCAACGTCTCAGGGAACATGAACACTGTTTTCTGAAGCCCGTCTTCATAAAATCTCCTCTTTCATTTTCAGAAAATCAGTACTCCTAATTTGTTTATCTGCTATTTTCTTAGTGCACAAGTTTGATTTTTCTTTTTTTTCCCCGTTATAATAGTGTTTTGACAACTGGGTTTCTTTGTTTTCTTGTTTTTAGCTTTATGCTTTATATCAGCTTTGGTTCTCAAACACACACATACACACACACACACACACACACACACACACACACACACATATAATGTGTATATATATATATATATAATAGTATATATAATGTGTGTATATATATAATAGTATATATAATGTGTGTGTATACATATGTATATATATATATATATATATATATATATATATATACATATATATATATATATATATATATATATATATATATATATATATATATATATATATACATACACACACATACATGGGTTTATATATGGGTTTATACTGTAGCTTCCATGGCAACAGCTGAAGTATTTTTTATAATGTTGAGAGGAATCTGAGTTATCAAGACAAGGGCTCAATTAAATAAATTAATACCAAATAAGACGGAATGCAAAATGGCCCTGGCACAAATCACTTTCGAACTCTGCACACTCTTGCAACTGTACATTTGCAGCTCCGGTTCACTTTCAGCAGCAGCAGATATGCAAAGTACTGCATAAAAAAAGCACTAATAAAAAGGTTAAAGGCCCGGCGTGTGAACTGAATGTACTAATATTGGCTGGCATAAAATGGAAATGAGGACTACATATGTAACATACAAGCACATGTTCTTATATGTAGACAATTAAAAGCAACTAACTGCTGTGTATTCATTCAATAGTAATCATCAATTGTGTTTACAGTAGGAGGAAAACAGACGGTGTCGTTGCATCACCAAGCGGTGCCACATTGTGACGTTGTCCCTAACATTAATATTAGAACACACAATAAAAACACGCGCATGGAGTTGTTTGCATTATGCTTCCTTAGTCAATAAGTGGTGCTGAATCTTACACGCTGGGCCTTGAAGGCAGAAGTCTGTAAACGACAAGCTGAGGCGCAGCAACAACGCAGACAAACACGGGGAAAAAGCAGTAAATCCTCAGGGTGTTGCATGCATGTGTAGGTAATTACTGGGGCTGAGCCCTCGGCAGGACAAGCAGATGAGAAGAAAATCTCATCCCTGGGCAGGTGCTCTAATAGGAGTGTGGGGGATAGCGTGACTCCGCTTCCCTCCGGAGACCTGCAGCGCCTCCGCCATGCGGCGTCACCTGTAGAATGCTGCCACTCGGCGCGCCGCTCGCCTAATGAAGCACGCAACTGTGTATAATCCCCAGCCCAAAGGTAGGGGGCGAAGTGCAGGGAAACAGACTAAACAACCGGGGATGGAAAAAAGCAGGATGACATGCTCTTACTCTGAAATAGAGTTCCTCTCACGGACAGCGGCGGACAGCGGCGGCGGCGGCCTCTCTTCTCCAGCAATGTTTGCATGATTAATGGGGTGCGGCGCAAGAGCTGAAGCTGCAATTAAAGGTGTCTCCCACCAGAAGGAGCAGCTCCTATCTGCTACCCGGCTAAAGGAGGACCGAGGGGAGCGACGCTCCGCCAGAGGAGTCATTATTTCTCCAGCGTTCACCGCCGCTCGGTGGAATACATTAACTTCGCACTGTCACTGTCTCAGCCGCCGCGCCTCCGTTGCTTTTTTTTTTTTCTTTGTCTACTTCTTAAGGATGCACGCAATTAGAAGGAGAGACGAAGAGGAATAGTGAGAAGCAACACAAAACAAGGAGAGTGCAGGAGGGGGGTCCCTGGGGGGGGGTCCCTGGGGGGGGGTCCCTGGGGGGGGTCCCCCACGTCGGAGAATGACGAGAGCCTGTGAAAGTAGCTGTCACTCGCTTTTCATTGATGACGAGAAGGGAAGTAAACAACGACAAAACCTCCATTTCAGTGAGTAAGTGCGTTCCCCCGCCAAAATAAAAAAAAATAAAAAAACGAGTACAGATGGATTTCCAATAGGAGCCGCTCGCATTCGTTTGCGGAAAAAATGAATCATAGTTGTTTTGGCAAAAGGTGGAGGGGAGTTGTGTTTAAGTAAAACCTGCCTCTACGCGTGAGGAGCGGCAAAATAACAGCGCAAAAACAGGTTTTTTCTGATCAGGTGCAGCACACCCACACTATAAACATCACTCTCAGTCTTCAACTCTCAAAGGACAAGAAGCGTTGTGCGCATCATCCTCAGATCTTCTCACTTCCTGTGAAGTCTAGTAGTCGTCGAGTAGTCTGGCATAAGAACGACGCTCCCTCCCGACACTCTGGAAGTTTGGGATTCAGTGCGAACGGGCCGATGGAGGCGCCTCGCCTGGGCGGGAGAGGTGAGAGAACCGTCCTGATTGGAGGAGCGGCGTCGGCGTCGCGGGCGGTAACGAGCCAGAGGGAAACGACTCTCGTACATTTGACGGCTCGCCGACTTGGCGCTCGCCGTCTTCATCTGACGCGGTATAACGGGAGGCGGGCGGGTGGGGTCGAGCGAGGGAGGGAGGGAGGGAGGGGGGAGAGGGGGCATCGCAATTCCTCTGAGGTGCATTTAAATCATTGCTTCCGCATATTACTCACGCAAAAAAAAAAATCCCCTCTCTAGAGAGCGAGAGAGAGAGAGAGAGTGAGCTGAGATGGCGTCCTTCAGGCCCCGCTGGGTTTTCTGTCATCATGAAATGGGAGCGGGAGATTAGAGGGGCGAGGGATGTAGATGATGAGAAGGGAGGGGGGAGGAGGAAGGAGGAGGAGGGAGGAGGGGGAGAGGAGAGGAGAGGAGGAGGAGGGAGGAGGGAGGAAGAGGAGGGGAGAGGAGGAGGAGGGGGGAGTAAATACTGAAATCTGATCTAATCCCATCTCATAAGATACACTCCTTCTGCTTAGAGCTGATGAGGAAGTGGGGGGTGGGGGGGGGGCGCGAGGGGGGAGGGTGGCTGCCGCAGGGAAGCGGCGCTCTCGTGTGCGCTCCGCGAAAACGGACGAGCGTCAGAGCAACGAGGGCCCCGGCGTCGCTTCTCGTTTATCGCGCGTTCAAAATTAACGCCGCAGCCGCAGCCGCGCAGTCGGCTCTGCAAAATCACACCGGCGCAAACCGAAAGCGTTTGAGAAGCTCCGGTGAGAAGGGCCGTCATCCCAGGTCAAAGGTCAACTTTATACGCCTCATTTGCACGCTGGCCGTATAAGGCTCAGTTCGGCGCGGCTCGGTGTGTTTAACTGGGGAGGCGGTAAAACACACGTCCTCTGCGGCGCCGTTAATGAGAGGAGGAGATGTGAGCACGGGCAACGTGCGCACGCACACACACACACCTGGAGGGTTGGCATCGTCAGGGCTCTATTTTAATGAAATATCCCGGCTTCACCTTATTACACACGTCATTATCAGCCTTGGAGGTCAACGTTACGACGCTTTTTTACGCGCCACAAATCTGGAAGAAGATTGTGTTCCGAGAAAATGCGACTTAAAGGCGAGTTGACGAAGGCGCGTAAAAGCGCCGAGCGTCGACCGGGGTTGCGAAGGCAAAAGGATGCAAAGGGCGACGTCGTATGGCTCAAAGTTCGACTAATGCGCTCAAATGCTAAATGTGCAGCGCACCAAGTGCAGAATTGACCCTAATTCAGTAACGGCGGCCTTAATCAGAATGAAAAAGCACTGCGTTCAAATTAATCTTTGCGCGTTCGGCGGAGTGGTCGCGGCGCATACAGGAGGAATCCAGATCAATGGATGTTTATTCCCTGAGAGGGGCTGAGCAATGTTAACCAGCACTGTGTGTTTGGTTCTCAAGGGAAGTGTTTGCATTCTCCAGCATGAAGCAAAAAACCCCCGCCTGCCTGCTGCCCTTTCCAGCTGTGGCATGCAGGTGGATGTGCGCTGAGGAGCTGCAAGAGGGCCTGGACCGGCAGCACGTGTATGCTGCTACTTGAGAGATGTTGCCAAACGGAATTCCGCTGTATTCAGTACAAATGACAACAAAGCTTCTTCTTCTTCTTGCACAGGGCTTTTGTGATAAAAGGCCGTTCGTGAATTGGGCTCTTTCCTTTAAAATTGCCCGGGCGCTTCATCTCGATTAAAACTAGGGAAGGAAAATAAAAGATGAAACAGTGAAAAAAAACAAAAATTGCCCTGAGGCTTGAGGGAAAAAGCATTTTCACGTCGAGCCAGTGCAGAGGTGTCTGATGAGAACAGCATCGTGGCCGCTGTGTGTCCTCGGGACAGGCCTGCTTATGTCACTGCGTGCTTACTGTATGCACACATTGCAGTGTGTGGGCAGCTGGGGTTGAGGCGAACGTCAAGACCGATCTCATGTCGGTGCATGTGCCGCTGATCTGCGGCCCTGCGCGTCACGGTCTCGTGTGTGCGCTGTGATGTGTATCGAACTCCAGCCGGCGCCGCCACGCACAAGTAGCGACTTGCTCGGGAAACCAATCGGAGTTCGTTTTGCGGCATTATTTGAAATATCTGGTTGCAAAATACAGTCGCAAGCAACTTCATCGCGTGAGAATGCTAATGCAAATAGCTAATCAGCCGATCGCGCGGCAGCAACGCGGCGCATTTACGCGTCTAGGCAAGGTGACGGCAAAGTGAGCATCGGAGTGGGGGAAGCCAGTGGGCGGCAGGTGTGTGGAGGAAAAGGCCACGTTGGTGTCAGGGGTCAGAGGTCAGGAGCCGGTTGGAAGCCGCAGGACAGCAACAGGAACTCAAACAAACCAGTGGCGCTCGGGAGACGTTCTGGAATTGATGTGAGATTTCCAGCCGAGTGGAGGAGTCCACCAGTGGTCGACCTGCCGTGGCCGAGAACACAGCAATACTAAAAACACAGTGCGTCTTGAGTGGAGTCGTCTTGAACTCAACGGACGAACGCTGTGTTTTTTTTTTGGATGAATCGAAACGAGTTCGCACACAGCCAGAACGTTATATATTAGCAGTCGGCTGCCAGCTAAGTAGCGGTAGCATACATTTGAGCCGTGTCTTGCCTGCCAAACACTTGAATGACACCAACACGAGCCCTATGGGTGGGACGCTCGCATGTTCTCCTCTTGTCTGAGCTGCAACAGCTGGAATGTTTTCCCTCTGGGAAACTCAAAGATGCTTCTGCGGATTAGAAAAAAACGCCACCAGCGCCTCCATCGAAGATTCAATTTTCCTGTGAAACATCATTATTACCGCATCAGGCAGGGGGTTGGAAGGTTGCCTCTGCCATCTACGAAGACTTCTCACCTCTCAGAACTATTTTTGTGGAGGAAAAAAAACATCTGTTCTTGTTTTCTTTTTTGTTTTTGTTTTATAAACCGTCTCCCTCTCCCTCCCACAGGTCTCAGGCGAGTTGCTGCTCTGCCTGCACCAGGGGACTCTTAAGGTTCCGCTTGTGCGAAAACAAGGAGATGCAAAATGTACCAGTAAAAGGAGGGCTGAGGAAGGATTGGGGGGGGGGGAGAGACTAAAAGGAAAGAGATAGTTGTGCTGTGGTTCATGAAAGGGTGGAAGATGGAACAGCCCTGCCTCCCCGCAGTAATGACTGTTATTGTCAGTAAGTGGCTGCCGGCAGGGGAGAGGTCATCAGAATTTTGTCCAGGTCAGAGATGGACTGTATAGAACTGAGCCGTTATTATGGAGCAATCTTTCTTAGTTGCCGCTGCCGCCTCTGCTTGCAGCGGCAGCGGCAGACAGAAGAGCCTTTAAACACCGTTACACTCGCTATTAAAACGGCGGTTTGTTTCACTTAAAACACGGCGAGAAATTGGTTTCAAATGTCAAGCAGTCTTTTATAACGTGACATTTTCGGGGCTTAATGGGCTTTCGCCATCGCTCGCGCCATGTTTCAATCGCAAAGACAGTCTGCAACTGTTTTATTGGTTTCAAAACTAAATTCTTTTCCGTCAGTTGAAGGAATTCATCGAATTCAAGCGGTCGTTTGGCGGAGCAAAAAAAAAAAAGAAAAGAAAGAGAGGAAGCGACTTACGATGTGAAGCTTCAGGAAGTCTCCGAGGCCAGAGGAGCTGTCCACCCTCACCAGGACGGCGTCCTTCAGGTGCGTGCTGAAGCCAATGGCTAGCCGGTCCGCCCTCGTGCTGGGACGGTCGTTTGGCGGCCACGTGTACGTGATCAGCCCGCCGTCCCGCCCGAATATGTAGGTGGTTCCCGCTGCAAGAGAAAGACACGTAGAGTCAGCGACAGTTTGCAAGCGGCCTGAACTCATCTGAGTTTGCTGTTTCTCTCGCTTATTGAAAAGTAAAACCCAACGGCTCCGCACATCATTTCAAACAGGGGCCCCTGAATCTCGTGAAGCATCTTTTACTAT
The DNA here is from genome assembly GCF_046127955.1 of Nelusetta ayraudi. NCBI lineage: Eukaryota > Metazoa > Chordata > Actinopteri > Tetraodontiformes > Monacanthidae > Nelusetta > Nelusetta ayraudi. The sequence continues at coordinate 3,838,598 of NW_027466058.1, read as the reverse complement.
TCTATTGTGCTGAGTAACATATTCGCAAAAGGGCCGAGTCAGGCTTCACCCTTGAACTGCTCTCAGCGCCGTCTGAGGGACTTAAGCTCGCTGGCGTCACATCACAAGAGCAGGGAAGGAACAAAGAAATGAAAGAATTGGAAATTAGCAAGTCATGCGTGGCGCTCTGCTCGTAAGCCCCAACAGCTACTCAGATTTACTGCCGCCGACTGACAGAGTCGAGCTCGTGGATTTTTCCAGCGTACCCCCCCCCCGGGCGTCCAGGTAAAAACCTGCCCGCCCCCCGCCGACGTGCTCTCCCTCACTTCATTAGCGGCCTCAAAGGCAGACTCAGCCGGCTGCACTTATTGACTGGCTGGTCCGGTTGTGCCCTTCCCATGACCTCTAAACCGACTATTTCCTGTCTCGCCGCATCGCCTCGTCGTCTTTATCAGCCGTATTAAAGGTTTCGGAAACTCGGCGGAGGAGCGCCGCTAATTAGCCTGGCGCTCAGTGAGGGAGCGGGAGGGGCATCGCCACATGCGAGCGAGTAAAAAAAAAAAAAAAAAAAAAAAACCCGACTCGCTCTCTTGAAGAAAGTCTGCAGAGTTTTGATGTCGAGGCTTCTTCATCGGACCGCCGGCTATCTTCCAAATTAGAGCGGCTAATTCTGATAGTGTTTTAATTTACATGTGTCGGCACATAAGGAAAAAAAAAAAAAATAATAAATATATATATATATATATATATATATATATATATATATATATATATATATACATATATATATATATATATATATATATATATATACATATATAAAAATGTACAGTCAGGGAGAGGTCTGTGTGTGTGTATGATTGAGAAAAACACACACATGTGACTGGAAAAATAAATTCCAGCGAGAAGGACTGGAATTGAATGCAGCTGTCAGATTAGCATAAAAACAGCCATCTTCACGCAAAATTAGACGTGGGGGGGGGCTTTTGCTAATGTGTTATGCATTCGCTATGTGCGTGCGTGTACGTGTGTGTGAGAGAGAGAGAGAGAGAGAGAGAGAGAGAGAGAGAGAGAGAGCATGCAGGAGGAGGCGAGTGGGGAGTGTTAATATTCATAGGGGCCGGGAGTTAAACAGCCTCAGCCTGAACAATAGATTATAAATCACTCTGAGCGAAATTCCGATATTTTCTTGTAAACCAGTTCACGAGGATATAAAACTATCGATATGTTTTGCCGCTTATTTATATATTTGTGCTGTTTGCCCCCTGCCCGCCTCCCCCCTGGCTTGTCTTCAAAGTGCGGTGATTAAAATCCCTTTTGCCACTTTTTCACTCCCTCACACAAGTCGACGCCACGACTATTAGCCAGAAAGAATTGCGTCGTTAATTAGCAATAAAGTGATTAACAAATGGCGTTGGGCCGCGCGGAATCCGTGGCGGGATTTATGGTTTTCATAAAAGCGGCGGCGCTAACGGATGGAGTGTTATGACGGTTGATGACGGGGGAGGTGTGTGTGTGTGTGGGGGGGGTGTTACGAGTGGGGAGGACGTGATTTCTTCTTCACGACGTCCCAAATCGCACGGTGCCGGACCGAAGTCGCCGTCACCTCGGAGCCGCCAACCACTCAGCCCGCGTTTGGGCTTATTTATAATTACGCTCTTTCAAAGCGTGTCAGCAGACGCCCTGAAGCGTCCATTGCCCCCCCCCCCCATCTCCCCCTGTCTGTTCACGCCGTTTGACACTCGCTTTATCCCCGCTGACGGCTTATTTACTGTCGGTGACCCCTGTGCCGCTCGCGCTTCTCGTGAAGCTAAAGGGAGAAGACGCTCGCTGCTGTGCGACATTGCAAAAAAAAAGCAAATCAAGAATGGCTCTGGAACCTTATTGGTGCAGTGCAGAATTACAGAAGGCTATTAATCCACAGCATCAAGTGCGGATAGTGAAACAGTCCTTGAGGGAGTGTTTTTTTTTTTTTGCCCCCTTATGTTAGGATTAAGACACATGCAGGAAGGGGGCCTGACGCACACCTACGCAGTTGCAGCACAGCGGCGTGAAATCAGCCGACACGTGCCCGCGTGTACCTCCAGTGGTGGGAGTAATTATTCACTGGCTCCGTCGTAGTCATTTGCATGCCCCCCCTGGGACACTGATATGGATCTGCGGTAGTCATTAGATACAAGCCGTGCCCTGGAAATACCGGCCCGCTTGTTGTCTCTTCAGTTTGACAAGAGTTTCGGCTTATTCCCTCGTTCACCCCCCAAAAGAACTCAAATGAAAAGACACAATCCAGGTAATTTTGCTTTGAATTTGCTTTGGGGTGCAGCGGTATACAATACCTGCAAAACACAATTAGGGTCCACTTGCCTCATAATCCCCATTTGTGTTTGTATGTAATCAGCATTTTTCAAAAGGTGCAATTGTGTTGGAAACAAAAAAAAAACAAAACAAAAAAATGGTGCCCCGCTAAAGTATTTAATTGCTTTTGGTGGCCATTGCAGATTAATGGACCTCCGAGAAGTTCTTCAAACACAAGCGTCTGCTTTTAAAGGGATAATGAATTAATCTGCGCCCAGGCTGGATCAGACTGAAAAGCTGCTGGCCCGCTCTCTGCCTTCCCTTTTGGAAAGACGGAGAACACACATTTGCAGATCAAACAGTGTGCTTTCATTAAAAATGTAGCGGCCGTCCCATGAGTTCCCCTCTGCAGTTGGCCGGAGAGGTGTCTGGGATAGTAGGTCATGGCCATGTCCGTCCGGCATGCTAGAGTTCTCTTTGAGACGACCTCGTGATGCGCTGGACCAGTTCGCTCAAGTTAAAGCGAAATGATTGCGCGAATGAGCCTGTACTTCTAGGACTCATTAAAGTTTCACCCTTTAGTCCTAATTTTTCATTTTTGCTCTCTTGGGACTCCAAAAAGCTTCTGAGAAAGAAAAGTGCATCTGCTTGAGACTCAACCAAATCTTTATTTGCTAATTTCTGAAATCTTTATTACCGATGAGAATCAAGTCCCTAGGCAGTCAGGCTAGCTCCAATGCGTCAACATTATCTTACAATAATGCTAACAAAAATGCTAACGCTAACTCTTCACCGCTGATTTGTGCATGACAATCCCACTCAAATAAGAGTACAACAATGCTGGCAGAATGCAGACATTCTTCTGCATTGTGTTGCTTCCCAATACACGGCAATTTACTGGCTTATTAAAAGACTACTATGCTATTGTTAGCACTGGCCGGCATCAGTTTTCCGCTACATCTAGTTTACTGACACGATGCTGGGAGGGACCAAGACAGAGAGGTTGTGGATTACTATGATAACCGGCCAGTCTAGTAAACAGGAAACAAGAGAGGAACAAACACACACACACACACACACACGCACACACACACACACACACACACACACACACACACACACACACACACACACACACACACACGCAGTGCATTTTTTACACTGCAAATTCTGTTGCTTTTCCCGGAATCTAATGAGCTGAACATTGCACATTATTCTTTGAATAGGAGTATTCGGCTGGAAGGTAGTTGAGTTACACAGACCAGGCAGCGTGTTTGACTGTATAGCGCTCCACCAAGTTCAGACCGGCATACCGTCTTTCCTCTGACCTCCAACACGGCTGTCATAACGAGCCTCATATTACCACCTCTGCCGAGAAACTGCCGAGGAATCCAATCATAATTATATAGTTGTGGTGGAAATATGAAAAGAGGAGATGACATTATGGATCTGCCTTTCCGACGGCACCTCGCACTTGTGTTTCTCTCCTTTTTAGCAGCCAAGGATTCCCGTAATGAGCGCCGCGCAAAAATAGATCAGCTATGCGGCGTGTCTCGCTCGGTTTGGGTCTCTTGCACGGAATTCCGAGAATGAACTCAATTAGCATTTCACTCATGCACGCTGTGTTTCCATACGGCAAGACGCAGGTGGGGGTTTTAACCCAGTCAATAAAGGAATAGTCAGATTGACAACAATGTTTAGAAAATTTAATTAGCATGTTGATTTGCAACTGTAACAGAAATAGATAAACATTTGCATCCATTTGCATGTTGCTCCTTTCTCCAAAAGAGAGAATGTGGCAATAAAAGAAACAAGATTATTCCGATTTTTGTTTGTTGGGTTGGTTAATATTTGCTCCTTGCAGCCCGAGAGAGTGGAGCAATTAAAAAAAGGCATAATGATGTCAATTGGATCACAATTTCAGCTTTGTGGAAAAAAGTCATTACCACGATTTATGAGGTCTCCACTCTCCAATCAAACACCAGTGGTATCTGTTAAAGAAGCCATGGCTAATCAATGCCGCACTAGATTCAGTGCCGTGAGGGAAAACTGTGAATCAACATGATCAATTCTTTTCTTCTTTTTTTTCCCACTGTCTCCCGATATACCCTTCTCACAATATTGTACCTTTTGCAACAACTAGATGGTCTAGTAGTTGTGGAAATGAGCTGGTGAAAAGAATGAGCTCATAAGTACCGCCGTTCAAACTCTTGTCTCTTCAGCGTGTCCTGACTTGGCACCAATTGCAATCAAAGGCGGCGGAGAAGCGGTAGCATCCGAGTGCACAGTTGTACATTCCTTTATCTACTTATCTATCACTGTAAATAGCTGTCAGTCATCTCATCTGTCAAATGGAATTAAGTGTCACCTGTTCAAAACCCATGTGAAATGAACCACCAACAATGAAAATGGAGGGAAATGGGATTTGACATTTTAAATGTCAATGCAGTATTTCTCAGAGCTATGTATATATATATATATATATATATATATATATATATATATATATATACATATATATATATATATATATATATATGTATATATATATACATACATATGTATATATGTATACACACACACACACATTATTCGGCCCGTAGATGAATTACTATTAGCTTTAAAGGAGACAACCTTTGGCCCTCGCGCCTCAACATATTCGCACTGCCGCTGCCTGGCTCCAGAAGAGAATCTATGGATTTTCCGTTCCCATCTTTTTGCCCGTTCAAAACGGAATAAAGGCCGTGAAACAAGTATTAATGTCCAGGGGAAAAAGCGCTGTGCGCAGTGACTAGACGAGGACAACAATGAACGTCGAATGTTAGCAACAGATGGCTACATCGGCATCTGCATTTGCAGAGAAAAGGACAATTTGGAGTAACAGCAAACACACGATCAAAGCTATTTAGCAGTGATAAAAATATATGCATTTCTTGCAACAGCCGTGGATTTGGAAGCCACTCAGGGAAATGACAGACAAGCGACAAAGGCCAGAACTTTTCACAACCGTGATAAATTCAGTGTTATGCTTTCAGCATCAATTTGACATTAACTGTTGTGATGAGTTCAGTCACTAATAAACAGGTTCCTTCCTTTGTGTCCTCTAAACCCACAAAGAACACTAAAACCCAGCAAGGACTGCACTTTTCTTCCCAGGTGAATGGCGACGCTTTGCTTTGGTGAGGTGACATTTTCTGTCCAGCTTCATCCTTATCTGCACCCATTTGGCACTCTGGCAACATGCTGTGAACCTCAGCGCTCCAAAGCAGGTGGACGTAATAAGACGTGCGGTATTAAAGTTCGGCTGTTTTTTTTTTTTTTCTTTTTCTTTCTCCATCGTCCGTTCACCTTTCAGAGCTCGTGTCGAAAAGCGTGGGCTGCGCTGCCTTTAAGCGCCGGCCAAGTCGCGGTTGGATCCACGGATGCCGCAATTTGACTTTCACTTTATCCAGGAATGTTTTTTATTGTCCGGTTTGTTTATTTCTTCTAAATTTGAATTTGATCCACGTGCGGTGGCACAAAGGTGAGGGAGGTGTTTTGTGTTGTGTTTTCCCCTCGCGCAGACTGCACTTATGACTGTTCTCTTGGAGGGAGAAGAGAGCAAAAGGGCTTTTTCCTACTGAAATAACTGGAGACGTTTTTTCGATTTATATCTTTGTACTTGAAACACTGTCATTGAGAACCACACGCTCATTCTTTTTCAAATGGTGCTTACGACTTCTTTCCTACAACAAAACAGTGCAGAACGCTGATCTGCTCTGAGAGAAATTCTTCAAAATCCTTCAAAGAAATTGCCCGCTGTAGGTGTGTTGAGCTTATTGGCAGATCCTTTGCACCGAACCGACGCCACAAGGTGCGCTAAGTATGAATAATTAACGCACACAAATACATAAACATATGGCCAAGGATTTCTTTTTCTTTATTGATGAATCAGAGCTTCTCGGGCTGCGACGAGAAGACTTGAAGAGAAAGGATCCTTGTAAAATCAGATTCCTCGCAGGCCCTCACGTGGCCTCGAGACTCGGGCCGAACCCTTTGACCCCCCCTGTGGCGGCTAATTGGCTGCCACACAGACTGGCAGCCCGGGTCTGCTGATATAACAGTGTACAACGAACGCGGCGCAATGAACAGCAGCTCCGATGATACGAACTGAGCGCGATTGTTCTTCCGCTCGCTTGGAGTCCGCGGCTGAAGAAGCGCGGCCCTTCGTTTTTTTATTTAATTTTATCCCCCCCCCTCCCAGTTCTCATCCCGCGGAATAGCCGCTGAAGACAATTTGGCCGGACGTTGTCGACTGGACGGCGAGATGTGGTGGACGCAGCTCGACGCCCGTGGCCACTACCACCCTTCGACCAATCTCACCATTCCTTTTTTTTCTTTTTTTCTATATGTGCTCATTGTTCCACCGCGGCGCAGAGAGGCCTTTCAGACAATTTAAACTGCTCTCACAAGCTTCGCTTCAGGAAATAAAGGGGGGGTGGGGGGGTGGGGGGGTTGGGAGAAAGGAAAAAACATTCTCCATCTCCGTCGGTGTGTGAGCAGCCCCTTGGGAGGCTAAAAAGGCTGTGGATTGTTGACTTGTCTTAATCCTCTCTCAACACAAACAACTGCCTCCCTTATAATGGGATAGGCAGCTCCAACAGAAGCGGCATCAGACGGAGTCCTCGTCGCAGGTCGGAGCCGCATTAGAATAACCTTTTTTTTTTTAACACTTCCAGTCGGAGAAGCAAAAGAAAAATATATAAAGTAGAGCGGGCACTTGCCCTCCCACATTCTCGCTTTTGCTCCCTGCTCGCGCTGTGTTTTAGGTGATAAATCCAGACTGCGGTCTTTATCAGGAGGCTGGGAAGCTGAGCCGTTCCCCTCCTGGCAAGTCAGCGGAAAGCCGCAGCGGACCCGGAGGTGCTAAATCAAGCCCACGCTGCGCGCTTTATTTTCCGTGGCCCCCTAATAAGTCTGGGCATATTGGCAAGTGCGCGGCGCAGCCAGTAGAAACTTTGAGAGACCTGGTCGGAGCGCTGCCGCGCACACCTACACTGACGCCCCTCAGTTAAGGCAAACGCAATTAGTTAGTCATTCATGACAGAAGTGCGTTTGCCTGGGCGCAAAGAAATGCTGCAGCAGCGAGCAGCTGCCAGGGAAATATGGATGCACAATAAGGCTGCGGTGCACATTAAAAAAAATACAAAAAAAAAAAAAAAGTCCATAATTTAAAGCCTGTCTTCAGGCTCGACTGGGCAAAATTTCTAATTACCTCATTTGTGCGGTATTGTTTTAACAATATGCAGTGACCTATAAGCCTTAAGCTCCCCCTAATGAAGACAATCCCAGAGTCGCGTTTCTGCAGAGGACAGCGAACGGCAGCGTCCAACCTGCCTCCGTAAGATGCAAGGGGATTAACACCCCCCCCCGCTTCGCTAATTTGAAGTAATTCAATTAAGTGACGACCGAAAGTGGGGCAGTGCGGCCAGGCCCCCCTGTGATCCGCCGTCCGTACAATAGGGCAAAAGGCTGCAAGCTTCACAAACACAGTAGAAGGGTGATAATAAACATGGCGGAGGAAGAGAAAGCGACTCAAGCAAACAAGCGCGGAGACCAGCAGAACAACTCGCAAAGTCAGAGGCCGTGGCGAGCTCGCAGCAGAGTGAAATCGAAATCGGAAATTGGCATCGTGGGAGCGACACGTCGACATCGCAAACATCCAGAGCCTCGTTTTTTTTTTACAATTCGGCCGATGGCTGAAAACGAAACGTTAAAGGAGGAGCGGCGGGCGCGATTTAGTGGCATCTTAATGTGGAGAACGCATGTTGCTAATCCCTGCTTTCTCATGCATCAGCCAATCTCCCGCCTTCCTGAAAGCAGCTCTGATGTCACACTGGAATGATTAAAACAGTGACGGGGGATCAGCGTTCTGGGCCCCCTGCAGGCATGAGGCTGCACAACATGGCAGCCTCCTTGTTACGTATGTGGGAACACGCTTCCTGTGTTAGAAAATCACCGTTTACAGTGATTCTGTTTTAGCAAAGTCATTTATATGTTTCCTCAGTTTTCAAAACGCTGCGCAAATTCACTGCTTAGCGGTGAACAACAGCCACTAACAGGCTCGTTTTTGGGGCATGTGACCTTGTTTCCTATTCACTTCTTTAAAAAAAAGAAGAGGAAAGAAGAAGAAATGCATCACAGTTCCAGGATTCTTTTCCTTGTAAGACCCAATGTCCCATCTCCGGCATCTTCTGTTTACCTCTGCATCTTCCGGAATACATGCAGCGCCGTCCTGTGACTTAACTCTGCTTCGCACAGCCTCGATAATTCGCAATAAGTCACTTAATGGAAACAAAATTACATCAAATTCGCTCTACATTTTATGGAGGTGCAATTTCATTACATTAAATGTTTTTTTTTTTGTGTGTGTGTGTGTGTGTTTTACACGACAGCCATTTATTCTAAACCTCCTTCAGCCACGTCAGACGCCGATGCTATTTGCCAGCCGGAAACGGCAATAATGCAGATGTCAGGAGCTGAGCGCCCTGTGCACCGAGACACCTGCCCCTGCATCCCCTGCACTCGCCGCACTTCATCCTCCGTCTCACCCCCTCCGCTGCTCTGCGGAGATAAGCTCTCACCTCGTGGTGACGCCGCCCCCCGGGGGGTGCTGCTGCGCTCTACCACCAGCCCTCCCCTCCCCTCCCCTCCCCTCCCCCTCACGGCAGCGGAGGGGACCATCACTTCATGGTTGAGGTGAAGCACTGCCCCTGGGACGGCGGTGAGCTTTACGGCTCGGAATGCTCAGCCGACCGGTGTCACTCACCCCCGCCCCACCGCCGAGTGATGCACGCTGGCCGTGGCCTGCGGAGGCAGAATGGCCCATCCAGGCAAACGCTGACAAGATCCCGGTGTCTTAATGGAGGCCTTTGTTTGGCCGGCCAGCTGCGTATCTGCCTCGGTGGCCAACAGCCTTGGCTCTGATAGAGGTGTCTCACAGTATCGACAGCTTCTAATTTACTCTCTCATCATCACTTGCCTCGTTTGCTCCCCACAACGCCGCCTTTCTCCCGGCTCGGGTCAGCCATTTTAGTTGCTGCCGGCGATCCGCCGATTGGGTTTCCACCTCCAAGTGCATCAAAGTTGAACCTATAGAAATCTGTCTGTCTGTTCCAAGCTCTTTCTCTTTCCATCGCTTATGTACACACCTAGCCTGAGGCCACCCTCTCCAGCCTCCAAATAATTCTCTCCGAGCTGTCATCTTTGTTATTAGAGAGCCGACAGATGCAGAGCGCAGTTCTGATCACTGCAAAAAATAAATAAGGACAAGCGCGGAGGATAATTTGGCAGCAGAAGTGAAGCAGAAAACAGTCTCCTGATCAGAGACCAAGGTGCAATCTGATTCAGCAGACACGGTGACCTCACGGAGGAGTCGCTCTGGGATTGATCGGACAGAGTGAGTGCGCTTGACTGAACTTCCCCCAAACAACAGCTTTCTTTCTTTTTTTTATGAATAAACGAATTGTAGAACTTTTTAGATTCAAATAATTCTGAAACACTTGACGGCAAGAGCGCTGACGTGCACTCGCTGGCCACTTTGTTGGGTAGAACGTGATTTTCTCCAAAACACAAGTAGCGAGTTAGCCAATCACATGGCAGCAGCTCACTGCGTCTGGGCATGCAGGGGCGGCGAGGACGACTTCAGCGAGCAGCAGAACGGGCGAAGAGCAAAAGAATGGCTGAACGTGTGGTGAACATGGCTGCTGGTCTGAGTATTTCACAAGCTGAAGATGATCCTCTGCGATTTTCACAGGCAACCACCTCCAAGGTTCTCCAATGGTCCAGAAAAGAAAATAATATATATATATATACATATATATATATATATATATACATATATATACATATGTAGCAATTGAGGCGCATGCTGTCCTTGCTGTCGTCAGGAGGTCAGGAGAGAATGAGGAGACTGGTTGGAGTAACAAAACCACTGCCATCTGCAGAATAGCGTCTCTGAACGCACAACACCTCCAACCTTGAAACAATGCGGGCACACACACACATACACACACACTCGCCAGACACTTCAATATGTCCCCAGTACTATCAAAGTGTCTAATAAAGGGGCAGGTGAGCGTAGCTAGCGTGAGAAGGTCTTTGCGCTGCACAAGCCACCAAAAGGCGAAGATAAACGCTCTGTAGGACACGACAGCAGCCTTTAGACAAACCTTCGCTAATATGCAGATAAAAATTCAGCGCTCCGCGCGCGTGTTTTTGCTTTAAATGCTAATGCTTCTTCCCCTTTCATGTCGTCCCTGCATGACACCACTTCACTTCCACTGTTTACTTCTTCTTCTCCTCGTAAGCCGTGCCCATGAGACGACAGGCGCGCCTTGGCCCTAATTGCGGGATTAAACATCTGCTTTGCCTATCGCGGAGTGGCCTCACTTTGTAAGTAAAGCCTCCTCCCAACTTGTGAGATATTATTTAATTAGCGTCCTTTCTCATAGATGTAAAAAAAAAAAAAATAACCCGGCAAAAAGAAAGCACAAAAAAAAATCGAGGACCCGGACAAAATGAAGCGGAAACAGAAAGATCCTCCAGAAATAAACGCTGTGTGAGCGAGTGCCAATCCACCGATGCGCATGAGAGGGAGTTTTTTTCTTTCTTCTTTTTTTGGGTTGCGCCATGGCTGCTTTTTGCGAGTTATCCACGGCCGATGCCTCCCCCCCTATCCACGAGTGGCGTAGGTACACCCGGGCCGGAAACGGGCGCCATCCCGGCCCTCTATCTCCGGCGGACGCCGCGCATCTGCCGACGTATAAATACACAAACGGGAGTTGGGGGGGTGGGGAGGCAGGCGCGTGGGCGAGCATTGTGTTTGTTTGGACGCCGTGTTTCAAAATACGCGCTAATATTAGCTCGCACTTAGGTGTTGGGCGGGCGTGTTTTATTTATTTTTTTTATCAGGCCCTGCCAGCAGGCCCGAGGCACTAAGAGATGGAAGGAGCAATGAGGAAGGTGAAATCCCACACAATCCTATTACAGTGGATTAGGAAGCAGCTTCTTTTCTGTTGCCACTCTGCTTGCAGGTGCAATTGTAAATTGTTGGGGGGGGGGGGGGGGTGGCGGAGGGGAGGGATGGAGGGATGGAGAAAAAAAAAAACATTTGACATGGTTGTTATTGAGGCCGCTCATTGTGCGACCCGTGGCGGCTGCTCATTTCTTTAAAGAAATATCTATATATATAAAAACAACAACAACAAACTTTTATTTCCTTATTTACGGCTTTCACACTGTGGCGCCGCACGTGGACAGGATGCTGCCGGGTAATGACTTGTAAGCTGAGAATAATTAGAGCGCTGTCAGTCAGGCCGCCCACGCGGGAGAGCTCCTGTTTTTTCTTTTTTCTCTCCTCCCTTTTTCCCCCCCCGAGGAGCTTCGTGAAATTTAACTAGAGGCTCGTTATCGATCGGATGATCAATGGCCGCATCGTTGTACCTTCTCTGCCACGGCCCCGCCGCAGAAACTCCTCCTTCCCCAGCAGCCGAGCGATCGGGCTGGACAACTTCACATTTAATCTACAGTCACTGCTGTTTTTTTTTTTTTTTTTTTTTTTTTTTACTCCTCATTAAGGGAATCATCGCCCGCCGTACATCTGGAGAACTACGTTTTTTACGGCTTCCGAGCGCGCGTTTTCCTGTACGACCCCCTTTTAAATGCTCTCCCAACAATATGCTTCACTAGCGGTGAAAAATGAAATAAATAAATAAATGGTTTAAAAGAAGAAGAAGAAAAAAAAACGTGCACTTCGCTCCAGCGAACCAGGTTCACACTGCCGCGCTTGTGACAATGATTCAGAGTGATCAAAGAGATGAGGGATGATTTGGGAGAGTGACGCTCTGTGTGTGTGTGTGTGTGTGTGTGTGTGTGTGAGTGTGTGTGTGTGTGTGTGTGTGTGTGTGTGTGTGTGTGTGCAGTGAGACTGCGTGTGTTTTACGAGTGAATAAGCATATGTGTGTGTTTGTGTGTGTGTGTGTGAGTGTGTGTGTGTGTGTGTGTGTGGGCATAGGCCTGACTGGCGCGGAGACAGCGGCTGCCTCATTAACGGTGACAGAGAAGGAGAGTTCTCCTTCCAGGGCGACTGAACTCGCTCAGTTCAGATGAGATAAAAATAGGCAAACAGATAAATTACACTTGGGTATTTGATTCCTGGTTTGCTTAATGATCTATTTTTTTTTTTTTATTTTATCTTTTTTAATTCTAAAATCCATTTCCCTCCAGCGGTGGCAGAAGAAACGCTTACAGATCCCAACAAGCTGCGTCGAGCTGCCCCTGCGTCAGACACGTGGACGGCCGCCACGTCAATCCTCCACGCTGCCGCGCATTCGGCGTTTGCCGCATTCAAACGAGCTCATTTTAAAGCCCCTGTTTGTGAGATTTAATTGCATCTGATGATGCGGAAAAAAATGTGAATGCCTTACGGCCAACTTAACCTCACATCCTTTCACATGCCTCCTTATGCCAGCTGTGATGTCAGAATGGAACCATGAGCAGATAAAGGTTCTGCACTACTGTAAATACTGCCGCTACTGTCGAGAGATGGTGATACTATATGGCCATTATGTAAATATGAATGTGTATCTTTTTTTTTTTTGTCATATTCCCATCCATCTGTCTTTTAGCCCTCCGGCATTGGTGTTCTTTTTAGAAGCTCCTCCACGTGTCGACCGTCACCTCGGCAGCATCATCATCATTAATCTTTCATGTGACCAAATGGCGCTGAGGTTTGAATCCATATGCTGCAGTCAGTCACTGTTGCGGCGGCATTATCCGCTCACAATACTCTATTGTGCTTCTTGCAGATCCTTCAGATTAAACGAGAGGCCTCGTAACAAAAAAAAAAACGGTGAGTTTTGCAGTCAAAGAACGAGTATGATGTCACCGGAATGTAAGAATTGCGGTTAACATTATCCAGACAAGGTTTGAAGTTTCTTTTTCTTTCTTTTTTTGGACAGGGATACCTTTTAAAAGGAGAGCCAGAGGTGCAGACAGACACAGGATGAAGATGAAAGCAGGATGAAGGGGGAGGGGGGTTGATAGGATGATGATGGTGGTGATGGTGATTCACTGCGTGCCTTATGGGCGGCTGACTCAAACTCATCCCGGCCCTGCATGTGTCTGGGGCCTAGAAACCCCCTCCAGTCTGAGGAAGAGGACGACGATGGCGGGAGGATGGTACGCTCTCTTGCTCTCTCTCTCTTTCTTTTTATTCCTTCCTCGCCTGCGTCTCCCCAAGACGACGACCCCAAACCGGACGAGTTACTCAGCTGACCCCTCGCTGGCCGCCGCACGCGCAGTCAGGTCTCATTTCCCGTCACGCCGAGCGTAGCCTGGCCACCGCTGCGGCCGCGCACACACCACTGCCGGCCGCGCAAGGCTGCCCGCTCTGTCTGCATGGATGGGCCGAGGAGACGGAGGAGAAGGAGGGAGCTCGGTGTGGGTGGTGGTGGTGGTGGAGTGCAGGAAGAAAAGGAGCGCAGGCGAGGAACAAGTAGGTTAAGGACGAACGCGCAGCGGCCACTTTATTGGGGACGCCTCGCTTGTACCTGGTGCTGATTTGTTCTTAATGTTGCCTTCCTATGATCCCCAACCAGTCTGCTCTTTATGAACTCTGACCCTTGACATCAACAAGGCACTTTCCATATCCACACAAGTCCTCAATAGCCCAGAGTTTGGTTGTGATGCTGCTAAAATCCCAGTAGATCAGCAGTTTGGGCGACACTGTCTACTCGCCAGCAATAATGTTCACCACGTTCAAAGTCACCTCGTTTCTCCTCCACTCTGAAGCTCAGTTCAAACTTCAGTGACGTCAACTTGGCCACGTCCGCATGCCCAAACGCACTGGGTCGCTGCCGTGGGATTGGCTGATGAGCTATTTGCGTTAGATAAGCGACTGAACAACGCACTAAGTGAGTTTCCATCATGCAAAAAAATCCACAATAATAATAAAATGAGGGAAAAGATGATGTCGTTTGTGTTTCTTTCGCATCGGAGGGAGAGAGGAGTGAAATGACTGCAGTCATCCCTCTCTCTCTCTCTCTCTCTCTCTCTCTCTCTCACACTCTCTGTCACACTCTCTCTCTCTCTCTCGTTCCCGGGTCAATAACTGCCTGTGCTCTCTCTAGAGTAGAGGAACATGTACTCAGATCCTTATCGGGGCAGCTATCATCTCCGCAGCCTCACAGAGGCAGAGATACTGTCATCCCGGCACTATCGCGGAATGACATCAGCTCCGAGACATGGGAGTAATTATATTATACAAGCCTGCAACACACCGGCGAGCGCGGCAGCATCAGAGGCCCTGCCGCTCTCCTCGTCCTCCTGTCGTTCTTTCTGCACTCCTGCAATTTATGTTCTTCATTCTGCTTCTCCTTCTATTCTGTTTTTTTTTTTTTTTTCAACCCCCACCCCTTACTCGCCCCCACACCCTGTTTGGTCTCTCTGCCGCACAGGAGCTCGCTTACCATCCTCTCCTAAAAAAAAAAAAAAAACCCCAGCCATCGGCACTGAAAGATAATACAACGGAATATAATCACTTTGATTGCTTGGGTGACTTTAGCCAAAGAGTTTTGAGGTGCAGAACCTTCTGGCAGGTGGGGGGAGGGGCCAGGGCTTCCCCGCACACGGCAAGCATTTTACATAATCGCCGAGGGACCGCAGGGGTTGACTTCTGCCCACCCAGCGCATGGTCTACAAAACCGAGGGGATGACACATGAATGCACACAGAGTGACACATCGCCGTCTTCCTCTGCAAACTGGCGGGAGGGACAGACGCAGCCATACATGGAACAGAGACGCACAAGTAATTTCTTTTTTTTTTTTTTTTTTTTAATTGCTGGAGTGTAAAATGATTTTCCTAATTGGTCAGGTCAGGCGGCCGATCCGGCCCCGATAAGAGCGGGAACAGGAGGACACACGATAACCTAGTTATTCAGTGTATCAAGTGTCATATCCATCGCTGGGGGAAGAAGGAAAAGAAGAGTCACCTCCGGCACTGGAGTCGTGATGAATGGGATGTCTGCTGGTCGGATCTGATACAGTCTGAACCTCATTACTGCTCGGCCTAGGCAAACAATGCATCACACTCCCAACTCAATTTCATACATTCTGACCATGGTAATTTTCTCATTCTGTCCACATAAATCAGTGACATAGTTGAAACCAGGAGGCGTAAAAGGGAGGGTTTTTTTTTTGTTTTGTTTTGTTTCGCTCTCTGGAGCGTCTGAGGAATCGCTTGGATATTTGGATAAACTGTCTGGATTGCCATTCTGGCAGCCGTGCTGCTAAATTTAGCCCCACACTTGACATTAAAAACAACAACAACAACGACAACAGCAACAACAGCGTGCATTTGGAAAAATTGGAGACACAACTGTCAGCCCCCCCACGAGCTCCGCTCCCTCTGATCACTGCAGACAATGTTAAAATGCACTCTGACGACAATAGCGGTGGCAGGTACAGTTACATAAGTATAGCGAATAGGATTAGATTTCAACGCTGACAGGGACATGGAGGCCATGAGAGGAAGATCCAGTAGGGGTGGGTGCAGACAGGCAGCTGCTTTCGCCCCAAACACGCTGAAAACTGCAGGAGGTGTTTTAGAAAATGATGCAAAGCGGAACGTGGAGGGATGCGACTTGTCCAAATGGAATGGAAGCACGACAAACTGGCATGTCTGGTGCTAAACTCCTGCATACACTGGGTGGGAAGCCCATAAGGTGCACTTATTAAGGTAATGGTAAACCCAAGAGGTGATTGAACGAAGTGCCTGCCTGTCGCATTTTAATGAGATATCGATAAGCAGATCAAGGTGTCTTATGGTTGCCAGGGGTGAGGCTAGCTGTGCACTCTTATAGCACTGCACAGTGAGCTAACATACACACTGGTGTCTCACAGAACTCTTTGCAAAACCAGTCGGGCGCAAAGCCAAGTGCGCGTCGTCCACTAAGAAAAGTTTTCGGCACCTGCGGTTATATTTTATTCAACGTGAAATTGAAATCCAGTTCAGATAAAGCCGCCGCCGCCGTAGCTGCATGCATGCTAATCTCATAAGACGTAGCCATTGTGCTCAACTTGTAGTAGCTTCTCCTTCCTTGGCTTCGAAACAGCAGCTTGCAGCACTCGCTCGACGCTCTCATACCTCACACTCCCTTATACATAGAGGAAGGGAAGCTGATTGGTTCTGGGTGCCGAGTGGAGTTTTCAGACCATTCTCGACTGGATGGCGGACGCTGAAATCCCAAGCGTGGAACAAAAACCCAGATGACCGTTTTGAAAAAAAAAAACACAGAGGCACTCAACAGCGGCAACGCACCGTCCCCCTGCGCCAGGTGCCGGGGCCGAGCAGCACGTCGCCCCATTTTGCACTCGCACACCCTCCGTGCACTGATCCACTGCGAGGGTAATCACATTCATGCGAAAAGCTTTTCATTGGCCGCCAAAACGTTGCAACCTCAACGAGGGTATGAAGCTGCACGGGCTTCCCGGGGAAAAGGAAAAAAAGATAAAAAGAAAACACAGAGCGCCCTTGGGGGTCCACTGGGATGGCGGAGGAGTGGGGGGGGGGGGGGGGGTGAGGGGGGGCTGAGTGCTGACTGGAGACAGGTCAAGGCGGAGTGGCCTAATTGCCCCCTTCTCTCTTGTCTCAGTGGGCCAGCGATCCTTCCACCCCCTTCATCATCACTGAGGAGTCCCCCCCACCCCCCACCCCCCCGCTTCGCCGGAGCCGAGCGCCAGACGGTTTGGTGGGCTGCTGCTGATTCGTCGCGCACATATCAGACGAAGGCGAAGGTTGAAGTTGGAAACCGGGGTACCTCACACATTACGTCAGTGTTACACCAAAAGGTGATTACGTCACTCGAGAAGAAAACGGTCCGGGCAGAATTGTGACTAGAAGAAGAAGAAGAAAAAAAAGAAGGGAGAGAGACTATTTTGGTCTTTTCAGAGCCTCACAGCCGCGGCTTCAATCGACTGCCTCATTCATAACTTCAGGTGAAGCTTCGGAAAACAAGAAGGGAGAAGAAAAAAAGCATCAGCTGTGGAGGAAAGTGAGAGGGGGAGGAGGAGGAGGAGGAGGAGGAGGAGGAGGTGAGGGGGGAGGGGAAAAAAAAACAAACTGCAGCATTTCTGCAATCGTACGCAATCGTACTGTATTGAGGCGAGCCCTGCTGCAGTCTGCCACAAATACTTGAGGCGAGGTTATATAATTCCTCAGAGCAGCGTCTCACAACATCCCCCCCAATTCCCAACCCCTCCCCTCCCCCCTTCTTTCCGCCTCGCCCTCCGCCACCGTGCCGTGAGCCACCTCGCCACGGAGGGCTGCGAAAGGCCTCATCCGCGCCGGGTGGGGGGGGGGGGGGAGCGGCAGACTCGGCGCTCCCGCCGCCGCGCCCCCGGAAGGCGGACACAGAATCTTTTGTTTGTTCCAAAGCACCCTAAGGGGGCGCCACAACGTCCTAATCCCGTCTAATCTGGACACAGAGGAGCATCTGGAGATAGGGATATCGCTAATCTCAGACGCTTTGCCGAGACTGGGGGGGGGGGGGGCGTTGTATTAGCAGCACTGGATGTGTCAAGCGGAGCGACGTGTCTTTGGAGGGATTTTGACATGGACTAATAGGATAAATTATTTGGGATTTCTCCTCTTCATTTTTTTTTTTTTTTTTTTATTCAGATGAAGTCCTACCTAGACTAGAAAAACGACAAAAGTCGCCCGCCGGGGCCCGGCAGACAAGCAGCTACTTACTGTGCCCCGCTCTTAGGGATGCAGGTGACCTGTGGATGGCGATAGGCACAATGTGGTGGCGCTTGCTCCCGTGGGAGAGGTGGATGTGGTGGAGGCTCTCCACGGGCTCCGACCCGGCCACGAAGCCCAGGGCGAGCGCCGCGACCCACAGGGCCAGGTGGGCGAGCTCCGCCAGGGGCCTCGCCGGCGGGGAGACCTGCGTCCTCCAGCCTCCGAACATCTTCCCTGAGTTGCTCTTCCCGGACGGAGGGGAGGGGAGGGGTGGGGGGTGGGGGGGGCGCGAGGATCGAAGGTGGAGCTTCGGCAGCGGGAGCCCTTCAGAGCCCCATGGCCCTCACCTCTCCAGACCTCACCGCGCTCGTGGGCATTCGCACAGATCCGCAAGGAGAAGAAGACGAGACGAGACGGGGAAAAAAAATGGGGAAAAAAGCAGCAGCCACGGCGGGGGAGGGAAAAACGTAGCGCCGTTGGAATGTGGAAGAAAGCAGCCAGCTGTTTTTTAGGAAATCTGCAGAGGCAGCCAAGGAGGCAGAGGAGTGTCATAAATCATGATAGAATCCCACAAACGTTCACTCAAGGAACGAGAGCGACCTCCAAAAAACAGCTCCAGTTCCCCTTTAGTTGCCTTGTTCTTGCTGCTGTTTCCCCCCTTCTCTCTTTCTGCTCACAATACCAAAAACATATGCGGCAGCAAGAGCAAAAACAGCCAGTATTCCAAAAAACAAAACCAAAAAAAAAAAAAAAGAAAAACCCTCCAGGAAACCACACACACACACACACACACACGCACGGACACAAAAAGAGAAAGCCAAGTTGGGAGGCAATCGGTAGAACCTGTGCAAAGTGAACCACTTCAGAAAGCACAAACACGGGCACGCCGAGGCTCCCTCCTTCTTCTTTTCTTTCCTTCTCCGGCGGGTTTTAAAGAGATGTCCAGGGGAACGGGACCGCGGTTAAATCCATGTCTCATTTGCATGAGCCGGGGCAGCTGCTGCTGCTGCTGCGGCGGCGGCGGCGGTTGCTGCGCGGGAGACGGCGCGATCGCACCTGTGAGTTGTGCCAAGTAGCGCGTCCGCCCGCTCCTGTCCGCGAGTTCCGCGGGCTCTCAGCGAGACCGAGCGGCGGCTGCGGCAACGAATGCACCTGAGAGGAGACGAGCGGCAGCGGCAGCGGCAGCGGCAGCAGCAGCCCTGAGCAGGAGCGCACGCGCCTCATACGCAGGCAGCATCGGGCAGCGCCGTTCCAGAAGATGTGCGCAAAGAGGATGAGGAGAGAGGAGAGAGAGGGAGAGGGAGGGGGGAGGAGGAGGAGAGGGAGGAGGAGGAGGAGGAGGAGGAGGAGGAGGTGAGGAAGGGGGGCGGGGGGGGCGGGAGCCTCGACAGCCAGCCAGGAAGCGGGAGGGAGAGCGGCTATGCAAATGGGCAGCATTCACAGGAGCGAATCACTGGAGCCTGAGTGCATTACAGAGGAAGAGCCTATTTAGGCAGAATGGCAGGAATTGAAACTATGTCCCCCAGCCCCGATTCCTTTCACCGCCACTCCCCCACGCTGACCCACCGCTCCTCTGTCCCTCTCTCTCTCTCTCTCTCTCTCTCTTTCAAGCCACTTCTCCTGCACTGCCTGCGCCGACATCATTCACGGCCAGTCAAAGGGAGAAGAGGAGGCTGGGGGGGGGGGGGGGGGGACAGGGATTCATTTCTGTGTTCACTTTTATCTCATCTCTCCAGATTCCCCTTCCTCCTCCTCCTCCTCCTCCTCCCATCATCCTGCTGCTCCCTAACTTGTGCCACATCCTAAAAAAAAAAAAAACAACAACAACAAAACACTAAAAATAAACAGGTCCATCCTAAATCCACCCTGTCTCCTCCTCGCAGCGAGTGCAGATGTTCTGCAGGGGGTTCTAACCAGGAGTCTGCAGTTACCAGGATTTTTTTTTTTTTCTTTTTCAGCAGAGTGATGATGCTGCAGCTCACATAAAGAATAGCACGGTCTCTCTCTCTCTCTCTCTCTCTCTCTCTCTCTCTCTCTCTCTCTCTCACGAGCGCGTGCACGCACGCACGCACGCACAATCACATGTAAACAGAGCGCGCCCGGTGCCAGCGCTGGCACTCTGAGCGGCGTCCGCGGATGCGGATAGGGATGGAGAATATTTGGGGCAAAGTCTGCAGCCTGCCTCCGCCCGCTCATAAAAGAGCATCTCTCCGGTGGCGGGGGGGGGGGGGGGTGTGCGCGTGTGCAATCGCAGACTCAGCGTTAGCCGCGGGAACATGTGGACATAAAAAGCCCCGCGCTGATAAACACAATCCGGTTCAGCTGGGGGAAGCGCGCTCCGCCGCGCGCAAGACTTCAGTTCAGTACCGGGGAGCAGCAGCAGCAGCAACGAGGCTCAGCTGCGGCGCGCGCGCGAGCAAGCATGGCTTCTGTTTGCACGCGCTGGCCATTCAGCATGCCCCCCCCTCTCTATCCCTCCTCCCCGAATTGCAGCGTTCTAAAGCTGCGGGGGTCTAAACACTGCTGAGCTGATCTTTATGATTTACAGGGAATAGACAGTCGTCCAGTGCCAAAGCATCCTAAAAAAACAACAACAAATCCCTAATACAGGGTTTGATGGCAGGAGGAACCAAACAATGCAAGAAAATCACCCCCAAAAAGAAAACACAACTTCTCACTCGCAGTCTGCTTACGTCATCTTGATACAGCGCCAAGTGATAAAGGTAATATGATCCGCCGTGCAGCCCGATGTCATGTAACCCCTGCACGTTCCCGGATGAGAGGCACAACAAGTGCGGAGCAGCTGCAGGGCGCATTTGGCGAGTGCGTCGTTCTCACCTTGTCCAATCTCAATAACTTAGCGCAGCCACCTGGCGCTAAAAAGTCAGCAGCACGGCGGCGGTCGCCGCTCTCCTCATTTGCAATGGTGAAAAGAAGCGGCGGTTCTTGCTGAGTGTGTTTACACTTTTATAATTATCAGCCGCGCAATCTGCATAATTGCAGCTAACAAGGCAATCTATCAGGGGGCGGCTTCGCCCAAGGACGGCAACCTGACTAGACGCATCCCGCAGGAGAAAAAGTTACAAAGGGAGGAGAAACCCATTCATGCGGGCGGGACTGAAATTCTGTCCAGTTAAAGTGGACCCGCATGTTTTAATTTAACGTTTTAAACGGATATTTATTTGAAATGTTGCCAATATGCAGCGCCTGACATTACTGAAATGAGCCATCCTAAAGGCTTCTAAACCTCTCGCAGGTTCAGCATTAGTTACTTGTTCATTTGTGCCCCCAAGTGGTGAAACCGAGTACTTGCATTAAAGAGGAGAGGTAAAGGGCTGCAGCAGCTTGAAATCTATGAGCCTTTATATATTTTTTTATACGATTGAATTAAGCAAGACCCTCACGCTCGTAAATTATATGACTCCTGTATTTCTTAAAAAAAAAAAAAAAAAGAAAAGAAGAAGAAGAAGAAGAAGCTATAGTGCGTTTTGGGGATACAGACCATTGAGATCAGTTCCTGTGTGATCGTCTCAGCAGAGCGAGAACAAGCCCTCGGCTGCTTTGCCCTTTGCGGCACTCATTTTCCATGACAAATCGTCTCTATAAGAACCAAAGAAATAAGAGGCTCTGCATACGGCTTTAGGGGAGGAGGAGTAGAAAGAAAAAGAAGAAGAAACACTCGCAACTAAATTCCCTTTCTTCCTGCACAAAATGCTAACACCTGGGACCACGAGCGCTAAACGAATTCCGGCACAGTCGCACAACTCATGGGTTTGTAACCAGATGATGGCAGCGGCGCTCAGGCCACAAAATGAGAAAGAACTCTCCGGCAACTAAAACTTTTGATCATTAAGGAGTTTCTTTTTTTCTTTCTTTTTCTTCCTTTTTCTACCCGCTGTGCTCCGACTCCTGCTCCTGTTAGCGAGATGTGGTCTCGACAGAGAGAAGCCAACCCCCCCCCACCCCCCAACCCCAACCCGCAACAGCTCTTATTTCTCACCTTTAAACCCAGAGGGCTGCTGCCGCCTCTGATGCACGAGCTGCTTTCAGCGTGTTCGCCCCATTTAAGGCACACATTTTGGTCTTACTGTGTTTTTTCCACCCCTCCTTCCTCCGAGGTGAAACAAGAGCAAAGCTGCAGACGAGTCTAAAAAAAAAACAAAAAAGGTGTATGTGTTTGTGTGTGTGTGTGTGTGTGTGTGTGTGTGTGTGTGTGGCAGAGTGATCAGTTAGAGGGGGGAGAAATTGGTGTCTGATGGAACGGTCCCCCCGGAGAGCCGAGCAGTACAAATGGACAAAAGAAGCCGTCGCTAGTCCATTTGGAGGAGAGTACAGCGCACCGAGCTGATGAGGTGATCTTTGGAGTAGCAGGAGATGAGGAGAGGCCCGACCTGATTGGAGCGAGAGTTTTAAAAAAAATCAGTAAAAGGCCATCAGACGACACTTAATTAGCCACGGAGAGACTCTCAGGGAGGGCGATAGGGCGGCTTGAAGCACCCAGAGAGCAGCGGCGCGTCCGCTACTCCAGGAAGCTACGCTAATGTCAAACGTCGATGCTTCAATCAATCGGAGGGATGTTGGAGGATCGCGAGCCGAGTCTGGCGTAGCTGTTTACGCGCCGGTGGTGACCCTTGTCAGGCACTGCAACACGTACATTGACAAATGAGAGTCCTTATGACTCAGGTGGGGTGACGAGAGGAATTAGCGCCTTTCAAGCGCTTTTAGCAAGTTACTGGATCTCCTTGACATTCTTAACAAGTTGCCCAAGAAATGAGAAGGATGTTTGGTTATCTTTAAAAAAAATAATAAATAAAAATGTTGCTGTGGCATGCAACCGCGATCATCCTGACACGATTGGCCTGCATTGTTGTTTCTGTTGTGGTGCATCTGACGCACAGTCAATGGAAGAGGCAGCAGACGTTGCAGGCACTCAAACCTAGCAGCAGTAGCGCTCTGTCACAATACGTCACCCACGCTAATAACGGCCGAGTTCTTTCATGCAACCAGGACTATTTTGCAAATATTAGCCGTGTCATTAGTCATCCAAACATGAATTATGGACACACACAAACGCGCGCACACACACACACACACACACACAGAGGGAGAGAGAAAGCAAAGGAGAAGCAGTGCGTCGTCGCCATGTGTACAAGAATAGAAACAGAGCGCCGCCTTAGTCACCCGGCCGTTATGACATGATGGGAGCAGACAGGCTCAGGGAGTCCAAACGCTCCGTCCAAACATGCAACCTGTGCAGTGCCTCAACACGTTTGGAGTCCGAGAGGCCAGAGGATGTCAATAGTGTTTGTGTTAGCATCAACATCGGCTGTCGGATAACAAGACGGTGTCAGGTTGGGCAGAGAGGGAGAATCAATCTCTGGCCCCCGAGAAGTAATGTGGTGGTTTCCAATCATCATTATTATTATTATTATTTTGCCACAACAAACAGACAGAATGAAACTGAGCAGAGCCTCAAGTGAAACAGTGCTTAGGTGTAGTTGACAGATACTTGTTGGTTACCAGAAAACCCGTGAAACAAAAGCCAGAAGACTTGTGATCGAAACATTATGTAGCAGTAGGATCGCGGCAATAAGTACATGATACGCGATGTCACAGGACAGATTGCCGGAAATAAATGCAGCTAGATCTCCTCCACATACAAGCGGTGAGTGTGTCTAATTGATTATCACATTGCAGAAGTAGGGCATGGCTGCACGCACGGCGATCTGGGGAAATCGGTGACGCGAGCGGCCAACGTTCCGGCTTCATGTGAAACACCGCAGCGTTCCGCACTGTGGGCGTCGACGCTAACGCTGTTTATTATTGTGCAGCGCGAGCGCCGCTTGCCGCGGCTGATGAAACGGGCGACTAATTGAAAATAATGCGCAAGTTAGTGTTGCAGAACGGAAAGCAGCACACTGCAGCGTTGCAAAACGGAGGCACACACACACACACACACACACAACAAAGTAAAGAAAGAAAAAGGTATGTATCATGAGGTTTTTTTGTTTTTTTTCAACCTTGTACTTTTTTACTGCAGAACTGAGGAGGGGTTCTGCTGTTGCTGCAGCGTCTAACATTAAAGCTGCTGAGCATCGTTAGTCGTCATCGTAGACTTTTGCTTTCCACCGGAGATTAATTTAAATCGCGACGTTGCATTTGCGCTCACATTCGTCACCAAGCAAAAGAAGCACAGATGCCGACGCGCGATGAGGCCCAAACAACATGAAAGCACACTTTTAACGAGCCATTTGTTCAATCTGAAGGCTTGTTACCCGCTGGATTCTGGTGGACCGAGACTCACTTTGGTGTCAGGCCGGAGTGACAAACATTGATTTCCCCTCTAATGCAGCGCTGTTATTCCTTCCCGTATATCACTTCACATTCACCCGGGGACTGAGAGCAGATGAAGGGATTATTTCTTTCTTTATGCCGAGGTGCAAAAACAGAGGGTGGCTTTTACGACTTTGTGCGTGCAAAACTTTTTTTTTTTTTTTTTTTTGCGTCTGCAGACGCATAAGAACCAAGTCGTAACTGTCAGTGAGGCAGAGGGAGAGGCGGGGGTCAAAGGTCGGCAGTTCCTCGGAAGCTTTCTCTCTATCTCCTCTGACAGTTCCCAAGATGCACCGGGCCACCAGGGCACTGTGTCTGTCTGTCTTTACTTAAATCCCCCCCAAAGTAGATCAGTCCCCATTCTTCTCCACCTCCTCCTCCTCCTCCTTCATTCTTTTTTTTTTTATTCAGAACACTTCATCCTGAACGGGTCAAGGACGGACAGTGTCGTCCTTCAGAAGCCCACAGCGTCTTTGTTAATGAGCCGCTCTGATGCGCTCTGGCAAACTGACACCACAAAGACCTTTAATGAGAAAGAAAGCCTTACTCTATTTTTTCTTTCTTGCTGCAGATGCTATTTATAAATAAACAGTTCCCATTGCTCAAAAGACTTTTTTTTAAATTTTAGTATTAAATGCAGAAGAGAGAGCAGGATTGGAAAAAAAACACAACTCATCCTGGCAGTCTAACACGCTGATGTGGCTGGGCAACATTATGGCAGATGTAGCTCTTTAAAAATAAATATCCACTTTCAAACTGACAAAAAAAAAAAAAAACAGCATCATTTCTGAAGTTCATTTCTTTCATTTCAGCATCATTTTAATCTGCGCTGGCTGTGAGATGCATGAAAT
The DNA here is from genome assembly GCF_046127955.1 of Nelusetta ayraudi. NCBI lineage: Eukaryota > Metazoa > Chordata > Actinopteri > Tetraodontiformes > Monacanthidae > Nelusetta > Nelusetta ayraudi. The sequence continues at coordinate 3,813,358 of NW_027466058.1, read as the reverse complement.
TTTGATAATGACCAATAAAAGATGCACACGTCTACTTTCATTCGCAGGCGTCCGCCGCCGTGTCGCTAAAGCCTCCCTGAATACAGAAGGCGAGTGTTGTGCCGTGCCGAGATTTCGCTGCGCACGGCCATTCTGTACGACAGGAAACCCCCTCAAGACTCTGAAAGTGCCGCTGTATTAAGAAGAAGTCGAAAAGCTGCTGAGGAGAATTCCGCTGCTCTGGACACAACATGGCCCAGTGGGCTTATTGTGCTGGTACATTTTCAAGCCACATTGTGACATTTGCGGGGGAGGAGGCGGGGACGGGGGCGGGGGGCAACGTACAAAAGAGGAAGCCGGACAATGGCGGCGGCGTGGTGGGAAGGGCACAAACTGCGGACTTGAAATGAGCAGCGGGGAAACTTAGCGGTGGGGAAAAAAAAAGAAAAAGGTATTAAAGTCCAAATGCTGTCGAAGTGAATAGCTCGACGGTGGGGGAGAAGCAGCTGCCAGTGGGAGAGGAACTCATTCTGGGTCATTCACTCCCAATTCTGGCCAGGTTTCCTGCATAGCTGGCTGATCGCAGTAAACAAGGGCAGCGGAGGAAAGCAGCTCTGGATGCCAAGTTGCATTGTAATTGTTGCACCGCCTTTTTGGCTCCGCTTCTGAGGCGTCCTGTCTCGCCGTCAGCCGAGTCTGATGTCTTGCTACTTGAAGACGAGATGCAAGGGTGACGTGGCTGAGGCTCGCTAGAGTCGTCTGTCCAGCAGCGTGCAATCCAGACAGCAGCACTACCAACAATGCCGCTGTGGCCCAGCAATGTTGGGGCAGTGCTTTACAAGAATAAGTGCCAATCCGTAATGATAAACTCCGGCCTGAAGTGTTTTCAGCTGGTCTTGGAAACGGGAAACCAATCAGTGGTCAGTGGGCTGCGATGAAAGCTGAGAGCTGTGACTGTGAGCTGCTCTTAGAAAGTATAGAGGGCGGTGAAGAAGAGGAGAAAGAAGCCACTGCAAGCACTGACACTGTTAAGGGGAAACAAAACCTTTTTAAAATATATTTGTTTAATATTAAAAGAAGAAAAAGAATGTTAGGAAATGCGTCTCTGCTTGGGAAAACCAGTTTGGCTAAATGGTTCGGGGCAAATTTTCTATGGGCTCTTTCCAAGGTGGACGTGTAAGACGCCGCATGAAACATCCCATCCAGAGTGTCAACCACGCTGGCTGCCTGTGAAACATATCAAGCAGAGGGACGTGGCGGCACTGAGGCAAACGTTGCTGATTGCCCTGTTGTTTGATTTTGTCTTTTTTTTCGAGGAATGCTCCTATTAAAAACCTAATTTACACCCACTGACTTCCAGTGACAAGTGGCAGGATGGCAATCACCTCATTCGGATAAAACACTCCCGAGACATTAGTTTTGTTCACGATGGGCACACGTGCGCTGACCTGGTTGGCGCAGCGATCCATCGGCGCGAGTGTCGAGGGCGCTCTCCGGAGTCGCTCAAGTCTAAATGAAGGGCTGTCATTTGTGCGGTCGGCGGGCCGGAGCGCTGCACGCAATCCATATTTACTAAGTGTGTCAAACAGAAAGACGGCGACGGCGCAACTCCAGTTGTCTGCACGCGAGACGGTCTTCTGTGCGTTGGCTGCGATTCTATAAACATCTTGTGACACAGAGTCAGACCCACACCACCTAATTGAAAAAGATGATATCTAAAATCTCTGTTGTAAATATCATATACTGTTATAAGCTCAGCCACAATAGTCTTCTATACACGGAGCACTATTATAGTACAGCATATAAATGAAACTGCCGGTTAGAAACGACTTGCTAGAGATGTGGGAAACAGATCATTCTAACAGTTCATCAATATCCAATTCTAACAATAAACAATGTTGTTGCCCATTATATTTACTCTATACGAGCAGCCGCAGTAGATGTAAGTCCTCCATGTGGCCATGGGGCACACCAGTACAAGCCTCTACAAGTAAAAGACTATAATCTGAAACGTGTCGGGAGGTCAATTTTTAATTAGTGGGCCACCCTCTAGAGGAACAACACAATCACTACCTCCATCAGCGCTCTTAAAAGCCGAAAAAAAGGACCTTGTTTACATTGAGTTGTCCTTGTGGGTGGCCTCAGTCATTTGACAATGTGCAAATTAGAAAGAGTGACTGTGATTATGGAACATTTTGAAGACAGTAAAAGTATAAAACATGCCAGAAGCACCAATATGCTCGTGTGTTTAGTCTCAATTTGCCTTAAGCACAGACAGGTGGCAGAAACAAGCCATGCTTTTCTATTCAGTGACACCGACACCAATAAGGAAACATTCACACCCAAAACATTCCGCACGCAAGTCACATCACCCCCATCTGGGCGGCATGGCGTCGCTCTAGCGGGCTTCGATTGCATAGTTGAATACATTTTGCCATTATCCTATTGTATCCGCCAATTCCACCGACTCCAGGTCTGCGGTCACAGTCGCAGCTCTCTAATGCACGTACATCTGGCTCCGCAGGACACAATAGCCCGTCATTAAGCCAATAATAACAGAGCCAGGCGAAGCATTTTGGCCGACGTAAATGAATCCCAAACAAGAAATGATCCCTCCAAACAGATGGGTTACATAACCGGAGGTGACACTGCGATGGCGCCACGGGCAAAATGAGGCAGGGATGAACGATGACAAACCGCTCGCTGGATGGGAGTTGGCGTTTTCAAAGGAACAAATCCAAAAAGCGCATATAAACGGGCAGAAATCCTTAACCAAGCAAAAAAAAAATCATTGATTAAAAACAATATAAACAAATGGGCTCATGACTCAACAATATATTATGTGGGTCTATGTATTTTTTATTATACTGTTCCTGCCTCTGCATAACAAAACGTACACTTTCAGTCAATAACAGAACATCATTTGTCTGTAATTAAATCTTTCTCTATACGTTTCTTTAAAACATTTATATATTTCTGAAAACACAAAGTATAAAAGACACAAATGCTGATTATTATGCTTGTGCTTATCCCATTTGGAATATTCCCCTCCTATGTTTTCCAACTGATTAAAATGTCCAAATGGCAAAATCCAAATTCAATCCAAAATCAAATTCTCTCTCCAATTAACTGCCGTCTGAACGTCGAAAAGCATTCGCAGAATGTCAACACGAGGAATCAAAAGCGCTTTGAAGCAGCTTAGAAGGAAGCAATTAATCGTGTTGTTCTTTAAGGACGCTTTGAGAATCCTGCCGCCGCAGCTTCTCCCCGGGATGACATTCACCAGCGTGTCTGTCAGAGAGGAGGGAGGGAGGGTAGGGTTGCGGGAGTCGTATGGCGTTGGAGCAGCTACTACGGTCTCGACTTTAATTCCTGCCTCCTCGCGAACGAGCAACAGCCTCTTGCGCCCCGTCAACACAACACAGCCCCTCCCGGCTGCCAATTAATATAAACGCCGTCAAAGAAAAGGTTGTGCAGCCGCAGAGCCGCTGAGGGCTCTGGGTGATTGCAGCTCGAGAAGACAACCGCGCGTCTCCGAAGGCAGAGCTCAGCTTTTTGGACGTCAGCTGTCCTGTGTGAGGAGCCTGCGCCTGACGCCGCAGCTCCTCCGTCCACGCCGACGGCAGCGCGTCCGCGTGAAGTCACATCAGGTGCCTTACATCCCCACGGCAGCGTCCTCCCAACACTCCACTCAACTATTAAATCATCCTCAAGTGTGAGTGTGTGTGTGTGTGTGTGTGTGTGTGTGTGTGTGTGTGTGTGTGTGTGTGTGTGTGTGTGTGTGTCTCATGCCACTTCTCGAAGATGTCTCGCTGCTCTGGCAAGGTTACAGACATGTTACAGCATCCACGGCGGAGCGAAAGGAGACCTGGTTTCCATGCCAACGGCCTCCACCAAAATGGCCACTGCTTCATGGTACAAAATCCTTTTTTTAAATTTAGATACTCCATCAGCGGGATGGACAGCGACACCAAAAAAAACGAGAAAGGATTCTGGTGGGGAAAGAAGAAACTAGACGAAGACAAACGTTCTGTTTCTTGTCCACAGGGGGGAGGATGAAAAACAAAACTCTGGGGAAATTGTTGTAGGGGAAAAAAAACAAACAGAAGGTGCAGATCTACATTCTACTTCACAGCTTCAGGCGTCAAACACTGTGCGAGCAGATCTGCAAAATCTTCCACAAAATCTCCTTCTTTAATAGTGGAGAGGCCGATGTGGTTATACCCCCCCCCCCATCAAGTTGCAACGCTGAAACAAGCTTTAACAGGCTCAGACTCGCAAATAATCAGCCGTCCCCATCACTTTCCATTCAACAGTTCTGTAGCTTAAATAAAATGCAGACAGCAGACCTGCGTTCACTTGGAAGGCAGAGCTAGAACTGGAAGAAGAAAAAAAAACCGACTGTGCCTGCTGGGACATTTAATTGGAATCATTTGCATCTGATGCACTTTTGGATTAACCTTTAGATAAAGAACAGTGTGGGTGGGCTGGAATGGAAATCCATGACTGCAATATCATTACTTATTAATGGTGTTTAAATTATCAAATGCTGCTGCAAAAATCATTTCCTACAAAAATATATATGTCTGTCTGTCTGTCTGTCTGTCTGACCTGATGCGGCTCAAACGATCTTCGCCACGGCGAGCAACTCAGACTCGGTGGAGCTGTTATCAGCTCCACAACAGAGCAAGCGGGTCGACTTTAACACGGACGGGTCGCGACACCCTCGGACGTGGGCGCAGGCGGAGCGGCCGGCTCGACTGCCGAAGTCGAAGCGCCGCAGCACTTAAGGCGGTTTTAAAGCGAGGCCTCCCAGTCATGCTCGAAGTCCAAACGTTTTCAGATGCCCAGACCCCCGTTTGTTCCCTGAACGGCAATAAAAGCGGGCCCCATCCGGGGGCGCGGAGGACATTACTTCCATGCGACGGCAGGCTGTTTACTTCCGCGCCTGGCGTCCCCTCGGCCCCGGCCACTGTTCCGGGCGTAGCCTCGTATTGATCGAGAGCAAACAAAGTGGTCTAACCCTCGCGTGCCACGGCAGAGGGCCGTGACAATAGTTTTCCCTGTGTGCGTGCGAGTGTGTGCGCGCTCACGCTGCAGCGACCCATTTCATAAGAAAGGAAAAGTCAAGGAATGCTCCTGAGGGCATTTAGAAGACAAAGCTGGGGGCAAAAGATTTCCAGTCTCGCGCGGCAGTTGAACACAGTGCAACCAATGGTGCGCTCAGCGGTTTTCACTTTAAATGACTTTTGTTTGACTCTCACGTACAGTATGATTGTAGGCGTGGAGCTAATACGACATTCTGCCATTCAAAGCATCATTCTTTGATCTGAAAACCAAAAATAGTCCTTAGTTGATATAAAGGAAGACTTCATTCTGATTCTGATGATGGACCGGCTCATAAGGAAAGGCGGGCTCCAATGTTGGACTGGGCCTGGACTCTGTGGAGAAGGTGCTGGAGCAGAGGTCACTCCACCACCCCCTGAACTCGGTCTTCTCCCACCACAGAAGCTCAGGGAGCTCCAGACTCCTCTCTCTGAGATGCACCACTGGGAGGCCGAGGAAGTCATTTGTCCCACGCGCCATCAGGCAATGCAACGACACCACCTCAGGGAGAAGCAGGAGATGTGTGATGGAAACACCCTGAATATAAACTGCAGTGCTGTAGTCTTCTTGCACTTTGCCTTTCAGTTTTAGATTATTTATTGCTTTTTTATGTCTGCCTCTTTTTAACTTTTTTACCTTCCACCTTCGTCATTATACAGACGACTGCATAATTTCCGTCAGAATTATTAAAGTATTTATTTATCCATCTATCTTTTAATTTACTCCCTAGTTCTTGCCCTAAGTGAGACACCAGAGTGCGATGCAGACCCCACCCGCGGCCCCTGTGGGCCCAGACAGTCTATTCACGAGGTAAAAATGCACAAGAATGAGAATTGACTCGGACCCATTTGAAATCAAATGACATGAGGGGGCCACATCTTTTGGCCCCGGGCAGAGACAGCGTAGCCTATACTCACACACATCCCCTCCCATTGTTGATACAATATTGACATGGCACTAATAGCCACGGCTGTGAGACTGTGTGCAGGGGCAGCCAGGCGAGGCGGAGATTGCGTGAAGGCCCGGCAAAGCCCTCGCTCTGGCCTCTCCTCGACCCACTTTTAGCTAAACAGCAAACACCATTCTGTTTGTCTCCAGACATTATCCTCACATGCTTGACCACTGTGGGCAAACTGCTTGAGGAGGTCTAGACTGGAGTTCAAGACCTCTCACAACCCTTTCCAACCTCCCTCGACTGGGGCAGGTTGATTTTCCTCGTCCCAGTCACCATCACAAAGAGGACAAAACTCAAGCACGCTAGCCGTTTGCGTCAGCTAAAACACATCTTTGCGTTGCGATTATTAGGTACCGGTAAGGAGTCTGAATACTGAATTAAATATGTTCCTTATTCGACACGTCCGTCGCGGTTTAAATGAGCAAACTGAAGAACGGCACATATGTTACCTAAACATTGACGATTTGTTTTACACACAAAGAAAACTTTCGTGTTAGGTTAAGCAGAAGTGTTGTATTTTGTTAACACAATTCAAAGTTCTTGTCTCAGGAGCTGACTATGAAAAATTAAAGACATTAGGTTTAAATGGGTTTTTGCAGACGAGGAGGAGATGTGTGATGTTTTTTTTAAGTTGCCATTTGCGCTGGTTTAACGGCCCTCATTGTGCAAGGAGAAAAAAATAATTAAGAAGCTAAACCTCTGCATCAACTTCTACTGTAAGCGAAGGTTACACAGCGAACTGCTGCAGATCTCTCTGACCTTGCCGAGGGAGTGTCAACACAGGGTTGTCTGCTTAATAAAAGGAAGGGTTGGCAAGAGCAGAACAAAGCATTTGCACTTTCAGACACATTAACATTTTTTTTTTTTCCCCCTGAGACCGACATTCGTCCCACGTCGTACCCGGGGCAGGGAAATGTCGACGGGGGAAGCGGCAGGGTTTTACTCTGACAGACAGAGCAGGGAGATGGAAAAGGCAGGCATGCAAGTCGTTTATTTGGAGCTCCATTGTAACATGCCTGCATTACAGCTTATGCAAATACATCCTCCACAAAAAAAACAAAAAAAACAGAGTGTTATTTCCCTGGGAGATTCTGTTGCAGAGACCACCGCCCTCCCCTCCCGCTCTGCCTCTATCCCCATGGCAATCCATCAGCGCAGATAAAAACCCAGCATCACCAGCTTCATTCTTCCCGCTCATGGATTTCTGTGTTGCATCACCGTTCGTGGGGCGGGGGGGACTGGCACAGCTTCTGCGCGTGCGTGCGTGCGTGTGCGCGCGAGAGAGGAAGAAGACGTTTCTTGGATGGTGTGATATTCGCGGTTGCCTCCTGCGACCCTCTGCGACTGGTTCCGTTCCGACTGTTTCGTCAGGACCGGAGGAACGACGAGACGAGCTACTAGCGAGTGCGTCACTTTCGCTCAGGTGTAATCTACGCGAGCCGCTCCCGGAAACGAGCTCTTCGGGGCCTGCTCGGGGATGAATATGTACGAGCGGCAGACAAGACAAAACTTCCTCTGTGACGCGCGGGGAAAGTTCAGCAGAAGTTCGCCGCCACCTAAAGCGGAGCTCTCTTCCTGGTGATCCGCACCGGGGGGGGGGGGGGTGCAGCCCGGGGAGAGCAAATCAGAGCTGGGATCACTCGGAGTCAAGTCTCCGGCCTCGCGCGGCGCGGACAGAAGAATCATTTTAGTGCTGTAACGGGCATCAGATAGGTTCCGGGTTTCGCAGGAATGTATTAACACGTTCTGTAGCGGACAAAGGACGTGGGGATGGGGGGGGTGTGGGGGTCTCGAGGAGCTGGTGGAAGGGACACCGACTGAATGCATTAACATTTATGATACTTCTCCCCTTCCTCTGCTTTTGTGTCGTCTCCGGAGTGCCCACTCTGCTCCCTTCTCCTTAATGCAGCTGAGCCACTTTGCCCATTCACCCCTCGCTGTGTGAAGCCCCGCAGAAGAAAATAATGGGCGAGGAAACAAAATGCCGTTGTGCATGTTTTGCATCAGCGAGTGAGCCCATTTGCCACGTGGGCGGAGCGGGCATTAGCGGAGAATCCCGCCAAGGCTATACGTTTAATGGCCACGGACGTCCATGCAAATGAGCGCGGATAGAACTTCAAGGGGGATTAATCTAATAAATACTGCATTCATCGGCACAAATAGTCAGGTTTAATTTGGAAATAAACAGTGCACAAGGCTGCCAGGTTGAACTCCAGTAAAATTTCTAATACACAATGCCAGCATGTCTGGTCTATGTCTGTTTTTCCCCACCTCACGTCGACTTACTGCTCATGTTTTATTTACCAGAACACAATGTTTGTTGCTCCCTCTAGTGGCAAACCTCTGAAACATTAATGGAAATTCTACAGTTTTAATCTGCACTCAGCTGCAGCTTCTCAGACAGCAAACAGAAAGTGACAAGACTCCCTCTAGTTTACCGAGTCACCGAGTCAACACACTGCACATTTGTTTAACTGGCAGGAATGCCAAATTTCAGCAAAACACTAAACTTGCATGTGAACACATTTACTGCAAGTTAAAACTGGCCTTACCTTTGATGCTAACCAAGGCACTCAAATAATGATCCAACCAGTTGGTAATAGCAACAAGGCTAATTATGGCATTTTTTTGTGCTGACTCATTGGGAAACAGATGAACTGATCTGAGTTTTGATGTTTTCCGCAGTTCTTCTTCCGTGAGAACTACCGAAAAAAAAGAAATAAAAAAAAAAAATGAAAGAGCAAGATCCGGAGAGTGGACCCCTACCGTCGTTGCACAGCGGCCCTCCAAATGTCGTCATGCTACAGTCGCAGCTGAAGCCCTCCCACTGCTGCAGACACACGCCCTGGTTGGCGCACGAGTCCTCCTGGCAAGTGGTGCTTGGGCCTGTGCATGGAGATAAAGAGCAACTTTGTGAGCAGACGTTCCCCAACAGCAACAACAACGATGACAATAACAATAATAAAGTTGCACCGTCCACGTATCGACTCTGCAGTCAAATTAAATGCCACACTCTACATACTAACAATAGACTGCTGCAAGTTGGAAGCCAAACCAAGCACAGGGTAAACATATGCTATGCAAATACAGTTGTGAATAATGTCATAGTTAGCTGCAAAGGCTCCAGACGGCGGGCCACAGACGGAGACAATGGAACAACTTCGCATGAACAGGATTTTTTTTTAACAACCTAATTAAATAATCATAATTGTTTCAAGATGTCTTTTGAAGACTTGAGTCTCTTATCTACTTCCGTCACGATCCAGACTGTTGAATTTAAGACTAAATGTGGCTGGATTAGGACCATTAATTGGATTAATTGGATTAGGACCATTAACGGGGAGCATGACTCAGTGATTTAAAGGTTGCCTCCCTTTTCCCTCTGACATGATATTTAAAATGGGGGCAGGCCTAAAATGACGGCGAGAAGTTCTCTGGAACTGTACAGTTTGTTGGTGTTGGGGGAGCTTGGCGAGCGTTTCCTGTCCAGGCAATCTCCTCTCTGATACAACCCAGGCCTAGCCAGCCCCTCCAGTGGCGATGGATGCACCTCATTCTGTCAATCAGCAGCCTGTACCACTAAAAGATACAATATTGCTCATCTTTGCTCCACACACAGCCTCCTAAACGATTCGGGCTGATGAACACACAAGATATGAATTCAAACTGACTGGTAATTGCAGCAAGAAGAGACCACAAGCCAATGGAGTGCAGCGTTGTTCTGTGTTCATAGAACAATGGTGACAATACAGCAATCGCTGAATCAATTATTAGAGGTGGACAATGGGCTCTCAAAAATGATTCTGGAGGTGATCCAAGTGGCTGCGTGCAGGGAGATAAATGTTTCTGCACTCATCGTCTCGTCATTTTCATTTCCTCTTTATCAGGGAGGCGACACTGTCATCGTCACCTGCAGCTCATACAGCAGCTTCCAGTTTAGGGCGTTGTTATGTCGCTGAGTGCAGAAATTGGGTGATAAGCACTACTCTTAATAATAAATGAGGCCACAGTTTTACCTTGTTGCTCTTTCAAGTGGGTTTATCATGTCTGATTTGAGTTTATCTGCTTATAAATGCAAAACTTTTCACAATATTACATTATACACATTTGAAATGAACCGCATGCATGACTTGGGGATGTCAAAGTACCCAGATAAATATGCAACTTGCCATGAAAAATACAGTTTGGAGGTTGTTTTTTTGTTTATCACTGCCGCCGTGTTATTATTTCATCCATGAAGGGGCGCTTCACGGTTGTTGATTTCACACATGCATTAGAGTCCATCTCTTACATACATTTGGCTTTTTTATTTATTTATTTTCAAATAAAGCCTGCTAACGCTCAGCCTGGCAGTAACTATGGTAACGGCTTAATAGCTTGCCGTTGCCCACTCGGTGTTTCGGAGGGGGGGGGGAATGCAAAAAGTAAAATGATGCACGCAGTATTGATTCTGGCAAATGTAAACGCTATCAAAGGAAATCATAAAGATGAAGATACAAAAACATGTACAAAAAAAGTTTTTCTTCACTGTTCCTACATAAAGACTGTCTCTGCCAATGTGGCACATGTATGTTTGAAACAAAAGTTTAAATTGTAATTACTTTAAGTTATGAGTTGAATTTATTATAATATTTAATTACTAATTAATTTTTACCATCATAGATTTGAGCTACGTGTTTTTTCAAAAGCTCTGAACTGATTTGAAGGCCATAGTGGGGTTTACAGTCTAGCCTGAAAAGGCAGAGAAAACATGCACCACAATCACATCATGAACCTTTTTGTAAAGAAAAATAAATGATTCATTGTACAAGAGTGTAAAGGGGAAGGAAATTGGAGTTAAAAGTCATGCATATTTGTTGAGACTTCAGTTTTGTTTCTTCATGTCTAATGTATGTTGACAAACAATAAATGGAAAAAAAATACTTTATACTATATTTTTTCCATATAGACATTAAAATAGAATCGTAGCAAAACCAGAAAACGGAACAATATAACCCTGGTTCAAAACACACAATGCATTGGTGCCACTCAAAAAAAACAGTGATTCCCCATAGAGTTTAATACAAGACTGTGGTTCTACTTGTATTCCTATGGGACTGAAGCGCTGAGTCACACTTCAGGAGGAGGGCGAGTTCAGACTAAGCAGACTAAGCAGCCACGTTGCTCACAGGATGTAGAAAGTGTGTTTTGGGAGGGGTGGGGGGGGCGCGGGGGTCCAATACAATACTGATGTGGGGTTGAATCTGGGGGTTTGGGGGGTTGGGAGACAGAGCTATCTACCTTGCAAGTCAGCTTTCATCAATGCAACTTTTTTGTCAGCAAAAATAGTGGGGAAGGAAAATGCAAAGTAGAGCGGCCGTTAGTAAAGCACTGAGACATCAGCCACGGTGCAACAGAAACACAGAGTGTAGGGCTGGGTGGGGTTGCAGGTGGAGGAAGGGGTTGTCTGTCCTCGGATAGGCACTTCGGAGTGGAGGCGAAAAAGCTGCAGCTCCTCCCCCGAAGTGGCAACGGCAACACCGAGTCAAAAACACGCAATCGCTGAGCCACTGGATCAGGACGGCGATGCGCTTTGTTATGGTAAGTAAAGTATGATGATGAATGGAGAAACATTCTCCGCCCCACATGCTGATCATCGCCGGCTACCTTCCAACTCTTTGTGCTCAGTTTAATAAATGCGATACCATCGCAGCCATTCTCCGAGCAGGGCGGCCGTTAATATGGGCGGCGGAGGGGAAATAAATAAATAAATGAATCCGGGGTTTGACAGGCCCGCACACGGTTACGGAGCTGATTAAACTTGCAATGTCGCTACACGAAAATATCAGAAGTTTATTACCAAATAGAATAAGAGTGCGTGAGTGGTGAAATTAAACTGTGAGTGACATAGTAGGGAGAGGAGATGGGGGGGGAGAAGAAAAATAATAGATCAAATATTGTCTCTGGATGTGGTGAACACATTAGACCGGGCAAATGATATTCATGTATGCAACAAAGGGCTTCATACATAATTCATAGGTATTGCTTCTGGCAAACTCTCAGATCCAGTAAGCACGCACAGAGCGCGGGGGTGAACGGAAAAAAAATAAATAAAAAAAAAATAACACAGAATGGGGATAAAATGGGAAATAACAGTGGCAGGACAAATATGGCAGAGACAATAATCAGATTATGGCTAAGTGAAACAGAAATGATCGCCTGTGGAGAAGTGTCAGAGCTTGATGCATGCTGAGAGAATACAAACACGCATTATGGGTGTCAATTGATATGCCACGGGTTGACAGTGCTGGGGTGACTAGGTCCTGGGGGTGGCTGTGTGTGTGTGTGTGTGTGTGTGTGTGTGTGTGTGTGTGTGTGTGTGTGTGTGTGTGTGTGTGTGTGTGTGTGTCTGTGTCATGTCCTGGCAGACTGAATAATTCTATCATCAATGTGAAAACTGTGGGTTCTTATAATAAAAGCAGGGAGGCGGTGGGCGTGATTGTGTCACTGAACTGGAGCAAAGAGGAAAAGAAAGAAAATAAAACCAAAAGAAAAAAGAAAAAGAAAATCAAAACAGCAACCCAGCGCTCCAGTCAAATCTTGTGCCACAGGCGGCGCCGGGGTGACTCACCTTCACACCCCCTCTCTATCTGGCCCACGCAGTCCAGAGCGTCCGACATCAGGTCCGGCAGCCGCCCGTTCAGGTCCACCGACGCCAGGCAGCCCTGGAAGCCCTCCTTGGCATGCACGAGCTTGGGAAGCTCCTTGAACATCTCCTTCGCCACTCCGCCGACGAACAGGTTGCCTGTTGGGAGAGGACAAATGCAACAATACTGACCCCTAGTGGACAGAGAACGTGGTTTCAATAACGTTTGCTTGATGGATAAAGGCAGATTTAAAGATTTAAAGATTCTTTAAGTATTTAGTCATTTTCACAGATTATTATTATTATTATTATTATTATTATTATTATTATTATTATTATTATTATTATTATTATTAACAATTCAAACAAACTGCAATTATTTAACATACAATAGATACATAAATATAATAAATATGATCGATGTTCCTTATTTCCTCACTACTTAGAAAAAAATACTTTTCTCCAAGTTTGGTGCAATTTGGTGCGTGACATTTTCTTTGAGCTTCACAGACAGACAGAGCGAGTGACTGTGCTGTACGGATCAGGTGAGGACTGACTTCCTCGCCCCAGGCTCCCTCCACCGTGGTAATGATCAAGAGCCGACAATTGCTTTTTTTTTTTCCCCTCTTCTGGCTCTGTCCCAGCAAGTTTCATCCCTGCTGTTAAGACACTTTTCTCCACCTCAAGCCCAAATTTAATGAAGTCTGACCACAGTCGGGAAACCCCGCCGTGCCTACACACCCTTAAGGTCCAGGTTCTTGGCTCCTGTGGTGGTCTGCGTGGTGACCTTGGTGTCTATCTTGACCATGTGGAGGTTGTTAGTGTCGCGGGAGATGATGACGTTGTGCCAGTGGTTGTCGTTGAGGGGCTTGTTGGAGTTGCCTTTGATCAGGTGGGCCCCATTTCCCAGGTCGGACACGTAGTGCAGGTAGCTGGAAGAGGGGAAAGCTTGACGTGAGACGGTTTAACCATAGATAACAAAAATAGGAAGAAAAATAAAAACAAAACACAACAACAATGCGACGTTGTTAATTTAAAATGAATAATTAGAAAAGTGCAATAAAGCCCCGGAAACTGGAGCAGGAGTGCGTGAATTAATTTCCTCCGCCTTGACGCGAGGCACCGCAGCAGTTGCGCGTTGAAACGTGCCGATATGAAACTATCAGAGAAGAGCAGCTGTCTGAATCGGAGCTGATTAAACAAAAGGGTGGCGGGCCTCGTTAAACGGAGCGGCTGCTGAATTTGCTGGTTTACAGGCAATTTGTGAGGCGCGTGCCCATTTTAATTAGAATGTACAACTTTAATGTCGGCTGCGCTGAATAGCACCTTAACTCCAGGCATTACTTGAAAGAAGGTCATTCTGTGGCTGCAATTCAGTAATAAGAAACACACCCTCGTGCAGTCGATTCCCTTTTATGTCGGGGTATTTGTTGTGCCTTCGTGAAGTTTTGAAAAGAACAGTAATAGCCAGGAGCTCTTTCAGTAAATATTCTGGCAGAGGGGTGATAAGAGGAAAATTTGAATATTAAAAGCAAATGACACCAAAAAAAAAACCCTACTTCTATTAGGAAATTGTCATACATAATGGAGAGTGCCGTTATTAAAAAACAGAATCCATTCTCATGGAGGCTTTTACATGAGTACTATATAAAAATGCAAGTTTGTAAAGAGCTGCAATGTGTCTGTGTTCTGCCTTTACACCTGTAGCCCAAGTAATGGCTGTGCTAAAAGGGGCATTGTAGTTATTGCAGCATCAAAACTATTTTATTCCCAAAAAGAATCTCCAAAACGAAATCAAACTTCTTCTTCTTCTTCTTCTTCTTCTTTAACTCTAGGATCGATCCAAATCGTTTATGGACTAATTCTATCAAGGCTGGATAGCACACAGCCAGCAGTCCTGACTCTTGCACCACAGAGCAGCAGATACTGCCGAGACCCCAGCAGACCTGATATTTTCAAGCTGTCTTTCGTCATCAAAAGCCTTTGTACGAGTAGACACACCTGAGACGCATTAAAGATATATTAAAGAGCTCATCCATCCATCGCTCTGACAGCATTCCAAAATGCATCCCGACCACGCGCTGCCTGCAACTAGTCTTAGCGGAGGAGCTGAGAGGCCACCTACTACAACAACAAAACTAAACAAAAAAAGAAAAGGGGGATTTGACATTTTCAAGTTCGAAGCTATTTACTCACAGAAGCTCTGCCACCAGTGCCAAGGATTAGTGTTAATAAAGGCTTATGGAAGATTTGAGTTTTCATTTGAGCTTTTCAGATCGAAGGAAAACAATCGTGTTAATTTGTCAGAGTAACCCTACATCTATCTGCCCCATTTTCCAGTAATTATCCCGATTGCATAACCTTGCTCAGCATCCTGATTAGAATTTCAACAAAGTCCGATTCCAATCTATGATCTCGCTCATCAGTCCTGCCGATACAGAGCAATCAAGACTGTGGCATCATTCCTCTAAAGGATAAAAGAAGTCGGACAGACAAATACGTTTAGGATATGTGATAAAAGTTGGCCGCAGCTCCGAAAAAGCACAGGAGAATGCCGGGAAGAATGTCTGGAACAGTGGCTTCTGCTAGGAAAGAATTTTCTCGGTGCAAGAATATGGTTTCACTTTTTACTCTACCCCCAAATGGCTGCATTTGCGTGGTAGCAGCGAGCTACGTGGCTAACGTTTGTTTTGTCCCAAAAGGAAAACCTCAAGCTGGCAAAACAAACCTGACTGCTCTGCATGGATGTGTTAGATGGACATTTTTACCAATCACTTTTCAAATTTTGCCTACCCATTAAAAAAAAAAAAAGAAAAGAAAAAGGGGCTAAGCTAAAAAACAAAACAAAAAAAAACAACAACACACTTTGTCTGGTGTGCAGGTTAGCTTTTACACAAGCTATCTATCTACCTATCCATCTATCTAACACAAAAACCTTGGTTTATTTCCTGTTACGCAATACTTGGAAGACACAATTGCAGGCTGTCACTAAGTAACTGCCAAATTTACTGCACATGGAACGATTCTGGTGTGACAGACGTGCGACTGGAAGCCTTTCAGGACTTATCGCAGCTGGAAACGCAACTGCAAGCTCACACTGGAACTGCTTATTATGTGACAACAGCCATGATTAAAGTGAGAACCTGACGTAACTGTGACGTCTTACTTTGAGGTTGCTTGGCTGTCCCTGTCGTTGTTTTATGTCACCCATGTCATACATTGAACAGCACTGTATTTTGTTAGCATTAAGTGCCTTTACCGTTTAGTTCTGCCTGTCTTTAATGTAAATAGAAAGGTAAGTGGCAATGTGTCCTATTGTTGACTACATTGACAACATTGACTATTGTTGACAATTTTGTAACTACTATTATTTTGTGTGTGTTTTATTGGCTATTTGAAACAATGTTATCCACATATCTGTAACTGATGCTTACCGGGCACAGATGGGAAGAGCGTTCCGCTCCTGCAACACTTGCACAGTGGAATCTGACAGATTTACCTACATAGATTCTATGCAGCATTTTCTTACAATTTCTTACCACCCCTGAGTCAGATGTAAAAAAAATAAAAATAAAAAAAAAAAAAAGCAAAAAAAAAGCATCATATTCTTCTGTACTAATCTTACCCTTTGACGAGCTCCACCACAATGAAGTCGGTTCCGTCCCCGCTGTTGTAGAGGATGAGGCCGTCGGAGGAGGTGGTCTTGAACTGGAAGAAGAGGTGCATGGAGTAGTAGGCCTGCAGTGTGGTGAGCGTCACGTAGCTGGAGCGCGACTTGAAGGTGACGGGGTCGGCGATGATGTTCTTGAAGCCGATCATGGCGTTGAGCTCGCAGTAGTCGATGTCGCCGTTCTTGCACAGGTCGATGTAGGCCATGCCGTTGAAGGACAGGCTCTGCAGGTGGCCAATGAAGTTGGAGGGCACCATGTTCATGAAGCGCTTCTCCGTCACGATGCCCGTCTCGATGTTGTGGAACTCCAGCTGGGTGTGGTCGCCCGCCATTTGACCTGGCGTCGTCGGAGACAGCGGGGATGGGGCGGGGGAGGGGTGGTTGAGGAGGAGGGGAGGGTCAAGGCTTTGCAATTAAAAGGTCAGCGGCAGGTGGCCGATCGTCACAGTGGTACTGGCAATAGCATGTTTTAAAGTCTGAATCTGACCTTGCACAAAGGACAAAGTTTGCTCAAGTGTCTTCAGCACAACAACATGTATGAAGGCGCTACATTCCGTGTTATATCACCACGAGATGAAGCCGCTCGGCTCTGCACGTGTGCAACAACGGGCTGGCTGCCCTACAAGGACACGGCAGATGTCTCTGACTGTGTCACTGTCAGGCGAGAGGTTGTCCCTCTCACTGTTTCCTCTGTTTTGTTTTGTCCTTCTGGAAATTACAAGCCGGGACAAGTCTGTTTTCCTCTATTTTTGTTTACTGACAAGGTGTCAGGCGCGGGAGGGTGCATACAGTTCCCAGGGCGAAGAAGAAGAGCGGATGTGTGGCTGCATTGCCAGGACGCCCGAGAAACACAGAGCAGGAGGACAACAGACACAGAAGTCCCTTTCTATTGTAATCCAGGGCTGCTAAATCTACAAGCCCGACTGGAGTGGGTTTAATTTTATTCTGCGTGCAGACTGAGTCCTTGGTCACTCAATCATCATATTTGGAGTAATTTCACAAGGTTTAAAAAGCTTGGTGGACAACCATTATTACCACAGTGTTATAGCCTCATATTCCTTATTCAACAATAGTGCAGTCCTACAGCTTGATGGGGGTTGGCGGCTCATTAAAAGTTAATTACGTGTGTAAAATCTGTACATGCAATAGTTTCCATTTCACATCTGTCTAATGGAACTCAACCTTAGTTTGGATACCAAGTTGTCACTGACTGGTGTTTAGTTTCCCTTGTGAATCAGGTACAGGTTACCTAAATATGTCCCGCTACTCCAAAAAAGAAAAATACTGGAGAACGGCTTCTTCTGCCTAAATTAGTGAAATTTAGTTGCTGTGAGTTCTCTATATTTTAGAATGTTTTCATTCTCCAGGCAACATGGAAGCTGACAAAGACACGCCAATAATTCCTGCTCTATTTCTAGTGCACATTCTGCTTTATGTTACATTTTTTTTTTCATATTTCATTCAAATTCTGTGGATGAAAATAACAACAAAAATAATTATTTCTCAAGCTCAAGCAAACAGATTGTAAATAATTCATTCTCTCTGAGGAGAATTAAAGGCCCAGAGTGTAGGATTTAGCGGCATCTGGTGGTCAGACAACATATTGCAAATTATGACTTTTTTTTCTGGGTAAAAAAAGTGTATGTTACTATAAACTCTACTTAATAGTGTGAACATTTTTAGGATTTAATATAACTAGCAGCATAAATGTGAATTTGAAATTACATCTCACACTATCAGATGCATTTAAGATCTTAACCACTGGGTCTTCATGTATACTTTTTATAAGATGTTTTCGTATTTATATGGTTATGTTACTGTAGCACATACTTCTTATCTGAGAGTCCGACAACCTGTGGAAAAACTGAATTACTTGGAAGTTGAACATGATTCTTTTCAGAGGAAACAGAGGATGAGTGGTACCTTCCACGGGCTGCAGATCGTCCACGGTCAGCTTCAAAACCTTGCCCCTCCTGAACACACGCACTGTGTGCCACTCATTATCGTTCAGATTCTGACCCGCAAAAATAGTCTCTGGACCTTTGCCTGCAGGACAGTCCAAAGAGCCGTTAACACACAAGCAGGCACGGAGAACACGTACATGACAGACAGGCTGAGAGACAGAGAGGAGGAGGAGGAGGAGGAGGAGATCAAAGGGAGGATAGAGAGGAGGAGTTGAGTAGTTTGACGGAGGCAGGAAAAAAAAAAACAACCTAAAGGTAGACGTAGTTAATGGTCCGTACACACATCACTCTGACTTGCATTTGCTGCGCGGATAACGCCATAAATAAGGCATAGAATTTCTGAATTGTCACTCAATACCGTTTTCCCCCAGCAGGAGGAGTGGAGGGCAGCAATTTAAGACGTCATATTTTTTTTTTTGTATATCACCAACAATATTCGCCCTAACTGTTCAAAGTGCTCAAAGCGTCTAAATGAGTACTATTTCAGCCATTTCCCAAAAGCTCGTCTCTCACCGTCTCGTGTGATACTTTTTCTAGAAAAAAAGAAAAATATATATATTCACACCACTTGGGGGCAGCAAAAAACTACTGAAAACGCTTGGCAGCGCAGGCATTTTACACTCCAGCACCTTGTTTACCCACAAAAGTGGATTTGATTCCTCTCGTGTCCTTCCTCCAAAAATGAAATAGTGATGTGAAAAGTAATCCTCCTCTTATCCGAGCAGGCCATATAGGCAGAGAGTGAGAGGGAGAAACTGTTTAAAACGACACAGCAAGGCCATGGTCCGTGAAATATAGAGTGTGATTTTAATTCCAACTTCCCCTTCTTCAGTTTATTAGGCATCTTGGCAAAAGCAGCGCGAGCTCAGCCTTATTATGCCAGCGATTAATCATTTGGAATTCATTCAATTCATTAAATAATTCTTTCGTAACGTTCGACTGTTAATTCTCACTCACCGGTGAATCATTTCCCCACACCGGATCCCAAAGCCGGCCTTTTTAAATATTGCATTAAGTGCGTCACCGGTGGCAGGCAGTGATGGAGATGTCACGGCGGATCACAGTTCCCCCTCCAAAAGACAGAGACAACTCTCAGTCTAAATTCATCGCCGCAAATAAAAGCGGAGCAATCAGGGGCAAAAATCTGTGTGATGTGAAGAGCGGAAGAGTGAGAGTTACGCCGCTGCTGTTCGACGTTCCAACATTGGTCCAATTGGGGCATCGCATTATTTTTTCATGCTGCGCTCGTCGAGGAGCATCTTGAAGTGCTGCAACGTGCTCTGATGTTTCACTGCTGGGCACGCACGCACGCACACACACACACGCAACACACACGCACGCACGCACACACGCGCTCGCTCGCAAGCACACAAGGCCACTGTGACTGCCGAGGCCAGGGGGCACCTCGTGCAACATTTCACTTAAGCGCCTCGGTTTCTTTCTCCTGGACGCCTTCGCCGCTGTTTATCTGCTCCCCTCCGGCCATCTTCAAAGACTCGGTTTCCACGCGTATGCAAATCTGATCCGCTGCGAGACGCTGGGCCGAGGTTTCAATCCGAAGTAGCTCTGCTCTGTAAGCACTAAACACCAGGGCCGGATTGGAGCCGACAACTGGTGAGGGGCTTAAGGAGGGAAAGATATGAAATAATGGGGCAGGACGGACTTGAAAGCTCGCTTGATCTTTGCCTTCCATCACGGCCGTCCTCCGAGGAGCCGAGGGGAAAGAGGGTGTGGGGAGCGGGGGGCGGGCGGGATGGAAGGGTCGACCGTGTTAAGGGGTCACATTCCCACCGGCGACACTCGCTTCTCGCCCAGCTCTGGCTCGGCCGCGTGACGACACAACGGGCCATCTGGCGGCCCGGACAAGTAGGTCCCCTCAGTCAAACTGTCCCTCCAGAGGCCACACCAACACTGATCCATCCAAAGTGATGGATCCGCCGCCGTGATCTCTCCCTGCCTCGTTGGCTCCCGGAGCCCATGGGAACGGGTTGTGATATGTGAGGAGCTGGGCAGTGTGTGAAAAAAAAAAAAAAAAAGTGATTATCCAGTCAGCCGCTATTTGGTTGGCTGGCTGGCTGGCAGGCCAGATTTCCGGTGCCACCTGGCCCCTCCGACTCTCGCAGGTTTTGAGGGGTGGAGGAGTGCTGAGCGAGCAGCTGACTTGTGCTGAGGGTGAATGTCGATGAAGACATCAAAAGACGTCGCGCACCAACACGGGGAGAGCTCGTCCCGCTGTCCGGGCTACGGCAGGCGGAAGGGTGGGGTGGGGTGGGGTGGGGGAGGTGTTTGTCCAATCAATGTCGTGCTAATGGGGAGGCATTTGTGGACATGGCTTAAACAAGCGGAGGTTACATAATGTCGGAACTATAAGTGACGGCAGTCAATACTACTCCAGTGCAGGTCGCAAAGCAGCATGGCACTTTGAGGATGAGACTAGAAGATTTATAACAGCCTGCTGGCTTGGATTTGAGGTCAAGCTGACACTGTAACACTGGTGTTAGCTTGACGTGACATAAGCAGATCAATGTTCTATTATTCATAAAGTTTTAAAGGTCCTGTATTTTGGCTATTTTTGGTCTGGTTTTGATCCAACGCAACAGCCTCACATGATTGATTGTCTTGGGGGAAACAAACCAACAGAACCACATATCTAGCCCACGATTAGGAAAACAAAGGAGCGCAATAGAAGTAATGGATGGAATTCTCCCATTCCTTTGGATTTCAGAGACATGGAACAACGAAAATATCTGTGATTTGACTTAGGGCACCAACAACCTCATGAAAATAATAAGGTGTTTTGTTAATTTGCAAAAGGGAGGAGAGTTTAGAAAATAGCAGTTGTACAACCAATATTGTAAATATAGATCTGACATGGTTTTACGTTTATAGAAGTCAATAATGCTGGGCCTGTCTAGAATAAAAAAAACTGTTTCTTGTTCACCAAAATAAAGGTGAGATCACACATGAGAATGTCACAGGTTATTTTCAGTTCATTTTTTTTTTGTTCTCACGCTTGTTGTCACTCAGCGCCAGTTAACAGTGTTTAAGTCAAAGCGGCAGTGTTTCCCTCAGACAGCTCCGGGCAGCCCCAGGGATCCCAGGTCCCTAATTGACAGTGATGTGTTCTTTGAGTCGCTGCTGAAATTCTTCATACACCAAGCTGACCGCAGCCTTGGCGCCTGACAAGGCACGTTAATTAGCACAGAGGGGTGAAAAAAAAAGAAGGAAGGCCAGAAATAACAGCGAGGAAAATAACAGCAGAGGGATTAAATAAATAAATAAAGGGGATTAAGCTCTTTACGAGCAGGGACTATTAAAGTGTTTCCAAGAGTCTCAGCTAATACAAAATGCCCGTAATGCCGCGTGATATTTTTTTTTCCCATTTCGCTTCTGTTTTCTATTCGACGTTAACATGATCATTACTAAGCATCGGGTGCTATTAGAGATGCGTGAAAACTGCTATTTAGCATTTAGAAAGGTGCTAAGCAGAGCCGGCTCTGTGTCTTGAGGTCACTGCGTGCGCGGAGGCGTTTTGTTGTGCAAGTCTGCGCTCGTCATGAGGCGGTTGACCTTCAGATACTGTACCAGTTCACACTCACACACACACACACACACACACACACACACACACACACACACACACACACATAGATAGATCCAACGCTCTTGCTGTTCTTCTGAGGGGACGTCGTCCGCATTTCATGCTCAGAGCGGCGGTGTGCGAGGCAAATGTTATAATAACGGACGTCAGGTGCATTTAGCTGCCCGACTACGTCATCTCTGTTTTGAGCCGCGCGCACACGCACGCGCGCGCATGGCGAGCCACGAGATGTATTTTCTCCCCCCTCCTCCTTATCCCTGTCTTTCTGCTCTGCGAGGCAGGTTAATGAGAACAATAAAACCACACTCTGTATTTCCTCCGCGCCTTCGATGGCCTCATCAATTTACTGCCGGCGTGAAATGTTGAAGAAGAAAGGAAACAAGAATAAAATGAGAAAAAAACACGAGGCGGGGAAAAAGGCAAAAATCAGGCGTGTCTACACAAACAAAAAAGGTTGCGTTTCATATCGGCATGAATTCTCTCGTTTTAATTGCAAACAAGTCCAGGTGCACAACCACAGCTGACTTGCCCTGAGTGTGCACATCATTAACCCAAGCCCCCCCCCATAACAGTTGATGCAACGCAAAATCCACCCGGCAGTTGAGTCGAAGGCAAAGGTGCGAGTCAGAAGTCAAACAGTTTCTCTACGCGCTCGTCAATTTCGTTGCGGCGTCTGTGCTTTTAAAAGCCACGTCGGAGGTGAAACGGTCAACCCGCAAAAATACATTAAAACATGAACATCCAGAGACAGAGATACATAGCAGAGATAGGGAGAGTAGAAGAAGAGGAGGGAGCAGCAGGAGGAGAAGAAGAAGAAAAGGAATTAAGGTGAAGCGTGACTTACTGGTTGTACAGTTAATCCTGATACAATCTAGATGGGAGGGGGGGGGGGGAGAATAGATGAGAGATAAATTCATCTTTCAACGTCACAGCTGCAGACATCATCAAAGCACACAGTCCACCTCTCTGGGGACGCACACACGGACACTGACCGTCCTCTGCCGAGCCCTCTGAACCGGTAAGCCGCTCGGCTGCGCCCAAGGAGCACCAGCGGGGCGGTGCACAGAAATACAGGTGCAGGGAATGGAGTGGAGTGTTTTGGCTGTGCACCCAAAGAATGATTCATTTTTCAAGCTTTTGTTTTTTTTGTTGTTTTTTTTCCCCAGAATGAGGTCTTTACACTGAGAACGTCAGGCTTCGGTCAGGGTCAGGCAGGGTCAAACGGAAGCAGCTAACCCCCACTAGCAAACCAATCTCTCTATAAATTAATCTGCCTGGTTTTTGGTTTTTTCCGTATGTTGCAAGATTACAGAGCGTTTTCGTTCTCATTGCGCAACAAGTAGAACCGGCGGCGGATAAAAAAAACGCCGCCGCTGCCGCCATTATTTGATCAAGCTTTTGCCAAACGTGCGGCTCCAAAGGCACGTTTAATCTTAGCTTCCTTTTTTTTTTTTTTTTTTTTTTTTATCTCCCCTGCCTCTAAAGCTTAGCTGGCGTGCCCTCCTTTGAGAAAGGTGACCCAGATTGAACTCCCACTCCCTCCCCGCCGCCACCACCCCACTTCCCGATTGGCCCCTGCCTGTCGTGTGTCGTCAACCGCAGCAGAAAAGTGGTCGCGAACAGCCAGGGAGTGACACGAGCCCACCCTGTCTGGGGAATGCTCCGCTTTTCAAAGGGGACGTCGAGCTTCCGGAGAGGCTTAAGACACAGGAAATGTGTCTGGGAAAAAGGAGATTATGCCTGAAAAGAATTTGAGCCCTGTGTCCTTTATTATGACTTGACGTGCCCGATGTTTCAGTTTGGTTAACGTCGGACTCAGGCCGTTCCTGGTCTTCCCCTGCACACCCCATTCTTTATTTTATTTTGCACTAATTTAGGACACATTTTTCGATTTGCGCGCATCGGTGCATCCGATCCATATATCAGCGACTTATTTATAAGAAGAAACAGAGGAGCTTGTGGCTCTCCTTGGCCACGTGTCAACTTTATTAGAGGGTCTAACAGAGATTAATAGTGACAATACGCAGCTTCTCGTCTTAACGAGGGAACTTTCTTAAGGCCTCCTCTGTCCCTTCCCCTCCTCCCCGTGCGCACGCTAACGAGGCACTTGTGCAGCGAAAGAGGGCCCGCGCGCACGTGCGCGGAAGTTTATTTTGAGGTCAGCTTGAGATGGAGTGGGCAGTGAGCATTCCCCCGCTGGGCACAAGGCAGCTGTGCACTCCGCTGGCAGTGAGCGCAAGAGCCGCAGACTTTGTGTTTTTTTGTTTGTTTGTTTTTTTTTGCCATTGAAAGCGTTCAACACCTTTTCTCTGTCTGTGTGTGTGTGTGTGTGTGTGTGTGTGTTAAGAATCTCATGTGCAAAAAGAGAGGGAAGGAAGGGTGTGCGTGAATGTGTTTTTTTTGTTTTTTTTTTGTCATTGCCGTCGTCGTCATCGTCGTCTCCGAGGCGTTACCTAAGTTGACAGTGAGGCGGACGCGGCCGCTCTCCAGCTCCAGGCGCAGGGTGTCGGCCGAGTCCCGCGACGTGGTGGCGATGAGGATGCCGTAGGCTCGCTGGGAGCGGAAGCGCAGAGACACGTCCTCGGCCTCCGTGTGCATCACCACCGGCAGCTGCACCTTCATGAACTTGCTGCCGTCGTAGCTGAGGATGGTTGCCTCTGCGGGGAGAGTCAAGGAGACAACATTAGCCAATCGGTCCGCTTCGAATGGATGTCTGTTTCCCATTCACAGTTAAGTGGACGATGCTTATGTGATGTCAGCTTTGAGCCTTTCAGACTCATACCAATATTGACATGCCTTGCCATGACTGCTTACAGCAATATATGCCTTGTTTGAGTGATTACAAAAGCTCACAGGTCACATTACACGCTACACTAACATTAAAGATCCAGTGTGTAAGAGTTAGTAGCACCTCGTGGTCAGAAAGCATACTGCAATCAAATGAACACCTGCGCTTCTATCACGCACGTCCGAGTTAGCGACAAGTTATAATTATTGTAATTATAATCTGCAGTTTTTAAATGACTTTTATTTCAATGATGTATTTTTTCCTTACTAGAAAACCAACAGCAGCATTTCATTCATGATTTATGCATCCACAATAACATCATAAAACTACCAAAGGACACCTTTTTGCGAAGAAAAAATGTGTGCCTGTGTGTGTGTATATATGTGTGTGTAAAAATTGATGAAAGCACAAAATCTGGTTGAGCTGTTGCAGTCCACGAAGCCCAACTCATGCTCCGGGTGACTGCATTTACTCGAAGCATTACAGAGACGCCCGGGTGAAATGCCGGGAAGATTGTGCGGCGGCGGTGGCGGCGGCCGGCGGGGGCTTGTAACAGCATTTCCGGAAATGTAACTAAACCGTAACCCAATAACAAAGCCATTACTGCTGCTGCTGCTGCTGCAGCGAGGCAGATAGATGCTACGTCGGATGGACTGCAGATGGAGACCGGCCCTGGCGATAGGGCAGCGGCGGCGACGTGCACGCGCGCCTCCTCGTCACACGGAGCCAGTGTCACATCCATCTCCCGGGACGATTCCGTTGCATTCCCTACCCAAAATCCAATTCCTCCTCGGCCCTCCGAGGGTATGCGCAGGATGACAGAGGTGTGTGACAAACGAGTTTTCGCTTGCTAAACTCTCGGCTTCCCGCCAAGCAAGGGACTGCATTCAGAAAGTGTTCCGACACACCGGCATGAAACAGCTAGACTGTCAAACTGTCTTTACTGGTAAACAAAACAAAAATATAAAACGAGAGACAACAGACGTAATTTTATACTGTCTTGGTTGCAAAAAAAAAAAAGAAAGAAAGAAAAAGCAAAGCAGACGCTGGAGCAGGCCGGCGGTGGAGAGAAATGACTGATGAGAATTGCCAACAAGCTAAGTGGCAGATCTGAGTGCTGCATCCCAGCTTCACCTCATGATCTCCATGAATGAGAGCAAGTGATAATACAGAGTAAGCCAAAACTGCTGTATACACACATCAGGGAAGAAAGACTTGCATAAATATTTCAATAGCAATTTTCTTCAGACATCACAAGAGTAATACGAGTTGCCTTTGGCCTTTACGGAGGTGCTCAAAGTGGTGGCCATTGGCTTCCAGACATTTATGTGTATAACAACGAACTACTCTGCGGTAACATTCATTACTTCAGCACTTGTTGATGCTACATTAATGAGGGTAATGCCATCTGGGTGGAAAACATCATACAACAGTTCACAGCGTTACTCAACATTGCTATAATTTGATCAAACTTCAAAAGACATATCTATATGTATAGAAGCACGGATACAAGTTAAATATTTATGTAAATTGTTTTTCTTTTCCTGATGCAATATGTAATGCAATGTAATATTTTGGCTGCCTCTGTATAATGAAATCCAAAATAAAACACAGCCACCTCTCTGTCAGCTCTGTTTTGCTTCTATTACATCTACATCTAAATTAAAACGCTTAAAAATATCCCTGTAGCAGGGTACAGTCAAGGTTTTCACATGTGGAACGATGAAATCTTTTTTTTTTTTTAGCTTTTTTTTTTTTTCCCCAAGTCTGACACGCCAAGCAGTGAAGTGCCTCCCATCACTCACCAGCTCCTGGCACGCCGAAGGTGTCTATCAGCGAGAAAAGCTGAAAAAGACGAGTAGGCGACCGCCAAAATCGGTAAGAAGGCAGCTCGTGCCGCTTGTTAGCGCGCAGCTCCCGGTGCCAAATCTCACACTGCAACTTTTGAGTGGGGCGAATGGTCGTAGATAAAATCTTATGTGGATGAATGTGAAATAGGGTGAGAGTTAAAAATATACATTTTGTTAAATGCATCTTGTCTGAACGCAAAGTAAGATTTCTTATTATTCAATTATCACTCATCTAGTCTCGATTTAACTGGACGGATGGAGAACGTTGTGCCAGCTTGCAATGATTCACACAATAGGCGGACGTCTAGACGTTGACAATATATAGAGGATGCACACCTGGAGTCAGAGAAACCGATCACAGACAGAGACGGTACAATGCTTCCAGAGTCGAGGACGGATGTCGGAGGGTTTTTTTTTCCGCCCGTCTCCCAACAGGAGGCTGTCAGAGCGGCGACGGAGCATCCCAAACGAAACCAAGCATCCGTTTTCCATCTTGTAAAGCACAATGCGACATTGTTCCCCGGCTTTTCTACAAGGAAAACATGCGTGATTGCGGGGGGGTGGGGGGGAGGGAGACCCACTTCCAGGAGTTACAAATAACCACGGCGATATGGCGTGGTGGGGCGCGCGTAGGGGAAGGTGGGGGGTGGGGAGGGGTTACTGGCTCATGCACGTTGTCCCCACCGCAACCCCCCCACCCAAGCAGTACAGCAGTACGGCCTCAGCACGAAGAGTGAGCTGTCAACGCGTGTCACAGGATTGCGATGTCCCGCAGTATTAGGGCACCAGGTCCAATCCGATTCAAAAAATGCTTCTTTTTGGGGAGGGGTGAAAAAAAATGTTTTCATGACTCAGAGATATCATAAATAATTCAAAGCTGCCCGTGTCTTCCCTCTCCGCAGCGCTCTTTGAGCATCCCTGCACACACACAACCAAAGAAATAGACTCACTGGCTATTAAATGTGCGAAAACAAGCTGCCAGCCGAATATATTTCCTGAATCAAGGTGGCCGCTTCGCCCTCAGAATGGTATGAAACTCCGTTCCCCGCGTCAGCTTTGCATGTTTCTCTTTCACTTCACGGCATATTAATCAGGGCAGTGGGATAAGAGCATCGGTGGAAAATGGATGAGATGGTTTCATTTGTATGCAGAAGCAGCAGCTGTCACATTTAGCTCAACGTGAGATTTTCTTTTTCTTTTTTTTTTTGCCAAATGGGGTAGTTTTGCAGCTAATTCGACTTTTTGGGACCTTCTGGGCCTCAACTTCCGCCTTTGTTTTTCTGACATGCAACCTAGGTCGCTAGCCTAGGCTAGCATGCTAATGTTAGAGAGCTAGCATTGACAGCAGCTATTGGACAACAGTTTACAGACAGTGGAAAATAAGAAAACACAGCACACGGTTTTTATTATCCCCTGCTGCCTTTTTAAAAGTTTAGCATGGAACATTAGCATGCCGTTTGATAGGTGTGTAATTAGGGCCGCCATTTCACACTCAACTTTGTGGGTTTAAAGAGAGGACACTGCGTACCAATTTAGGAAATAACATACATTAAAAAAAAAAAAAAAAAGAATAACATACAGAATAACATAATTTGGAAGAACCCGGGTCCACGGTATATTGCTACCATGTTAACGCGCTAACACTTCCTGAAAATGATGCCGTCCTGTGCTCACAATGTTAAGGGCTTCCAAGTCTTTGAGCCAATTTCTGCACATCTGCGCGTCCAGCTTGAGGGCGCGAGACAACCAGTCTCTCTCTGATTTGCAACCACAATATTCGAGCATGGTGAGCGGTGACTAACGTGGTGTGCTGTCAAAGGGCACGGCTCGCATGCGCTTTCGTGCTAAAATGCAGCCGCATATCGGCCAACGGCAGCATTTCACAATTATGCAATAACGTTCTGCACCTCTTGGCTTCAGCTTCGGGCCACTGGCAAATAGCTTCATGCTCTTGAGAGCAATGAATGTGATAAAAAGGACGCTTTCTTCCTCTGAAGCTATTCTAATTTGGGGCAAATTCTTTTTTTTTTTCAATTCTGTTTTAAGGTCACGGTGTTTTGCCTCCTTTTGACTAATGTGGGAGGACTTGTCGACGCGGATAAATTGTGCGGGAGCGCATCTGTTGTACACAAAAATAATAAATTCAACGTTAATCGCGGAGGCGCAAGTGCAGAGTGCCTGTAAACATTTGTCAGCGGGTTATCTGGAGTTAAGTGCATTTAGGCCGCCGCGAGCCGAGCCGCGCATTGATTTGCGCATCGATATCCGAGCGCCCATGTTATCGCGAGAGACTCCAGCGTCCATCTGCCGCCCTCGTGCGCGCGTAAAGAAATGCAGCTCCCGCCAGCCGCCGGAATCGAGCGTGTCGTCGCTCATTAGGGAGTAACGCACCTTGGCGCGCCATCTGGGGAGGCCGGGCGCGTGAGCCTTGCCTCGCGCTGCAAGACTAATATTTGGGCTAATTAGCAACTGGAGGAACAATGGTGGGGAAGACATTTGGGATGGGAAAAATTGCTTTGTCTGCTTAATTAAAACCCCTCAAAATAGGGCGAACGGCTCTCTCCCGAAAAAAAAAAGAAAAAAAAAGAAAAACCTTCACCTCTGATTCCCTCCATTCATTGCCCTCCTCCTCCTCCTCCTCCTCCTCCTCCTCCTCCTCCTCTTCCTCTTCCTCTGCCGCCATATGCAGTAGCTGTATTTTGCCACCGGGTGGTACACCACGCATGGATAAGTGAGCGCCGGGATAATTCTTTTGACAGCTCCTCGGCCCTGCCGGTGCCCGCTCCCATCCTACCAGTGCAGAGGCAATCTGGAGCCATCAAAACAGCTGGCAGCTCGCCAGAGCCCGTCCTCCGTACGTACTGCCGCTTCCCACACAAGCCCTCTCCGGTGCCAGTCTCTGGTGCCGGAGCCCGAGACAGGCAGGGGACCAAGAGTCGGCCAGCGCGCAGCCAAAAAATGTTATGAACAAGAAAAGAAAGAAAAAATGTGAAGGAAGTGGTAATAAAACGAGAGGGGGAGGAGAAGAGGTCACGGTTTTAGAGAGCTGTTTTCGTCTTCTATTTTTGTGTCTTTTTTTCTGAATGACTTCAAACGCACAGCTGCACATGTTTTCAGGGTCGGACCGGATTTCGTTTTTTTTCTTCTTTTTTTTTTTTCTTTTCTCGCTCCTTTCACCGAGTCCGGCTGCGATCCCAACACACGCAATTATCATGGCAGAGCGAAACGATCTGGAACTGTGTCACCCCCTTTGCCCGCTTCTAATTCCTGTCATCTCATTAGGCGGAGTGGAAGGAGAGACTTGGAAACAGCGTTGAGCCAAGCCGAGCCAGACGAGCTAACTAACTAATTAACTAACTAACTAACTAGCACTCGTCAGCTCTCCAGGAGACTCTCAAGGCCTTGTCTTACGCATGACGACAGACAAGAGCACAAAAAAAAAAAACCTCTTGTGTCTTTTTTGCGCTGATGAACGTCTCTTCTTCTTCTTCTTCTTCTTTTTCCTTCCTGTTCCTCCTCAACGTATTTCCGCCAGTGTTTGGCCTGTACTAGCAGCAAAGCCAGACAGCGCTGTGGGATATTTAGAACGAGCGCTTCACAAGGCGAAGGGGCTCGGAGTGCGAGGTGCATGCGAGGCGACATGTGATTGTGTGGGATGTGTTGCGCGCCGACTTGAGTTCTTTTTTTTCTCTCTCTCTGCCTTTTCCTCCCCGATGAGAGAACCTGTCCCTGCTGTCGGCTCTGTGCAGATGCGTCAAACTGTGATAACAGAGCTGCATGCCTCAGCTCCTCCTGACATTTGCCTTGATTATGCATATGTTAAGTGTTTTTTTCTTTTTTAGCGCTTTATTGAGGATTCATACACACTGCGGGAGCCAAGAAACTTTGCCAATCATGGCTATCCTTCACTTTGAGAGTCGGAGGGACATAAATTTAGACGTTATGACAAATTATTTGTGCTGGAACATCTTGAAAACTGTTTATACCGAAGCTATGGACAACTACGGAAAATAGTTTTATATAACCACTTCATTTCAGAATTTAAAACTTAAAACTTTCCCTATTTTTATTTGCGAAACAGACAGCAGATGACGAGAAACCACAGAGAGAATACTTGCATTTCTATTTGCCCTAAGCTTGACATTAAAACTTTGTGAACAACTTGACTTCAAGTTCATGATTATCTTCTCTGTTCAAGAACAATCTTTGGCAAAGTCCTAAAGCAACTTCCTGATCCGACCCCTGTTGGCAGGTCATGTGACTGATTTGGTCACGGCATTAATCCGGAACTTGCCGATGACAACAATAGGTCAGTGACATGAACTCAAATCCAAGTCGAACAACTCTTCAATATCAATACATTGCTCCTTAAATAATAGTTGTACAAGTTCTATCAGTACAAAACAATATTATAAGTATTGTAATTATTTTAAATACAGTTGGATATCAACAAATCAAGTGGACTTTTTTTTTTTTTTTTACAAATCGATGATATGCTTAATAGTTTTTATATGGAGAATATTGGGATAAAATGGAATATCCATTAATAAAACGCTACATAAGGAGAATTTTCATTCGATATGAACACCAGGGCGACAAACTACTGCAGAAGCTTTTTCACTTCTGGCCAAACTACGACTCTCCGAAAAGTTTCACTTTGAGACACCACAGCCTAATGTTCCCCACTACTGGGAGTAATTGGGATAAGTATTCTGCCTGTGTCCGGTCATGAGCGAGCGAGCTGATGAGCCCAATGGTTGGCAGAAGACAGCCAATTTACAGGCCGGCGTGCATGGCGGACGTGAGCGGCAGCGAATCAGCGGCGCATCAGTCAGCTGCCACTCAGCGCCGGCTCGACATCAGCTGACCAGCTTCAGCGCCGCCCCCACCGCTGTGGCTCTCTTTTTCGGCTCAAGTGCACTTTTCTTCCAGTCGTATTATTGCTTTATGATGTTCGAGCCATCAGCGCTACTTCAGCCTTCCACGGGGGGATTTTGTTGAACCTGACAACCCTTTCAGAAAAACATTACCTAAACTGCTGCTCAGTGTATTCGTGTGAGAGCTTTTTTGTTTGTTTGTTTTCTTTCCTTTTTTTTTTTTTTTTTTCGCCAAACTGAGCACGGCCAGGGGAAAGTGTGTCAAATAACCGGCCACTTTATTAGGTACACCTAGCTGGTACCGGGTACTTCATAAAGCGGCTGGTGAGTTATATCTTATATCATGAGAATTGTGCATTTAAGTAGAAGCATTAAATGTTAATCATCTTCATCTTTGACTATCTTTTTGAAGCAAAAGCAAACAACAGTGGTGGATATACCACACAACAAAAATGCCCATGTCGCAATAACTTGTCATATGACGTCATTATTAGGAGCTGTCTTAGTCCTATGATGTCAAAATGTTAACAGTTTGCTGCAACTGTCAGTGAACCAGAGCATTAAGAGGTCATAATTCATGGGTTGGGCTCCTTGCATTTGAAATTTTCCACAGAATTACCTTGTTAGGGAACAACATGTTCTGCAGAAAGACACACTCAAAAGTGCACTCAAAAGTTTTGAGAAGGAAAAAATAAAGTTCACCTGCAAAAGTCACAGTACATTTTAGCATTAGCGTTCAGAAATTCCAACTGAAAGACGAATCTGCTGAACTTTTGTTGAGCGGCGTGTACACAGTGCATCAAGGTTGCTAGCGAGTGTGAACGTACCCCGAACAAAGGACAAAGTAAGAGAGGAAAAAAGAAACAGAGTCCTACCTCTTTCACAAGAGCGCCCGAGGTATCCAGTCCCGGAGCAGTCGCACACGTAGCGGTTCCAGCCCTCCCTGCAGACGCCGTTGTTTTGGCACGGGTTGCTCAGGCACTGTTTGGGAGGCTCCTTGGAGCAGGAGGGTTTGACCCCCGTGGCCTTCTGGACCTCTGCCAGGCGTCGCACGTCCTTACTCTGGCCGTCGATGAACAGATCCCGGATGCAGCCCACGTAGCCGTAGTTGAGCAACGCCGTCCACACCTCGGTGGGGAACACCAGGCCCATCTTGTTTTCCGGCAGACCCCCGAGGTAAAGGTTGTCATCCAGGTCCAGGATCTCGCTCTCGCCGGGGGCCGTGTAGGCGGTGCGGAGGGTGTTGATGGAGATGGTGCCTAAAAATAAATACATGAAAAAAAGATTTACTGCAATGATTATTATTTTTTTTTTTTGTTAAATTGGTCCACCCACCGACCGAACCAGCTCTAACTTTATTCACAATATGGATTAATTAAACTAAAATAGGTTTTAATTATCTGGCTGCAGATGTTAATCCTGTCCTGCAATAACTCTGACGTGCAAATATGGCCCGTTTAAAAGGGGTTTAATGAAGAAATTAGCTTAATTAGTGTTATCCATCTGGACAGGGTCAGGGTTTTCTTCATTTAGAATGACTGATGAGTGTTGATAAGACACATTAATCACAGAGCACCTAGTCTATTAGGAGCCTAATCTAGGATCCCTAAGAGTCTCCTGTCCGTTTTCTGGGTTTCCTCATCATAAATCACCTTTATCTATAAGGCGGTGGTCAAAAAAAGAAAGGAAATGAAAAAAAAAAAAGCTTCACTTCCCCCTGTATCATTTCACCCAGCCAAAAAAAAGAGAAGAAAAAGAAAACATCATCTTTTAAAACTTGATTAACAGACTGCAGGCTGCTATTCTTTTTTTTTTTTTTGGTTTATTTTTTTACCCCGTCTCACCCTCTGTTTGCCTCTGCAGCACCTGCACCGAGAGTTTGCACATTTCCCCCTCGCCATGATTTATTGCTCTCATTCAGGTTTAATTCTCGATCTAGAGCGCGGTAAACAACAGCGGACATGACCGGACTGTAAAGCCTCGCAGAGGAAGGCCTTACTGTGGGAATCGGCATGATTAATTTGTATATGGATCCGTGACTCTCGGTGCAGGAGCCGTTGTGGATCTTTAATTAATCGTCCCTGCCCTCTCTTCCTGCATAGCGGTCTGCTAATCTATGTTAGCGCCCTTTTGTGGATCCACATGGGGCGGACTGCCTGGGAGGAGTGGCAGAAAAATTTGTCGTGGCGTTCAAAAAAATAAAAAGGAAGAAAAAAAAAAATGCCGTAAAGTTATAATTTGCATTTTGAGTGGCAGATATGAACCGTGGCAGATATAAGCAAACTATTAGATGATTGCTTTTGGACAAATTTTCACAGTCCAAAACTGCCTGTGCGTGGGAAAAGAATGAGAAAATCACACGTTTCCAGTAGGTCAGTATGTTTGTGTTGGAGTATAAATGTTAAGCCTGACAAAAGTTAATACATTAATATATATATATATATATATATATATATATATGTATATATATATACATATATATATATATATATATATATATATAAATATATATATATATATATATATATATATATAAATATATATATATATATATATATATATATATATATATATATATATATATATATATATATATATATATATGTGTATACTGTAAAATAGGTTTATATTTTTATTTTTGTAAAGAAAATGCCTCACATTTTTTTAAATCACACCGTCATCATACATGATTATCCATCTC
This sequence comes from Nelusetta ayraudi, assembly GCF_046127955.1. NCBI lineage: Eukaryota > Metazoa > Chordata > Actinopteri > Tetraodontiformes > Monacanthidae > Nelusetta > Nelusetta ayraudi. Next base: position 3,779,242 of record NW_027466058.1, on the reverse strand, counting down.
CCAGGTACAAGTATATAAAAATACAACAAATAAGTATATTCAAATAAATATCCATGACTTTGTCTCTAACCCTTTTTAGTTAAAACACAAACCTGTTGCCTTGGTTTCACTTGTAAGCGGTTACATCTGATTAAAGGAAACAATCTTGAGTCAACCCCTGTCCACTCCTACGATTATCTTGCCGCGACATATTCTTTGGAGACAAGGTCAGGCGGCTCAATTTTCACAAAAAGCCAGAGCCAGAGTGAGACAGCTAAGGACCCAGTGCGCAATGATTAACCTGGTCGCACTAACATGTTCCAGCTCTTTTCTGCAGGTCCTGGCCTCGGGCATCTGTTCCGGCACTTTCCCGGCTGCCACCCACTGCCCCAGCTTTCTCCAGGCCGCAGCTGTTCGAGCTCCCGAGCGCTGCGCACTTGGCAAGGGCCACCCGTCATGCCGCCAGAACAGCTCCCTTCGGGTTAAAGCTAACGAGCTCGCTACATCAAACTCATTAGCGAGGAGTCCTTGCTAGTGGAGCCGGTGCCCGGCTGAAGTGGAAGGGATTGCGATGGAGGTATACAGCACGACAGGTATGCGAGGAAATGACTCGTGCTCTGTGCAATCTGTGTGTACGGCTGCTGACATAAAGGAAGGAAAAACACAAGCTAGAGGCACAAGCATGTCGGCGCAAACTGATCTAAGGGGCACGCGCAGAAGGTTGTCACCGTCTTTAAGACATCTGTTTAGAGTGCTCCGCTCGCTTGTCACACTCTCATATGGATGCGTGTAACAACACAGTGGGGCTATGTTAAGTCAAAAGGCACTATAGGATCCCATGGGGACATGTGCCATCAGCGAGCTAGCATAAGAGCTGCATAACAACTCGGACGACGCGCCCGCGACTGGAGTAGTATTTTCTAGTCCAAGGAGGGGGCGGGGAGGGAGGGGGGGGAACATGTCCCCGCAAACGCAACCAAGCATAAAGGAGGAGGAGATGGATACAGAACAAGATATGAACGGGGAGATAAAGATGTCTGGAGAGAAGATGAAGGAGGAGAACACGATGACAGATAAGAAAACGAGCGACAGAAGCCGGCAGCAAATAATATCGGCGGCGGCACGCACCGGCCGTTCAATTTTCGCAAGGTTTGTCAAAACGATGACGCGGGCAATAAACGGGGATGAGCGACGGTGACAAAGACTCTGCTGCTGCCAGCCAACTTTTTAAACACTTGGGCCGTATTTCTGCCTCCTCCCTCCACGGCCTGACCCGCGAGTGGCACTCCATCATCAAAACCTGGAGGCAGGGGGTCCAAAATGACAGCTCAGATCTCTGTGGCACTTTCTGCACCAGCAGCAAGGCTCAACTTGGCATGGTGTCCCCTAACCCCGGTAACACATCCCCGAAAGATGTTAGACAGAGGATTAGTACAATCCAGTTAGGGCGATGCGGCCAAATCTCTCTATGTGATTGGATTCCCTGAAGGGACGGAGGCTTGAGAGTGGACTGTGTGTGGGGATGTACAAGTACAAGTATCTATATGTATAGACAAACTTATACAAATTCAATATATACACATATATATACATATATGTACATACAGAGTCTGTCAAAATAATGCATACACATCAGGGATAGAAAAACTTGCATACATATTGAATTTGTATAAGTTCGTCTATACATATAGATACTTGTAGAGTCCAAAGGTAACTTAAAAATACATTTGGTATTGAAATATTTATGCAAGATTTTTTTTTATTTTTTTTTTCCTGATGTGTGTACACATTATTTTTGGCTGTGTGTGTGTGCGTGCGTGCGTGCGCGCGCGCGCACCTAAAGCAGGGGGTGTGCATGACCGGGCAGGAAGTGGCAGCTATACAATGGAGCGATGTCTGCAGAACGCTCTCTGATGATGAGTGACCCGCAGCCCAAAAGCTCCGACTTAAGAGCAGAACGTCTTTTTTAGCATCCCTAATGCATTGAGGTTGGCCCATGCCGTCTGAGAGCACCGAGTCCATTTACGTGGTTACTTCCTGCAGGAAGCGCTGGCTAAACTAAAAAGAGGGGGGGGGCAGGGATGATTATCTGCCACTGCGCTGGCAGCAGGAAGCGTCGCCCCGCCGAGGACTTCGCTCTGAGATAATTGCCGCGTCTGGACGTCTGGCGTCGCACTTCTTGTTTGGAGTGATGTGCGCGCGCCGCCGCGTGTGTTTCGGCTGATAGGCGGCCGAGGGGACGAGCGCGCCGCGTGTTTCGTCAGATAAGGTGGCTCATCGCTGATGGCTGCATCGCTTCCTCTCTGTGATTAATGTGGCTTTAAATCCAAATGTTTAAACAAAAAAAAAAATAGATAAATAAATGAAAATATAAAGGGGATGTGCAAAGCCAGACCGCGCTTTTAGCATTTAGCACAATGTGCCTCACGTGTGGACAGTAAAAAATGGAGCAATGTGCAGATAAGGATTAATTATAGCATGAAGTTAATAAAACGGACTGCCCGCCTCAATTAAAACATGTCTTTAGGCTTTTTCAACCTCATTCTGCTCAAAAGAACAATTTCCCTTTTTTTGTGTATAGATATAGAAAAAATAAATTGCCCCAGCATTTACCAACATATCAAGATGTAGCAGCAAGTTTTCAAATGAAATAAATATTAAAATCCTTTCCCCTCCCCTCCCCCCCAAAAAAGAGCGCTATTGTGTAGGTTTTTTGTTTTTTTTGTGGGGCTGGATTAGCTCAAATCTGCTATTTAACGTCCCATTAAAATTACATGTATCCTGTGGGAATGGAGCCCTCACAACGTCTTTTCAGTACAAAAGGACGGCAAAAACCCAAAAATACTTCTATTTGAGGTGCCGAGCACACATCATTACGCCTTGTGAAAACAATAGGGCTTTGTGCTGCTCAAGGAAATGTGAAGATGGTGGATTTTTTTTGTCCTTTTTTTTTTTTTTTTAAATTCTAGATGCAGGGTGTCTGCAAACTCGCTCCACTCCAAGGAAATAGGCTGCGGCTTTCAAGGTGAAAGCTGTGGTTGATTTGCAGGGGGGGGGCGGGGGGGGGGGGCATATCTTTCTTTACAGACAGCTTGTGCGGTTTGGGCCATCTCTCTTTTTTCTCACCCGGCTCCTTTTAAACATGCCGAGTGGTCATGACGCAGGGATCCTTTATGTCTCACTGTAAGTGTCGGCGACTTGAGGGGAGGAAGAGAAGTTATTGGAAAATGTCATTAGTGCAGAGATCAGCACAGCGCGACACAGCGCAGTAACTGTCTCAGTCCGGGGAGAGACCACCTCCTGTTTCCATGGAAACTTCAGCGGCCTAGACAGACAGACAGCGGAGCGACTGGAGTGAGCTCAGCAAACAAAAAAAGATGTTCAATGGCTTTTCTTTTTTCTCCGTGTGTGTGCGTGTGTGTGTGTGTGTGTGTGTGTGTGTATGTGTGTGAGTGAGCCCATGTGCAAAATGTACAGGGGGGGGGGGGGGGGGGGGGCTTGCGAGACATATGACAAACGCAATCTAATTTGACGAGGTAACTGTTTCATATTTCATATTGCCAGCCTGCAATATTTTCATCGCAAAGGTTTATGTTGTTTTTTTTTAAAAGTCGTCACAAGCTGATGTCTCCCACGTCGTCACATAAATCAATCTGAGGCTTTCGGTTGGTGTATAATTGTACGTGACTGGACTTGGTGCCTTCAATAGCAAAATGAAGCCGTGCTGGTCTTATTTCCCCACATTGAAACCCCCGTCACTGATTACTAGAGCTGACAGTAGATTTTTTTTTTTCCGAAAGAAATCATAGAAAGCAGCATCAGTAGCTCCCTTAAATAGGCATGGAAGCTCAATTTAGCCGCCCCCCCCCCACAAACTTGTGCTGCTCCGGGGGTAATGAAACAGTTAATCTAATTTCCACCTCTTGAGATGGAGTGGAAAACACGGTCAAGGGGTATATCTAATTTGCAGTATGACATTGCGAGGCCTTGGCTCTGAGCGCACGCCAACAAATTGCAGCTTAGATAAGCAAATCAACAGGGAGCAGAGCGGCACAACCCGGACCTTGGAGGACACAGAGAGAGAGGGGGAGAGAGAGAGGGGAGGGGGTGGGGGTAGGGGTAGGGGCAAAGTTATTTTGGGGCAAGTACGTGTTGAAAATGACAACACATGGCGCGTTGGTTCCCTTTCACTGGCGTTTGAATGGAGTGTGTCAGAGAAGATGGAGTTCAGGGAAGAGATGCCAGTCAGCAGGAGAAGATGAGCACCTGAGCCCCAGCGCTGCAGCCCACGCCGTTGATATCACTAAAGACCGCGTCTGCTTCAAACATCTCGTTCAAGACACACTGTTGGTGCGATCGAAAGAATTCCCACTGAGAGCCAAGGCAGGGTTATTTAGAGACTGCCATTATAGGGGCCCAGTTGTAATCGTTAGTTGATGATTGGAATTAACAAGGCTAGGTGAAGCGTGGATGGTGCTACGCGTTTACTGGAGGAAGCAGAGGGAAACAAAAGCATCACGAGAATGGAGAGAGATCTGGCATGAACAGCAACACTGCTAGACTAACAACAGGTCATGTAAACTGAATGTTGGCTATGCCAGAGTTGATTAAAAAAAAAAAAAATGCAGTAAAACCATCTCAAACAAAAGTGAAAGCTTCATCGTGAATCAAAGGAAATTGTTTGGAATCAAACAGTTTAAATATTTCATGTTTCTTAAAGTGCATCATGGAAATGCATGTAGACTATAAATTTAGTTGGGGGTATTTAAGTCAAACAATGTAATGCAGCGCATGGTTCTGTATGATTATAACATAAATCCCACATTGCGCCGTCAATGAGCTCAAATATGATAATTTTGACATCAATAACTCTGGTGTTGCCTTGGGTATCGCAAAAATGTAATGCAACTGTGGGAGTTGAGGTTTTCATTACATTTGTTCTATTTGCATTTCAATTCAATACAAGTCAATTGCACACAATGCACCGCCCAGGCTCTCGCAGACCACATGAACTGATGTGAAGGGCTGGGTTTGACAGAGTCTGAGTCTGAGTTTGACACCTGCTCTAATAGTGTTCAGTACTTTTCACATCCCAACATTCTGTGCACAATTCCAGCAGCCAGCAAATTTGCAAAATGACAAAAGTTACCTGATCTGCCATCTCGCTGGAAATCCACATGATACCACTCGCCGTCATTGACCTTCTTATTGACTGCCTTGGTTTTGGTGGTTCCCGAGCCCATATCCAGCAGCAGGTACAGGTGGCCGTCCAGCATCTCGATGGCAAAGAAGTCCACCTTGAGACTCTGGGGATTCTTGGAGTCTTTGGGCTGCTGCTTGGGCTTGCCGTGGCTGAAGAGCAGGAGGCCGTTGGGCTCCGTGGTGCGGAAGTCGAAGGAGATGGAGCCCGTCTTCTTTGCGTTCCACTTGTTGAGGATGATGAACGACTCGGGCGTCTCGAACGTGATGGGGTCCAGCGTGGCCACGTTCTCGCACTTGAAGGCCACGGTGCCGTGGATCTTCATCTTCGGGTCGCCCAACTTGGCCAGCCTGGACAGCTCGAGCCTCACGTCGTTGTTTTTGTACACAACCTTGAATCAGGACGAGAGGAGAAGCAGAGTCACTGGGCGGCGCGTGTGATATCTCTGTGAAAGTGAAGCCGATTATACACTGTGATTTGTCTTGATTTGGCTGTACGTCAAACATTAGTTGCCCATGTGACTGTCTGGCCGCTGAGGACAGGTGCACTATAAGCAGGGTCACGCCAGGCTTCATTCATCTCTGTCACACTGCACCTCTTGAGCGAGGATATGAGACCGCTTCGCACCAAATGTCACTCGCGTTATTTTGCTTTCCTCCCGCGCCATGACTCCACCGCCGAGTCACAGTTTACTCAGCCTGGGCAGAGTGTAAACAAGTGAGACATCCATTTTATCTTCTAGCTTAGGTGTCAGCTCGAGGAAGAGACACCCTCTATTTGAAACGCAGCGGTAAGAATGTGTTATCAGGAAGCGTTGCCTCTACTGCTCTCCTTGTAGGCTACGTGTGGAAATAGGAGCGTCAAATCCCAAATGCTGCCGTCATGTGAGGAGTTCTCATTAAAGGCCTAGCACAGCTCTCATTTGGATAAACTGAAAGACAGGGAAAGATGTAAAACAAGCAAAGAGAAACAATCCACATTTTTATTCAGGGGAACCTCGCGCGGATACCAGTCGGTACTCAGAGGCACAACAAACTCGACAGAGTTATGCATCACGGCGCTGAATAAATGAAAAGCATTAGCGTGCTGACCTTTGAGCAGCAGCGGAGCCGAGGCGCAGGAGTGACTGACAGCCGCAACCCGCTACAAAGAACCAAACTGTAACGTCATTAAACGGCTCATCATTAATCTCCAGGCTAATGGTTGCGTAAAGGAGGCGCCTAGGAGGCAAATTAAATTCTGCCTCTGAAGGGAATCTAGGAAATTGTGTTTAATACTTACTGCAGACATGTTGCTATAGTTAGGGCTAAACTGTAGCAGAGACGTGCGTAAGTGGGAAATTGCCGCAGCATGCAATACTATGCCGTTATACATTATGTCTTTCAGAACACAGCAAAAAATAAAAAATACAAATAGCCATAATATAAATTGACATAATCTTCTTTGTGAAAGAAAGTCAGGTTTAAAATGAGAAATACAGTTGTTGACAATCAGCTATTTATATTAAAGCAGTATTACAAACATATAGCACATATTACAGATCATGAAGCGACTGAGCATGCTCAGCGGGTTTTAAACAAAACTAAATGCTCAACTTAATGGACGTTACTGCCTAGTAGTAGTGGTAGTAGTAACTGGCTACTTCCCACCTCACTCATCACACTTAAACAAAGAAACCCAGGTACACATTATAGCCACACACCAATTATTAATGTTCACTGGACAAACAGACTTTGGAATAATTTTTAGTGTCCAATTCATTTTACATAGTCAAAGAGTTTAAGTGCAATGGTTGCCAGTTCATAAAAGATTAAAGCAGGTGTACAAGGGAATGTAAAATTTAAGATCCACTCTTAAAAAGGTAAATGCCAAGTTAATGATCTGCCGTATATGGCTTTTAAGGTCCAGTGTGTTACATGAAGTTCCATCTAGTGGTAAGAAAGCATACTACAAGCAATCGTAGCATTGAACTATACATATTTATATATGTATATATATATATATATATATATATATATATATATACATATGTATATATATATATATATATATATATATATATATATATATATATATATATATATATATATATATATATATACATATATATAAATATATAGAATGCACTAAAGAACAATGACATCACTCACTGAATAATACGTATTGATTTTCCTCACTGTGTATTTACATGAAATGGAATGAATAGCTCTAAACCTGCACAGCAGACAGCAGAGCAAATCAAATAAATTACAGCTGTGGAAAGCAATGGCCACGCTCCCGATTCGCCGGCGTGCGTTCACCTGAAAATGGGGACACCGCCGATGGGATTGTGTTTGCATGGAGCATTATGTTTATCACTGAGTCACATCTACTGTGTCTAAATGCTCAGGTAGATGCTCATCGCACTGCATCTGAATTAGGTGAGCTCGGCCTTAAGTTTCCCGTGCAAACGCTTTTGCAAACGCCTGCATCAGACAGCGTTTTACTGCAAGGGAAAACAGGAAGCAGATAAAGGGGTTTTATCACTGAAAATGCGTTGAATGTAAATTGAAAGTTCCGCAGCAAAAGGTCATTTTGGCAGGAATCATTTCAAAGTATGAATAACAATTTTGAAGAAGGAATGAAATGCATCCTTGTCCTCGGCGTTTAAATTATGCAAAGGTGAAACAGATGTAGCCAATAAACCACAACCGCTTCCCTTTCTAGTTGAGACAAAGGGCACCTCTTTCGCTTTCGGTTCCAACTACAATCCGTGCCGCGCGAGTAGTGCTGCACTAATTTGTCATCAAGCTAGGGCTGTGACAACTGAGCTATCGCTGCGCCACTGTTTGTTTTTTTGCCATCAGGACCAACAGCCAGGTGCGATGTCCTCGCCTGGAATCTGCACGGGGATCCAGCTGCACAGCACAGCGTCATTCCACATGTTCCTAAACCCAGCCAGTAGTTCACATACCTCAGTAAGGATTGTTTTTAATCGAGTAGCCGCTTGTCAATGTGCACCCATAAAAGTCAGCCGCAACTTAAAAGCCAAGAAAATTAAACTGGCTATTGATTTAACGGTGCACGGGGCTCAGTTTATCGTATTGACATTCACATTTTTTTTTAAGACTGCATGATGGGGTTTAAATTATCCCAGAATCAAATAATAAAACAGGCAAATTATTTCTGTCTCCTCTCCTGGGAACAGTAAAAGCTATAAGCATTCTTTTTTAAAGATCGTGAGCAGTTCAGTGCATTGATTCTAGGACACTGAGAGCTGTATGGCGAGACACACTGGGGCAAAGCGGTGTTGAGGGGCACCGACTCCTGTTCCCCGCGTCCCTCATTATTTAACAACCCAGAGAATATGCTGTCACAGGTAGATCCAAAACTGACTATATGGGAGGTTTTCTTCTCCCAGCCTGCTTGTTAAAAGAGTTGGGCATGAGATAAAAGACAAAAAACAAAACAAAACATGGATATTTATATTGCTGTGGAGATTTGCCAATATCTTCCTCAGTGAATACTGGGGTAAATGCAAATGTTTTGGGTCGGGTTCCCTTCTTAAGCAGGGAAAATGCTGCTTACCATTCAGCATAAGAGCGAGCGGCATAAGTGATGAACCCTATATCGCATGGGTATGCCTTTTCTTTTTATTGGACCTCTTTTTCATCTCTAGAGATGAAGTGCATACTTAATGCATTACGGTTAAATGCTGGAAAATACTGGAAAGCAAAAATGTTACAGATAATGTTCTTTTTAAATAAAAAGCCAGTTTAAAGGCTCTATTATGATGTTTCAGTACACTGAACCCATGCCATTCCAAAAGACTCAAGGGCCTGAGTCAGATAGGGAACTGAGTCCCACCCATACACTTTGCAGTTTATTAGCTCCTCAACCTCCACAGGCCAGCCCAGAAAACACACTGAGCTTGAACCCCTTTTCTTAATGCACAATGACAGTTTTATAAACTAATAATCTATTTTACACCAAACAGATCATTTAACACCATACCAAAAATGGAATATTTGTCCAGCAAGGGGGGCATTAGATATGTCAACAGGGTGGGTCAGTGGTTAAACTGCAGGTTAGATGTGTCTGTGGGGATTATCTCTGTGACCGACCGACAGTCCAAGGATATGCACATGAGGCTGATTTCAGCTCTTGCTTGAGCGTGAGTGCAGATGGCAGTTTGTCTCTAAATGTGGCCCGACTATAAATTTGGCGACTTGTCCAGGGTGTAACCCTGCCTTCAACCCAAGACAGCTGGGATGGGCTCCAGCACCCCCTGTGACTCTGAGTGCAAGGAGGTGCTGATAGAAAATGGATGGATGGATGGATGGACTAAATGTGTCATTGCAGCACCTCAGACGTGGCTACGAAGGGCTAAAGGGTGCTCCCATTTCCTCTTTGCTGCACATGAACGCAATTTGCCATCTTTTTTCCATTTCAGAGCCACAGGAAATTGCCTTTGGTTGCCAACAGCATCTTGTACATTCGGCTAAGTCTGACTTCAAACCTCCAAATAGGAATTTGTGTATTCATCTGGACGACACGGGGAGTGCGGTGTGCGGGCGGTGCACAATAAAGTTTGTATGAGCTTACGTAAGTCGGAAGAAACAAAGAAGAGAAAAGTGTAGCTGATGAGGCGAGGTCAGCGAGTGGGTGAAGGGCCGTCCTCGGGTGAAGTCAGACAGTCACATCCTGCACACCCACGAGCCTGCCAGCACATGGGGAAGTGGTGTTTACCTCCTTGAGGCAGCCCATAAAGTTGTTGCTAACTGGAGATCCGGGCAGGTCGGCTGTGCTAGGGCTCCCGCCAACATAGAAGAAGTCATCGGAGCCGAGCATAGTGTAGTCTTCTTGGGTGTAACCTGTGGTAGTCAGAATCCCATCCACTGATATGGTCACCTAGACACAAAGCACAGGGAAAGGACACACTATACTCAGACAGAACTTCAACACTGCACTCTCGTTCCCTTTTCTCCGTCCTCCTCCTCTTCACTCTGATAGACGTCCCTATTTATTTTCTCATACCCATTTTCATGTCTGTTTTAGTTGTCTTTTTTCTTGTTTGCTCTTTGTTATTTTGTCCATTTGGATTAGTAGAAAAGGCTGCAAGCCTTCACAACAGTGATATTCTAGTTAGTAAAAGTTAGTAGACTGCCAACACGACAGTGTTACAGTGTTAGTATTGCCCCTACTGCAAAGTAAAACAAAAATACTTTAGCAGACACAAAAATGGTGTTAGTAGAAGGTTACATTGGTTAGTTTATCTGTTTATCTCATATTAGTTTGTCCAGAAGTTTGTACAAAGAAACAGAAACGTGCTACAAGATTAGAGAAGGAGCACATGCTCTGAAAAGCACAATGACTGAGGGTGTTAGACAAAAAAAAATAAAGGAAGGAAGACATGAAAATTCATGCATGCATCTAATTTTCTTTTTGATTGTGTCCAAGCAAAAAGAAAACAAATGGATGGGATTAGGAATTGTCACAGCGTGAGATGCATGCAGACACTCATGGACACTACGGGGGCCACAGAAAAAGAAATCAAGAAAGCTACGGTGACAAACACAGCTGAACTCGTCACATTCACGTTGACATGTGGGCGTTGTGGCATCTGCAAAACGCAGTCCGAGTGCATGCCATGCAAAGTGAATGGGGGATACAACTGGCTGAGGCAAAAGAGCATCAGGCCAGCCGAACAGGAGAGGGTCCTCATTATTAACCACAGTCTGATGCAAAAGGCTCGAAATGATGCTCCTAAAGAAGGTGGATCAAACAGAATTGGACAGGAAACAAGTGAAATAAAGAGGGTGAAAAGATAAATGAGTCAAAGAAAAATCTTTGAAAAAAGGATTTGAAAAGTAAGCATAGGAGTACCAACCGCAATTTCCCTTTTTTTGTAAATGACGTCTACAATTGTAAACAAAAGAAAGGAAAGAAACACACGGCAAACCCAAACTAAGAAACAATTAGAATGATATCTACCGAACAATGTAGTTTGTTTACCATAGCGTGTCCAATGCCTGAGTGCTTTGTGGAAAAGGGGGGAGAAAGGAAATTAAAAACTGTGAACAGAATAACGATTGTTACTCAAATAATATATGATGGTCAATACTGTTAGTACACTGTTAAACGGCAAAAAACCATACTGGTTAGTAGAATGGCACATTCCATGAATGATGTTAGTTTTCAAAGCATGTTAGTAAGGCAGAGAGAAACAAAAAAGGGCAAAATAAGTTCAACAAGAAAAAAGCAGAGCAAGGAAATAACAGTAATGCTCCACAGGAGGTGCCAGAGCTCAACCAGTGACTCCCTACACGCCTCGTGTTGTTTTGCACCATGTTCTGTGAGCTTTCCAGTAGCAGGAAAAGTATCCCCTTACCCATGTCCTGACAGTCATCAGAATGGTTCATAACAAAGAATGCCTAAAGAACATCAGTTGACCTCCTAAAAAAAACACAAGACCCAAGTTCAAGACCATTTTTCTGCTTCATTGGCTGAATTGGTTCCCCCATCTTTTGGACTCAGTTTTAGGCTGGAGACCAAATCCTGTGTCACACCTTCCAGCCCTCACACAATACTGTACCTCCGTTTGGTCTTATTGATGAACTTTAGGATCACTTTACTGCAATGAGACAAAAGCAAAGAAGACCCTGACACAAGATGAGGCGAATGGTCTCTCAGGTCCCTGCCAACGGTGCATGCACTCACTGACACTTTCACTTTTTTTTCTCCTCTCACAGTCCAGTGCAGTGCAGTGAATGTTCACACTGGCTGAATCTATAGGTTTGCCAATAATCCATTTTCTGATTAAGCATAAGAAGCCACTTGGTGAAGACAAACATTTCCCACAAATTGAGCAGGAGCAAATCAAGAAGTTTTGCGCAGAGTTTTGAGCAGTGGTCCATTTACATCTTCTTCAACATAAGTTAATATTACCAAGAGTTCACAGTCTATGAAATGCGTTCAGCCAAGAGACGCAGAACTTTTATTTAACAAGATTCTTTTTTTTTTAACACTGGCTTCCTGAGTTACACAAAACTATGCCGGTATTGCAGGGATGCCTTAGGCAAGCGCCCACACATAACATTTACTGACTTGCAGAAGTGAATGTCTCAAAAATTGGTCAAAGGTTCGTGATTTAAGGAGCAGCGGTAAAACCAAGCTTGCCTAATACGCTTTTATTGTGGATCACATTTGTGAACGTTGTTTGAAAACGGTAACAAAATTGTGATTCCAATTGTAGCACCGACAAAAGCCCCTCGGCTATACGCTACTATCCTTGTAGTCCAAGTCTGTTTAATGTCTAGAAGCTGTTAGTGAATGGAGTCATACCAGAGAACGTGTGTTGCTTCTTACTGGTACAACAATATAAGAGCGCCTTTGCACTTACACATTAAACACACGACACAATTACTCTTAAAGTAGGAAGATCTGGTTAATTCAAGCTGAGCTGAGCTATAGTGCCAACATCTATAAAATCAGATCAAAGGAGGCAATTTTGTTAAGACATGAAGTCAAACATTTTCCATACCATGTGACCACATGTAAGCCAAGAGCACGGGGATGATTCTGCCTCATCTTAGTGGAACCCACATTAACATGACCACTGGTTTGGAGGCTACAGTCAATATTTTGAGAAACAATGTGGTGCCAATCTGACCTAAAGGTGTGGTGAATGAGTAAACGCTGTCGCTGCATTTCTTAGACCAACCATGTGTCTAAAACACTGCCACAAGTCCCTGCAGGTGATACGGCCATACGCTGATACAATTTAATATACAACTTTTTTTGTTGTTTGTTTAGTCCTGGTGCGACCTAGTCAGCCTCTTACTTAATCTGTTTGCGGAGAAGGACTCAGTGACCTCTGCAGCGCCACACATGCCAGGACAATCTGTTCCTGCAGGTGGATGCCTCCGCACATGCTCTATGGCCAAAGGCTCTGCTTTGCACCTTTCCTTCATCCCATCTGATTCTCCCCCCTCTGCTCTCTGAGAGAACCAGCCACTAACAAATTCTGTTGATGCCCTGGCCAGTTCCCAATTATAAGCCGCATCGCCCCAGGCCAATAGCCCTGCCCGATGTCCTCTGACGCTAACAGATGTAATTGGCACGCACTGCTGAATGAGAACTCGGAAGAAGGTGAATCGGGTCGCTTATTTAGCGGTATCTCTGAGAGCGTAGAGGCCACAGCAATGGATTCAGTCGGTTCAGTTTGTGAGGATATGAACAGAACTTGGGATTTTAGAGCTTTGAACGCTCGTCTTTTTGAATGAATCACAGCGGCGGTGAGTCTGTGTTGAATGTGTTCAGCGGCAGAGCAGATGGAATATAAATGAATAGCTTTTATTTGTTGTCAAATAATACTCAGAGCTAACACAGAGGTCTTGATTCAACCCTGCTCAATTGTGGCTCAGTTTCGTCTCCAACATGAGCTCTCGTGATTCGATTTAGCCCAGTACGACGTCCGGGATTAAAACAGCGCACTGCATGATGGGAATGATTTAAGTGCATTTGTTCTGAATCATTTACCAAGCCTCCGCATCACCCTCTGTACTGTTACCTGACGTAGATTCCTTGTTACTTTGACATCATGCCAATCATTGTCATTAAATTTCCCATTGACTGGCTCCACAAGAGCTTCAAAGGCTCCCGACCCCAAATTAATGACGAGTGAGACAGCCCCATTTTTCAGTGCCAGGTTGACGTAGTCGGCCGATTTGCCCGTGTGCAGCATCAGTCCGTTCCTCTGCAGGGTTTTGAATGACAACGTGATTTCATCACTGCTGCTTTGAATCGGGTTCAAGGACAAGTCGTAGCAGAAGAACTCGGATCCCTTGAAGGTTGCGACATATTCTTCTTTTCCTGCGGAGACAGACAAAAAGAAATGCGTTGCATGAGTGTCTTTGTCCTCCTGGGGGCTTGTTGGGAGGTTGTCAGAAGAAAAAACAATGATTATGCACAAGGGAAGAAGACAGTGAAGAAGTATGAGCAAGAATCACAGGTTGATAAGAACAGTATGGTTGAGAATAAGAGGAATCAGGAATTAGAGTCAGTTAGACTTAGGGGCAAACCAAGATGTGCATGTACTGTATAACGAGTCAACGCATAAACAACAATTTGCAATATTGCTGTTGCATTTACAAATCTTAGAGTCATGCAAACTAAGAGGGGGATTGAAATGTGCTGGTTACAGAACGACAAGTGTAGACAATCCGAATTTGGAGCACTGAATTTGAATAATTGAAGTTCGAGAATATCACTCTTGTGCCACTCTCCCATTGGGAAAAAACAAAACAAAACAAACAAACTGACAGTGCACTTGACACCTTTAACACAATATGAGAGCTCTGTTTTGATTACTACTGCACAACGCTCTAAAAATGCCACAACCGAGTGAAGAGAAAAACAAGAATGGGTGCCAGTAAGAAATCAAAGGGACGGTTCAGCCAAAATCGAAATTATTCAGGAGACACGGTCCAGCAGTCCAGTTTGACTTGATGATCAACAGCGACAATCGGGACACAGCGAGCACTCGGATAAAAACACATTATTATGTTCCATTAGGTGGAATTCTTTTTGTGCGTGAAACTCCAGAAATGTGAACATCAACACGGAAACAAACCCAGGGCCTGCGTATCATCATCCCTTCAACACGATGACATGAAAAATTGAAGAAGAAAAAAAAAAAACATTTTATTAATAAAACTTCATAAGCGTGTGCACAAACACAGCTCGGACCACAGTCGCTGACAACCGCACAAACAGACACGTTGCTGCAAATGGCTGTTTGCCTCTCACTCCAAGCTCGAGTCTTATTATTAGTCTTGCCAGCATTTCAATCGTCTTTTTTTTTCCCAGCCTCTTCATCAGCGGCAGGATCTGACTTGCTCGGGCGTCTCTGTGACAGATATATCATATGGTCGCCTTCTTCTCCTGCTGAAAAACGCTCAATTAGCTCCGCCGCATATGTCTCGAAAGACGTCGGAGCGAGGCGCATTCCCACGATGTGACAGACAGACGCTTGACGGGGCAAAAATAACCTTGAGAGAGAGATAGAGAAAAAAAACAACCTCGACCTTGTCAAGTTGGGACGAGAGCCGAGCAGAGCAACAACGGGTGTCACTGGGCAGCGAGTGTGAAAAGCCATTACTGGGCCATTTAAATACAGGTTTGGAGAGATAACAAGCCATTAAAGTCGCAGGCGGGGAAACAACTGCGCGACACGCCAGCGGACCAAAGTGTTTCAATTATCATAACTGGAGAGGGCTGCAGATTTCTATATAATTAAATGCAGCGCGTAAAGCAACATGCATGCATGCAACAGCACAACAAATAAAAAAAAAGAAGGGGCTGCTGTCCACAGCAATTTGTCACCTCATTGATTCCCCTTAAAGGCACTGTAGTGCACCTCTGGGAAAACCGCCAGAGGCCGTAATTGAAGTTGACTGGATCTTAGCTGGACTTCGGTCATTCCTTCAACGTCTGAGCGCGCTGGCAGTGGAAATAACAGACCTCTAACCTCTTTACCCAATCGGCTCATCCCCGCCGCGCACCCTCGCCGGCCGAGTAACAAATGGAGCCGGTGCTTTGGGGTCATTCTCATCTCTCTCTCCCCTCGCACGTCCCCGTGCCTGCGTCTCACAGTTAATTCCCCTAACCAACGGGGAATGAATTGTCTGTGTACAGAAGGGGGCTGTTGGAAGGAATTTACAACGCTCGGGGCTGCGGGCCCAGAAGTGGTTTCAGGACGGGGCGGTGCGTCTCCTCGGAGAATCGTAACACTAGCGGTCCAGGTGGAAACAAGTGAGGCGGAACAGCTTGAGCAGCGGCGTCCACTCGGCTGCGGGACACATGTCACACCCCCATAACTCTCATTTTGAACCGTAATAGGAGTAAATCGGGATAAGACAAATCAACAGCAGGGAAGCTGGAGCTAACGTGCCCTTTAATGGCATCGGGGCTGGAGATGTACAAAGACTGCAATGCTCAGGGAATCACGACTTCCTGGCCAGGGGCGCTTGGCATTTATTCTTCTTAAGGTAAAGTTCAGGTCCGGCAAACAGCGAAAATTCCCTCTGAGAGCAAATGGTGCGAGAGTGGTGGAGCGGCACTGCTGCTACCCTTACCTGCATAGTTCACCTCTGTTCTTTTCACATTGGACATTTATCCATCTGTTCTTGTGGACCATGGGGCTAAACTGCATTTAATTAGGAGCATCAGTCAGGATTTGTTTTTCCCAACTTCGTGTTTAGATTTGTCTTTCTGCATGAATAAAACATATTACACCTATCTTATTTTAAACCAGTGCTATTTTATATCACTGTCAAGCAGAGTCTTTAAGTGGATCGGTTGATGCTCCACTCATTTGGATGATAAAGTGACACAGAGTGAATGCAAACAAATTATGTACAAATGTTGCAGGTGATGTTTAAAGTAATTTATGAATAAAAATGTATGTGCCTAGCCGTCTTTAATATGTATATATGTATAAGAGGAGGGAGGTCCAAACTGATATTCAGTCATTGGGGCCCAAATCTGCTATAGCCGTGCTGCTGCCCGTAGGGGCATGTGCACATGTCCCACAGCCATTGGTCAATCAGACTACAGCCGACTGCTGCCACCTTATTACCCTTGAGCCACAACGACAAATGGGGACATGGATGAGAGCCAGCTCCTTTAGTCAGGTTCCCCCCCCCCCCTGTTTCTTTTTTAGAGAGCAGAGGACAGAAACAAAGACATGAACGGAGTGAAAGTTTAGCTCCTGGGGAGAGGCCATAAATAGACACGGAGGTATAAGACTTGTCGCAGCCTGTTGTTTCAAGTAGACCCGTTTATTTTTTAACGAGGGCAAAAAAAAAATCTTGAGCATTCAGGAATCCATTCTCCCACAATAGTAATTGTAAAATCGGTGGCATGTAATTCCTAATAAGCGCCAGTCAGCTACCTGATTTTTTTACGGTTGCGCCGCCGCGATGCACACTGATGGAAATAATGCAATTATACGACGCTCAAATTAAATTAGTGTCACGTCAGGTTTAGGTGGCGTGGCATGAGGCCGTACAGTGCCACTGCAGCGAAAAAAAAAGAAACAAAAACCTGTGGAAGGCAGCATAAATGTCTGCTGAGCGTGTTGAACTTAATTACTCGTTTATGATGAAACGCCGCCGGGGGCCGCTGGGCGTGAAGCACAGGCACGGCAACGCCAGCAGGTGACTGGGAGACCTGGAGGCCCCTCATCACTCACTCCGCCCTGACACTAATATGGCATCTGCAACTCTGCGGCCCGCTTCACAAATGAGCTCGCACCCAGGGAGGCACGGCGCCTGTCAGCGGCGCGTTATGACACAGGAGCCGGAGACAGAGTCGGCGGTGCGGTGGTGGGGGGGTGGGGTGGGGGGGCTAACCAACAGGCAGCAGCTCAGAATTTAATCACCGTTATTGTGTTTGACCAGCTGATGGGGAAGCATTCTGTTTGTCAAGGTGTCAGGCAGCTCGCGGATGAAACCAAGTAAATTTATGAGGAAAAAATATAAATGACAGGTGATCGATGTCTGTGGGAATTTATCTATATTTCATAGTTTTAAAAAAGCAGCAGCATGCAAGTGAAAAAAGGACAGTTAATATCTCTTGCAGAAGCTCTATATTGAAATTATTTGATCTTTGTCGTTCACCCTGAACTCCGTTGGAACTCTTGCGCAATTAATTTGCAACGACAACTAAGAGCAATCACACTGGAGCTCGTTGGCTCTCGAGCGCTTTTAAACGTGCGGCAGGTATGACAGTTGATGAAACACTTCTCTCGTCTCTTGGCTGTATGCCACTATGTTGCCCCACATGAGCGGAAGTGTTGCTATACTGAAAATCGTTAAGGGACGATTACGGCATATTTATCACTTCACCTCCTCCATTAAAAATCCTATTTGTTGTTCAGATTCCCTGTAAATTGAACTTTTCTCACTCTTTGTGGGCAGTTCTCTTACAGTATTGGTGTCATACTGTACAATATTTTATCCGATACCAAATAATTACGATGCCAATATAATTTAGACTGATGCAAATACAAATAGTCTTTACCTGCAACAGTGACACTTTTATGTCACTGAGAAGATTTTGTGAGAAAAAAAAAAAAATCCTGTTTGCATTCTGCATTTTTCCTTTTGCCACAAATCAGAAACATTAACTGCTGAGTCAAGTGACTCGACAACAAATGGGCAAAGCTGCTGGTATTGATCTTATATCAGGTACCAATGCTGACATATTTGATATCAGAATCAATCCTTCAGAAACATATTATTGTTAGAGAACACTGTGTGTATTTTTACTTAAAAACCTACCTGTGCTTCCATAGGATTTGCAGCCTGCGATTAAGCCATAAACACAAGACCAGTGCTGGAGTCATGTATAATTGTGCCTTTTTGGCAGAATTTGGGACCTTTGAGGACAAAACAACATGAGGCCGGGACAGCAGTGGGTGAGAGGAGATTTTTCTTTTTCTCCTGCCGAGTTGTATTTGTTCACCAAAGTCCCCTGCAATAAGTGTGAACAACTCGCGGCCGCTGGTCGATCTGTGGCAACTCTGCCCACCCCTTTCTTCCTGCAGCTCCCTTTAACAAGCTACTTGAAGAAAAAAGAAGAGGATGCTTGTTGTGCCGCCTTCAGCTTCCTGAGGTCCAGTTCGGCTCAGAAACAGCAGTGAGAGGCGCTTTGGAAAAAGGCACCTGTGGATTTTCAAACGCCGGACGACATACTATATAAAAAAAAAAAAAAGAAGAAGAAGAGAAAGCAGAGAGCTAAAAGCCAGCCGGTGTGGAGAGCAAAGCTGTTAAATCCTCCCTGACTGACGCAGCATTTTCAAATTACTCTCTGTTTCCCTGTTCCAATGGTGGCTCAATGTGACGATAGGGGAGGTTTGCGGCGGCCTATTAAAATGACAGGAAGTTAGTGTCACAGAGCCGGCCTAAGCCTCTTACATTATGACAGAGAGAAGAGTCGATGAAGGGCCCGCATTCTGCGAGAACACGCTTTACGACGTGATTATTGCACCATTTAGGACTTTCATAAAAAAAAAAAAATGTCTCAATCTCCCTCCGTGACAGGCTGCTCAGCAGCGGCCCGCGTTCGACATCGCCGGGGTTCCTAGCATGTTTGTGTATCGTCGGCAGGGGAGGCGCGGGACTGAACAGCCTCGTTTCCGCTCGCTTAAACGTTCCCGCGCATGTAAGCTCACGCGTGCAAAGTTCTGTCAGAGCCCCACGCTGCGCTAGCTTAACATACAATGTCATTTAGACTCCCAGTATGAAGGATGTCTTGATGAGTCCCCTCCCCCACTGTCAGTCTGAGAAACGCTCTCTCCGCAGCGCGTTAATTGGCGTCACCTCTCCACAGGTGTGTGAGTGTACTTGAAGGCTGTTTTATATATGTATATGTATAATATATGTCGCAATGACTTACAAGGACGACAATCTGCCACTGTCGAACGATACATTTTTTTTTTCGTTGCCTTTCCTCTCATTTCTGCAACAGCTTTTTTTTTTTTTTTTGTCCTGCTGTCTTCCAGGAAGCATTTTAAATATACTAAAGAACAAGATGGTGATCCTTGGGTTAATCTGAAAACGAGAGGTGGGATATTTTGCCTTGAAAGCCTGTGAAATGTTAGGGGGAAAAAAGAAAATATAAAATAAAAATAGTTTCTATTTAGAAAACAAGTGGAGGAAGTGCTATGATAAGATGATAAAATGTTCCCTTCTCCTCTATTCAGATTTGTGCTCACGCTGCATTTGGAAAGAAAAAACAAACAAACAAACAAAAAAGTGTCTCGAAAACTGCATCACGCACCAGCAGGAGAGTTTTCTTTTCAGGGACAACAGAGCAGAAAACTTACTTTTTTTTTTAGGACTTTTTTCTTTAAGGATGAACAAAAACATCCTCCAACTGATTCACCCTGAATTTAATCCTGGAATAGCTGAGCCCGCTCGACTGTGCATGAGTGTAATGTGACATTTCTATCTCTAAATATGGCACACCATAAGAGAACACCTTTTTAGCACCCCCCCGAGTGCATATTTTATGGTTTTTCTCTAGCCATGCGGCACAACCGCCACCCAACATCGTTTCCATAAGCTGATGCTGATGTCAGACTCGCAGACGACACCGTCTTTCAGAGCGGATGGCAGAAATCGCAGGTCCATTTTTTTTTTTTTCTGAGACTTTTAAAACTTTGAACATTTAGCGACAGAACTCAGAGACGCATGCAAGCCACGTGCAAAGTCACTTAAATCTCATACCTGCATTTCAAGAAGTCATTCATTCATTCATCTTCCATACCTGCTTATTCAGCTGGAGCCTATCCCGGCTGTCATAGGGCGAAGGCAGGGTGACACCCTGGACAAGTCGCCAGTGGGGCCACATAGAGACAAACAACCATTCACACTCATGTTTTTTGGAGTGCGGGAGGAAGCCGGAGACCCCGGAGGGAACCCACGCAGACACAGGGAGAACATGCAAACTCCACACAGAAAGGTACCAGGCCCAGAATCAAACCCACGACCACTGGGCCACCGTGTCGTTCAGGAAGTCACATTCAGCAATTTTGCAATGCGATTGGCTGATTCAGTTTGCAACTGAAAAATATACCTGATCAAGTGGTCAGAGACCAGTGGTTAAACTATTTCATCAGCAGTCACATTGCCACGGATTTACCAAAGATTAAAAACATGCGTGGCAGCTAACATAACTAGCTAACACTGAAGACTCAGCAGTTCCTTCAGGTACATCCTCCATCAAACCCCTCTGCACTGCATCCTCGTCTCCCACTCCGACTAACTCCACGTCCTCTTCCGCCTCATCCATAAATCTCCCGTCGGCTCTTCCTCTAATGAGATTCTGCAGAAACAAAGCCTCGAATCTTTCCATTGTGTGTCAGCCGCATGACAGACAATGATTGCGTGCCGTAATTGGCAGATCCCCACCAACACCAACCCCCACTTTTTTTTGCCGATTGACATCTCCCACGGGGAGTGAAAATGACGCCGAGACGTTGGCGACGCCTGTGCTCACGCTTAGGTGTGCAAGAAAACAAACAGACATACAGTAGCTAAATCCAATACATGTACAGTATGTTAGGATCTTCTCCTGGATACCCTTAACGCACCACGCTAGGGGAGATTTTAATAACTTTGCTGGCTTCCGTCATGCCCACATCGCAAACTGCAATTTCCTCTCAGCGGATTTAAAAAAAAAAAAAAGATCAGGGGTTCAGCGGCTCCCAAATCAAGGCCTTATGTGCCGATTCACCAGCCGCATTAATCTGCACGTCAGAGACAATATTTCATCTGGCAGAGGCGGCAGCGACGCCTAATTTTGCTCTTAAGATATTCAATAGGCTTGAAAACACAATTACAGTGAGGGAGCTATTTTCACATAAATCACAATTACAGCGCGTGTCTCTGTTCGGACGCGTGTATGCGTGCACGCTGGCTTCTGAGCTCTGGACGTCGTTCTGATAGGTTTCTGCGAACATTACCAGGAGGATTACAAGGAGGGACAAAAGTGTCCTTATCGGAACTGTGGATGGATTTTTGAGTTTAAATGCATTTGGTGAAAAATAGACCCAGACATGAATAAAGGGCCGGGTGTGTGTTAGCAGCTTTGCACCTCTCGCCAGCGGCAGGAGGCTGATTGGTTCAGTTTTAACCAACTAGCAAGTTGACAGATTGGACCACATGGGCGCAATGTGAGAGCGCGACAAGAAACTAATTATCAATCAGTTGATGTGGGAAGCAAAGAACACTTTGGTCCTGTTTGTTAGTTCTAATTTGGAAAATCACAAAAAACACCTCAGCCACCTCAAGGGAGAGTAGAGGCTTTATTGTACATTTAAGAAATCGTTACACAAAATGTTGTTTACATAAATAATACTTCCTCTTAGACTATATTAAAATGTTTAATGGAAACCGCATTTGACCGGTCCAGGGTGTAACCCCGCCCCCCACCCCCAGACAGCCGTGATAGGCTCTGGGAACCCTGTGACCCCGAGCGCAGCCGTGACGGAAAATGAATTGTGCGAATATTTTCAAATTGTCATCCTTGAACCTGTCTCACGGCGCAACTCAGGGCCGCCGCTTCAGAGCCCGAGCTATTACTATGCATGATATGGCTACGTTTGGCCCGGGTTGCTTGAAAATTGCACATTGCTCAGCTGCCCTTGCGCCTGCCGCCCCCTTCCGAAAAAAATAAGAACAAGCATCTGATCATCCTCCGGCCTCAGAGAGACACAAAA
Organism: Nelusetta ayraudi; assembly: GCF_046127955.1. Taxonomy (NCBI): domain Eukaryota; kingdom Metazoa; phylum Chordata; class Actinopteri; order Tetraodontiformes; family Monacanthidae; genus Nelusetta; species Nelusetta ayraudi. The sequence goes on along the minus strand of NW_027466058.1, from coordinate 3,756,794 downwards.
CTGGTCGGTTCCTCCGCGATACTGCGGCCGAGGGAGGGTGAAAAGCGGCCGAGTGGCCCTCTGAACTCCCCGGGGTTTAAGAGATAACGAGCGGGGCGAGGAGGCGAGGGAGCCAAGTCCAACAGGACATTAGAATAAGATGTCAACACAAACACTCGCAGACAGACAAATACGCACGCGGAAGCGCGAGGCAAACAAACGCGGGCGGCGCACTTCCAGCTGCAGGGCTCTCATTTGCTCTCAGCCCATTACAGAATCACAACAGCATTACAGTGAAGAGGCAGCGTAATGCGCTGCATACTAATCTGCCGAAGCCCGATCCATTTCTGCTGAGTAAATGCAGGGGATAATGATGTAAGCCTATGGGATATTTGGCAGGGAGGGGGATCGATAGTCACGCGTGGGGAAGGGGGGGTGGGTGGGTGGTTCTTGACTTTGGCGCGTAATTATCGGTTAATTTAATCGTACAAATATTTAAACGTCCAGTGTGTAAAGATTTTAAGGAAGCCTGGTATTTAAGGATGGTAGTGCTTTCAGTATTTACAGCAGTGTCAGGCAGGCTTCCTTAAAAAATGCTAACTAGAAGCAAGACCCTTATGACCCTATGTATATTCTTATATTTATGAGAATCATTCTAAGGGTATAAAAACCAAATCACTTTCGTTGTACTGCAAGTATACACTTTTATTACCATATTTATGGGCAGTATGTTAAACTTTTACCAATATAAGAATCATAATTCAAGCCAGATTTTACACACTGGACCTTTAAAGAGAAGAAAGAAAGTAATCAGGATTTTATCCTCGGCCCCTTTTGTATTTAAACTTAAATCTTGAACTTGAATTAAAACCATCGGCACTAATTGATCACGGCTGGCAGGACAAAAGCAATTATTTACCATTTTAATCGAGCATTTTAAAAGCTGTCTGTCTGCGACCAATGGAGCACGAAGCCATAAGCACCTTTGGCGCAGGTTAGCGTCCACTTTGATAACAGGAGCCGAGCCGAGCCGAGCCGAGCCGCCGTCTGACTGTAAGGGACTCGGCAGATGTCTAATTTGGCGGCGGACGCGGGGAGACGTTCCTCAGACAGAGAGCAAAGTCGAGAAGGCGCTGAGGCGTGTCATTGCGCAGAAATAATTCATGTGCTAATTACGCCGTCGCCGTCCCAGGGACAAAGTCCTCGCCGGAGTCGCTCTCTCTCTCCACGCCGCCGCCGTCGTCCCCGGCTGTCCCCCCCCCCTCGCCGTCCAATCTGTGTCTGACACGACGAGGATCCTTGATAGCGAGAAAGACGCTCCGACACATCCATGCACAGACGCTCTCGTCTTATCCTTTATCCCGGGCGCCATCCCTCAGCGCCCGGACAATGCGTTCATAGATCAACCTAAGTAGTGGGAGCTGTGGAGCCGCGCTGCGTCCTTGGCTGGACTGTTTATCACACGTAGCTGCAGCGGCGGCGCCGTTTTTACGCCGGCGCTGGGTTTGCCGTTCCTGCGTTCTGACTGAGTGTTGTTGCCGGGTGAAGAGTTGCTAATTTGAGGCATGGATATCAAAAAAAAAAAGAAATGTGCATGCACATCGCTGCCGCGAATGCATTCACCAGCCAGTCCATCGGGAGGAATTTACTGTACTAGTACCTAATAAAGTGGCCTGGTGAGTGTGTGTGGGTGTGCACTGCTTTAACGTTGCGTTCGGAGAGGCTATTCTGCAGACCTTGGCTGCAACCACTGCTTATTCGAGTTCCCGTCGCCTTTCTACAGTCTCCAACCACTCTGCCCATTCTGACCTCTGACCCCTGACAACAACGAGGCAATTTTCCCTCCACACGAGTTCCGCTAACTCGCTGGCTGTTTTCTCTTTGTGGCACTGTTCTCTGTGAACCTTAGAGAAAGTGTCACAGTCCCAGTAGATGGCTTGTGAAACACTTTAGACCAGAACCCCGTCTGGCACCGACAACCACGTTCACAACGTCACTTCAATCGCAATTCTGCCCCGTTCTGATGCTCAGCTTGAACTTCAGCAAGTCGACATCATCATGCTTTCATTGCTCAGACACTGAGGTTCTGCCGTGTGATTGGCTCATCCCCTGTCTGCATTTTAACAAGCGGTTGAGCATCTTGTGTAATAAAGTGGCCGGAGCAGCGAGCGTATGAAAGAAACCCATTTTGTTCTGAACAAGAATTAATCACAAAGGCAAAAAAAAAAAAAAAGCAGGAGAACCGACCAGAGACAAAGCGCTGCAATGTTGTGGAGTTCTCCCACGTATTTAAAGTTGCATTATGTCAAAAGCAGACCGCAGTGAAAAGGGAAAAGCACTTAATCATCGGCTGTGGCAGATACACTCGCTTGTTGCATTTCACGAGCTACCGAAACTAATTAAAATGTACAATTTGGAGAGCAATAATCGCGTGGGTCACCGCTGTAACCTTCATTTTCCAGAGAGGCGGCAGACTAGACGGCTATGAACCCACGCATCTCACTGTGTTTGTATAATAACGGCGGTGCGCGGGAGAAGACGCCGAGCACCGACTCGTATTTACATTGCCGGGACGGGTAGACGGCCCCCTCCTCTGTAAGTGTTGTTTGATTATTCCATTCCTTCGCTTTTAGAAGTTAAAGAAAGTCAAACACTTTGCCCACAACGCTCCTCCACGCACTTCCGCACTTCCTCTCCTGCTGCGGCTTTCCCAGCATCCCGTGCTCCGCCGCCGCCGCCGCCGCCGCCGCCGCCGCAGACGTGCACTTTTGTTCTTTCGCCCCTCAAAGTCAACACAATGAGATCAGATTGCTCATTCATGCCTTTCATACTCTGACACCGGCGAAGTGGCCTGTCAGTCAGGACCGGCTTTCTCTCAGGTGCAGTGAGGTGAACTTGAGATAAATCCACCCTGAATATAAATCCTGCCGCTCCTCTCCCTTCTCACCCAGAGACGAGCCACGGAGCGGGGAAGCCTCTATCACTCTCGCACATTCCTCAATGCACATTCTGTTTTGTTTTTTTTTTTTGCAGACTCCCGCTGGTCACTCAGCAGAGTCTCTGCTGAAAAAAATAAAACTCACGTGTTAAGTAACGGGCCCCGCGGTGAAAGAGCGTGGTGCAGCACGCCAAGCAGCACGCTTGCATGTTTTGTTTTTTTTTTTCTTCTTTTTAAAAAACGTGCCCGGATGAGCAAATGGCCGCAGGACAGCAGAGCTTGACAGAATCCCAGCATCACCTCGGCGAGCTGCTGGGCAAGGTCGCCGACACCAGGGCGGGTTGTTGTTCCAGTCGGATGAGGTGTTTTTGACTACCGTCTCTGTTATTGTCAGGGCGTGTTCGGTTTTCGCAGAGCCATGTGAGCGATGGAAACCAAAGAAGCGGGTGATTGGCTGATTTGCATGCGTCACAGGAAACCAATCCCACCAGAAACGTCAACATCTTTGCAGGCCTTTGCACTTTCTACACCTGCGCAGACAAACTTCTCGAGGACCTACAACGTGTTTTTAATGTCATGGCTTTTTTTTTTAATATCAAGGCTTTTTTTTTTTCAGTCTGCTGGCGAGCCAGAGCCGCACTCTGCTGGAGAGAGGAAACGCAACACATCCCTCCGCTGAAAGCCTCCCAGCTACAGGTACGATCACAACTGGCGATCCTGGAGCGGCGGATGAACCAGAGGTGAGAGCGTCACGGCCTGCCACCAGCACCACCACTAGCAGCACCACCTCAGAGGAGAAACACACCTGACTGAGCGCCACAGTGCAGCAATTTTCACTTAACCCACGACAGGACAGCTTGGATTCCCAGTTCAAAGCTCTCTTAAAGAAATTCCAGGACGCCTGGGGTGAAAAAAAAACATGGGTTTGATGCCATGAGATGTGTGTCTGTGATGGTTCTCAGTCAGTCGTCCAGTTCATTGAAGAAGTTAAATTAAACTGGACCTGTTTTAGGTGTCCTGAAAACATTTCACCTCTCACCCAAAAGCCTTCCTCACCAGCCCGGCTGACTTGATCTTCAAGTCTGACATGAAACCAAAGGAAAATTATGCAGACTTCATGTTTTCTAAAAACTCTAATTTACTAAGACCTCATATACCCAGAAAATGGTTTATCCCTTATGTCTTCTGATTACCTTACTTCTCTGGAAGGCTTGTGCTAAAACACTATTTGTCCCTTTGTGATGTCACAAAGGGCACAGATACCTCTCCCAGGATATTGCTAAGAACCCCAGGCCGGTGTTCCTTCCACCGACTGAGAGAACCTTGCAGAGCCTGAGTTTGAGCAAGGAGCGAAAACTAAGTGAAGACTGTCAACAGAGGGTTAATATACTTTATTTTGGACAACGGCCAACACAGAGGCCGCTCTGCTGGCATCGAGGATGAAAAATAGACTTTTAAAATAGGTTTCATATGACACTGTGAAATTATTAATGCTGTTGGTTCTACAAAGGGCTGTAAACAGAGGGCTAAATCTTATTTTACTACATCTATATATGTTTTGTTGCTTTTTATGCAGAGTTCACTGGGATCCAGGATGAGAAAGAGACTTTGAAAATAGGAATAAAATGGTCAAAAACAAACTAAAATGCCAAAAAATTCTAAAGGACTTGTTGTTTAATCACCTGAGGCACCTCAAGCGCATCGCCCACCAATCAGCGCCGGGGCCGGGGCTGACAGCCATGGTGGGCCTCTTTGTCGGCGCGCGGGAGATTGTTCGCGGGCAAAAAGATGCTGACCTACGGAGGGAAAATTACTCACTTTGGGGCAATGGTGTTTGAGCAGCATCACGGCCCCCCCGCTGACACGGGGACCAAGGTCATTTCATAATGGCTTGTCCAGCTGCCACTTGGCTGTCAACTGGCATGAGTGATGAAGGAGAGCGCGGCCACTTACAGCGACAGGAGTCAAGGCTGCGGCGGGGCTTGATAAAGATCAGCCTCCATCAGGAGTGTAAACAGCAGAGAAAGAGGGATAGGAAAAGGGAGAGAGAAAAAAAAAAAGATGATCCTGCATTTTGTCCCCTACGTCCCTCCCCTCCCCTCCCCTCCCCACCCCTCTCTTTTGGAGTGTTGACAAATAGACCTGCTTTGTCGCCTGTGTCTGCTTTGCATTCTGCCGGGAGCCGCAGCGGCAGAGCGGGGGAATGCATGCGACGCGACGAGCCGTCGTCGCGGCGCAGCGATACCGCGAGGAGTATCGACTGCGTCACGGCTCTTTTCTCAGGTCCCTGTCAATCCTGTCAGCCCTATGAATTGATCAGCGGCGGAGGCGGGGGAGCTCACATCCATCAGAGTGACTCATCCCACGCAGAGATGATGTCTGAGAGTCCAATTTATCCTATCCCGCGGGATGGAAGCGGAGGAAAAAAAAAAAAGTTTTCTTGGTTTAATCTATGTTTAAAGAAAGTCCGTCTTGTTTGGGTACATTGAAAGTCTCTCCAGGTAAATGCTCTTTTTTTTTTTTTTGAAGCTATGTTTCTTTGTGTTGTCCAGATCTATTTTCCCCACATGACTTGACAATATTTTTCAGGATCCAGCACATTAACTGTGTGACACAGACGAGGGGAATTAATGAGGCGCCTCTTTCCATAGATATGCTCAGTGTACCGCGATGGATTATCCATCTAAAAGTATAATATATCCATCATGGATATATTATATGGTTTATATAAAGTGAATATTTACGGTTATATAAAGTGAACGTCTACGAGCAACAACATCCTTTGACTGCCGTTATTATTCTCACATGGAAGAGGCCCAGGTGCCCATCATCAAGCGATTAATTACAATACTTGTTTACTCCCTCTAAATGACTTACACAGCAGCACTCTGATGTGTGTTACGCTCTGGTGACTTACTCTCTGTTGTGTAAGTCAATGTAGTATACAGAGGCAAATGCACCCGCGCCCATCCTCTCAGTCTCGCCGTTCAAATGTGAAATTACCTGGCTGCTACTCCATTACTGCCATTAATAGCAGCGTTAGTAGTCATTTAAAATGAAATAGACTTAGTGTCTAATCACAGGCATAAAGGAGATGCCTCACTTATCTGCATATTTTAATAAGAAGGAAGGCAGACTTTGAGATACTTTGATTAACAGATGAGTCTTGTCAGATGTGAGGTGAAAACGTTGAGGGTGTTTCTGTGCTGCCTCTGAGTGAAAACCATATTTACATATGTCATAGTACATTCCTGAAAAGTGGGACTCCACAAAGAATGACCAGGAATCAGGGTTTACCATTTCCATATTTTGCACCGTGACTAGCGAGATTAGCATTGGATATTAAACAGCTGCATACTTCCACAGCAGACCATTGAAACCTGCCAATTGTTGTTTGATCAAATAACTACAATAACGCTATTATACTGATATAATATCACTGTGGGCATGTTCTGTTGCCTCGCCTGCACTAAGGCAGAGCACCCACGTCGACGATGGACTTAATGGGATTCCCTTGTTCCTGCACACTGAAAGACAAAGGACTTTGATTCCAGTACACGCGTCGCCTAATTCCATCTCATTACTCCTGCTGTGACATACATACGGCGCGCAACCAACTTCCTGCCGTGTCCCACAAAATGCACGTTTTGCGCGGGCGATCCCACTCCTCTACACCACCACTACACAACCCCCACCCCCCCAAACCCCCCACGAGGCCGGGCTCCGTTCCTACGGCTCGGCGCAATAAAAGCTCGCAAATTCTCGAATTAATTACAACAACATGGCTGCTCCTTTTTTTCCCCTCCCGTTTCCTCTGAAGCGTTCTTCAGAGACTGGTGAAATGGCACTAACAAGAAGTCCCAGCATGTGCTTCTTTAAGGAAGTACATACGAGACAAAAAAAAAGGGTAGCAAAGAAGGCCCGTTTCTCGCTGTGCTGCTCGCTGTCGACATGAATCGCTGCCAATGTGGTCTCTCCAGCGCTGTTACGGCTTAGTGTGTTTTTTTTTTCATCCCGTTTTTTTTTTTCCCTCGTCCCACAACGTAAGTGAACTACAAAATGAGGGTGGCAGGCGAGAGGTAAGATCATCTGAACGTCCAGCGACGGCGCCAAAACTTGACGATCACGCTCCTTTCGCTGTTTGGTCTTTTTTTTTTTTTAACACACAATTTTTTTCTCTCCTCGCACGCTCCCCATCAGTCAGCCCGTCACCGCCACTGGGTGACGGAGCCCTTTTACCTTATCCGCAGCATCCAGCCACCTGCCGTGGAAACCGCGGCTGTTTCCGCCATATGCCTCGGTGTTCTGCCAAGTTCCTCTCCGGTTGGTTCCGCCTTGAGCAAATTTCATTATGAGATGGCTGGGAGCACTCGGGGCTGCTCATTAAGGCTACCAGCGTGGCACGTCACCGGCTGGCGCGTGCGCGGCAAACGCGGTGCGGCCCCAACCACCTCGTAACTTCGGCACTTGCGTAACTTTTCGTCGAACGGGGTCAGGATGCGATAACAGATGGCGGCGCGAGCCGCACTAGAAAACATACGATTCCCAAAGAGGGGGAGAAAAAAAAAAGCCAAACTTTATTGCGTTTAGAGAGGAGCAGTAAGTGTTTTTTTGACAGATTTAAAGCCTCCATGTTTTAGCCGGTAGCGGCTTTCCGGTAGCTCCTCCCTAGTTTGTGGAGTTGTGCTAATTAGAATGAGCTGGCCTGATAAACGATGGGACAAAAACATGGCAAGCCACTTTTTACCAACCTCTGATTCTACCCATCTCCACATCTTTATTATTCATCCCAGACTCCAGTGGAGCAGCCTGGTGCCACTAATTACTGCAGAAAATCTCCAGAGCTCCAGGAAACAGCATATTTAGCTGTTTGTTTACAGCCTTCATCCTTTTGCTTAATACGAGTGTGTTGACCTGTGCGCGTTTACAGCATGTTCGGAAGTGGACAAAAACAAACTGGTCGCCACCACGGCCGCAGTGACCCTTTGAGACGTCACGAAAGGCTGACGTCCAGATCACTGAGGTTGAGGGACAAACTAATGAGGTTGGAGCCAGTGGAACTTTCATTACCCCACTTCAGCGTGAGCCAGCTGGCAGGACTGCGGGCAACAACAAAACAAGCGATTCTGAGCGAAACACATCTTACTTACTGGAACAAACCATCCACACGCGCTAATCTGACCTTTCAAGCACTCGAGCCGCGCGGCCACCACCTTCCTGGCTGACTCCCCCAGCTCATCTCTTGTCTTGAACTGGGAACTAAAAGCAGCTAATTCCCTGCGAGATAAGGTGCCGTGTCCTTCTTAAAGCGCGGGCCAGGGCTGCGTAGCCACGAGGCGGTGGCTGTTGTCCGCTAACACGGTCAGCATATAGCCAGATGGAGCCGAGCCACGGGGATCAAACGGAGAGTTCTGCTGCGGCAGGATTCCCGCCAGCTCACACTCCTCCGCCTCCCCACCCCGGCATTCCACTGTCGCACCGCTCTACCTTCTCACTTCGCTGTAGCCTGGGACCGAAAATCACCCCTCTTTTCCCAGGGCTTCACACTGGCAGACTTCTGAGCACCCGGAACGTCAATAGTTGTTGCATTGTTCCCCTCCCCCTCGCTGCTTTTTGTGTTTCCTCGCGCAATCTGTGTAGCCCGCGTGCGGGGAGAGAGCAGAGTTTAACCTCACTGTGCTTGAAGGGTGTGTTCACCCAGCCGTGCACCCAGGGCCATCACAGTGCATTAACCCCCGGATGCAGCCTGGCACCGTCTCACCAGGCTTGCAGAACGCTTCCAGTCCTGGAGGTCCCGCAGTCCTCGAACTCGCTCGGGGATGGCCGGGGTCAAACAACGCAGGGAGAATTGAATAACAAAACTGACAAGCGGAGAGCGGAAGGCTGTGAAAATGAGAAGCGCTACTTTTCGAGTGTTGTTTTGTTCCTCTGACTGCACGGTTTGATAGCGGTAATGCAAGTGTGATGCACGCTGGAAGGAGCATCGATCTGCTCTCAATAGGCCCTTGTCAGAGATGGATGAGATACAATGGGAAGCAATCAATGTGGGTAGTTATTTACCGGCTCGGACTGTCAATATCCCCGTTGAATGGCGAGGTGCAGTGGATATGATGCATTCTGGCTACAGTTCTCTGCTGTGCAGCATCAGAATGGGGGAAAAAAAAAAAAACACTTGGATATTCACATGGATTTTTCTTCTTTTTTATATTTAATATCTTCGCCGGGTGGGTAAAATGATGCAGTCCCAGTATCGAATGTGAGTGATGGATTTGCGGGTTCTCGCATGTGACACATCTCTGGTCGATTTCAGTAGCAAATGTTTTCAACTGGTCTGGGTTTTGCATCGATTCAGCTTTACTCCCAAAACAAAGATGTAGGAGATGTGCAAGAGTGAGGAGCTCTTGCTCCAACTGAATATATTAGCATGTGTTTAACAAATATGTGCTCTTCTAGTTTTGCCACCCCTCAAAAAATACTATCCAGGGGTTCTGACCCAGATGGACATTTAGATAAATAAAGATTTTTGGAAACACCTGGCATGCAGGGGTAGAAATCAGTCAAAGAAATCTATCCGGCCCTGATTAATACTCCACATAAATTCCAGGCGACTCTGTGACCTATTTGTCACCAGCTAAGAAGGGCAGCCTAACATCAGCAAGAGGGGACACACCGAGAAGACGCCCCGGCGCTGCCCGAGCCCGACGGAAGGCGCCGCGCTTCGCGGGCCGCACCAGCACAGAGTGAGGACGACTGTCTCCCCGGAGGAACCTCGGGCGAGCGGCGGCAGCGGTAATCGCCGGGGGCAGACGATGGCTTGGCACTCGGGCTTGATAAAGGACGTGACTTCACATCCGAGCGACCCTCGCTAGCAGCTATCAGCTCTGCGCCGTCGGAGAGGCAATCTGCGCTGACGCCTGGCCTCATTTACAACAATGCCGGCGAAGATTAAAATAGCCAAGCAGCTTCAACAAATTTGGAGGAGCAGGGGTGAGGAAACTAGAAGTGATAAGTCATTTGCGGGAGCTCTTTCCCCCCACCCCCCTCCGCCTCTCTACAGCAGCTTCTTTTATTTTTTTTTCCTTTTGTCCAGAGGATAAAACTGTCCTCTGCCTGTGACCCCAGGGTGGCAATCTGTCAGGCAGGAATGACAACAGACCAATGTCTAATGACTCTTAAGCCATAAATACGGCCGCCGACTTGACAGCCTGGATCTACGGCTCCCTATTAACTTGATTCAATCCCCGGCACAAGAGGAATTACTCTGCGAGGGTATGTGGCGAACCTGCGCAGGAGATTTGGGAGGGACCCCCGCAGACGTGCACCGGCGGGTCGCGGGCTGGAGAATTGACATTTACAAGTCTGCACCAGGAGTGCGTCGTGATGTAGCACCATCATTTCAGTGCCAATCCCGGCCTTATGAAAGATTCATGGTTCATTCTTTGTCATAAATCTTTTCGCCCCGGCTTGTTTTAGCCGACTGTGTGGTCACACATTGTTGTTTTATTTTTTTTTGTTGTTGAGGGGACACTAATTCTGACAGGAACAAGAGCCGGTTGGTTCAGATGCTGGTCAGCTGGAAGGACGCTAATCCCTTCTAGCCACATCACACATGCACGGTTAGCGACTTGGTTGATAAATATTTTAATATGTTTCGCTGCCGCGGATGCTTATCCGACACGCTTTTGCCATTATGGCCCCGGCTCCTCCTGCGTGCGTAGCCTGTTTGCGCCCGCAGCTGCAAAGATCAGGAGCACTTTCCAGTGATGAGGAGTTCCCACTGAAACGCGGAGGATTGTCCGATACGAAGTGGCTTGCAGGGATACATATTTGATTAGGCCTCGCCTTTAAAGGAATAAATCATCTGCTAAACAGAGGGATTGTTCCACCCCCAAGAAGAATAAAGGCATGTATGATGTATGATTGTGCATTGTCATGCAATACAATGCAATATAATGCAAATTTGTGCATACTGTGTTCAAATATGAAGCGAAAACGTCAATGCAAACATGGAGAAGTTTCACAGATGTAATTCTTCCAGTGTTTACCAACCTATAGAATGCAACCATTTTCTAAATATTAACAAAAATCAACATATGGCAGCTGTTGATAACCACCTAAAAAAAAGAAAATTGTGAGAGAATTTGAGCAATGTGCAACAATTCAACCACCTGTCACCATCCCCCATAGTGTCATTGTCAAAAAAAAAAAACTGTTGTTAAAAATTAGTATTTTCAACAAGGAGTGCACTCACTCACAGTGTGCAACCCTTAGCTTAACTCCATATCATTACTTAACAACAGTTCAACAGGATAATCATTTCGACGAGAGCGAGTTGAATGTTGCCCGCTGAGTTTTACGCAGCGATTGCTGCGTGCAGTTATCTCCGAGGCCCCCCCGCTGCTTATTTACACAGCCATGTCATTAGACTTCGCCAATAAATGTGCCGCTTTAGCAAGTCAATCTTTCAATCGTGCGCCTGCCTCATAAAATAAAAAAAACACGAAGAAGAAGAAGAAAATAGCAAGCCGCTACGGCAGCGGTGGCCAATTATGTTGTAGATTAATGTTGTTGACAGAGGATTTATTTATACAGGCCAGTGGGTGCCCGAACCTTTCCCCAGGCCTTGGGAGAAGAGATGCACTCCATGATGTTGTGCCACGGGGAGGAACGACATCAATCACAGCAGCGGCGGCTCGGCCACTGGTGCAAAGGCAAAGAGAAGCCGAATTAACGCCCCCCGGTCGTCTGACGCCGCCGCAATTTCCATCCAAGTCTGTCCAGACTCATGTTGTAAAAGCCTCTGACTGATGGAGAGCTCCATCACCCGCTGCAACAAACAACCACCTCGGGGTGCAATATTAACAAAAGAAATGAGCTCGTGGTGGGCTGTGGCGCTAGATACAGATGCTGCTGTGGCGCTCGCGTCTTCAACCCCGCAGCGAGCGAGCGAGCGAGATAAACATCTAAAAAGGTTTTTTTTTGTTTTTTTTTCCTCCGGGAAATTGAGCGTATTAGAGGGTGTTGTTGTTGTGGAGTCACATGATGTAAAAATATTCAAACACCTCGTCTTTCCTTCATGTCAAACTTATTTTTCTGATGGCTTCTTGTGCAATTTTGAATAGCATTTTAGCTGGACACAGCTAGCTTGAACAGTGCACAGCGACACAAAAGTCCACATTTTAATGCAAATCACCATCTGTGCCCAATTTTAAAGGTCCTGTATGATACATGTACCACAGTGGTGTCTGGAAAGAATAATCTGTGCTGCTGCGTCATCCAACTTGTTTCTGTCCCCATCCAAACATGTAAAAGGTAAAACAAGGCATCATCTTTAGCACGAAGCTAAAATCTAACATTTGCAGGAGACAGAAGACGAAAGATAGTCCAAAAGTTGTTTTTTTTGTGTGTGTGTGTGTTTTGATAGTCAGACATAGAGTTCCCATTCAGGACAAGTTTCTTTTTGGGCAATTAATCATGCAAGGCTGCTCCTCTTTAATCCAGGACGCGAAACAGACTTTCCAAGAAAAAAAAAACAAAAGGACATGAATGCACTGAAAAACATCAGAGCCACACTTTGGAATGACGCCAGATCACAGTCGAGTCAGACCTTTGACTTCTGTCAAGCAAGAGCATCAGTTCATCCTCGACTTAAATGGGGGTAGGAGGGTTGTGGGTGGGGGATTGGGGGGTATGCAAAAGAGTCAGAATGAGGCCAAGTTGCACCTTGTGACAAAAGGGCAGAAAGGTTTCTGCTTATCGGTCAGTGTAGTGTAAATGGTAATTCTCTGAGGGGATTTGAAAAAAAGAAAAAAAAGAAAAAAAAAACTGTGAAGCCTGTCGTTGCCCTTCTGGCTCCCTCTACTCACATGAGTGCCGTCAGTGCGTACAGCCCCCCCTCCCGCCCTCCAACCCAAGGTCACCTGCGTTAGCCTTGGCCTCGGCTGCCTCCCCCGCCCAGCGTTAGCACGCTGACCATCCTAGCAAGCAGCTCCCGCTGAACCACAGCTCACTGTCCGCTCGGCGTGCAGCACTGATAGAGAAGGGGGCAGGCCGGCAGCCATAAAAACACAGAATATATGAATGCGGACAGGGGGGAAAAGAGGGGCGTTGGTCAAAAAAACAGCAAAAAATAAAAAATAAACAATAGAAAACAACCAACCTCAAAGAAAGATAAAGTGGCCTATCAACCCGGGGAGGATCATAGTTCAGAGTCTCCGCCCACGCCAAAGCTGTGTGCTGACATCATCAGGCTGGGCGAGGCGTTTTTTTTTTTTTTAGCTTGTTTTTTTTCCCCCCCTCCGATAAAATATGCCCACGTGTCAAACAAGGCCAATGATCTTTCTCATGGCTAAAACAAACAGCCACGATAGCAAAGGGCCACCGGCGGGGGTCCGGGAAATTGGACTATAAAGTAATGTGTCACGGCCCGCGACCGTGTGTCTGTCTAATAGCACTACATCACCGCGCGCTGACACCTCGGAGTGAAATGCGGCCGCCGCGTTTGTGCAGAGAATTCAAGAGGAAAGTGGAAATTCTGACAGAAAACTTATCGGAGCGAGCGGGATGGGGAAGAATAATAAAAAAATAAATATAAAAAAAAGACGATTTATGCAACATGCCCTAATTTAGCTCCTTTGCAGCATGCTGTCTGCTTAGCACCTCAAAAAGAGCACGGCTTCCCACGAGTCCCCGGGTGTCTGGTCGCACTTTTTTTTTTCTTCCACGGCTTGTCACAGAGCTCAATCGCAGACAGTAAATGAAGCCATAAATTGTTGATGGAAATCCATAAACAGGCCCTTTTAAATTGGCAACGCTCTTCTCCCCCCCCTCCCCCCCACCCCCCGGCAGCGCCACGTCAGGGAGCACTTTAACACGGGTAACACCGTTATTTCTGCTTTTCTTTTGCAGCGTTTATTTGCCAATTTCCCCCTCATATCATCGAGCCGCGTCGCACCGCTTCCTTTGCGAATTCAGTCATTTCGGGAGACGGACGCCGCCGAGCGATGTTCAATCTCCGAGGAAAAGGCGGCGCGGGTTCGCGTCCGAGACCGCCGCGCGAGACAAAATGGCCGGGATGAAGAGCGAGCGGCTGGGATTTATGAATAAACAGCGCGGGATGGCTCGCAGACCAGACTGACTGACGGCTAGATGAACCTTTACCAAGCGAGACGGGGAGCTGATTTGCACTTTGTATCCCCTCGGCCTGTTGAGAGGGGGGGGAACGTTGTCTCAGCATGTTACTGGAAGAGGTGTGTGTGTGTGTGTGTGTGTGCACGTGTGTGTGTGTGTGTGTGTTTGTGTGTGTGCGTGTTGTGGCGGGAGAAGCGTGCCCACTCACTCACCCAGGCCCAGCCTCCTAGCTGGCTTGTCCCTTGCTGTCTGTCAACGAGCACCACGCACCGGGGGGGCTCCAACAGCCAGCAGCGCCGCTCAGAAACACCCGCCGCACTTTGAACATATTGCCTTTAAGAACCTCGCTTGTCACGTCGATAATTGGATTTGCGCTCATACGTGAAAGCCAGTGTGAACAGGACGGTTGGATCAGAACCTTCTTCGGCTCACAACGCGTCTGTGAATTCCGTCATATTGCCCAGTTGCGCCGAGTCATGTGGCTGAAAAGATTGCAATGAGTGGTAATGATAATTCTTCTGTCCTACAAAATAAAAACACTGTGACAAATCACGGGTTACTGGTTTAATAGTCTATTTTTTCATTTTTATTTTCTCTAGCTATTGGTTGCTTGCCCATGATTCTTTGTTAGTATTTGTAGAAAAATTAACAAAAGCAGATCAATTCTGTGTTTCTGTCCCAACATGTCTCATTTTCTTTTTTTGGCAGCCAAGTGATTGGAAATGGTCAGAATAAAAGTTTTAGAAAAAAAAAAAAAATCAACATTGTGCAAAAAAGAAAAGGATGCAATTCTGGCAACATGGCTTGCGTCAAGTCTCCCAATGACTTGCAGGTTTGGGAACAAACAAACAAACAAACAAATACCTGCTGGTGATTTCAGCTTGGCTCTCAGCCCTCACACTTGTTGCAAAAAAAACAAAGCCTTTTCATTTTCAAACTAAAATTATGGGTGACAAAATAAAAGAAAATACCCTTGGATCCACCAATGGGTTTTTAAGAAACCATGTTTCAAATCAAGTACGAGTTCCCAGATTACAAACACAACGGGTTTAACGAGGAGGAGACAATTAAATATCATCTTTTCCACGACACCGAGAGCTTGGCAAAAACACTCGGGAACCTCAACCAACCAGACTTATTCCTCTGATGTGATTATCCGATGAAACATTTAATTGTCCTGGCCCACTTGTTGCACCAAATCTACCTTTGTCACTCCAATGCCAGTAGCGTTCTGAACTAATAAAGTGACTGATCCACGGACATGAACTGCTGCGCCGTCTCTTTGCACTGTATTTCACTTTCAACTTATACTGTATTGTATCTCTTAAAGGTCCAGTGTGTAAAGTTTATACGGAAGCCCACCAGGCAGCACGTTTCGCATTTAGGGCGCTGTTAGTTTGCCTTCATAAAGGATGGCGGTGCAAGATGGTGGCTGACTAGGAGCAGGACCCTTGCGCTATGTATATTCTTATATATATGAGTAGGAAAACCAAATCGCTTTGATTGTACTGCTAGTATACACTTTTATTAATGGATTTATGGGCAGTATATTAAGCTTTTACAATATAAAAATCACAAAGCAAGCCAAATTTTACACACTGGACCTTTAATGTGTTTGCATATTTAGTGCTGTCCTTGTCTTTCCTGTTGTCTCCCGTGTTGGTGAGACAAAGACAATTCTCCACAATGGTGGACAATAAAGATTTATTCTATTCTGTTCTATTCAAACACCTCTGTGCATCCGCAGCAACGTGCCGGGGACGTCGCCATCACGTCTCCAGCAGCTCTGAAAACCTCTGAGTCACCTTCTGCCAGCGTGCCGGCCCTTTAAAAAAAAAATAAATAAATAAATCCTCCCAGACCTGCGGGCCCCCGCGGACACGACTTAAGCACTGATGGACGGCCGGCAAGCGCGAGAAGAAGGCCGCGTCGTCCGTGAGTCAAAAGCAAGGCCGAATAAACTAATTAAAACAAAAAAATACATGGCTGCGAGTCTGCCGCTCCGCACCGCGCTTTTCAAGGGGAACGCGACTCCGGCTTAATGAGCGGCTCTGCATCGGGAACCGTCGCTTGCGGCGCAAACATGCTGGAGCTCGGCAACAAAAGCTGCTGCCACCGAAGCATCACCTCCTTGCTATTGAAGTCCGCCGAAGAGGACGGACGCGTGTGTGTGTGTGTGTGTGTGTGTGTCCTGTGGTGGTGAGGACCCTCGGTCGTCTAAAGGCGGCCGGCCGGTCGCTCTAATCACAATGCGCAGGAGTCTCCAGGTGACGGCTGCATCAATCTGACGCGGCTCCTCGGGCAGCCGAGGGGGGGAGACGAGGCCCCGGCCGAGCAGCGCCGCGCCGTGTGATTCATGGCGCCGCCGGCAACAAAGAAAGAAAGCAGGAAAGAAAGGAAGAGGAGGCGGGGGGGGGCGGCTCGCCCGCATGGTAAAAGCAACACCTGGAGAGAGGAGAAAGGTTGAGGACACGTCAGGGGGAAGGAGGTGAAAGGAAGGTTCCTGTGGTTCCTCCTCCACACGTGAGGCGGCACCCACGGACCCGCAGACAGGTCCCGCCCACTCAGCTCGCTCAAAGAGTCACTTTGCTTACACGTGTGTGTCACCGGCCTGGCGGTGTGAGGTCACAGCAGCACAAAGATTTTTCTTTTTTTTTTTTTTATTCTCCTCGCACACCTCTCTCCTGTAAGACAGTCCAGATGTGAGGAGACAAACAGACACGTGCACCTGCTTCCATTGCCCAAGTGTGCTCTCTACTTGGAGATATTTCACATCTCATACGTGCACCTCATCACTGCCAATAGCCGTTCTGGCTGTTGGCTGGCTTCAGCTAACCTGCGGCGGCAGGTCACGGGTAGCAAAACAATACATTTACTAATCAATTAAACAGAAAACCACGGGCAGCGTCCTGTGCAACTCAGGCACTTAGTTTTAAGGTGGTTTTCATCATCTGCTGACCTCTGAAACGGTTAACTTGTGGGGAGACAGACAGACACGTGCACCTCTTCCCGGAGGGGAAGTGGGGGAGGGGGGGGGGTGGCACACTATCGCTGTCGCACTACGCTAACGTGCCGCCAAGGGTTCGTTGGGTGGGGGGGGGTGATTTATGACTGCCTTCACATGGGCTGGACATAGACAGCGGGCCGGATGCGGCACCTCGCGTCGTAGTTTGGTCATGCATAGAGCAGATTGCGACTAGACTAAAAAATAAATAAAACAATAAAATCTCATTTCAAAGCAATTCAGAAATATTATAAAAAAAAAAAATTGCAATCAAAGGATGAATTCTGAATGACCTGGACCACAGTTGGCCTGAATCCTGAGCTGTGCAACACAGACCCCAGCTGCACGTTTGCTTGAATGCTATTCAGTTTTATTTGTAACTAAGGAGGAGTCCATTTTTAGCAATCTCCCATCTGAAGGTACTATGACAACGGACTGAAGACAGTCCTTCAGTGTGGAACTAGAGTCTGCATTAATGCATTTATTTTTTCAGTTTCAACAAGGTCCTTGTATTGGAGTAATACTGCAAAAGACAACAGTGAGACATTCTGGAGGAGCTCAATGTCATTAATCAGCATTTTTAAACTGCATATGAAAAAATGCAAAGTCAGAATGAAACCATGCAGTGTACACATTATCATAAAGATACGATCATAAAAATCTCCAGAAAACAGAATATTTTGCGTGCACTTTCTGCAACAGTTTGGTACCAGTGAAGTGTCAGTGCCCTTTGTGACATCACAGGAAAAACCTCCACCACTAAAACCCTCACCCCCACGTGGCAGCAGTCTAATCAACGGGAGTAGCAGGGCTGGCAGAGCAGCCAGTGCAAGCAGCGACCCCAGTGTTGCGAGCGTGTTTATGCGGCTCCTACAGTGAGTTTGCAAAAAAAAAACTTTAGCGTTGAATGTTGTCAACTGGAAAGATTCACCTTTCTGCACTCATTAGCAGGAGACACAAACGAGTGCAGGCACTGAGGCAGAAAAACTGAGTACAGAGTCAAAGGCAAATGTCACCGGCATCGTGTTGCAATTATTTCGATTCGGAATCATTAACTGTGTGTGTGACAGTGCGCCACTCAAGCCTTTAGCCTCCGACCTGCAGGCCGAAGCCCCGCCCTGGTGTCCGCTGCACTGCTCATTTTTCTACAAGGGAAAAATAAGTTTAAAACAACTGCGGGGAAACTCAAGTTGGTAGGAGTCCCTCACCAGTGAGAGAGACAATGAGAGGCAGCGCCTTGAGTCATCTGAGTCACTGAATCAGTCACCGGGTGGTGCGAATATCCCACTCGCATCGCAAGTGACTGATTCGCCTGTTCGCAGCTCAGGTTCACAGCAGGGAGGTGGAGGCGATGCTGTTGCTTTTCCCACAGGGGCTCACACAGTCATATGTATTTATACAAATGCAGTTAAAATAGTGACACATAGTCTGGTCTCTTCTTGACAGTCAGCTAGGTTGGCGGTACAAAGTGGTGCAGAATAATAATACATTTAAGACGTAATAAAGGAACTATGAAAAGGTGCACACTTTCTTTTTTCATTATAGATTCTAAGTTTTTATTTATTAATTAATTAATTTATTTTCTATAGGACTTAAAGTTATGCATATTAATGGTGTTGTTTCACATACTTTTAATAGATTTTTATTCCACTAAGATCATTCATAAATCAATTACTTTAATAAAAAAAAAAATGGAGCACATTAAGTCTGCAGCCTCCCCTTCGTCTCCAGAGAGTTCATAAATTGCCTTCACCTGCTGCTGCCCTGCGGGCTTAATGTCACCTTTATCTGCTACATGTAAATGTGTGTTGCAGCAGCTGTCCTGCCACGCTGCCAGGCGTCTCATCACACACACACACACACACACACACACACACACACACACACACGCGCACACACACACAACTGTGAGTGCATATTCTCTTTCACTTTGTCTCCTTCCTGTTGTTCACCGGCACCCCGCCGAGGCTCCGTAATAACGAACCCCGCTCGATAACTCAGTCAATCTCAGCATAACGCCGCTGTTTTAGCGCGCTGTGATGCTCAGCGTGGTCGCCGCTTCGCCTCTTTCCGAGGAACCTCGGAGGCGGCTTCCCACTGACGCGATCGCATTGCTTTGAAAATAGGCTTCAACGCAGTCACCTGTGATGCATTAGCTATTTTAACACCGCGTGGCTGCTCTTCACGTCAGCGTGACGTTTAGTTAAGTTAAGTCAGAGCAGCAATGCAACACACAGTCACAGGGCCCAAAGCAGCGCAACTGCATTCATATCACTGAGGTCTTAATTAAACCAGCCCGCGGTTGACTTTCTTGTATTACAGATAGTCGTCCGGCTGTATTATTTGCGTTGGCACTTTAATTAGGGTCATCAGTATGTTGCATTTGGAAAGTGGAGAGAGTTTGGGAGCACAAAGTTTTCAGTACTGCTGACTGTTAAATCTTATAGTCGTGCTAAGGAACGACACGAGACTGCGACCACAGAAGCAGGGATCCTCTGTTTTCATACGGCTGTTTCACACACATGTATATCATGTCTCTCAACTTTGGTATCACTTAGCAAAAAAGATTAGCAGCTGCTGAGCTGTGTGTCAACAAGTTTATTGCTGGAATTATTGCAAGATAATTAAGTGCATTCGAGGCGTTTTTATTTTTAATTATTATAAAATAACCAAATAAAAATTACAAAAAATTACAAAATAAAAACCTTAATTATTCTTAAGGTTTTGTGTTGTTTTGTGTTGTTTTTTTTGCAATAGATCTGAACCAGAGCAAATAAAATCCAAGTGGCTTCTTCTAGGATTAGCAATGTACAATAAGGAAATCAGGATTTTGCTTGTGCCGTGTTTGCCAACATTTTTTTCTGATATTGACTTCACACCTGCACCTGCTGCACAACACGCGGGCCGAGGGGCTAAGTACATGTGAATTACATCATCCGCGACGTCAGCTCAACAATTCCATCTGATCTTTTTCTCGTTTTTCCCATTCGGACAGCAGTAATTCTATACTGGCTGTTTTTGAGCTCGTGCACCTGTGAGCCCTTCACTCAGTCGGTCGGCAGGTTGTTTTCGAGCTCCGTTCAGATTTCTTGCCTTCTCACCGCCACCACGTCTGTCCGTCTGCCCCCGTTTGAGCACAACTTCTCCTGCTCCATTTTCCCAACAAGCCCCAAAAGCGCCGGGGAGAGTATTCCAGACTGCATAATCCACTCATCTACATCTGCCCAAACGTAAAAGCCAGGAAAAAGCCTGTGTAAGCACACACAGAGGGAAGCGGCTATGAAATATTGCACGCTGAGACTCGTCCAGTTTAATGTTGAGCATTAAAGAGTGTGTGGCGAGACGACTGTTTCCGCAAAACTGTATGTATTTATGGCTAAGCACGGGGCGCCGGGTGCTGACTGCTCCGTTTCCAATTTCCTTTGTGTTTCCAACGTTCCCGAACAACAACTGCAGCCGCAGCATTGTTGGAGACTTTGCGCCGAGGTCCCTAACAAGGCTGCGTGGGGGAAAACTTGGCCTATTAGACAATGAATACAGACAGAACAATGGCATTAGGACCGGAAACAACCCTAATTTACTCATGTTATGTTAAAGATCAAGATGAATTGACGCCAACAAAACCTCATTAAAAGCACATTCTTGTCGCAGTGGGCACAAATGGCGGCAAAAGTGGCGATAAAGCAAATTTCACAGCCTTTTTGTTGTAATTCTAGTGCATGATGGGAGCAGGGCAGCACTCTAAAACAAAGAAGCACTAAGTAAGAAACAATACCAGTGATTGTATCTATTTGAGGCGCAACTGAGTGCATTAGTGGCTTTGAATGGTGATCATCAGAAAAGTCTACGCAATCAGGAGTATAATCCTTGCCCGTTCATTTTAGATACATTTTTATGTCACGCTTCGTAACATTTGTAGTCTTTGAACTTTAGAATTAAACCTCCAGAGAAAAACATTGAAATGTTTTAATCAATTTTATAGACTGTGGAATATCTGGCAAATCTGGCATAATGTCAACACACGGCAAACTGCACATCATTGGAGAGTGAAGTGGCGTTCGCATTAAGTCAGACTCACTAGCTTAGCCCACCATGTAGCTAACAATCCATTTGGAGCAAGTTTAGACTGGAAGTACAGGAATGGCGGTCCACCAGGAGGAGATGTTGGTTTCAGCGTTCCATATAACAGCCTGCGACACCGCCGGAGGCCAGTTTGACAGCAGTGGATGTGGTAACTGATTTACAGTAGCTTGGACCCGGAAGATTTAGCCACGAACACAAAAGGTATGAAGCGGGAGAGGGTGAGAATGAGGTTAGACATGTCAGTGGCCGTCTCAGCGCTCTGCCGAGGAGTGAGATGGAATGTCACAGTGGATTAAGGGGGGGGAACTGGAAGTCTGTACATGATAGGTGCACTTCATACCCAAGGAGTAAACCAGGAAGTTAAGCTTAAAAAAAAAATCCCTTCCTATTTCTACTCCGAAGAAACTGATGATATAGTAATTGCAAGGATTCAACAATTAGGTTATTTCAGAAATTGCACAGTGTCTCTGAGGCTTCTTCAGCAATCTTTGCTTTGGATCGTAATAAAGAAGTGTTTACGTGGAAGGGGCTATATCAACAGTTTAGCACTAATACTGAGGCTAAGGATTCAAAACCCACGCAAAATAAACCATTGCCATGGAATTTGCACATATAATTGCTGCAACATTCCAAAACAATCTGTGAAGTTTAGATTTTCTTTGTTTCTCTTTCAATCTCTGCCTTCTTTTAGGGCATCATTACGTCAGTATCTAACCATCCATCTATCTAATTGTTGTCCGTGGGAGGAAGCCGGAGTACCTGGAGAGGACCCACACAAACACACGCACACACACACACTCACGTGCATGGGTAGGACATGCAAACTCGTCAGTGAAAGGCCCCAGGCCCTGGTTCTCATCTGTCACACCGGATCAGCACCGACCTTCGCTTGCTCTGCTGCTTCAGAGTCTCAGATTTGGAATTTCCTTTTCGTCATGTAAACTGTTGCAAAGTGGAAACCTCGTCGAAGACGTTGCGGGCCCCGCAGCTGTTTGGCGGTGGGAAAGGTTACTTAAAAGGCTCCGTGTTGAGTGAGGGTCAATACAGGGCGCGGAGCAAAGACCACTGTATTGGATTTCTCATACGGAGGGTACGCGATAGGATCCGCAGTCTGAAAAGGGCATTTTTGAAAAAAGGTCTGCGGCAAGCTGTCAATCACAAAGTCAAAGGTATAAATACATATTTTTCCCCCCATCATTAAAAAAAAAAGACGGTGTGGGCTCGCTGACGTCTTTAGCTGCCTGCTTATGAGCAGTTAGGCCAACAACCCCTCCAGCGGAGTATTAAGTGGATATTAATTTTCCCAAGGGCTCTTATTAAAGACCTGAGCATTAATGATCCAATTCCCCATTAGATGGTCCTCGAGGACCTCTCAGCTGCTCACCGGCAGGATTCCTGCAGCTCCAAGCCAAACAACTGCGAGGAGCAGCACTGGCGAACAGATGATTGTGGGCAGTGTAAAATATGCACGTCGATTCTGATGTTGCGCGGCGTCGAGCAGTTGTCTTGAATAACAATCGACACGCCGCCGCCTTATACATGAACAAGAGAAAACTTGTGTTTGTTCGTGAGGTCTTTGTGTATTCCAGAATATTTGGGGTCGCTTGTTTTATGTTCAGGAATGGCTGTGAAACATCGGACCTTCGCTTGCTTCCTTGTGCGTGTGCCTGTGTCGCTTTGCATTGTGGGGAACAACAAGAAATTGAGTGGTGGATTAACTCAGAGCAGCCAGGAGGAGAAATCTGGGCATTTCCCCAAACAAGAAAACAACAAAAGTTATAACGTTCTCCAGCAAATGGCGCTAAATGCGCTGCTGCACAATGACAGTAATTAATAATTAATAAAAAAAAAATAATAAATAGGTGCAACGCCATATCATACTTCCTGCCAAGCTTTGATTCGGTGCATATTGCCAAACAGCTTGTGTGGAAGCTATTTGTCCTCGGCTGATTTTGTTATTTTTTTAAATGTATTTATTTTGAAGGGACAGAGCATATTGATGAACAGTACAAATACGGCAGAATTAGCAAAGATGCTAAATTTCATCCGTCGTCCCCACGGAAAACAATGAACGTAAAAAGATCAATAGATCAACATACAATAAAACTGCAAAACTACAAAGGGCCATACACATAAAAAAGAAAACACAAAATCGTCCAGAATTTGTTTGTCCACAATTAAATTTTTGAGTTCCACTGTAAAATACACTCATATATTGGTGGGTGGCTTGTTTCAGGTCACGCTGCCCTGAACTGCCCAGAACTCATTTTGAAGCACGTAGCTGCTTTCTAAGTGCGCCTTAATGCATGAAAAGAATTACTACAAAACTGTAAAAAAAAAAAATGAAGGATATCCTGTCAGGTGGATGATCAACACACCAAATGACCCGAAATGATAAACGGAAACGCCGTCGTGCTCAGACAGAATCCGAAGCAATGACTCGACAGCGGAACCGGAGCGACTCTGGCAGGTTCTCCGAGCCTCGCCGAGGAGGATCACAGTCATTAATTACCAACTCTTGTGAGCTCTAAACCCCCCCCCCCCCCCCCCCCCACCACCACCACCACCACCACAACCAACAGCATATCAATTGGACCATAAGTGACTTAATAAATCTAATACAGCCAATATCAGCTGCATTTTCTTAATTGCGCGGCCTTCAATCCGTTTACGTCGGCCCGTCATTCTTCTCCGTCTCTGGCAGCCGACCTGCAGCTGATCGGGATGCAATTGACTGTGCGGATTGTCAGCGCATGCCCCGCGCTGGCGAGGGCCCAGTACTGAGTCATTAACACTCAACGAGCGTGCCGCAGGCCCCGGGGGCACCCTGGCTTTTTCCTGACAGTAATGCATTCTAATCTTGTCAGCCCCATTGAGAGCCTCGGCTACATTACAGATAACAGGAGGCGAATCAAACGCCGCCGTCCATCAACGTCTCGGATCAATCGGACCGGCCGAGAGCCTCTCGCGAGGTAGCCGCGGCATTTCGAGTGCCGAGAGTCGAGCGCGTGGCCGGTAAATTCCAAAAAACGAAGAATCGGACTCAGGACGGACGGGGGAGACGATGGGAGACGAGGGGAGGGGGGGAGAAAATATCACAAACACAAGCAAACGTTGGAGACGTGGCTTCAATTAATGGCTTTCCCCTGCACATCCAGCTACACTCAGCACAGAGATAAGGGTGGGGGGAAGGCGAGGCGGGGGAGGGTGTTGCTGTATTATATATTTTTTTTTCGGTCCGAGTGGCCCGTGTTGGCGAAGCCCCAGACAGCGGTGAGAGATGAGGCGGCGCGAGGAGCCGAGGAAGAGGTTTATTTTGAGAGCTGCGCTGTGCATTATTCAGCGGCCCGGCGTGGCTGAGCGACATGTCGGCTGCTTCACCTTCCCCGGCATCGTTCCTCTCGCCCCTAAATAAATAAAATCAAATTTCAGCCCGCTCTTAATTAAACAGGGCCAGCCGAGCGGCGAGCAGGTAATGATCGCTCGCTTCTAAAAAATTCAACATGCACCAAATCAGCAGCGAAAGGCTCCAAAAAACCTCCCTTTTTTTCCCCCTCCTTTCTTTATTTAGCTGCTACAGTTCTGGATCACCCGAACTGAACCGCAGCCGTAGTGATACACAACAAGAACCTCCTCTCTGCTAACGGTGCACAATGCTCACAAAGAGTTTGGAGTAAATTCTACCAGGTCTTTCTTTTTTCTTTTTTTTCCATCCCTCTACATTTCCAGTCATCCCATATGCATGACAAGATCCTTCAGCCCATTAAGAGGATTCATTATTCATAAGAAGATTATTACTTTGGCGGTTCACTTCCCATAATTGTCCTGATTATTTTTCCTTGTCATCCACGGCCACAGGAAGTGCACACAAGTAGGAGTCGGCTTCATGTGGCCGAAAGGATGCCAATGATGCTAGCAGAGGTCCAGAGGGAGATCCACCCCCAACAGAACTAGCTATAACACTGAGTCTCTGAATCCCTCGGAATTGTCTAAATTGGTTTTCTTCTTTTGTTCTTGTTGGACTAGCAGCATTAGAATAATCGGTGTAGTTCGCACGAATAAGCGACGGTCAATGCTACAATCAACAAACGGATTCCCATCGATACCAACGCTGCAAATCCATCCAGTTGTTGACGCGTCGGCCATTTCTGCTGGGCGGCTCCATGCATGAATTACCGGGTGACAAACTTCCCGGGCTGAGCCGGGGTCGTGACAAGTGCATTCCGCTTTCATAAATAAAGATGAAGATATGCAAATCGCAGGTGCGATAAGCGGTTGCACTTCCAAAAAAAAAAACAAAACAACAATGCTGAACTCTGCCTCTGAGATTATGATATTGTAAAAAAACATGAACTTTCAGCATTTCAATCATCTTTGTAGGAATGAATACATTATATGTGTGTGTCGTTGATTTGTAATGGGGTGAAATTGAAAACAAAACAAAAAAAGAATTATTCATAAATTGAGCATAAGCGGAACATGTTCAACCATAAATCCCGCTACCGCTACGTGAGGAGAGCAGCGAAAGGCGAGCAGGCGGGAATCGAAGTGTCTCGGCGGAGCGAGTGCCTTTGTCCCCCTTAACTGGCCTGTTTGTCCACTTAGAAATGTCAACCTGGCCTCCCCAGGACACTGCGATGGCTAAAAGCCTCAACACAATGGTGTTCCGCATTTTCTGGCTGACCTGGCAGGGAGATAGTGCTTTGGTGCGTTGTGTTACCGCTGGTCACCGAGTCAGTCTAAGAGCTGGGGATCTTTATTCTAGCCACCCCCCACCCCCTGCAAACCCAGAGAGAGGCTACTGGTGGGTCACTACTCTTGTGGGAGGTGCGGCAGAGATAAGAGCTTCTCGCCGCAGCCCAGAAGATGAAGGAGTTAAAGCAGCAGCTCCGGAATGAAGAGCTTGACAGCGGCGACCGCAGACCAGTGTCGTTGCGACGACGACGCCGACCCTCGCTTTTTTTTCCCCCACCGCACACATTATGTCTTTAAAAAGTGGTCACCCCATCTTTCTGAGACTGTGTAAGAAGGATGAGCTTCTCTGATTCTGGTTCTTTCACTTGCAAACTCTTATTGCCAAAAGTTCCACCTTACTAACACGCAGCTCAATAGCCAGCGGAAAGTATTCAGTGGATTCGGTTTGAAGGCCAAGTGTGTAAATTTAGTGGCATCTAATCAAAATTGAATCCCTGATCCCCTGATCTCATATATTGTTATGTTACTTAAAAAAAAAAATTAAATAAAAAAAAGCCCTGTGCAGAGGCACATTCTGGACTACTGCAGATACATGTTGGCACAATATGGCCGCCACCTTTCAATTTCTCCTCATGTAAAAGCTATAAATACACATTATTAGTCACCAATGAAAGCACAACTTGTATTAATTCCTGCAGACTTTATCCCTATGTGTTGTTTTGTTTTCATCCCCTGTAATGACAGTGGCTCCTCTGGCCGATTTTAATTGTGAGTGGAAATAACAGGCTTTTCTCTTCTTCTTTTGACAACTTACAGAATGTTTACCATGTCGTAAGTTGTCGGGTTTGTTTGTCTTCGTTTTGCATCTGTGTGCTGTCTGAAACGTGACCGGCACACTCTCGGCTCTCCAGAGGAGGGACTTTGCTTCAGCTGGAGAGGCTAAATTCAGCTGCTGCCTAATGCTGATTTATGTACAAAGACAATAATGTATTTAAGAGCACAATGTCAACAAAACACGTCTGCCTCGCGCTTATAACTTGTTTACGGCGCAAATCACCAGAGCTTTGCCGTGATCGCACTTCCTGACCTGTAGCCTATTTCCCTGAGTGTTCTCTCTCTTAGACTGATCATTTGTTGCCACCCCTCCCCCCCCTCCCCCCGTTTGAGATGTTGCAGAAGGTAACGTCGACGTGTTTTGTAGACTCAATGCTGGCCTGCTGGCCCTGCCCAGCGCGGAGAGGAGAGGAGAGGAGAGGAGAAATCCCATTGCTAAGTAAAAGGCCCGACTTCGCGGTGGATACTGTATGTAGCTCATTAAAAGGCGGTTCCACGGGGGACGGACTTGTGGTGGGAACCACACTGGTGCCTTTGTTACCGCGGCTGAGTCACCGGGGAGAGTGGGGGAGACTAGAGGGATTACAGGAAACAAACAGTGCGAACTGGCAGTGAATTACAGCGCAGCGAGTTGCCTCTTTAATGTAACTAGCTGATCCATATGCTGTTTTTTTTTCTCCCCCCCCCCCATTCTCTCCTTCACGTCATTAGTGGGATAAACTGGGCCTCAAGGGGCACAACAGTGGGAACAAAGGGGCTCCTCAGAACACCGGCAAACATCATACCAAGTTGTGAAAAACACTAGCTTTCATATCTTTTCACTCTTATTCTGATCACTCAAATTGGTCCGGCGTGAAACTCCTCATATATTTCTCGTCGTTGCTTCAGTCTGTTGAAATGATGTTTACACTGCGCAGAGTGCATTAACACGTGGACCAATCAATATCCTGGGAGCACATTATCACCTCCCCGCCAATAGCACATTTCTAAATCCTACATTTTAAACGAGCAATCAATCCAGCCAAACAGGAATGAACCGAAGGGAAATGCACATTTGTGCACAGACAGGCTGAGCTCTAAACTGGGACACAATGGTTTATAGCGACAACGGCTCCCGGGGGCCGGCCCCTTCATTGAGGTTGGAGCTCTGTAAATCTGTTCCTGTGGGCAGTTTTAATCGAAGCTGTGAAAAAACTCAGCCTCGGAGACAAAGCAAAAGTTGTGATTAACCATGAGAAAATAATAACAATGATTGCATTAATATTGAAGTGTTGGTTTTGAACAGAGGAATGACAAAAGCTCATCTTGAATGCAATTAAAATGCGGCAGCTCTAAAGCCCCCCAGCTGATCAACGGTAATATCAGCGGCTACTGCCAAGAGGGTCCGACTCCTCCCGTACAGTCCGGTCTTGACGAAAAGCATTCTTGAAATGATCCTCCAATGCTTTTTAATAGTCTCGGCACGACTTCAATCATGAAGTATAGAATTCAGCCAAATCACAGAAATATTCTTTAATCCCCTCAAACATCAGTCTGCTATCATCACAATATAAGTCACAGTGTTGGATGTTTTTAACAAATAAAATTACTACATTTTTAAATGAAATAACATCAACTTAAGTAACTCAAATAATCATGTTTTAATGTGAAACCTTTACGGTTTTAACAACAAACTCATCAAATGCAGCTACAGTCTCCTATTTTGATTTCTCCAGCAGGACAGCAATGCCCTTGCCTAAAAAAAAAAAAAAAAAAAAAAAAAGCGAGGACAAACAAGCAGACACAGCTCCAAATGTGGGAGGGAAGTCGACTATCGGAGTGCATCACGTTAATATCGCCAGCAAACAGGAAGTGGATCGCAGAATGACAATTCGAAACGCAGCAGGGGAAGAATATTCCTCGGTCCACAGGGCCCGCTTTATGAGCGGTGTCTGTTTTATTGCACCTCCGTCTGAGGATGCTGATGCTCCTTCCCGGAATTTATTACGGCGCGGACTGACCTCCTGATACCCGCCAGTTTTTATGGGTCACCAATACGGGTCGCAGGTCATGAATTACTCGCGAACAAGCCAAGTACAACGACCTGTTAAACACCTGCATCTGAGCTCATCGAGGCAAGAAAAAAAGGAGACACCTCATGCTGAAGGTCCTTTAAATTTATTCCTACTGCCCACAAGAGACAGTTCGTGGCAGCTTTAAAGTCCATCCAATCAATACTGAGTTTTTTTTTTATTATTATTATTAGTAGTAGTAGTAGTATTATTATTATCAGTGATCTAATCCATGGTTTTCCAACCACTTTTTTTAAGGCATGGAACTTTTTAAACAAAGGAAAAGCAAAAATGTAAAAAAAAAAAAAGATGAAGAAGAAGAAGAAGCTTGATTTAATGTTTTTATATCATTGCAATAGCCAAACAAAATTATTTGCTGGGATGGTGTTCAGGTTGGTTCCAATCCAAATCAAACAGGTTCAGAATTTTCTCTGGAGCTCAGCCTGGAGTTTGAAGTCTTTGATTAACAGGGGCGTTTAAGACGCGTTGCCGCCCAGTGGAAGAGTATTTAATTGCTCTTCCTATCACGGAAGTGCCCATGATAGACACTAAAAAAAACACACACACACTGAATTACTTTCAGTAACTGGATGATAGTAATAATAATAATAATAATGTTTTTGGGCCATTTAAGTTAAATTGGATAATTTCCTACAACACCTGATGTCCTCAGGGCACAGCGGTTGAAAACCGATCTAGTCACTGAAACGAGAACAGCATCACTCCATCATCTCACTCTTTCTGTGAGTCATACGTGTGTGTGTGTGTGTGTGTGTGTGTGTGTGTGTGTGTGTGTGTGTGTGCGTCCACTATCTGGCCGCAGAAACAGCTCACAGATGTGACCACAGCGGATACGAGTGGCTGCAAAATGTGCAGCGTGCAGATAACTGCAATGCAGATGAGTCAGAGCGCGATGATGATCCTTAATCCTT
The DNA here is from genome assembly GCF_046127955.1 of Nelusetta ayraudi. NCBI lineage: Eukaryota > Metazoa > Chordata > Actinopteri > Tetraodontiformes > Monacanthidae > Nelusetta > Nelusetta ayraudi. The sequence goes on along the minus strand of NW_027466058.1, from coordinate 3,727,148 downwards.
TAATCAATAATGAAAAGAGAGGATTTAGATTGTTGTTTTTTTCTCCTCCCGCAAACTGTAATCTGTCGCTGTGATTGTAAAGGTTCAGTCACGTTAGGAGGGAACGAGCTGACACGCAGTTTTTCCCCAGACTGACCAGACTGACTGGTGAGTGGAATTTCAATGGCAGGTCAAGTTACAAAAAAACATGTATGATATAGTGTTTTGTGAATAATCAATAAGAAGTGCAGCCGGAGCATTTTCCTTCTCCTGCATTACAAAACAACTATAAAATACAATCCATTTAACTTTACCAGTCATATCAGGTATCTCAACAGCATCCCCGCCACAGTAATGCTTACAGAAGCATCAAAATGAGGATGTATCAAAAGGAACAGTGAAAATAGTCCATTTACCTCCATGGCAGAAAAAGCCTATTGATTCATAGTTCAGTTTAGGTCAAATTTAAGTTAAGTGGAGTTCAGCACTGTGGGGGGGAAATTAACTAAAGCGCTCCAACATTAAAGTGGAAAAGCCAAAAAAACAAACCAAAAAAAAACAAAAAAACTGTGATTTATTCAAATCAGTGAAAAAGTCCATTATCCCCTCCAAAATAATGCGTCTCACTTGCCAAGATAACATATTATGATTCCAAATGACTCAATTATTAATGGCTGGCTATCGTTCCGCAGCCCAGAGCCATTTGAAGCGGCGTTGCAGCAACTTTAAAATTTAAAGCGGAGCCGGCTGCGACAGTGAAGCTGCTGCAGCATCACCGCCGCCGCCGAGAAGAATGCGACTTCCTGTGTCCGCCACTCCCTGCACTCCCACCGAGCCGGTTTGGTGGGTCTCATATGAGCGCAACATGATTTATATATACACACACAGACGAGCGTCTCCTGGGAAAATGAGCTGCTACTCTCTTCCTCCATCAGTAAATGCAATCTCACCGCAAAGCGGCCGTGGCAATTTGTCTTTATTTAGCTTCCGGCGCTGCCTTCGCAGCCGCTTCCTCCGCTTGTCCAAAAATAAATAAATAAAAACGTTTTTCAAGCTTCCTGGGTGCCTCTCTGTCTCTGTTTCAAAGCCAGAAAAGATATTAAAATGCTGTAAAATATTGATATAAAAAAAAAAAAACTCTAAATTCTACGTTCGCCGATTTAATCTATTTAAGTCACACAGGGTGCTTTTGAATGTGAGAGTGGGAAAAATAGTGCATCCTACTGGCTGTTGCTCAAATGGTTTCGCAACCAGCCTCTTGTCACACAAGTTGGACCGTTTTAGACCAATGAGGAGAAATCACCAGGGAATAAAAATAGCAGATTAAAGCTAATTTTGAGGGGTTTTTTTTATTTCATTTTATCTTAAAGGGAAATGATACAGCACAGGTTTCCAAGTTCTGCCTTTCTTTAAAGGTCCCAGATCAGGCAAACAGTAGGAGTAAAATGTGTCTTTAGTTTTAGTCAGTGAACTCTCCAGAGGTGAGACAAGTCCAGTCTTTTCTCCTTTTCCCCTGCTCCACTTTTAACGGCTTTGCTGCAACACAATTCCTTAAACACTCTCTCTGTGATGTCACAAAAGGACAGGAAGTCGAGCATTTTTAAGAAGCTGTTTGTTTGGAGACATTGCTGCTACACCGGAGTGTGGAATGTAAAAAATAATACCTGAAAAATTGTGTAATATGGCCTTTTAACGCAGCTGCTTAACATTTTTAAATTCTGTATATCATAACTAAAAACAGAAATAAAATGCTGCAATTTTCGCCCATTTAAAGCAAACAAAATCAAACAAGAGAGAGAATTTCACTTGAAGGGAATTATTTTTACAGCTGTCGGGGGCGGAAAGTCGTTCCCTGCGCTCCTTATATGCTGACAATGTTCTTAGCGCTCTAATATAAATTCACTTGAGTGGATGCAGCCTGTGTAGGTGTGGCCTCGTTCCCACTGTGGTCTGACCCAGCAGTGGAGACTGGGCATCTGACTTGAGGCGCTACATCTCTGGACTAATTACAGCAAGTGTTGCCAGGCAACTGCAGCAATTGGGGCACTGCGGGTCCAGAGGTGGCCTTGTGGTCCAAGCAGCAGTAGTCAAGCCAGTGATGGATCTTCATCTGCCCCCAGTGACCTTCTGACTTAGACGGAGAGCTCGATACAGCTTGCCGGACACCAGTGGGCATAAATTATTATTCTGAAAAAAAAAACAAGGGAGCAGACGCTTCTTGTGGATGGAAAACGCTGCACAAGTGTCCAAGCTTTAAAGGGAAAATGCTAAACTTTACTCTCGCCTTACTTTCTTTTTTAAATCAATATTCATGAAAGGCAACGTCAGCCATCCACTTTTCATTAGTTATTTAACGTCCTTATCAGATGTTCTCAGCCTCCTTGCGTTGCAATTATGGCTATTTTTTTTTTTCATCAGCGGCGGGGCGGACACTCGCCCTCCTCGTCCCCCGCGGCCTCCCGCTCCTGTCTCTTCGCCTCATCCCCTCATGAGTTATGTCTCCCGAAGAGCGGCAGACAGCGGTCCCAAGACCTTCACATCATAATTACCATCCTTGTTTTTACCGCAGGGATTCCTCCCGGCTAATTACGGAAGACTAATCACATGTTTGTCGAGACCCCGGCGATGGGGGTATGTAGAGCGCTCGTCATATGTCAAACGGGCCGGCGCAAAACAAACAGCCGGCGCAAACACAGTATGAAGATAAACCGCACCCGAACAAAGATGGTCCTGGTCCGTGGATCCCTGGTCTGACCTACTCAAACCGCACAAGCTCATGTGTTGATAAAAAGCCGAGCGAATATAAGGGGGGACTTTTGAAAACCTGCTTTAGAAACGACAAAAACAAAATAGCTAGCACCACTACGAAAAGCGTAGCTATACGTTAAAAGGGCAGAACTACAACAAAGAATGGAGAGGGAGCTTCAGTAATTATCGTCTAGAATGGCTGTTTTTTCCGTGAATGAGGTTAACAGGAGGAAAACTTGGATCTAAGATCTGTTTATGCTCACGTTCCACAAACAGCACAAGTGACGTGAGCTGAATGTTCACTGCTAAGAGTTAATTACGCAAACCTAGTTTCCTCGTGCAGGAAACAATAGCCGTGTGCATTAGCTGTGGTTAAAAAAAAAGAGGCTAAAAACACTGCAGGCAAGCAAACAAACTTTACTTTGAATTAGACGCATCTTCTGCCAGCAAATAATGCTTGTTATATAATGCTTAAGTTGTATCTCATTGCAAATCATGGCAACCAGCACATATTTTCTGATGGCAGACTGTCTGAAACTTGAAAAGGCTACATTAGAAGCACCGCTAGCACCCGTTGCCTGGATGCTCTCATGGGCCTCTTTATTTTCCATGTGTGGGTGCAATGGCCTTAAAAAAAGGCACACACACACACACACACACACACACACACACACACACACACATAAGTGTGATTGTGACCTTTATGTTGTGAATAGCGTATCACACGCTGCCATGTGCAATTAGCAAAGTGGCCCTCTACACTTAACCCTGGTTTGTGCTTAAGTACGTAACAGACCGAAAGCCGATGTGTACTTCCAATCGTGTAACACACACACACACACACACACACAAACACACACAAACACACACACACTTGTGAACACATTTAATAATTCAGATTTTTTTTTTTCCTATGAACCTTAAGTGCAGAAGCGGATGTTGCTTCTTGTTTTAGTGTTTAAGTCACAACAATGGAGTCTAACACTGATTTCAAAGGAGTCCAAGGAGATTGTGACTTGCGGTATTTTGCTGGGTGTGGTTTTGCATAGAACTACGTACATCACACAAAGGAACAACTTTAAAACCAGTCTGATACAACATGTCATCTTTGCAGATAGATATATAGATAGATAGATAGATAGATAGATAGATAAAAGTGGCAGAAAAGCCCAAATAACTTCAAAACAACATACACTCGGGTGTGTGCATTGTGGTTTAGTGCATGGACGCTGTCCAGAACATAAATAATAACGCTGCCAGGTGGCTTCTAGTTTTACACAAAACTCAAATACAATGTTATTGCCAAAACTCAGTTCCTTGTTTATGTGAAAGAACTTCCACTGCATGAATACACCAGAAACCCAGATGTCAATAAGAGTGAGTGGGAACCCAATCAGAGAACGCATGGACTGAAAAGCAGCAAACACCTCCACTGAGGATCCGTTGTAGCAATACGGGCACCATACAATGAAAACATGTTGAGGCATTGGCTTCACTTCTCTCCCCAAGCCAACATGAATAATCCTTCTCCTATTTCCCCTCCACCCGCACAGCAAACGTGATTCAGTAGGTAAAATCCTCCAACAGAAACAAATATAATCCAGTGGAGTACCCACTAAAACGCACTCCAGAATAAAAGCGAATCCACACAGTAATCCAGACTCTCCTCTTTTGGCGCCTGCTGACTGTTCATATTTTTAATCTAACTCTCGTGGGATGAGAAGCGCACTACAGCAAAACACTGACGGACAGATTAATACTCGACTGGTAAATAAAAGGCAACCTCCAAAAATTTGATTTTTAGAATTACCAATGTAAGAAAAAACAAAATCTAAATGCTGAATAACGGCTCATAATATTACCAGCCACCGCCGACCTGCTGGCTGATAATGCTTATTTAATAATGCAACGGCAGATTCATGCTCAATCTGCGGGGCGCGCAGTTCCAAAAATTACAGACGACGAAAGTGTCGCAGATCAGCGGATTTCAGCAGGACCCCTGAAAATGAAGCGTTTGAAACGGAATAAGTTCTGAAAACGTTCAGCATGAGGTAACTAATGCATCTCCGACCCCGGCGGAAATTGTGTCCCAGAAGAATCCCATCACTCCCAGCGGGAACGTCATTTAGAAAACACAATTTCTACGCGTTTACAAAATGAGGCTCCGAGGTCCCCGGATTGAGTATTCATTCAAATGACTCGTAATTGAGGGTGGGGGGTGTACGTAAACGGAGGCGTGCTGAAATCTAATTCCAAACTCGTGTTGGAGCCACATGAAATTTCAGCGCTCTGACGCTGAGACTGAACATTTCACAAGCTTTCTCACTCACACACGCACACCGAGGTGGGTTTCTGCTCCAGAATAATCGGTGCACTAAAAAAATGAAATATAAAATAAAGGAAATCGAACATTGTGTCTCTGGGGGTGGAGGGGAGGGGTCAGGTCACCACTCCAAAGACCAGTCTGCCTCCTCCCCCACAGCACACATCTCTGCCAGGTGCCTATTATTTATACAACAGCGTCAAACTGGCTAACCGCTGGAAGGTTGGCCGCCGCGGCCTGGTCTGTGTGTTTACACCTCCGGACTAGTTCCCTCCTTCTCCTTGCCCTCCCCCGGCTCGCCTCCCCTTCTCTCCCCTGACCTCCTTCTGAGTGACTGTGGTCCTTGCAGTCCACGCGTCCAGTCATTAATAACACAGCACGCTCCGTTTTTTTTTTTTTCTTCTTCTTCTTCTTTCCTTTTTTTCTCCTCCTGCCAGCTGCAGGACCGCTTTCCTGTCAATCTGACACAAATTAATTCCCCCTTATTTATCTTCTGGCACCAAGGCCGGGACGGGCGGAATAACTGTTTATCGAAGGGGGGAAAAGGACGAGGAATTATAGATGGTGTGTTCTTGATGACAGGGCCATTTGTTTCTCGAATGAGACTCCAGATAAAGTTCACAATAATCATTCTGATGCTCGGGAATCCTCTGTCAGCTCTCTTCCTCCTCCGCCCTAAATTGCCAGCCGGGGGATTTGTGTAAATATAATTGTGTGCGCGCGCGCCAGAATGTATTCACGCGACCGCATGTCATTGTTTGCGCTGTGAAGGCTCATCGCTCAAGTTAAGAGAACAGCGCTGCTGAATAAAGCGCTGGCGCGAGTGGTCGACACTGCTGCTCAACATCGTTTGTGACGGGGAGCTGATATTTATATTTTCCAGTTGAAGTGTAATTCAAATTTCAATGGGAGTTGGGGTTTTTTTTCACATCTTTTGTAGGTCTTTGATTGAAAGGACGTACAAAAGAGCAAGATGTCGGAGTTGTGCGGTGCGGCAGAGCAAAACAAACCGGCGCAGGCACGTCCTCAGAGAAATCCAGAGTAGAAAGCACTGAACTAAACATGTAACCGCTCCATCAATGTTTAGCGGACGGAGTCAAGTGATGATTGAGATGAAAAAAAAAAAAAAAAAACCCTCACAGAAACACACACCAAAAAAAAACACGTTACATTAGCTGCGTCTGCCCCAGAAAACATCAGCTTTTCGAACCGCCGCGCTGCACTGCCCGACACAGCGCTCAGTGAATGGACCCCTTCGCTCCCCCTGGTGTACGCAGGAGTTCCCACAGCGGCGGGAGCAAGAACCGGCATCGGCAACTCCTCATTCAAATCTAAGCTGCGCCGGCTCCACTGACAGTGAAGAATGGATTTAATAGCCACAGAAAGGCTTGTCAGCACTCTAAAAAAAACCACAGCGCTGGGTTTTGTGTTCAAGTCATCTCGGCGTCCCACCAGCAAGTTGCAGTGGGAGGAATACTGGGGAGATTGGAACCTGCTCCATACTATAGCTTTAAAAAGTGATTTATTTCATTTTCTCAATAACGTGTCACTGTTTTGCCACATACGGTTATTTCAAACTCAAAGAGCAAACACTGGAGCGGCCGTTAATAGGAAATGAATTGAGCAAGTTTGTTCTGTTTGAGGTACTGCTGCGTTATATCGTGGCTAATTACTCTGCCTTTCTAAATGTGCGGCCAAATGACTCAGTCAAGTGGCCTTTTATTAGATTTAAAAGCTGATAGAATGACAACATTGCCGCGAGAACATTTCCAGAACATATTTTTGAGGGTGCAGTTATGCTGAAAAAAGAAAATACATGGCTAGGCTTTTAAGGGAAATGGGGGGGAAATAGGAGAAGATGAGCCAGAGGAACATTTTGGCTCTAAGAGCGAGCGTACGAAAACATTTCAATTTTAACGGCACTGTCCTCTAACAGAGAGTGTTTTCTTTCTTTGAAGGGAGTGTTTGAAGTGGCGTGAAAAAGAGAAAAAAAAAAATCCCACCGATAATCTGCGTCTAGACTCTGAGACGCGCTGCATATAAAGCTACAAGGGTTAATTTGGGGAGGAAAAAGAAATCCAATCGAGGGAGGGAAAGAGCGCGTCATCGTCGTCGCCGAGGAGCGAGCGTCACTCTCGTTATCGGATGCTCCGCGTCGCAGTGCCTCAGTAAAAAGTCAAAGTGACGCAAGTGTGAGGGAAGGAAGGTCTTTGGCTCCTCCAGCCATAATTGTGCGCCGCCCTATCTGGCTTCTGTCTCTCACGAGGAACAGTAGGCTGCTGAAGGGTGCGTCGTTATATTTCACACTTAATGATGTGCACGGCATCCTCGCCTCCTATCTGCAGGGCCTATTTTAGTCACTGACACAGCATTTAAATTGCACAGCGATCGCGGCTCCCACACTGTTAAACCGTTTATGTAACACTTCCTAAGGAATAAAGTCCCGTCCCATTGATTTTTAGTTGATTTTTTTTTACACTCATGAATAACCTATACCACAGTGTGATAAAATAACAGTCTTACTGAACTACTATAACTCTGATATGTCCGTATGGTTTTGTTTGCTTTTTTTCCCATTTGAATAACTGCGGTGCAGATGAGATTTCAGGGCCATCTGCAAAGAGCTTCCCTCAATTATCCACTCCCATCTCTCAGCTATCGTCGACCATTGTATAGGGGAACTACTCTACGGTGGCCAATTTACTAGGTACAATGTTCAATGGCTAATCAGCCAATCAGCCAATCACATGGCAGCAACTCCTTCAGTCAAGTCGCGGTGAAGACAACTATCTCTAGTTCTAAGCAGAACATCAGAACAGGGAAGAAGGCAACTGAAGTGACTATGAATGTGGCGAACATGCAAAAAATCCCCAAGAATGAAAAAAATAAAAATAGAAAGTGCTGTTCTCTTACAAGTTCACGGATCAGAAATGTGGCTTTGGCATTTTAAGTAGCCTGAAATACTGAGTCTAGTCTCCTCAAGTCGTCTATGCACGTTCCAAACTCGTCTGGTCATGTTTAAACAAAGGTGGTCAAGGTGCTAATACTGTGTGAGTGCTAGGCAGCAGGCAGGCAGGCAGGGGAGCACATTTCAAACCACGATACCCAGATGGCAGACCGAGGATATGAAAAAGCGCTTCCCTCCGAGAACTCTTCCTCGCTACCATTTAGGAGATAACTTTGATTTTTAATTTCCTGTTGGGTGAAGCGACCGCTCTCAACGCCAGAATTTAATTTTAGTAAGGAGGGAGAAAAAAAAAAAATCAGTGTGATCTCTATTAAGGAGGAAGGGCCACCCTTCTGACATAGCCTAACTCTGAGCTGCTGCCAGATGAAATCAATTTTTATGTGAAACCTTGCCAGATAGCGCTTTTATTAAAAAACGCTTCACAGCTCCGAGCGCTACTTCAGGCATCGGCTAACAATCTGCTGCAAAGTGCTACACAAAAATTAGGAGGGCATTATTTTAGCTCTTACCTAGATTAACGGCATAATTAGCCTCGGCTCCTCTAAAATAATCTCGGGAGAGAGAGAGAGAAAGAGAAGAGCGAGTGATGTAATCCAAAGCAGCTCATTTACTCGTTGGGATAAACGTAAAGGCTGTGTTAGTATTTTGCCTAATTACATACTCAGAGGCCCACACCCACCAGCACGCCGCGATAAAGGATAAGAGCTGACTGCGAGCGAAAAAGGACAATTAATGAAGGTGTTTGGCTCCACTCTCGCCGAGCCACTTTAATAAAGAGAGCTGTTGTAGCTGGCTGCTGGGAACACGGACATTTTGACGGCTCCCCTCTGACCTTCACCTGAGCTCAGGGACGGGGAATTATAGCCTCGGCAGGGCCATCTGAAAGCAATATATTTACAGTTCATTATGTCAGTCCCCGCAGGTGCTACAGGGGGCTTTCAAGTACTAATAAGTGGCCGGATAGCTTCCTTTTTTTTTTTTTTTTTTTTTCTGTTTCTGGAGTCTAATCTTAAACACCGCCGATATATATCTTATATAAAACACCCGCTGGTTTCAAACCTGCAATGTAAAAACTGCCGTCTCCTCTTTGCAGCCAACGTAATTGGACGGTACTTGTTAGAAAGCCAGAGGCTCATTGCCGGAGCTTAAAGCGCGTCTACAATTACTCACGATACTCGGTGCTTTTTCACAGGAAAGACAGTAAATCAACGCACTGAGCGGAACAATCTTAAACTCCTTATGGGAGCCAGCAGATATTAGTAGTAGACAGTAGATACTTGCCATATCGATATATCGATATTTTTTCGATACTGAAAAATTAACTACTACGTCAAGGCGACGTGCGGCACACCGCCAACACACACACAAACACTCCGAGCGCTCAGCGCGATCTCCCCCGCACCCCCGGTCGACGAATCGAAACTTCCGTGGGACTTCAGCCCGATGTCCGACCGGAAAATCGTATCGAAAATCAATACTTTCCCAAATATCGTATCGAAGTCTGAAATCCAGTATCATAAACTTGATTAGTCATCACATTGACACAACAATGGCATGCTACCTGGTTTCGTCTTTGGACTTACCTAGCTAGAGACAGCAGTCGCTACAGCGCGCAAAACAAGTGCACCATTCAAACCAAAGAAATGCTCTGAAAATGTTGACTTTCAACCGGCTTCATATCTGAATGCCTCTTGCTGAAATGCAGCGCGACTGAATCACACTGAATCACCCTGAATCACCGGCGCACTCCACACGTCGAGTGCATCGGTGTGAGAGGTTTCATTAAGCCTCGCACAAAGCCTCCCCATTATGGCGATATAGATCAGGAAAATAAATGATAGATTAGCGGCACGCTGGTGGGAATTAGCGCAAATGAAAATATTTGATTCATTGATAATTCATGTGAGGTGCGTATGACAGGCGAGAAGAGATTCCCCACACGTGCAGCCCTTGAGTCCCAATACGACGCTGCAAGAAAATTGCCCCATGATCTATACATTTACGTTTGCATTTTGTATTATAAAATGATGCAATAATCAGTCTGAACTGGCGGAAGCTTTTACCATGATGCCAGTCGGACATTTCTAGCAAAGTTTCTTGCCATAATTGGTCAGTACTTCAGAAATCAGTCTGAAAACTCTACACGAGTGGCCTTGTTTCTAAAGTACAATAGGATTTTTGAGAAGAAAGCCAAAAAAGAAAAGAAGTGAGTCACTTTTACTTTGTTGGCAGCACAAAAACATTTTCCTCCACCTCTCTTTCACAAAGACCCGCATGCGTCGCGTCCCTGCACTTCAGGAGAAGTTTTCCTCAGTTCCAGCGGCACTGCTGATGTCCTCTGAGTTATTCTCTGTGACAGGCAGCCTGGACATTTCATTTTAAAACAAACAACTGTCAATAAGCCCTCTACAGCGTTTCAGGCCCGGGCGAGGCTCACTCTTCTCCACCTGACAGTAAGCCGAGTTTAAGAGGTATCATCGTGATCCTCTGGACCCACTCGCCCAACAACGATAAAATGAAAAAGTAACAGCAATAGTGCAGCTTGTGTGTGTTGCTGTGCAGTGGATTGCTCTCACAAAGCAGTGGAAAGACGCACCGATCACTAAAAACTCATCAAGGTAGCGGACATGCATCACGCAAGATCACGTCATTTCCCCTTTAGCCTTCAATTGGCTGGTTTAGTCTCTGAGGAGTGGATACCGGATAGCAACAACCGAGACAGGAAATTAGAGTGGGGGAGGGAAGTCGCAGGAGGACGAAGTGACAGCAACCGAATGGAGCAACGAGACCTCGGCATCCTGTTAGACTGAGAGGGCTTTAGGTGTATAATTTACGCCGCGCTGCTGCAAATTCAGTAAACACTCTGTAGAAAAAACTTGAATCCAACAGATGTCACACTAAATGGTAAAGACCAAATCGAGCAGCGTTACTTGGTTTGAAAATGGAATGCCGAGGAAGTTGAGGTTTTCAAGCCGTCATTTTATGTATCCACAAAGGATCTGGCACAAGTTGGCCTGTTTTGGAAGAAAATCAATGATAACGTCTGCCTCTTCTTGAACTCAAACACATGAGAAGGTACTTCACCAGTTTCTCAAAGGCACTTCATGAACACTTCCAAGAAAATGAAGTGAATCTGGACATAAACCTTCCACTCATTTTTATAATGCTACTACTCCTCACTCTTAGTTTATTGCTTGATCACATTTAGAGACAAACAACCATCCACACCTACGGATAATACAGTGTTGACAACTGGCCTCATGTGCATCTTTGGACTGTGGGAGGAAGTTGGCGGACATGAGGCATGAGGAGACGTCTGCGTTCTCCTGAGTCAGCACAAAGACAAGAATTCATCTCAAAAAAGTGTTTACAGTAAAGAAGAAGAAAGAGTAACAGATGAGACCAGCAGAACAGCACATAAATAAAATTGTATACATATATATATATACATACACATATACATCAAAGGGAAATAAAGAATGTGTGTGTCCCTTGGGACATGTTGGTCTTGAGCGTAATGACTCTCAGCGCAGACCTCCTGAGACAAATTGCCACTGACCCCCATGGATTTTCCAGGGCACACTCAATTGGAAATGGACTATTCAATTTCCCACAGGGAGCCATGCCATTTCCTCGCTATGCATCACTGAGAAGGCGTCCACTTTTGGTTTCGGCTTGCCGGATGAAAACGCTTGCCGAGTTGTATCGACGTTGCCAAAGCACTCGCCTTCTAATTCTGGTGTGGATCGTTAGCACTTTTTCGTTGTGGTCGCAAACGATGTTATAAATTGAAGTTGAGTTCATCTTTGTTGAGGTCCTACAGAGGAAAATAAATAAATAAATGAAAATACGGGTGTTAAGCGTTTCTGGCTATGTTGATTTAATGGTCTTTTAATTGGAAATTAAGGTCACAAACTGGAATTTACAATTTAAAAATATTAGTAAAGACACTGGTGACTTAAGATTTTACCTTCTCAAAATGTTGAATTTGGTTCTTGATGCACAAAGGGTTAGTTTACATCTCTGAATTTGGTAGGGTAGGTTTCTCGGATAAACTGGTGAAGTGAGACGTGTTTTTTAGGAACTTCAAAAAACAGAAAAACTGAGAAAAAAAAATAGATGATCACTATATTGACTTTAATGTCTTTGCCAAAACATAGAATCATATTTTTTTTTTAAACTAAATAAGAATTTCATTTTTTAAAAAGCAGTGCTGCCTGACTTTTTTTTTTCACATGATTGAGGATTTAAAAATGTAAAAATATATTTTTTGAAAAAAAAGTCCCATTTCTTGAATCCAAACTCTTTATTTCCACCTTTAGCGCCGCACATTAAACCGCCGCGATGATTAAAAACCTGGCCAACAGTCACCGGAAGGACAAAAGAGCGCGCGGCGCCTCTACACAAATTAGTCACGCTGGCTTCCCCTCCAACAACACATCTGTAAGGTAACACGCTGCCAGTTTTAATGGGAGAGGATGAATGAACCATTAAAGGCGGCGAATCAACAACCTCTTCTGAGGCTCCGCTTTGGTAAATCACCCCCACACGCACGCAGCGCTGCCTCCGTGCCGTCGCTCCATCGACACTCGCCACGTTAATCTCAATCGCCGACGCACAAAAAGGGGGCAAACGTTTGAAACGTGGCACGCTACATCACAACACTTGGCAGCGCTGTATGTATATATACATGAAAAAAAGCCATAAAGGCAGAATGAAAGCGAAACGGTCGGCCGTGAAAGCCTTGCATTCTTTAAAAGTCTTCAGCTGAAGCATGGGCATCTCCCTTTAATCTATTTTCTGCTAAGATTCATCCACTCCCTTCTGCGGGCCAAGAAATAGTTTTTTCATCACTGCAGTCTCTCGCTGGCATCGACCGGCCGAATCGATCCGGAGCAGATCTCCTTCCACTCCACCTGGGGAGCCAGATGAGTCTTGTTCATATTGATCCAACCTTTTTATTCTCCATTCTTGCTCGCCCTTTCTTTTTGAAAGAGAAAGTAGGGAGATGTAAATGTGAATGTGCGTCATCTTTTTCATTTTTTTTTTTTTTTTTTTCATTTTTCCCTTTTCAGACTGCAAGTGCTCTCCAGGCTTCGGTATCTTGTTCTATAAGTCTGCTGATGGGATTTGAGGTTGTGGCTGACGTGCCAGGAAAGAAGGCTGGCGTGTTGAAGAATCGCCCCTGACCCCGGAGTTTCTGTTGTGACACCTCGCAGACGTGAAGTCATGCTGCTTCCCTATCTGATTGACGATGCCGGCGATGCAGCGCCAACCGAGCGCCGAGGAAAAACACGTCTATCAAAACAGCCAGGTGGGCACAGCTCATGTATAAAATGGAATAAAACAAACAAAGAAAAAAAACTCTTTAGTGATGCACCATCTTTTAGACTCTCAGTCAATATTTATTATTAGGAATTTAGTCTGTAGACAAAACCAATGCTGTTTACTGTCATTAATGATGCCTGCATTAATTCAATGCCGTTTGGACCATAAATGGCATTGACATTTATTTTTTTCAAATAATCAGGTGCTGTGGTTTTTTTCAAAGACTTTATATATATATATATATATATATATATATATATATATATATATATATATATATATATATATATATATATATATATATATATATATATATATATATGTATATGTATATATATCTATCTATAGATATATATACATATATATATATACATATACATATATATATATATATAAATATATATATATATACACATATACATATATATATGTATATATATATATATATATATATATATATATATATATATATATATATATATATATATTAAAGGGTTGGGCAGTTGAAAAACAGATGCAAAGTGCTAAAATGCGTAATAGTTTATTGCCAAAACACGCTCCAGTCAGAATCAGGCAAGCCGTTGATTAAAATAATGCTACTCAGGGTTTTTTGGTCTCTCTCTAAAGCAAAACAAACAAATGTGCCTTGAATTTGACGGGCAGTGTGCTCTGTTGCGTACGAGTGCATGATGTAGAAACCCCCCCCTTTAATGCACTAGAGTGGAATCAAAGCAGCAGACTGAGCTCCAGATGAGCTCGAAGCCATTCTAGTCTGTGGCCAGACAGGTGGAGGTGGGGCCGTGGAGGAGCTCACAGCGAGCGCGGCGGTGGTGCAGCGGAGATCAGTGTATGACGGAGTCATATTTAAACACAGCACTGACTGGTGGGGGGGGTTGGGCGGTTATGATTGGACACTGATGAAACCAGCATCAGTAGCGTCGAGCTTGACTTCGTGACGGCCGTCTGCCCTCTGGCTGCCTTCACCTTTTCAGGTTCTTTCACCTCTAGTCATTGCGCCTGTTCTGATTAGGAATTAATGTCCAAGTCCAGCTTTGTGAAATTAGCTTTAATTGTCTTCACTTTGTTTCCACTCTGCATGCACAGGTGAGTATTGAATTTAGAAAAAAACGGCAACTAATCAAATTCTAAGCATGGGATTAAAATACAACAATTAGTCACGATTAACTAGTTAAATCTCACAATTGACTGTGGTAAGCGACAAACGTTCCAGAGCCCTGTTTGCTATTTTGCTGGCTACTCATTAAGCTAATCATTTAATGAGTGGAAGATTTATGAAGCAACGTTTGCCAGAATATTTTCCGCTGTTTGAGAAAGAGTCCCTTGCAAGCTCAGCTGCTTTAAAATCCTGCTGCTTTTCCCCAAGACTCACACTGCTCTGCCACAGCTGAACACAGTTCGCTGAACATCAGCCACCAGTGTCTTATTTGCCACTAGGCCAATATAGATGCTGATTGTTAGCCTATACGCGCTTGCACCCCTGAAAATTGCAGCACAATGTATGCAGGCTTGATTAACTCCAGGCAACAAGCTAATATTTGCTGTTTGCCTTTATTTTTGAATTCAGTTGCAGTCTGTGCACGTCCCCTCTTCCCTCCTCTTCCCATCTCCTTTATTCTTTAAACGCCTCTCCCTGTCTGCTTTAAGTCCCTCACTCTGTCGGCGAGTCTCCCCCGACTTCCCCCTCAGGAGCGGAATCTGTGGTAATGTACTAATCTGCGGAGCTTTGGTGCAGTCTTGCCAATCTGCCGTGTCAAGACACACAAATCTCACTCCAGGCAATTAGGAACCCCCTTTGTTATTTCTCACTGCTCCAAATGACTGTGTTTCCCCGATTCCGGTGCAGTGAACACTGCCTCTGTGACCCATCAGGCGCAATTACCTTTGCCTTGAAATAAAACACCGATGGGCCCTTTGGTACATACGTCAGTACAGGCCGAGGGGGTGGGTTACTGTTCACTGGGAAATGTTTGTTTGAGGCCAATTGCGCTGTTTACTGAAAAAAAACACTGCATCAAGAGGGCTTCTTAAGAGTCAACAACCACGCACAAACATGTAAATCCTCAAGTATATTGATCCACTTTAGTGTCCAAGACATGTGAGTTATGTAGACTATGGGGGTTAAGTCTGTTGTTTGAAATGTTGGGATTAACTTGATGATTATTTGATTCACCGGATAAATCTTTCACGCCAGTCAACCAGCCTCATTGACAGAGTCTGGTTTAATGAGCCAATAGGCCCAGTTTGAGGTGTCCTGGCTGCTAACCAGCAAAATAATTCTGTGGTGCCGCTGTTGACCCAATGTGGAACCAGATGGAACGTTTATTCATTACTTTTGGGATGTATCTGGTAAAAGGAATCAAAACTTGGAAAGTGATGTGTAAAGCCCACGCCACACCTAGACCAATGCTGATTGGCCGTGGAATCCACCAGGATGTCCTGTAATGCTAAACGTCAGGAGCCAGTGGAAGAAACACGTCAGACAGCTGGAGGTCGGTCGGTTGCATAACCACTGTAGACCCTTGATAAATCCGAGCTATCACATGAATTACTGACTCAATCAATCTGATTTATTATAATTTCATTGTTTTTAAGAATTTCCCATCTCATCTTGTGCATTGGTTTTATTGCCGGTGTTTGTCAAAGCGTACTTAAAATAAATCCCCTCCAGTAAATTGCGCATGAGATTGCACAAAGAGAGAAGAGAACTGAGCAACTGTACAGACGTGGTAAACAAATCAAGTGCTCTTCATTTAGTTTATTCGGATTTTCCTGATTGCAGTGTTAAAGTTGTCGTCTTTTGTTTTATTTTTAAACACGATCATTTGGCTGTACTATGCGTTCCCAAGGGAAACGATTCATTTCAAGACTAGATATTACATCTCTATTTTTTGTTTCCACAGTGTTGTTATAATAATCACACTAATATATAGATTATTAAGAAAATACTTTTTGTTTGCCTGCATCATGTCTTACTGAGATTTCAATCAGCACATTCTTTCACGCACAGCGCTTGTGGTTTTGCGCTGGACTGATATTTTTTATTATTTTTTTTTTGCGATATCACCAAATGAAAAAAAAAGTGTGAAATTGCTTTTGACATCATTTTGATAGAATTCTTCTCACTCAAAGCTCAGCACGGAGCCGCAATATTGTTTCTGTTGTCCAGCTTTTTTTGTTTCTTTTTTTTTTTGAGTCAGAGCAATAATTACCAATGAGAGACAGAAGCCCTGAAGCTCTGACAGCTGCAGGTAGCCAGGATGTCTGCAACAATTAAGATAAAAGTGCAGAGTTTATATTTTGAACTTTTGCGGTCGCTATTGTGTGAGGATTTCATTGTTTCCATCTCAGCTTACAGATAGATAGATAGATAGATAGATAGATAGATAGATATTTTATGTTAAAACCCACTGATTGGTAAACACTGAGATCCAGACAACTTCTGAAGTTTGTTTGGGGATCTCAGAACAGATGGTGACGATGTGCGCCATATGGTCAGACTGGAAGATAAACCCTGTTGAGTTTTTTTTTTTTGTCAAAATAGCTGAGTCACCTGCTCAGACAGCACTTTGACCGACAGTTACTTTCACACTTACGCACTGGAAGGCGTCGGTATTTTTCATGATTCAGAAAAAGTCACCCATCGCCTCTGACGAGTGCTGAGATGCTGATGGATAACGGATGGATTGCCCAGAAAGAGCGATGTTAGCATTAGTGACAAGATTCCTGCCATGACACGCTGTCTGTATCATTACTGCTTCCATACAGATTGACATTTGTTGTAAGACCTGGCAACCAGTGTGTATGAAAGGTGAGTCAATAGTGAGTGTCACACCAACTCAATGGCTGGTATAAATATTACATTTTTAGGTTCCATCAGATTGTTGCTTGTGGGCGCTAGCTTCTTTTGCTACTGGTCCTAATGTTTGTTTATTTCCATCAGTTTTTTTCTACACACTCACATGTTTCCATTTGTTTTGACTGAATTGACAACAACCTCAGCCACACACCTATCACGAAGCATTCCCAGGAGAGTCAATGGAGCTGAAAGAATCTTCCTGACAGTCTTCCAGGTTTCATGGGAAGCAACAAAGGCAACATCTGTTGTTGACTCAATGCACACCACATGCTATCGTGTTCCCTGTCAGATAAGGGAGAAACATGCGACTTGACGAAGTGCATTCTGACAATCCGCTCCGCATTGGAACAAAGTACTTGTTGCGTTTCCATTGCCAAGGTGGCTCATATGGGCCGTCCTTTGGTCACAGCTGTCATCCTAAAAATATTTTGCCCCCCTTTTGGTTACATCACACCCCTTCTCTTCCCAATAACATCCAATCACTCTGCTACAGAACCGTGCCAAACGCAAGTGAAGCTGCGGGATTACTCAGAGGATCGCGAAAGAACAAAGAAAATATGATTCTAACACATCTTTTTTTTTTTTTTCCCAACCCAACACCACCACCATCGCCAATATCATTCCCACACAATGAGACACAGCAGCAGCCCTTCAAGCTAAAAATGACAAGATGAATTTCGCTTAAAAGAACACTGACAAATTGTTCCACTGCTTGTCATAAAAGCTATTTCCAACAGACGTGCACCTGTATGGTCACGTTTGTGACAAGTATGTTGCGACATTGTGACAACCAGCATTTTTTCTCCCCCTCCTCCCTCCCGGTCCCTCACCCCATCCGCGCTTGTCTCGCAAACCTGTGGAGCTGACTGTAAAGTAAAAGGGAAATGTGGAGCCCACGGGCAACCGAGTCCTACACGAGCCCATGTGGCACCAATGTGTTTCGCTCTGACACGTTCTCTTCACCTGCTGCTCTGATGTTATGTGACTTGTCACTCTGGTCTGCAATACTTGTGAGATCGCTGATACGGAAGCAGCAATACAGAGAGAGAAGAGATGCAAGTGACTTCTGCTGACCACGCGACTGCCAGGAGCAAATAAAGCGAGGAAGAGGAACTCGAAAGATGCGACAAATCAGGCAACAGTTTCTGCAGCGCGAGGCTGGTATTCTTTCAACAAATTAAATGGAAAGTCAGAAAAATCTCATTAATTACAGTGAGGGGTTGACTGTCAGAGTTGATTTGAAGCATTCGGTGACAGAGCTGTTCAAATACTCTCCATCATAATGGCAACAAAAGCACCTCGCTGCACCATTGGCTTAAAATCCTAGTCAAATCGCAAGTGGCGAAAAGACTTTCATAAAAATATCTGTTGCCAATCCCGAAACACAAGATGAGGTCAGGATTGAGTCACGTACATCTGCTCACTAGATACTCCAAACACTGGAACGTACCAAAGACATTGACTTGTCATTGAAAAGGTCTCAGGAATCTGATTCTCTCATTCTTATTGTAAACCTTATGCTTGGGTTAAAGCATTTGGCAAACACTCTTTATACATTAAAAGTCTAGTCTAGTCTAAAACTAGTGTTCTGCTTGACCAGGTGCCAAGCCTGAATGCAAAGGCTTGTTCCAAGAAGAGCATCCAAACATAAAAAAAAAATACCAAACCAAATATTTAAACACGGTTCGCTGAATCGGAAGATACAAAGTGCTGAAGTGGCAGCAGAAATGTACGTATTTATTAATACTTTAAGTTGCATCTATCTAAAGCTTGAGGAGGGAAATATAGAGAGGAAATATAGATGCTCCAGCAAACAAACTGACCCGTATGTGGCGATTCATGTGCAAACAAAAAAGAGCTGGCAGAACAGAAGTGCCCATGACACAGAAATCCCGGGGAATTTGCACGGCAGAATAAAACAGGTCATCCCCGTTGCTGGCAAGTGAACGCAATTACATTAGAAACGTACCAATTTAGAAAAAGCCCAGTGGTACCTGTAAGCCTGTCTGCACAGCCTGCACTTTCTCTTAAGCTGCAAGCGGCAGTTTTATTGTGATGACAGCAATTAAATACCCTGTTATTTGTGTGCCAGCAGTATTATGACTTATCCTACTTTTTTTTTCTTTTTTTTTTTGGGGGGGGGGGTATGCTCTCTCTCTACTACTAAAATGGAACACAGTGTCTTCGGACTGTAGAATTTGTACACAGACAGACAGGCAGAGTCCGTCCTCCTGGGATCCAGCACAAAAAATAAACCATACAAGTGGTTAACGTGACGCTGAGGCGCTACAAGTAAAATATTCTTACAAGCTTTGCAGCAAGCAGCACAGGCGCTCTGTCCTCAGTCCTGGACGTGGCAGTCAGCTGGGGATATGTGTTTGCGACCACACAGCACTGGACAGCTTTCACGCCGTAGCACAGGGGACGGCTAACAATGGCCAGAATTAGAAGCAGTGTACTCTGATTTGTGCCTCATCAGCATTCTTCCCAGTCTCTCCCCGTGGTTTTCCTTCTGCCACATCAAAGCCGGCCGGCCGGGTTTTGTGTATTTTTTTTAATTAATTAATTTTTTGCTACAGTGAAGAGGCACAGGCGTGGGAGTCTCGCTCCGGCGCCGTTTGTGGCGGCCGGCAGCAGCTACAACAACAACAACAACAAGCAGTCCAAGGAAGGGGTCAAGGAGGGGTTAACGGCGATGGACAAGCGCGTGTGGGTTTGACAGAGATGGTTGAATCTTTGACCGTCAAACTTGGTCCTCAAGTGAACACAAAATGTGCTTTCCTCTGAAGTCGCACCTGCAATGTCAGAATTCGAGGTTGGAAAGGTTCAGCGACCTGGACGATGTCCACCAACCTTTTATTGGCGTTGAGTGAAAGCTGTGCATTGTGCTGTTCGCTGGGTCGTACAGGTCATCTCTATGTGTCAATCTCATGTCATGCAAACAATACTGTGCAACCCTGATGTTCCAACTACTCAGCTGCAGCGTCACAAGATTCACAGCCTTGAATTGTGACTTTTAAGGATGACGGAACGCACCATTGTCTTGCGTTGCTCAAAGAGAACAATTTGGTTTTGCAAAAACTCCAGAGTGAAACGTCCTCTTTTTGCATGTCCTTGAGTGTCAGATAGATGCGCAATTTTATAGCAACTGTAAGGACTATGTACATGGCACTTACCTTGGCAGCGGCCCTTATTCAGTTAAAAAGAAATATGTCTGTGTGACTGTGTGTGCATGCACATGTCGAAGGTCTGCAGGTGTGTCTATTCATATATCACTGCAGCAAAAACACTGATGCGACAGCAGCAGAGCCGCAAGATTCCATAGGTCTTTATATTAGACATTAGACTTACCTGCTCAGATGAGTAGTCACATGATAAGACAACAATGCATATATTACATTGGAATTAAACATTGTTCAGTGCCATGCATGTTCTATTACTGATTTTTATTTTGGGAAACTCAAAGTATGTGCAGCATAGCAAATGTAAAAAGCAACAGAAGCAAACTCAAGGAGAGCGTTTTAGCGTACAGGTGGAACTTCAATGTCACGGTAAGTTTTTTCCCTCCGTCTCAAACTCCAGTTTTCAGCAACAGTTAAAGAGAGAAAAATGCAATTTTTCATTTTTGCAACCCACTCGCACTGACATTCAAGTTTCACACACTTCAGCAAGCAACTGAATTCTTGCTAACTTTTGCCGTTACTTTAGTAAGCACAAAAAAAAGTAATCAAAAACTTTACCTGGAATGCTCAGTAGGGACCTTAGAAGCCAAGCTTCCCCTCTCTGCCCTGGGGAGGAGAGTCAAATGGCAAAGATCAGAAGTCCACTTACCCCTCAGGGAGAAGAGGTGAAGATCACAGCCAGGATGGGAGGCCCACAACACTATGATCGCGCCTAAGCCACAATCCCCAAACCCATTATTTGAACAAAGAGAGTGTAGTTACCCCTGGGTTGTGGCGTACTGGATCTAGGGCAGCAAATATTGGTGGCCATGCATCAAGCCGAAAAGAAACAATTACCAGCAGGAGGATGTGAATGCGAAGCGAAAGTGGCACCTACCTTGCAAAGCTTTTTGGAAATTGTTTAGAGAGGGTTTTTTTTGTGTGTGTGTGTGTGTGTGTGTGTTTTTAAAAGGCCAATGACTTCTATACTGTTTTTGTAGCATGACAATAGCGATGCCAAAAAGAAAGACTGATGTCACAGTTACATCAATTCTGACAATGAAAAGGTCAGTACCTTTATTTTTACCTATGGGATTGGATGAAATTTTCCATGAAGAAAGCAGATTCCGTACCAAAAAAAGGAGGGAGGAGAGGATAAAAGGAGAGGAGACACCAGTAAGTGTCATTTTGGAAAAAGGACAGGAGATAGGAGCAGCTTGATAGCTGCAATAAGAGAGAGAGAGGAAATGACGGGCTCACAAAAGGAAGGTAGGGGGAAAAAAATGAAAGGAACAATACTTCACATCCCTGCTCTGCTGCATGGCAAGGACACAGCCGAACGGATGGAGGTGACGCCCAAAAAAATGGGTGAAATCTCTGAGCGGAGAGCAGCCGCATGCTTTGCAGGGCCAAGGAAGCGCGACGAGGATTAGCTTAAAAATTCAGCCCGTTGTTTTTTTTACATCACATCCCAGTAATGCTAATGCCGAGGGTTCCCTTAATTGAACCACATCATCATAAAACATGGGAACGTGGGAACGTACAGTAGCTGTGAATAATTAAAAGGACAGCAACACCCAGCAGAGTAGGGAATGAGATGCTAAATGAGCTCAGGAAGAGAAAAAAAAAGGAGGTCATGAATGGAAATGAGTGATGAAATAAAAAAAAAAGAGTTGCTTGCAATGTGAAAATCAACTGGGTCATTGGAAGAAGAAGAAAAAGAAAATAAAATGGGGAAAATGGCAGCTTGTATCTGCTTTAGCTTCAAGCCCGAACGCCAGCGAGAGGTTTTTTTAGAGGCGCGCGTACACACACTCGCAACACACACACACAAACTGGAAGCACGCACATCTCTCTGAAGCAACAATGGAAGCAACGGGGACAATGGAGGAATGTCGGGAGAGGAAGGAACAGAGTCCATACCTTGGTCGCCCATCATCAGGTGTGCCAGACCTTAAAGGAAAACAAGAGCACAGTCAGCAGAGAGTAAAGGGATCGTGGGAGCTGTTGGCAGTGAACACGCAGGCATCTTCAAAACAGAGTTTCAGATGTCTGTTGTTACTCTGGGGTTGTGCAGGGTTGGGGGAGAGGGGGTGGAACAGGGGCAGAGAGGAGGAGGAGGGGGAGGGGGACGGGGTACACAGACAGGGTCGGCCCGATGAGCATTAGGTCGACCGCAGCCGGCCGCAATGCGTCATCGGCCACTTACGAGTCATCGTTCAGAAACGTAAACGGAGGCGGAGCGCAAGAGCGCAGGAGCGCCCCCCTCCAACCAACCCATGCACTGTTTTACCTCTGTTGTCATCCACATCTCATCATCACCATCATCATCATCATCATCATCATCATCATCATCCTCCTCGTCATCATCATCAGACTGATGCCAAGAGAAGAATCCTGCAGCGTTAATTCTGTGAGCATCGCATGTTACAGCTCCCACATTTAGGTCTGATTGTCTCACCCCACTATCCAGTGGAGCAGCTCCACACTGTTGAATTGTCATGAATTTATCATGAGTACACCACAGATCTCCTGAAAACAGCTGCATGTTTAGCCCTCTGTTTGGTAGCCCCCCTGCTAAACAGCACTTTGCGGCACCTTGTGCACGTTTGGAATGGAGTGAAAACAGGGGAGCGATTTTCATGCTCAAAATGTCAATCAGCAAACTGACGCACATAATGGATTATTGACTGTTGGAAGTAGTTACTCCCATGTACAACACGTGGACATTTATTGATTGAAGATATGGACGTTGACTTTCATTTTCAATTATATTTTCGTTCATGCATAAACTGAGGCGACCTTTGCACCAACCACCTAAATACACTCCTTGTACAAAAGAACACAATGAATAATAAATGAATATATATTTTTTTTTTGGGGGGGGGGTTGTTTTTTGACAGGTGATATGTTTAATGGATCGTTAAAAACTGATGAATAATACCCATTTTTGAAAAAAAAAACTAAAACTGAGATTTTAGGATTAGTATGAAGCTGAGCAATGAGTCACACCTTGAATAAAATGACGTATTACACTCTATTATATAAATCATGAATGATCTGTCATTAGCTCCATGCGTCACAGACTGAGAAGCATTGCTCTTTAAAACTTCATGAATATAATTGTATTGTAATAGTCATTGCTGTGGTGATGTGCATACTGTATAGAAACATGATCTATTTACCTTCCTTAGACTTGACATGAACCTCAAACAGTTGATTGAAATAAGATTCACAATGACTAAAGATGTAGGTAACAGAAAAAAAAATAAAAAATTACAAAACAGCAAGCCATAAGTATGTGGTGAATTAGACTTACCATGCCGGAACAGCCAGAACCAAAACCAGCGGCCAAGATTAACCATGTCAGTGTGTCGGCACATTTGATTTTACATCAAGAAACACACACGTACGAAAACACCCACCTTCGGTATCGCTGTCGTCTGGAAGCACCGGACAGGCAGAGAGAAAGAGAGGAAGACATTCATTAAGCAGCATGCAGACTGGTACTGGCCATTGCATGTTGTAACCATGCAAGGCGCTAAACATCACATGCAAGTGATCTTCCGTGACCCCGAGACTGAGGAAGGAAAACGCTGATTTATGGCGGGGGGCCTTCGTCTCGGCGTGTGGCCTTTTGCTTATGAGCCGACCCCGGAATCCCAGACAGGGCTGCGAGCGCGCGAGCGTCTAGGAATATTAAAAGTGACCTTGGGGAAGTTTGGACTCGCTCGGCAGAAGATAAAATATGAGAAGCTGCGCTGACGGTGCAGCGGGAGAAGATCGGCCCTAAGAATACGCACGTCTTCATCCTAAAATATTAATCAACTGTAAGCTTCTTGTATCGCAAACTGTTTAATTCAACAGGCAGTAAAGAATCGGTGGGCGTTAATGTTATTTTAGAACTTCTACGCAGTTGATCTGATGAAACGCGCTGCAAGAGAGAATAAGCTGCGGGAAAATAAACAACAACGCACCGAGCGGCCGTATAGCGCCGCCTCTAAGGTTTCACAACTGGGGCTGCGGCTCGATTCGAATCCCTTCCAAATAGAGTTCCTCCACAAATTCAATTTGCTCAGGTTGGCTTTAATACAGGCAGGTTGTTTGGGCAAACGGCCGACAGGTGAGGTAAACACGGCGGGCCTGGGGGTTTGATGAGTGGGTGAGGCAGAAAATAAAGTGCGGGGAACATGCAAAGTCAGCGATGGAAGAGTTTTCAAAGTCTGACTGGCAGAGAGTCGGCAGTCTGTTCAAGGCTGGAGTCACTTTTATCATGTAGAGCGAGCACATTTAATAGCACAAATGAAAAAAGGTGATATTTTCAATGAACTGACGTCGTGGAGAAAGCGGAAACATGCAAGAACAGCTGTGTTGGTTATCCAGGTAATGGCGCCATCGAGCCAGCAGGGCGGCGGAGCCCCTCGTGCCACCAGGGAAACAAACTCCTACCTCCTTCGTTTGGCTTCTTGCCACTGTTTTTCCCCCAGATCGGTGGCATTGGCTGACCCAGAACTTACCATCAGCACCGGTCCGCCCTCCAAACCAGACACCATGCACGGAAAGGATTCTAGTCGTTGTTTTGTGAACAAATGATCAAGCCGATGAAACACCAGTGCACTGCTTGATACTCTAATAGCAAATCAGCTGATGGAGTTTTCTTTTACCATTTGGGAAAAACAAACAATTGAAAATGTAACCGGAATAACCCAATAAACCGAATAAAAACATATATTTTTACTTAACAGGTTTATTTTCCACTTTTTTGATTCAATATTTCCTGATTTCCACAGGTTGGACCTTGAGAGATTCTTTCGGCAAATGAAAACAAGACATTTTCAATTTGTTCACAAAAAGTTGGCCTAGTGATGGAGCGCACACTGGCAAGAGAGAGAGAGGGAGAGCGAGAGAGAGAGAGGGAGAGAGAGAGAGAGAGAGAGAGAGAGAGAGAGCATTGTGACGAAGCAAGCATGAATCTGGCGGCTGCAAACCGAGCAGAGGGAGGAAAATTATAAGAAAAAAAAAGGAATGAGAACAAAAAGACTGACTCTGTTATTGTCGCTTCAGTCACAATAACAAGACCCCAACAGCAGTGATGCATTCTGATTGGACAAACAGCAATGATTAAAGCAGCAAACTCTTTTTTTTTTCCTCCATACTGTCATATTGTTTAATTCCCTTCCTCTAGTTACTGCCGACAAAACCGCAACTCAATCTGACTTTTACACGAGCAAATGTCAAAAGATTTTCCCTTTTCTCCTTTTTAAATTGTGTCCAGGCGGAAATTCTTCCACCGCTTTCATTTCTGTTTCATTCTGTGGCGCTCTGAGGGACTCTAATAGCAGTATCGCTTGACAGGGACCATTAAAACAAGATAACACACACTATAACGCACACGCACAAACACACACATACACACACACACACACACACACTTTCTTTCACAAATGTATCCAGCTGGTTTCATCCTAATCCAAAGACGTAAATGCACTTAATCCTTGACAAAGTGATCACCGTGCCATTGTGCTGGTAACGCTGGACTAAAAATGCACTCAACTGTCTATCAGCTGATCTGCATCTGGGCTGGTTTTAGCGGCGTTCACGGTGTGTGGCTTGATGAGGGTGACAGAAAAGACAGAAGCAAAAGTCCAAACCAACGGCTGAAGTTCTCAGACACTTTAGTCTCTCTGTGGCGTTTCAGTTTTCCTCGAGGTGACATGATTCATCTTTCTTCCTCATTTGACAATTTTAGAATGCCCTGTTGTCCTAAATCAACGTTTTTGCCAGCCTCTCTGTTTGTATCTGAACAGTAAGGAATCTGTTTTTTTCTGTGCTCAAAAAGCTTGTTTTTGTTGTTGTTGTTGTTCTTGGTCACTCATCCTTTTCTGTCTTTCTGAAAACGCTCTTTGTTTACCGGCTGTTTTCTGAACACGACAAACACCCCGCAAAAGCAAATCGCGCGCATCCCCTTTTCAAAGCGCAATCATAATCCAATAATTGCTTTCAGCTGAGGAAAAATTATTTTGGCTGCCTTTTCTGAGAGAGTCTAATTGTCTGTGTAATGTTGCAGCTCTTAAATAAATGGCCCCAATCCCTCTGTGTAAAGGCCCGTGTTAAAAATTACAATAGAAAAAAATAAATAAAATAAATAATAATAATAATAATGATAATAATAATAATAATAATAATAATAATAATAATAATAATAATAATGGCAGCGGTAGAATAAAACCTGAAAGTAATTTTACCTCAGCCTTTAAATAATAAGTTTTGGCACCAAAAGGGAGCGCGTGTCCTGCATCTGGGCCATTTCATGCATTTTGCAGACAACATATTTTTTTTTTAATAATCTTACACTATTATGCTCATTCAAGCCAACGGTCTTTAAGGGCCCGAAAGAGTCAATCGGAGAGGAAGGGCTCCTTCCTGTACATAAAATATAAAATATGTGCTAATATAAGAGGAAGCTCTATATTAAATAATGCTCAATACTATGAATTATTAAGACGCTGACACTTCCAGATGAAAGCAGTTCAGCTCCATCTTAAATAGCCTCAAACTGAGGCAGTTTATCACGCCAGCGTGGCTTTTCAAAAAGTAGGTCAGCGATGTTTCATTGTGGGGCGGAAGGGGAGGCGCTGAAAACTCCCACTGCTAAATAATCCGCGCAAATATTCTGACGTCTCCTTGAAAAAGGTGCCGGGGAGCACGTTTGCACGTTGACAAGTGCACTCGGCGCTGGGCGTAACGTGACGTCTCAGCCCCGCGGACGTCCGCGTGTCGGTGTGGGCGGGGCCTGGAGGAGGCAGCAAGCAAGTGTCTGAGACGTTTCATCTCCGTCGGCGCCGCACCTGGGCTCTAATTTCTGTGACCCGCAAACATTTCAAGTGCGCGGGACCTGAAATCCGACAATTTCCATAATGGAACGGTTGGCCGCAGCAGTTACGAAGGCTCAATTACGGCTATGGCGAGCGGCGCGCAACAGCGTGGGGACCATTAATGCGCCGTGGAGTTTCCAGCAATTACATGTTAAAGTGTCGGGGGGGGGGCGTGCACGGCCAGATCTGGGAGGAGCTCGCACTTCCTCCCACGCGGCATACTTAGCAAAGAAAAATGAAAATAAAAAAGTGAAATTACAGGGTGAAGCTGAGACTGACCTGCTTGTTCAACAATGATACTGATGACATGTCCACAGCTGAGCCTAATGCACTTGAGAAACTCTGACTCTTGTGATCCCCCGGGTGGTGGGTGGGGGGCGTGGCCTGAATCTCATCCCCAAGTGTGTCGCGGAAATGCGATTATTTTACTGCTACAGAGGAAGTCAGGTTGAATCAGTCGGGTCGAGATAAATATCAAAGATAATCCGATGTAGACTATATCGTCTATATTTTTCGTCGTGGTATTCTGACCGCAAGCTGCGTCCAGCTAAAAAAAAACTAACAAACAAAAAGCAAATTCATGGCGAAAATCTTCTCAGCAGTTTCTGGCATTGGAAGTTGTGCCTTTTCCCTGAAAACCCAAATGCTTAATGTTAAAGGAACAACCAGCCATGCTCAGAATTACTCGTTCTCACCTGACGTCTGTACGTCGGGGGAGATGTTGTCCTTTGCTATTACAGCTGATTTTTAGGTTACAGCAGGTGTCTTTGCAGCGCTGTAAATCTTGTGTACAAGAACCAAATTGTGTGTCTTTCCCAATTAGTCAGTCTCTTGTAAACATCTCACGAGACGTGAGCAGCAGCATGTCGGATTTAACCAGACAAGCTACCACAGATTTTTTTTTTTTTCTTTTTCTCTTTAGCAACTTCAATGACAATTCACGCTCGACAGCTCAGCAGAAACTACAACTGCTGGCCCTTTTTCTTTAAAATCATAGTCTCCAGAGAGCCCCAATTTCCCTCCACTCCCTCGCCTTTGTTACTGTGTCACCTCCATTAATGTAAAAAAGGAAAAAAAAAAAAGAAAAAGGGCGGGGGCGGCAGTTTAAATGGTGTTGTTCTCCCACTGTGGCTACACAGCACTGAGGTGTTTTACAAACCCTCCACTGAGGACCATTACTCCCGAGGCAAGCTCAGAACAGGACACAGTCAGCCAGCAGGAAAAAAACCCTCTGATCAGCACCCTGGAAACATTTTTTTTTTCCATATGCCTGTTTGAAATTGAAATTGAAAAAAAAAAAAGGTGAAAGGAGCAAAGAAAGCAACAGGGAGCAGAGTGTAAACAAGGTACGGACACATCGTCAAACCTCGGGGGGCGCAACGCTCGTACATTTCTGCCGAGCCATCTAGGAGAACATATTTTGCTGTCACCTCACCCTTTTCATTCAGCCCATTCAATTCCTGACATTTTCTATAGGTGTCATCACCTCGAAAGGTACGCGGCGCCGCAGAGGGATCAAGCAGGTATAATCACGCCACCTTGACGACGCGTCTTACCACCCGACGCCGAGACATTTTTCAAACTTACTACCGCCTCATTTCATTTCATCGCATTTTGCCGATTTGTGAAAAACATTCAAATTTTTTTTATTTCTTGCCAGAGCACACAGAGTTTACCCTAATGTATTATTTATTTATTTTTTCAGTTCTCTAGTTTGCCTGAAACAATTTGACTTTAGGTTGGAATATTCATAAAGTATGACTAAGGCAGGTGAGGTAAGCGCTGTTTTTGACAAGCATAGGTGGGGGAGGGGAGGAGGGGCTCTGCAGTTGCAAGCGGAGTTCATTCGGGACACGGTGTCTTCATTAAAAAGAAAAAAAAAAATCAGTGTGTAATATTTGGAGATTTTGAGCAGAAACAGAGGCATCAGGCATTTTAACTGCAGTGCTCACCCTCTCGCCTCCCTCTCTCGAGCTTGCCAGTGAACTACAGTGGCAAGTGCACACAAACCTCGATACCTCATTCACCTTGTTCTCCATTGGTTTATTTGAGGATGTAAGCGTTCGCCCTAAATATGAAACGCAGTGCCAGGCGGGCTGGATTGTCCACACCGGGCTTCCCTAGAAATATGGTAATGCAAGATGGCAGCTAACTGGGAGCAAGACCATAGCTGTATGTAAATAATTGTATATATATACTGTAAAAGTATATATGAGAACAGTTCAAAACCAAATGACTTTTTTTGTACTTTGAGTTTACATTTATTAATGTATTTATGGGGGGTACATTAAGCTTTAACAAGGCCAAATATTACAAACTGGACCTTTAACAGTCACTCAACATGCTCCATTCTGATCCAATAAAAGCCATTCAGCCGTTATTAACCTGGTTGTCCGTCACCACACACGCGACAACACAGGAAGCAAAGATGGCCAATCAGCTGCTGGTGTGCAGATGTTACAGACGGAATAAGAAACCGGCGCAAAAGCCGCTATAAAATGGCTGACCGCAGAGGCCCTTCGAGGAGTCCTGCGCCAAAGGTCAGGCCGACCGCCGGATCGATCTGTTGTTAAATTACAATTTGGGGGCCAATCAACAGTAATGAGTGTAAGTGAGGACTCATCTTTTTCGCGCCACGGCCGGGACCTGAAGCATCCGTCCACCCGAGGAGAGTCTGTGGCAACACGCCGATTCTCCATCTCGCTCATTATCTTCCCTGAGCAAAGGCAGGGGCGAGCGAGCGAGAGAGCGAGAGAGAGGGAGAGAGGGTGGGAGAGGAAGCGGGTGGAGTGGCCGGGCCGCTCTGATGAAAACTGATAGCTCCCACAGCTGCAGCTGCACCGCACAGCTCCTGCCCTCGGCAGCCGTTTTTTTCCCCTCAATGGAAGAGCGTAGCCTTCAGAACAATGCCCACTTTAATGCTCCTCTCTCTCTCTGTGTGTGTGTGTGTGTGTGTGTGTGTGTGTGTGTGTGTGTGTGTGAGCAACATCCTCTTCCTGACACTGGAGTCCTCAGACATGAGACAGTTTGTGCAGGAGAGGATCCATTTCTTCCTGGATGTATAACAGTCAAATACTGGAAGAAAAAATATGAGCATTTGAAAGTCCCATATTATAGCTTTTCTTTTTTTCATACTTTTCATCCTTTCATCTTCCATTGCGACATCGCAGAGGGCTGCTTTTGAAAGAGAAAAAAAACGCACGCTTAGGCACACACCTGAGACGTGGAGCTGGAAAAATAACAAATAGATGGACTTTCGTTTCTGGGGAGTTTGCTGACAGCCTCTAGACACTCATGCTATTGGGAAAATGGAGTCACGTTTGCGCAGTATCGCAAACTTCGAGTATTTCACGTTGACATGGCCTTTTTTTCTTTTAATTTTCCTGAATGCTGATTGGGCCAACAGCACAGTAAAACGTACCACTTGCTTGTTTTTGGGAGAAGCTCACAGTGCCATGAGGGATTAGCCTAATGCCTGCTTTAAAAAAATAATAAAGGCTTTGGCAATACCTGTATTGTCGTGTCAAACAGTTGAATTTCCAAAGTGAATCGCTGAACACGTCAAACACTTATCGTCAGAGCTGGAACACTGGACGCGTTCAAAGTAGATGCATTCAGTGATTTGTACCAGTAAAATATAGACTGGACAATCTTTCCGCTCCAAGTGTATCACCTCGCAGCTACTCCTGGTTTCACGCCACGCACCTTGACACTAGTCAGGTGTGTCCGCGGAGATCACCCACGCAGGCAGGATTGTGGGAGCAGATGCGTGGAAGAGCTCGCCATTCTTTTTTGCATCTTGCGGGTTGAATCATCATCCAACGGGATAATCAGAACAGCTTATAGAGGAGTTCTAATAACCTTAATCCCCGGATTGAAAATATCTAGGATACGACGATACAGATGTGGAGTAAATCTTTTTTTTTTTTCCTCTCCCTCTCTCTCTCTTCCCCTTCTTTCTCCTTCGAGACGCAGCACTTGTGAGACACTCGAGTAGGAGTCCTGGCAGGCAAACTGAGGGATGAACGTGAACTGTAAGTGCGGGTTCAGCCTGTTTGTAAGTCGCCCTAATAGAAATCAAGGGCTGCGTGTCGGTGCGGAGCTCGCCCAGTATGCTGAGACGATGCTTAAGGAAACCAGTTGTGGCAACCCACTGTTGATGTGTGACAAATCCCTCGCCAAAGAGAGAGAGGCTCCGCGGCTCCCGTTTAAAAGTATTTGTAAAGTGCACTAAGCGTTAAATGCAGCTAAGCGCTAAGGACTGTTAGCATCAAGCGGGGGGAAAAAATTAAATCTGCACTGAATGCAGTAAAATATTGTGCAGATGTGGCAGTGAATATCACACGGAAAAATATGTAATAAAATTTAGGGAAAAGGCCCAGACGGCTTTGAAAACCCCTTTTTTTTGTTTGAACATTTTCAGTGTGAAGGCTTTGGAAATTCTGAAAGTGCACTTTGCTTTTAGTATTTCAGCCGACTCCCGTGAAGGATGGCACCCGGCGGCATCAAAGGCCAAGTTACGCTTTGACTGAGAACCTCGTCCGCAGTCTGGAATCTAAAGAGCTAACCCTTGAAAGCGCTTCGTTTTCCAATCGCCGGATTGGAATTCCGATCACGCCGGGGAGAGACAGCCGACGACGGGGCAAAAAAAATAAGAAAAAAAACAAAGTTTGTCTTCACAGGAAAAAAATAAAGAGGAACGGTCCTCAAAGATTAAAGGAGTCGTTTAAATGCGGCGTGCTAGCAGGTGTCAAGCAACGCCCGGCCGAGGCGTCCACCAGCCTTAAATAAAATGCATTAAGCGACTCGCGCCGTATATATTTCAAACTCCACGCGGCCGCTGAGCGCACTTTAATAAGAAAACACACTGCATAGCCCAGCTTAGAGCGCTGGCGTGACAACGGATATTCACATGCATTCGCGATGTGTTTATTTGCGCTGCGGGACGAATCCCATTACGAGGAGGGGTTCGGTGTCAAAGAATTTCACAAACACCCTTTGACAGTCTGGAGCAGTTGTATTTAAACAAGGCAGCAATCCTCCGGGAGAAATCCCTCTAATCTTTTGATCCCAATATCTGTCTTTGGACTCGGAGACAGCCGCATACTATTAATCTGCTTTTGTCTGAGCGAAGCCGCCGCGCTGGGGGCTTCCGGCGCCGGAGTGACGCCCTCGTCGGGCGGCCGCGTGATCGCGCGCGAGGTGACGGGTGCGGCGCGGCGGCGGGCGCGCTCGACTGCTCATTCGCGCGCAGAGCTCGTGGCACCGTGACGCAAGAAGGACAAAAAAAAAAAAACAACTTTGACGCTCGGGAATCTCTTCGGCCGCTGTGCCGCTGCCTTTCTGTCAGCCCGTGCTGACCTCTGACCCCCTGACAAGCTATTTTCCTTCACACAACTGCTGTCGCTCACTGGATATTTCTTCCTAATCTCCTCTCATCCGTCACCCCCAGTGGCGGCCGCGCCAGCGTAAAAATCTCGGCAGGTGAGTATTTTGTGAAATCTGTCTGGCATCAACAACTCTGTCCACCACGATCAAAGTCACTTCAGTGCCCTTTCACCTCCGTTCCCATGATTTAAGCTGCAGCAGGCCTAGCTGCACTGAGGTGCTTCCATGGCGATTGTCCTATTAGATATTGGTTGTGACAAGCAATTGAGGATTTTAAATCATGAATTTAGCGGGTGAGTGTCTATAGAGGTAAAAGACTGAAAGAGGTCCGGCGCCCCATTA
The DNA here is from genome assembly GCF_046127955.1 of Nelusetta ayraudi. NCBI lineage: Eukaryota > Metazoa > Chordata > Actinopteri > Tetraodontiformes > Monacanthidae > Nelusetta > Nelusetta ayraudi. Next base: position 3,694,159 of record NW_027466058.1, on the reverse strand, counting down.
GCAGCAGCGGAAGCCTCGCATTAAGATCGTCCGATAGATATTTACTCCGCAGGCTGCTGTTCTCTCTTGATATACAGTTAGATTTCCATTGCGCCGCACTGTACTGTAGCTTCCCCAGTCTATTATTGCTTCCGCCGTGTTCGCGGAGCTAAAATGAATAGTCTCGGGGATTCTGCTCGGCACAAAAATGAGCGGCGGAGGCAGCTTGAGGGACAGGGAGGGCTGCGGCGCGACGCAAGGCAACACAAAGTTATTATTTTCAAAAAAGAAATCGAATCCGCCAGGAAACGCGGCGCCGGGAAGCGAGATCGGTTGTTTGCTCGACTAATTTGATAAATCTCATCAGTTTTGGGTTTTGTCCCAGTGAATAAGAGACCTTGTGTGAAATCTTACCGATATCAGCAGTGCGGGGCTTTGCGTTATCAGAGTCGCAGCAACAGGGAATCAATAGACTTTCCATCACTTTCCGCAGTGCCTCATAAAAACAAAGCTCATGTCCAGTTGACCTGGGTTTAGAGCTCCCAATGTAACCGTCTCTGCTAAGCACGGTGTGCACCTGCTGCTCACTGAGTGACCTATCTGTCCGTTAATTATATGAAAGACATTTTGCATAGTCATCCCCCGAGACCAAAGCAATAACCCTGCAGGCGGCTAGATACCAAGTCTGAAGGCTTGCGCATCCATCTTGCCACAGTCCTACTGAAAGACTTTATGGTTGCTCTTCATCTCCCGTAGCCAATCAGCTTCCTTTGAATGAATCAAAAACAGGAAGTATCTGCCTTGCCAGTATAGAAGACCATGAAAAATTACTGAGTCTGGCGTGGAGCTGCTGTGGCGTCGCTTCCACCCAGACTGGCCGGTTGTTTTCAGATTAAAAGACAAAAACATCGACTCTGAAGGCTTTCCTCTGTGGAAAAGACGTTTTCCCCTTTAACTCCAGGTCGGCTCTGGCAGGAGGCAGCACAGCTCACCACAGGGCAGTGACATGTGTCCAACGTGCTGCAGACTCCCACACAGTTAGGAAGCTTCCAGCTGCTGCCACCAGCCTCAAATGTTCCAGAAACCACTGACTCAATCTGAAGCTGCTTCTTTCACGATGTCAAGAAAACACAGTAGATTAATGATAATGTATCTGCCACCTCATAAATCATCTTCCACCATAGGATTTTACACTATGGAGTCATCCATCTTTATGTACTAAGCAACATGTAAGCAGACAGTGTAATCACACAGAGAGGTCGTTGCCACTGTTCATGTTCCGGGTAAAACACGGGCAAAAAAAATAACCTTTTCGAGAGGCACAAAGTCAGCGCAATTAAGCGACCTGAGATTTAATCCCCTAGCTGAAAAAAAGCCGCAACACATAAGGAAAGTGCACGGGCTCTAATCCCTCGGCATTAAGGACCTCACTGCATTAACACAGGCAGGTGCGAGGAGTTTGCGTCGTACGCCTGCGTCACCGCGTCCGATCAAGACAGGATTCGGTCCTCTGCGAGTCGCTTCTCAGCCTGAATCTGAAGGATCGAGTTTCACAGGAGGCGAGGCCGCAGCCTTGTGGCTGCGCCACCGGACTAATGTTGGACAAAAAGGGCCGAATTTGTTGTGTTAACACTCAGTTCGGCGATTCCAAATTATCCCCAGCCAGCGTTGGCTCTGCCTCGGCCTCGATAAGCAACCTCAGTTTCTGTTTTTTTTTTTTCTCCCTTCTATGGCTAAACTTGAAAGCGCAGCAATCACACTTATTTACTGTCTGCAGTCAAAGTGAGTTAGCACTCTGGTTACATCATCCACCAAATTAAAAATCAAAAAAATGGACTCCGGCAGTCTTTGCTGATGTCTGCCCTATTTTATTTTTTATTTTTTTCCCAGTGCGGCTCAGGTTTGATTTGTGTTTAGCTAATGTGCAATGAAATAAACAACATCATTCCATTCTATCAGGATAAAATATGGAGCCGAGCTACGCATCTACGTTATTTCGCTAATGAGAAACGAGAGGACGGCCCGGGGATCTTCCTGCCCAGGGCAGCGGTGCATTTAAATAATTGTTTCAGTCCAACAAAGGGATTAGCGTGCGTTTTGTGCGTGTGCGAGGTCATGTGACGTGAAGCTCGTGGCTGAACAGGAGAGTGTTGACAGGTCCACTGGTAAATCCTGTAATCCCTTCATCTGATCAAAGTAGTGCCGCAGCCTCGAAATTATTTAATGGACGGGTCGATTTGAAAACTTGGGCTTTTTGTTCATGCTGGGCAGCGACAGGAAGCTACCACGGCGGTTGTGATACAAATGCTCCTTTCAAATTGTTTGCTTTCCGCAGCTGTTTCAAATTTGGCGTGAACTTCGAGCGTCGTTTTCAGTCGATATAGCCGGTTGATTTTCGCCGCACAGCCATCAGCTGCAGTTGCGGCGCCTTGTCTCTCGTTTGCTGTTCAGAGCGGTGTGACAACACAGGGGCAAAAGACATTTTCGCAAGACAAAAAGAAGAAAAAAAACAAGAACCTGGCACGAATACGGAAATAGCAAGGGAAAAGGTAAAACTGGGGGGCGCGCTTTAAGAAGGCCGGGGGCACCGCGAGTTCGCGCGAGTTTTAGCGCCGATAACTCTGCGGGGAATTCGACCTTTTCGCGTCTCGGCGTGTTTCACGTCACGCTTAAATGAGCTACAACAAACAAGTGATGTTGTCGTTCTTTTTTTTTTTTCTTGTGTTGCACTTAGAAACACAGAGTTTGATATAATCTGACGGCAAAATGTGACACTAAAAAGAGACACAGAGGCGCAGCTGATGTTAAAAGATCAGCGTCAGCGAACAGGCCTCGCAGCGGTTTACTTCAAACAAACGATGCGCTGCCAGAAACCCCATTCAAAGGTCCAAACAGTTATACTGTGTGATTTTGTTTGGTTTTTTTTTTGACAGATTTCAAATCACCAGGCCAAATGTTTGAATATTTGAACTTGTCTGTCTGTTTTTACTTTTGTTCTACTTCTTGTTTGCGTGCATCACTTTTCCACCACAAATTTTTTAGCAACGTCTGAACAGAAGAATACAGAAGCGGCCTCTAATGCCGTGTACTATATTTTTCAAGCTTAATCTAAAACGCAAACGGCCAATGAATTAAAAAATTGGAGGACTAGGTAGCAATGTGCTGTCAGTGCACAAGCCTGGAAAAAAAAAAAAAACTTGAATGAATGAATTTTGTGTCTACAGCAGAACTTAATGTGTTGTTGTCACTGAGGACTTTCAGCGTTGCCTTCCACGGGCACAAAGTGAATTAGATGCCTGTGCTGTGGCCTGTTGCCCCTGAGGAGATGCAGGCCTCCACCTCCTGATGAAAACAAATAGAGAAGGAACAAATGGGAAAATTTGGCGAGAGCCGTGTTAAAGGAGCTACTTCGAGAAAACAAAATGCACTTTTGATTCTTTTTTCTTCCTTTGGTCGTCTTAAAAGTTGCACCAAGTTATCAGTTGTGGATTCCCTCGTCCAAAGCCTCCAAAAGCCAGTTGAAAAAAGTTAAATAACGTCCCTTTTCAGGCCTGCGAAAAGACCAGCGACTCGCACATCAGGCCAATCAGCAAATCTGCGGCGAGCAGATTTAGACGAAGACGCCCTGCGACCGTAATGCACTGCCTCTCCAAGCTCCCCACCTCGAGGGGAGAAGGAAACCTTTTAAGGTTATTGTTTCAGTGAATGGCGGCAGCTTCCTTGGCCGTGGGAGAGAAGAATGTAACTGAGAGGGAACTGCTTGAATGCTGTGGATGGTTTCCAAGAGCGAGTCTGCAGTCCCACAATGTGCTTTGTGCCCGTCTGAGCCGACGGCGGCGCACATCTCAGCTGCCATATCGTCTGGTTTGCCTTCAAGACCTTCACTTTGTGGATGCGAACGACATATTATTATTATTGTTATTATTATTATTATTATCATCATTATTATTATTACAGACCGCAAAAGTGGCAGTTCCATGGTAATGCGGGCCAAGACAGCAAATGTGCAGCTACCTATGTAGGTACAATGGTGTTGTGCAGACGATACTCCACTATGGATACTTCAGTTCTCATAACAGGATCAAGTTAAGTTTTTGTAAAAAGAAAAACAACAAAAACAACAACAACAACAAAGTATTAGTATTGGTATGAGCTTGGTATTGAATCAGAATGGGAACTACTCTTGTACTCTTGTAAATGGTGTCATAAATGCTGGCCTTGTTAGCACTCATGTTTCACTTCTAGGCCAAGAGGAGCATCATTCAGGGTTTAAATCTGTGTTATTTTGTATTACACAAACGCATTCATATTTTGTGCTTTTTTTTTCCACCAGACACATCTCTGGCTAAAAAAGGTCGCCACTAAATCTGTCGGCGTGTAAATCTAACCCAAAGACGTCCGGTGCTTCTTCTTGCTATAAACAAATATGTTCTTTTTCATTCGCCGCGACACATCCTGTCAGCACTTTCCGCAGCGCAATTCATTACCCCGACCTCCTGGAAGAATAGCTGCTTATCTTCCTTTTGCCGCGCAAGGACAATATCTCTTACATCAGTCATGTAGCAACGCCGCAATAACACAACCAATTAGCTCTTTCATGGCCGTAAAAACCATTAATATCGGCGGCCGCTCTGGTGTGAAAAGTAATGATCTTTTGCCACGATTTCTTGACTAATGAGACAAGCGCACAGGAGGGAATGTGCCGGCTAATTTAGGACCGGCCATTAACGCACAGCGCGGGCAATTAGACAGGTTGGTATTCGTTTAAAAATCAAAAAATGTTGGATTTGAACAGTTCATCGGGATATCTTGGCTGGAAATTTTGATGTTAATGGGCCCGAACATCTTGTTTCGGAATTAACACATAAAATCAAGCATTCGCTGCTCTGCCCTAACAGGCATGATGTCATTGTCTCTAGTCTGCTTCTCACTACACTGCCCAACTGATTTCTTCCCTCTACATATTTGTTCACTTCTCTGCCTGAATCATTTCAACCAGATGTTTTTTTTTTTCTTTTTTTCAAGGACGGGACATTCAAATTTCTTTGGGAGGTAATATCTACGCAATCAGAAAATCATTGATCAGCTTTGTCAGGAAAAGGACCTGTGGATTGATGCGTGGACTGGGTAAGCCAGAGTTAAGAATGGTAACCCTCAGCAATGGTTCAACCCTCAGCCTCATAAAGTTGGTTAATCACCACGGTAACACTGAAGATCTCGTGGCCGGTAAATTAAAGTCAACTGCTTATAAAATAAAAAATCTGCACTACATCCACTTTGTGATATCATGTAATTTAATTGCAGTATCAATTTTGAGATTTTATTCTACATATTAAATGGGCCGTATCAATCTGTGTTCTATCTGCTCCCAGGTGCTCTTTGTCTCTTCTTTCGTGGGATTTCATGGGATTCCCATGTTCAATTAGCGCCATATCTATTTGCGCCGAGAATAACTTAGACGCAAGACGGTTGGCTATTCACTGCCAGGTCTGCTGTCTCCTTCTGGTGGCAGCAGCTGTGTTGGATTTCAATCTTGTGGGTCCCCCCCCCATTTCCTTTCATCATACCTCTGCAAAATCACGGCAGAGCTCCTCACAAGGTAAGAGAGGCGCTCTCGCTCTATCTTGGCTCGGCTGCGACTGGTCTGATGACACAGTCTCTTTTCCCTGCTCTGGATTGGGCCGACTTGGGTGGACTTGATTAGCTGATGACTGACTACCACTAAGTGCTGTTGTTGGGTTTAATCAGACTATGTAATTGAGCTAAACTGAGCTCGCATTATGATCCAGGCCTCCTTGCCAGGCAGTCAGTATCACCAGTGTGTTATTGAAGTTCTTTTGAGACCTATTGGCGCAGCTATGGCCTCAAGGCAACATGTACAATGTACAGCCACAGCTAATTGTACAATATTGTACACACTGGACTAATGGCCTACCTGCAGAGCAAAGGATTAATAATGCATTCGATTTTTGCAATTTATAAATTCTACAATGAATTATTTAGAAATGCATATAGATATTGCATGTATTTACCACTCACCATCCCTTCTATTGGCCAACATTGTTCCCCATTTAACTGGAAGAACTGGAAGACTACACGCAAGTAGGAGGAGGCCCCCATCGTAGCATTATGCTAAGGGGGTCAAGACTGACCGACTGATAAAGTTCTAATGTTAAATAAAACATACAATCATATTAACCTGGCTTTAAAAGGGCACAGGGACAACACAAGAGTTATTTTAAAGTCAAATTACAGGAAGAAGGATGGGGCCTGATAAACTCATTGCAGTGCTCTCAAAACTGACGACATGCTGATGAATTTTGAGTCGACGCATCCTGTTCAACTGCACTCAGAACTTGAATTTAATGTGTCGCTCTGACTTCACGAGTTGAGGGTTGACAACATTTATTTTAAGACTATTCTAACTACAACAGACACAGAAAAAAAAATATCACAGCCTCCTTGAGGTGCACCAGGCTTCTTAAGCTAGTTTTTCGTCTTGAAAAATCCTTGCCATAAAACCAGCAAGACAACATTGTGATATACAACAGGCCAAGATGTATATTTTTCTTGTCTCCTCAGCACACATAAAAGTGGGACCTCTGTTATAAATTCTTAAAGTAGTAGTAGCAGGAATAATAGTGTTTGTTTTTTTGTTTGTTTTTGTTTTTTTTAATAAAACCAATGTATCTTGTCTTTGCCAGATCACCATTAAAAAGTGCAAAAGACGATTGGCTGCATGTATTCCCTGCATGAAAACAATATTGACTGATATTGATTGTGGAAGAACTGTACTTGAAGCTATCGAGAAAGGGAATAACAAGGAGGCAAATGAACATCTAGATTTTTTTTTTTCAGTTCCTTTGATGCCTCATGAGCTATAGCATGAGCTGTAGCTCAAATAAAGAAAAAAAAAACCCCAGCGCCCCTCCAATGATGAAAGCCCGTCAGAGAATTAAAGCAAATGATTCATTCATATAAGATTGGCAAAAGACTTCACGCTTCATTCCATTCGTAAACAATCAACAGAACCTGAACACAGGATTGTGTAATCAAAAAATAAATAAATAAACAACTACATAAAATTTAATGGCCAGCGCAGTACAGACATTCTAATGAGCCGGATCTCATGTTTGCTTCCATCGCTACTGACAATCAGATGGGAATACACTCTGCCGTGTATATGCGCCACAGTCCAATGCATCCAATGCTGGCTTCAATCTTATGGTTATTAAAAAATTTACATGCCCGAACAGACACACATGAGCTCATGGTCATCATTAGAATATGAATTATGTAATAGATGAAAATGCATGTAAACACTAAGATAACACACACACACACACACACACACACATATATATGACTGATATGTATGTATGTATGTGTATAAATATTTCTAGGTGTATGGGTAGAATAAAGTAAAGGTAGAGACAGAGAGCAATGGATGGAAGGATTCAGAGAGGTACAGGCGGGCGGATGGAATGAAGCGTGTGCACGGATGGACGGACTGACACGCTGATGCCCCTCCCCCACCGGGGCCGACCACCAAATCCAGCTCTCCCTTCCACAGCCGTCAAACTGCCAACCTGTGGGACGCTCGGCGCTGAATACATTTACATGCCAAACAGCAGCGAGGAGAGGGTGGACTAAAACAGGTTTGGGTTTTTTTTGCGAGAGATCATAATATTTGGCTGAGGATGAGTGACTGTGTCCTCACCGGCTCAGAGAACACCTTGTTCCTCTTTGTCTATTGATGAGTGGTGCCGCTTCAAATGTGCCCGTCCTGTGCTACCCATCCGGCTGATTCGTTCTCTTTCTTTATTTTGCTTATATATTTATTTAATCTGGCGTGAGCGAGGAAGAGCGATGTCAATAGGGGGAAATGGGGTATTCATGTTAGTATCGTTAGTGAAGATGATTGACTCAAATGCAAAACAAACAAACAGGCCAAAAAAAACACACACAATTGTTATGCGGGATTTCTAATTTCGCTAAAACGACATGGCCGCTGCCCATCGCGTGCGACGGCCACCATCTCATTCATGTTTGCTCCACCTGTGAATGTTTACTCTTGCTGGTGCCTCTAAGCCGAGCCATTGGAGATGATGCTTCATAGGTCAACCAATCCCCGCGGACCTGTTTGATAAAACTGAAAGACACCTTTGGGGGATGGAGAACACCTGCACGTTTGGCTAATGAGGCCTAGCAGGAGATCCGCTGGTTACAAACAACTGCGCCGCGGATCAATGGCACAAATGACACACACGCGTGCGTAGTCAAGTAGAGGAAGGGAATTTGACACCTGCGGTGTGTTGTTTTCTTTTTCTTTTTTTTAAATCCGGGGACGTCGACGACTACGAGCGAGGCCTGCGCCTGGCGGGGCCAAGTTATGCTCTGAAGCGAACTCAGGGCGCCTTACCTTCACTGCAGTCCTTCCCTTGGAATCCCGTCTGCGAGCAGTCGCACGTCGGCTCGCTGTCGACGAAGCTGCAGACTCCCCCGTTCAGGCACACGTTGGCCGTGCCGCAGAGATCCTTTAAGACCTCCTCGCTGTCGATTAGCGGCGACTCCGTGCCGTTGACCTTTACGTCCGTTATCCACCCGGCGAAAGGCTGCTGATCCTTGACGGCGGCCGACGTCAGCCTGAGCGCCACCGACCGCAACTCCGGCGGTATTCCGCCCACAAACAAGTGGCTGAAGACGGTCATGTCCCGCCGCTTCGACTTCACCTCCACCCACTTGGCCTCGCCGTCCACCGTCAGCGTGGTGTTCTTGAAGTTCCTCCGCACCGTGACGGCGTGCCACTGGCTGTCGTTGACGGCGGCGTCGGACACCACGGTGGCCGGCTCGGCGCAGAAGATGGAGAAGCGGAGGCTGAGCTTCCCGTTGAGGATGAGCAGCTCGAGGAAGTCGCAGAAGCCCTCGTCGTCGAAGTAGACCAGCAGCCCCTGCGAGCTCTTGGTTTTCATGTTGAAGCTCATCTCGCTCTCACAACACGCGTTCCACACAGGGAACCGGGCCCACTGTCCCTCGGTGCCGGTGAATTCCAGACAGGCGCCCGTCTCTACGAAGCAGCAAAGGAGCAGGGCCACCCACACGATGTGGGCGCCGCGTGGCTTTTGCAAAACCATTGTGCGAGCTAAATTCCGGTTTCAGGGGTTTTAATGGGGGCAAAATGTATCTATAAGAATATGCCAGAGCAAGGTTGATAGTGGGTTGGCTGCGGGGAAGTAAAGTGGCCAACAACTGTCTGTCTACATGGGCGTACAAGTGTGAGCTGATGCATTGTAGAGCGCTCAATTAAATATTAGGCCGCATTTGCATGGCAAAAGATTTGGCCAACATTCCTGTCCGAGGGCTAAGACCATTACCTCGCGCTGAGCAGGCCGCTGGCCAAACCTCTCATTGTTCACACCAGCACAGGCTGAACTGTCTAAAGGTCCCCTCTGCCATGGCTATTTAAAGCAAAGACAGGGACTCAAATATCCATTGGGCACACTCGATCTAATTTATGTAATTATGGAGCTGTCCCTTCTGGTGCCAGTTAGAGTGTGCACGGTTTCACTTGAGTCGAAATGGCAGCTGTAATCTTCGCCTTCACGCCAACATTCTTTGGCGGGGAACTGGGAGCCTTTGCCCGGGGCTCTTCGCCCTGCATCCTCTGTAGCTATGACAAAAAGGATGCCATATGGAGCAGCGTTGGCTGATAAGCTCAGCAAAAGAAGCAGTCTGTCTGTCTGTGTGTCTGTCTCGTCAAGGCAGTCCTCGGTCCCACGGCTCTCTGTGTGTGTGGGGGGGGAGAGAAAAAGAAAAAAAAGAAAAACAGAAGCAAAATTTTAATGTGGCGTTTGTCTTTTTTTCAGCATATCATTCCCCCCCCCCCCCCCCCCCCAAATCTGGCAAAAGTCTCCTTTCAATAAGTGAAGCAGAGCCAATCAGTTCCTCGCAAACAGGCACGAGATAACCATGGGGGCTTTCCAAGAAGCAGTGCTGGACAGTAACAGGGAACCCACGCATTGTGCCAGCTCATCCTGTCGAAGACGTTATTTATTTATTTTGATTTTTTTATTATTATTATTATTATTAGTACGGAACCTTTTCAACTGACGACACGCGTATTAACAGTGCGATCGGAGCACGTCCTGACTCATGAAACGCGCCCGGTGCGTCGTTCGCACGTCTAAGAACAAATTCCTGCAGACAACCTCCGTATTGTGCAAAAGTACATTACAAAAAAAAAAAAAAAGGAATCGTCGGGATGATTGGCAGCTCTCGGTTGATTTTTTTTCCCTCGCACTTTTCGTCGCAACTTTTAGAAACGTGAAAAAGGGGCCGTTTTTCCTCGCAGCACACGGACGCGCAGCGGCGCCCTGACTTTATGTGAGCTTCTCCCGGGGACCGAGCACGAGAGGAAAAGTGCGTCATTTGATTCACAATAGTTGCCCCTGTGGTGCACGAAGCACAAAGGCTTTTCGTCCGAAAAGCCCAAATGAGGTTCTGATTGCTCTTTCCGCAGAAGAAGAAGGAACATCTTTGAAAAACAACAATAGTAAATAAGATACGGTTACCCGATTTCACCGCAGCTAGTTCGCGTGCAATCGCACATCGCGGATCGGTTTCACGGAGCCATCGCGCGTTCAAGCATCCTCCTCATTAACAGACAACAATGTGAGGAAATAACACGAGCACGTAGACACGGGATGACCCGCATCGCACCTATCATCATCATCACCATCATCATCATCATCAAAGGATAAAAACGATACATGCGGCCAAACCGGGGCATGATCTCACTATCAACATGCAGCCCCATCCGTACCTTCACATCTTAACCTCGCTGTCAGCAGGACGCTGTCAGCAGGACGCTGCGCGCTTGTTATTCGATTCCAGCATCTGCAGTGGCTCGCAACTATATGGAACGGCGGGCGATGCTGTTTTCCCGCTCCTCCGTGCGCGCGTACACCTTCACTTCCACGGGACTGGGACTGGGAAATAGTTGACACGGGAGGCTTAGAAAGGAAACCCGCGATGGCACGCAAGACGACCGCGTCGGCAGCGGCTCTGTCTTTTTCGCTCCGTGTCGGAGGAGGCGCACCGACCGGACGTCTATACATCACAATCCAAGTTGATCACAGCCTCAGTGAGAGGAGAAGATGGGATGAAAATGAGAGGATGAGTGAGGGACAGTGGTGCACCTTCACTCTTTAACTCCATTTCCAAACATCCGAAGAGGTGTGTGTGTGTGTGTGTGGGGGGGGGGGATAATTACCTTTTATCGCGGCGTCCTCCAACTTTTCTTTGAGAGAGGTAGCAGAAATTGAAATTTGAAAGAGCACAAATGAAAGCGCCGGATGTCTGAGGTCGGCAGCGGCGGGAGCGAAAAGAATCCAGTAGTGTGTGTGTCTAAGTGAGTGTGTGAGTGAGTGAGTGAGTGAGTGAGTGTGTGTATGTGCGTGTGCGCGCGGCGGCGGAGGAGGAGGAGGAGGAGAAGGTGCAGCCTGGCTTCCCTGTTGAGCTTATCCAGCGACTGTCAGGAGCCACAGACGCGGCGGATCACGTGTCCGCACAGTGATGTATGCCGGGGAGGGGCTGAATGCAGTACCTTGGACAGCGCCTCTGCCTCCATCAGCATCCGTCGGCGGGCATCCGCGGCAAGTTTTGGAGCCCAGAGGCTCGCAGAGCGGCCGCTGCCCTTTATCGATCCATCGATCGCGCTAAAGACTCCGGAACGCGGCGCGGGGGTCAGAAATGATTTTTGTTTTTTTTTGTTGTTGTTGGTGGACTCGGAGAGCTCGGAGAGCAAAGTGTCTTTACGGCAAACTCCAACAGCCTCTCTCTCTCTCTCTCTCTCTCTCTCTCCGCGGTGTGAGCGTGCACGCGTATGTGACACATCGATCGAGCCGAATTACTGCAACTGATCGGAGCCACTCGCGGGGGGGTGGGGGGGCTGGAGGCGACGAGGCTGAGCTCTCGCGCACTTCAGGTGTTACAAGATCCGGGTTTGACTCTCACTGGCAAATGTGGGACGTGCATCCCTCAATAGCGTCTTACAAACACTTATAATAATGCATAAACACTTACTAGACATACGCTGAATGACACGTTAAATAAAAAAAAATAAAAAATCAATAATTTGAGCGTGTTGATTCTTTACATGACACAGACAGGTGGTTGCATAGGCTCTGTGATTCCTTACATATGTGGAGTTTTAAATAATGTAGAGGCGAAGCGATTAAAACTCTTGGACAGGAAGGGTAGGAAAACATAAACACGGTAAGTTGCAGATTTCAAAGCATTGTATCAGAAATGATGGCTGTTTGCTTTCTAGGGGACGTCACACTTCCTCCACACAACCACATCCAACCTCATTCAGTGACTAGGCTATCTACTGTTATGTTTAGAAAATAGATGTTAAAAGACACATTGAAAAAATCCAATGTGTACAGCTGGACTATTGTAGCACCCATAGTAACTGATATAAGTCAATGGAGATGTGATAATGTCTCACTTACAGTTAATTGAGCATCTGGATATCAGCTTTGCTGCAGCAGGATGCACAGAATGCACAGATAAGGAAATCCTTTTTTTTTTTTAGTGAAAGCATCCATGCATTTTATCCATCTTTTTTCAGATTCATTCATTCTCTAAATTCAACCTATCATGAAGTATACGTGTTTCTTTCTCACCGGGCAGGTCCTTTGTCAGTGAGGACTCCTGTCTGGGGCAATTGTGGTGCAATCAGTCATTCCATTCAGTGCTAAAAAGCTGCCCTGTGTGCACCATGTGACCCGTAACCTCACATATTTCTAACAGGCAAGCAGGGGGATAAGATTGCCTACTTGTCAGGCACATGTAATCTGGTGGGGGAAAAAAAAAAAAAATCTGTTTTAGATCTTTTCCCCTTTTCCTCCCTTCTATGACTCAATGCATACGATCTTACTGAATCTAAGTGCATGAATTCTAAAGTGGGTGCTATGTTCACACATTTGATTTTGCACTAGTGTATTTCTAATTTAACGCTGCAGTTTAGATAGGGGCATTTGGGAGGCATGCGCCTACAGGGAAGCATACATTTTATGAGTGAAAAAAATATATATATGTCACACCTGGACTTTGTTAAGAAGATCTGCGATGGTCCAGTCCTTCACCAGAGCAGCACGACTTACACACAACGGTCAATCTAAGATAGTTCTGAGATGTGACTCTACGCTAATTCAGACACGTGATGCATGGAGCGTTGCCTTCATTTCCATTCATTTTATGTTATTGAATTTCAAGAGAGAAATTAGAAAACCCAAAGGAAAGAAACACGGTGCGGACCTTGATATTATCGAACCTATATGTAGATGTAGCGGCGGATCTCCTGCAGGGTGACAGGCACACCACGAAATGCTCCCCCGTGTTAATTTATCATCTCCCACTTTCACTGAAAATATGCCGTGTTTAGTCAGGAAAAATTTAAAATGCCTGTACAAGGTCGTCACTTTACCTCTGGGTGATTTTTTTCCCCCCAGGTAGATAAAATTCTACATAACATAATCTGAAAGTGAAAAGGAATGCTGATATAATAAATAAATAAATATATCAGTCACAGTAGTAATATACTTATGTGCGGAGATTTCGACCTGCAGAACTGTGGCAGTTCTTTATTTAAATGTCTAATGTGTAACATTTAAAGAAATATATTGGTGCTAAATTGGATGAAACTGTTTTTTTGTTTTTTTGTTTTAATATATGTTCATATATACACACACACCAAAAAATAAATCAATTCATATCCATTCAATAGTAAGCAGGATTTCTGTTAACATAACAAGTGTGTTCATTCCTATGGAAGCCACTATACTGTCCCGCTGTGTCTCTCCAGAGGTCCAAAATGTGAATCCACTTGGGGTTTTGGGACTTTTTTCAACATGACATCACAGCTGGTGTGAGGACGATACAGTATGAGCTCATGTGGAACATAAAAAAAAAAAAAACTCACGCTGTGCCTTTAACCCAATTAAGAAATAATGAAAGCAAATGCCCTCGATCTGACTGAGGTGACATATTGAGCCATGTAGCGGTAAAACAATAAAAAAAAAAAAAAATAGGTGCAGATATCAGCAATCTCATGATAAGCTGAAAGATATTGCTGTGCTATCCATCATTTATGAGTTCTCATCCCTGTGAAGGAGCTCAGCTGGGATCATCTCTTACTCCCTATTGAGAGCATCTGTATCCTCCAGATTAAAGTTGATTGGATTTAGAAATCTGTATCATCACTGTTATTATTAGATTAAGGGGGGGGGGGGGGGGCACCGCGAGTCAAAACTTCGTTTCAAAGGAATTAATAAAACGTGGGAGTGCGGCCCACAAAGACCAGGCCACATGTCCAGCCTGAATGAGTTTAGTGATTGTATTGATTTAAACATAATGACCCTACTGAAGATACATGGGAAACACATTTACATGCCAAAAAAAATCTGATTAAAACTTCGATTTCAAAGCCATGCCAAGCAGCCCGAAACTAATTGCTCCACCTCATATTGACATAAGAAGCAGGAATTATTGAATTAACTGCTTCAATGTTTCCTCACCTATTCTATTTTCCCCCTCTAAATACAATTTTGTTGCACTGTTCTGTACAAGCTTGCATTATCTTTCTATTTTGTGTAACTAAACCTTGTTTGGTGGGCCCACTTCCTTTTCCCACCGAGGGATCTTCATTGACCATCGCTCATGTTCCTACGAGGTGGAATTCAGAGAGGAGCTCGTCAAAATGAGCAAGATTTTCAAGTTAGAAACTTCTTGAAAGTTAAGAAAATGACAAAAGAATCCATTGATTCTTGTGCAGAGCAGACACTCACTAACTAACACTGATACAATGAAATATATTATATATGATAACATCAAATGATAAAAGGCCATTATGTCCTCAATCTGTTATCAGCACACCATGAATGTAGGCACTCATAACAAGACCATTTGTGATCACTGATGTGCTACTGTCCGTAGGTCACTTTCTCTTGGCAAATAAATCACATCACTGAGAAATGTTTTATGGTCCATGAAGACTTGTTACATCTGTACGACTATAAATCCTGAGCCAACACAATACCGGTTCAATATTTTATTTTTTTAAGTCAGAGAGAGAGAGAGAGAGAGAGAGAGAGGGAGTCTGATAAGTCGCCAAATCTTGGACTATCTGTCTCTACATGCTGGGTCTCACCGAATCATCTCAGCCAGCAAATGCTCCAAGATGAAAGACTGAACTTTCTCTCTCAGGTCTTCATCCCCAAATATTCATTCTAGCAGGCGCGAGATATTCACCGAGTGTCGCCTTGGAGACCCAACTGCGTGTGAATAAACATGTAATCAACTGTTCACTAGGGGTTGTGTGTGCATGTGTGTGTGTGTGTGTGTGGGTGTGTGTCTGCGTGCGTCTGTGTGTGTCGAAGTGTAATTCCTCCGCATTGCCAATGAATAATGGATTTAAACAAGAATCCTTAGAGGCGTCGCAGCAAACCTTGACCTTGATTGTATCGGAATATGGACATTAATCCTCAGTGAAGCATGAAACATCATATACCTTTATTTTACATGTCGCTGCAAACAGGGGCTGGTCGAGTAGAGGACTTAAGAACACAGCACAAGCGATTGCTTGAAAGGTTTGAAAGGCATCTTTATCCTGCTACATGTGTCATTTGGACTCTACATTTGCAAGTCACCATCTAAAAAGGCCCTGCATTGAAACAACTTGCACATCTTTAATCTTCATTCTAGATACAGAACAGTATATTTATGTTTATTTATGTTGTTTATGTTTATATTTATGCAATGTTTGTATTCAAACACAAACAAGGCGCTCCCTGGTCTTCCCAAATGACCAGGGGCAGGTACCCTTTGTACCTATTGGTACCCTTTGTGACATCACAAAGGGCCCATTCTTAGAGCTGTGAGCAAAATATGCTAAATCCGTGCAGTGTTGAGTTCCAAACTTTTTTAGTCTGGAAATAACTGCAAGTCGCATCTGAAGTTGGCAAAGCACATGGGACCGGCGAGCGTTAGGAGAGAGAGCCACAAAGGAAAAAAAAAAAAGCATATCGTTGGCCAGTATCTGTAAAGCATATGATAATGCGGAATAATATTCATTGGAGTGCAAGCCGGTGTGAAATGGCCTGATAAAATGAGAATGTTGACACACCTGCTGATCACAAATAGTAATAGCAGCATTTTCATGGCAGCTCCTTTGCCTTATCATTCGGGGATTGTCAGCGCAACCGCCATAGAGGAGAGAGGCCGACAACACTCTCAACATAACACGTACACACTTCCGCTTGCACGTATACGCATGACAAAATAAGATATGTTTTTTTGACACGCCGAACAAGCTATTACTAGAAAAAGCGCAAACAACTTTAAAATGTTTGCATTTTCTAACGGGGAATCTAACAACAGGAACGGGAGAATGTTGTGCTTTGTTTTTTCTTTGTTTTTTTTTCATGAGGCAGAGCTCAATGCATCCTGGATTCATTGCAGGCATTCACAGCAGGCAAATGCATATATGTAGCTATGACCCAAATATAGAGGATGTCAAACCGCTGACATACAGCCGTCAGCTGCAGCGGGGCAAAACACGCAAAAAACAATAGGTTGGCAGTTGTTAACCAGACAATATCGGTAAATATGTGGCGTATGGAAGTTATAAAGTCGGTTATGAAGCTGATGCATTTTTTTTTTCTACCAAATTCACTTCAGATGGTGTCAAAAAAAATCTTCAAACAAACTTGGAAACAATATTTGGAGGACTTTTCTACTCTTTTTCTCAAAAAAAGAAGAAATAAAAACAAAAGCGCTCATTCATTCAAACAGGAGAACTTCTGTGATTCATGTTCAGCTTTTGTAACGCAGCCTTTTGTTGCGTCTGACTCCAAAGCATGGAAAAGCTTAAAGGAGCAAATGTTGAATACTAGATGCTCCATCACCACCGTAATTGTTTCAACACAGTTACTCCCATCTTGACATAAATCTCTGTTTCCTGTCAACTTAAGAAGCAAACAGCAGACAAAAGTAAAGGAAAAACAAGAGCATTTGTCCTGATTGACCACTGCGATCAGGCACCGTCACGCGCTTTAGCTCTTCCTGGCATTACTGCCGCATTGTAAATATTATTTTAGTTCAGCGGTGGGTTGATGCAAATTAATGAGGCAACAAAAAAGCATATTCACGTCACAGGATGGCGGCTACGTGTCTACCGGAAGGCACAGAGGTAAACAACTCCGGCAGACGAAGGGAGGGAGGATTTCAGGAAATACTGTCAGTTTTTGGGCAAGTTGTAATTTTTCTCGCAGAGGCGGCTGTCACATTTTTTTCCCACTTTTGTCCTCCTCGTCCATCCAGACAGATCTAACGGCCCGCTGGTTACGGAAACATCCTTGAAGACGTAAAACAGCACCTGAGCCCGAGCGTTCGCCGTGTCAGAGTTAATTCAGCTCTGAATAAAACATGTTGCACATTAGCTCAGATTTGGAAAAAGACAAAAAAAAAAACAAAAGGGATCATGCAAACTTTATTGTGATTTAGAGGAGGTCGTTTCGAATTATACTGTTTCCATAAAAAAAAATTAATGCGAATTTCATCTTAATGCTAATTCAAGGAGTCAAGGAATTGCCAGCAGTGTTCTAATTTCTAACACACACCTTAGTTTATGGAGTGGCCATTTTATTGCACTGCTGTTCAAATAATCTTATGACTGTTTTGAATCATTTCCATTCATTTTGAATATTTTAAAGGCTGCTGGTCCTCTTGTATTGAGAGCCTCCATGACATTAAAATATTAGCGCAAAGTTAGACGACATATTTCTGTTTTAATACAACTAAAAACACACACAGGAAACTTCAGGCATCTTGAATTAAACTTACTGAGTAACACAGGAGACATAAATGTTTCTTGGGTTAGCTCTCGCCTTTTCCACTTTCTTCACCTCTCCTCCACCACTGCTTCACAAAATTGAGTGAACACTTTAATCACAAAGCTGCTTTTCCACCAAATGTCACATCCTCACAAAAACTACAAGAGACTATGAGAAAAGCTGCGTGACATCCCTGTGATTATTATAAAAAAAAAAAAAAAAAGGAACAATGGCACCGTGACTGCAGTGCGGTGATAAAGCAACAATCAGGCTGACGCACTCTGAATGAGTGATTAATGGTCATGGAGCTCTATTGTTCTTGTGGCTAAAGATTTCTTGTCCTTTACTTCATTAAGCAGTGGGATCGAGTGCTTCTTCTCCAGCAGAGAATTTTCAAACACATCACGCTGGAGCGACGCCAGCCGTCTCGGTGCACGACACTGTTGCTGATTAAAATAAAATGAATCGGAATAAATTAATTGGATGTTTGCTATAATCTTCTCTTTTGCGCCCCCCAAAACAGTTTTTTTTCTTGTCTAAATATGTGAACAATGGATTAGTCACGTCATTTCCAGCATGATGGATGCAGATTTTCCAGCGTCATCCCCCCGCCCCCCGAAATCAGCACCAGTTAAACTCAGCCAGCGTCACATGATGTGATGTAATCTGATGAAATGGATTACTGAATCTGATGCCGCAATGTGTTCTCATCACGGGCCATCAGGTATGGATGTTTCATTTTGGCTGACTGTCTGGCGACTCCTCAGCTCAACCTGTGCATCGACCAACTACAAGGCCGTGGGTTGAGTGTCATCTTAAGAACCATGTGGTCAGTGACCCTGATCAAGTGCTAATAATCATCGCACTTGACAACTGAGGAGCATCAAGCGTCTCTCGAAAGCTTAAAGTAGAGATTTGTTTTTTCTCTTTGTTATGAAAATCTGCATCTGGTGTAGAAACATGAAAGCCAAGTCTTGACTAGAGGATACAACTGCTGCTCATTAGTTGCATTCCAACGAACGAGATGCATTGCAAAGAAGCAAACTCACACAAAAAAAAACGATAGCTAACAGTTTGACATTGTAAAACTGCTAACACTGTCCCGAATTGTCTTTTTGTAGCCAAAAAAAAACAACGCCAACAATGTTAACGAATTAAGTGCTATGGTAAGTGCTAATTATGACCGTCTATCAGGTTTGGGAAATTCTTTCGGATTCGCAACTACACTGATTCTGGCTTTTTGCGTGTATACTTGTGGGCGGAGCTTATGGACAGTGATTGGTAGGTTGACATGATTTTTTTTTTAGCTGTTGTGTAAAGTCATAAGAAGTTGAAATGATGCAGATTGTCCAACTGTACGTGATGTTCACCTCACCGAACGCCAAATCCATTGGAGGTTCTTTAAAGCGGCGGACATCTCAGTCTATCGCCACTGTAATCTTCGAAGAAGGGAGGAACAGACCCATTTAGCCTTTTAGTCTTTCACTGACACCAGCATTTAGCGCAACGCATCAGCCGAGGACCCACTGTGTGTCACACAGAGTTTGTTCTCTGGTAATAATCCAATGAGAAGGGAAGAACAGACCCATTTAGCCTTTTAGTCTCTCGCTGACACCAACACTTTAATGCGGAGCATTCGCACAAGTTGACCACGATCTGACCCGGAATGTTGAAGACGTGAGCGACGAGCGCGATGTTCTTCGAATCCAGTCCCGTCCTCTCAGGAATAATTGGTTACAGCGGCAAAATGTCCGGCAGTCATCTGCTGCTGCTGCTGCTGCTGCTGCCGTGAGATGACTGAAGCTGAAGGGCAGCAGCGTGTGTGACCTGCGAGACTGAGACAGGAAGTGGCTCAAAGGAGTGCAGCAGATTGCAATAGGGAGTTTTTTTGTGCAAGGAAATAAAATATAATTGGTCTGTAGCATCCTGTGGTTTAGGGCGTGTTTTCACTTTGTTCTGCATCTGTACCTGCTTGGTTTTGCTACTGTGAGGCCATTGCGTAGATTAGATTAGATCCAAATTCAACAACTCTGTTATGCTTTTCTTGTCCACGTGCGATTGTTCAAAGCGTCTTGGCAGGTCCTCCCGTGCAGTGGCGTCTTTGACTGTCGAGCACTCATCGTCTGAGCCCGAGATAATTTATTGTAAATAATTTGTGCGTCGCCGTGGGAGTGGAGATGCAGAACAGGGTTTGCCAGATGGCCGACTGAGAGGAAAAGTTGGACCTTGGCTACTCTTGATGACTCTGCACAGCCCATGCGGCTCCGGTGCCCTTCAGAATGTAGGATGGGTCGACACGAGACACGCTGAGCAACGCGGAATCGGTTTATCATTTAGCCAAATCACTTGGCAAGCCTTCTTTTCATTCAATTAAAAACACAGATATTGTCGAATGGTGAACACTTGTACGTCCACCTTTAAAATTGTGTACTCAAAATGATCTCAAGATTCTCTCACATGCTTTAAATAACACACTTAAAACTCTTTCAGCCATTCAAATCAAATGCACACATTTATTTGACCGCAGACGAATGCTACCTGTGCACTGTAATGGCGAGCCCAGCGTACAGACTATTGAATTTGACGCTGTGAGATGATCAACCCGCTGGTCTCAATCATCACGACAGATAAAGATTGTAATATTGTTTACACGCGGTCAGCTTCGGTGGCAACCTACTGTGAAGTACACAAGTCTGCAGGCCAGTCGTAATGCTTCTTATCAGTTGAAATTCTTATTTTTTTTCCCCCCCTCCTGGATTAATGCAGAAATGACATTACATGCCTCAGTGAACCGCTGAATTACCAGAGGGACTAAATGCAGACGGTGGGCCAATAAAACATCCGCTAATGGGGAAGAATGTAAAAAAAAACAAACAAAAAAAAACAAACAAACAAAAGAGGCGGAGTGCACCTTGTGTGACCGTAAAACACGCTTCAGGAGAGGCCATTTAAAGGGAAGTCATTTGTGAAATGTCTAAACAACATAACAGAAAGGGATGTTATGACGATGTAATTTTGCCATCAAGCGGACGTGAAGCAATTTGCGCCCACTGGCCGTACGCTGACACGGGTTTGACCACCGCCATCAAAAAGGAGGAGACAATCAGTGCTTCACCTCAACAGGTTAGCCTGAGACTGCAACATGCTAAGCAGGTAATACTTCAGTGAATGGGATATAAGTCTGACTTGCTAATCCACCTTCGCAAGCTCTGCTCTGTACAGCTTTCAGTTGCCCTCATTGCATTGAGCAACCAATCGGATTTCTTTGAGAAAGGAAGAAAGTCACAACTGCAAAGCTGCCCTTGAAAAAGTCCAGGACGAGACTGGAGAGAAGAAGAGGAGGCGACTTGCAAGTGAAGCTGCCGCTATTCGCGATTAGCGCGGATGCTGCAGCGAATAGCGGCAGGGTGATAAAACGAGGCCGTTTCCACCATTTTTAGAGGAGCAAAAAAAAAAAGGTTCAACAGCGCGGTGAGCCGCAGTCCGTCGCAGAGACGCGACTCAGGTCAAGCAATACCTCTCGCACCATTAGCGAGCCTCGATCTGTCGCAATACGTGGCTCGGCATAGAGTGAAAGATCCGGCCAGCTTCGTGTGCGAGTCAGAAGGTTCTTCCAATCGCCGTCCAGCACTTTCCCCTGGAATTCTCCTGGTTTCTAAACGTTTTTCATGGGTTCTTTTTAGAAAGAGCTGTAAAATAAATGAATCCAGTTGGTTTGGGGGAACATTCCATCTGGCAAGGGGAAACTAAAATGAAGTAAGCAAGATGAATCAGGTTAGTTCAGTCACAGGCTGTACCATGGAGTCCTGGTGCTCACGTGTGTCCTGACAGGACGAGGGATCGGCCTGCTCGCCACTTCCTCCTCCCCAGGTGAGAAGGATCGCCCCTTTTCCGCGCCTCCGTCAAAGCGGCAGGCAGAGCATGGGAACACACTTCATTAACCACTGTGGCGGCCTTTCCGGGCGGCGGCCGCATATGCATTACACTGAATAGGCTTGTCACACACGCCCAGGTTCGTTTCCCCTTAAGTGTGAGCCGGAGTCAATCAAAGGAAATGAGCTGAGAGCGCCCCGGCTATTATTTATCAGTTCGTCTGCCGGGGTTGTTTCATCAGCTCCAGCTCGGCGTGTCAAATGCGATGGGAAAGGTAGACGAGCGAGAAAACGCTTTCAGCCTCGGAGCCAAACTCCCACACACAGGAACAGATCAGGGAACGTGAAAGATGCGTTCTGGAACTATCGCCGTAACTTACAAAATACAAAAACAAAAGCCAAAAAAACCAAAGTGCTTTAGAAAACTTTTGCCTCTTACGGGCAGCTCAGCCAGCAAGAAATTAAATAATCGAATCTCAATTCTAATCTTTACCCCTTGGAAGCAAGTAACAAGAGGAAGGAGCTGAGAGTTCACCCTCCGGATTAGGATGCCAATTTGTAGGGCGACCTACATCAGAAGTCACAAGTAGCACTGACACGTCTGCTGCTGCTGAACCACAGCAGGTCGTCACACATCATTAAACAGAAGGAAGAGCGGCATTAAAATGGTTCAGAACACTGAACTGGCATAAACAGGGCATTGGTGAAGATGAGGTTGAAGTTATGTTCCCGTACGTGGAAAAACCACAACTTGATTTAACGCAGCTCTTGTGAAAAAGAGGGGAAAAAAAAAAAAACTAAAGTAAGACAACACAATGGTTTTTGTGACTTTTCGGCCTTCAAACGTCGTCATCTTGTCTAGGAAATATTTTGTACCTCTGTGTTTGTGGTTTAGTAAAGGAAAATCTCTGTTTGACACCCAAGCCATTCACAGGAGTACACTCAAAGGAAGAAGGCCAAGGAGTGAACTGGAAGTTGCAATCATTGACAGACTCTGCTGAAATTGTAAACCGACATTCTGTGGCAATTCACCTCTACGAACAGTCCCTGTGCAAGTCTGTTCCACTTTGCCACCTTCATCATATCACCTTTCACATCCTATGGCAGATGGTGGGATCCACCCTCTGGTCTCCGAAAATTCCTTGTAGTTGTGACACGATCTTGCATTGAGGTGAACGAGGTCTGCCCTTTCGCAGCCGAGCTTGACAGAGCATGAATGCCTTCATTCATAATGAACTGTGCAGCAGTGAGATCCATCCTAGCGTTTTGATTGGACGGGAGGCTTTGCACGACTGCTGATGTACAGTAGAAAAGCCTGCTGTCGATTGGTGCTGTTTCACTGGAGTTGCTGATGATGCAATTTCTTGCAATGGGCCCGATCTTATACGATAATAACAAAGCCGCTCTTGCCAAGTCTGAAGTGGTTGTTGTGTTATTTTAAACAGAGTGACTGTGCAAGAAAGCCTCACAGAGATCTTATGAGGTCCTATAGCTAAATAAGGAAGACGCAAAACCCTGCCACAGTATACTTAAATAATAATTCTATTTCAGATAATTTATTTAGGCTTGTGGTGCCCTTGTTTCTCCATAATGCTTCATTATTGATCTTCAGCCTTCTTTATTTAACAATAATACAAAAAAAAAAAAATCCTGTCAGGCTTTCAGCTGAACATTTTTTTCACAAACACAGGTGACTAAAACCTACACACAAACTTGCGCAACTCTACACATCTACCATCTCTTATCATTAGTGCTCGATGTAAAATTGCACAATGGCGTGGACATCTTTACATGCGTAACGGCAGATAATCCTATTCATTCGGCGAGGAAGATCATTTGGATAAAAGCAGGGCAAAGACTCACACGGTTATGCCCAGAGCATCAGTAAGCGTTCGATTCAATCGCCGGTCGCGGCCGCTTCTTATTCAAGCCGAGTACACATTTATTCTCTTTGGTTTCGGCGCCTCACTCTGTGATGTTCTCTCCGTGTCTCGGAGCCTTGTGCTTGTTCCCTTTAAATCGTGATTCTTTGAAGCCAAGATAATAGGCCAAAACCTGCATTAAATATGGGAACATGCTGTCAAAATAAAAACAAAAAACCTGGGGACAATGAAACGCTTTGGCTGTGATTTACAGTACACAATGTATATTCCTGCCTTGTAGACTTCACACCGAAGCACCATTCAGCCCCGTTTTGTTTGGAAACACAGATTGCTCCGCTTCCCTTGTATTTAGCAGGGAGCAAAAGGAAGTCTTCCATTGATGGATTTGGAAAATGCTAATTTTATCTCTCCCATTAATTCTCTGACAACATCTATAAAGTTGATTAAGACTTTAAAGAGTGGGTATCCTTCTTAAATTATTTAATTTCCTATTATTCCAGCCCTGAATTACTCTGGCAGTAATGAGAATGTGTCAGGGGAAGGGGAGAAGCTGAAGCTCTTGGAAAACGACTCCAAGCGAGTGGGGGTGACTGGCGCTGCAGCTGCGACTCAATACGTCTGAAAAATGCGGCGAGATGAAATGGAAAGCCGCCAGCGCTGGACACTGTGACGTACGAGCCACACAAATGAGAAGCGTCGTCGGAGGGGGTCCGGAGGTGCGGAAGCAAACTCGGCATTTCGCCGTTTGATGGGCTCCTCGCGAGGGAGACGGCTGCCTGGACTGACTCGACTCTGCGGCGGTGCATTAAACCACGCGGCGAGGAAACGGTGCACACCTGAAGCAACATCCACCAAGGTTTCCGCTCCTATTAAAGCAGTTGACGCAGGCCTCCTTAATGCCAAGTGCTTCATTATGCGCCAATGAAGGCAGCCTCGAGCGAGATTTCGCACCTTCCCAACTCCATTTCCCATAACTTTGTGCGTGGAATTAAAGCCGCTTCCCTAATGGGTCTGAAAGGACGCACCGCCAGCACGTACATCTCAACACTAGAACTCTTGGAACCATCGTATTTGGAAGTGTTGGAAAAACATTTTATTTTAAACTAGGGATAAGATGACTAAGGTAATTACCATGCAACTTCCCCTTATTAAATAACAATGACTTTAAACCTGCACCGAAGCTGATATCACTTTTCAAAAAAAAAAGAAAAAGAAAATAATCTTCACTGAGGCAAAAAAAGACCTTGAATTAAAACATGTAAGACGTTTGATTTTTAAATGTTGAATGTTTTCTGACATTAATACGCATCTCTAGCCTGTCAATTAACAAGTCTCCATAAAATGTTTTACTGCGCATTAAGTGGAAATTTGCATTCGAATTTTATGGAAACTGCTTGATTTGAAACAACTTCCTCTAATTGGCTATTAACTTAGCATATTGGCCTGAGGTGGTTTTACTCCATTTCAAATCAGAGATAATGCGCAATAAAATGTTTGAAGTCATTGAGATCACATGACCTGAAACTCTCCCAGTGACTTCTGCCTCTTCCAGTGGCCACGTAGCACGCTCCTGTGATGTAATCATCCACAGAATTGTTAATCTGCGTCAGATCCAGAATGGGAATGTGGCCCTTGCTTTTTCATTTCTAAAGAGAGTGTTGAAAAGTTTGACTAATATTCACTCATTAAGGATGCAGTTTCTTTTTCTAAAAAAAAAAAAAAAAAGAAGCCCCGCTGCCCACACAAATACACAAGTGTTTCAAAAATCACTAATGAATGATGATTATTTGAACATGCCCAGAAAGTGTTCAATCAAAAGGCCAAGTCCAGATGGGTAAAACAAACTGGGGAGGGCGGTCAGCGTCTGGCACTGTTGCCTCCAGTAGAAACAAATTTGTCGGTTGAAATGTCACACCGCCAAGGTTCCCCTTCATCTTTCCATCTCAGCTGGGAGATATCCTCATTTAGCTAAATTAGCTCGAGTCAAGCCTGGCTTTAATGTGCAGACGCTAATGACATTCCAAGGTTAAAGCGAGGAGTCAAGCATTGATTCGCGCCGTCGGTCTTCGGCGTCTGTAATGAGGACGGAAAAATAAATAAATAAGCATGCGGCGCAGAAGGTCACATGATCGACCAAAAGGAGGCCAGGAAGTGAAGATAAAAATCAATCCGGTGATTTGACAGGGATTTCAACGCGAAAAGAAATAAGGGGGGGAAAAAAAAGTGAGCATGTCTTCACACCGTAGCATTTCGAGCGTCTCGGGTAGGTCATGTTTAAGCAGGCATGGTGACATTTCGCACAGGATTATGATGAATTAGAGCCTGTTGAACAATATACGGGGGCTTTATTAACGAATTGCACGCACTGATGGCCCTCTGAGTGCATGAATTCACTGAACCGTGTGTGTGAAGAACAACAAATCAAAGTGACGAAAGGGAAAAGGGACTGGGAGCGAGGGCGGCGTCCGCCGATGACCCCCGAAGCTCCTGCTTTCACCTGTAGCCAATCCTTTAGGAGGAGGAGATATGGAGATTTCCTCCGGAGGTTGGGCGAGGTAATGACGAAGGCTGAGATAACGGCGGCAGAGGATTATTCAATCAATCACCTGTAGTCACATCTTGAGCGTCGCTGGTCTGACTCAGGAAGTGGAACCCCCTCCCCATGCCCCGCCCACCCATCCCCCCCCCACACCTCAGGGGATTAAGGCAGAGGGAAATGAGACCGGGGTCACTCCAGTTCACTATCGTGTCGTCCCGGAAGCATTGCATAACATAATGTCACTGCTGCGTGAAACTCTGTGTCTGCATGCCAATTTGCTGATTCAGGGCTGGCACCATTCCATTTTTTTTATTTTTTTTTATTCTTTTTTTTGGTGCACGCTTCTAATATTAGCATTAAAAAATCCCATTGCAGCTGGAATCAAAATTTAATGATAGATTTTGGATTAAACAGGAAAAAAGTGATAAAAAAAAAAAAATACAAAAAAATGCTTAAATCTCAGCTATATTTTTGAAATACTTGTATTGTGTTTTTGCTGCATCAGACAGATAGAAAAATACAAATGCTTTCTTTATTTCTTCATTCATTTATTCAGTTTAAGGTTAAGACGAAACTAAATTCTTGTACTTCAAGCTGGATGCGTGCCAAGTGTCTTTAACTCGCATTATCCATGGCATCGTTTTCTTAACAGCCAATAACACATTAGCCCAACTATCCAGACGCAAAGGTCAATCACAGTCAAGTGGGGTATTAAACATATCACATAAGCGCATTAAAAAAATTTTTAACTACGTACAAATTAAAAAATAAATACAGAAAAATAAACAATAAAGAGAACATATAATTTTAAATTCTAAACATATGTTCACTGCAGTTTGCAGTAATTTATCCCTAGTCAAATTCACTGCAGGAGGATCAATGGGATATTAACTTGATGATTAATGTCAAGCAGATCAAAAATAAATAAATAATCAGAACGTTGCACTGTCTGATTGGCTGTTATAATTGTGGCAGACAGGAGGCCAGACACAGGTTGTATTGTTCCTTGTAATGTATCAATAGCCACGTTCACTTAAATAATAATCCATAAAAACATGCTAAATGCAGCAAAGAAAAACACATCTTTCTATTATGCTGTGTAACTACTTTTTATTATTATAGTATATATAGTTATTACTATATTAATCCAGCACAGCATTGTTTGCATGTTACAGGCTAAAATTCACAATACACCTGACAAACCTGCAATAAAGACATTTTTGTCTTTGCCCCATCATTTTATCCTCAATCTGGTCATTATAGGCTTTTTGTGTTTATCCTGTTGCCGATTTAAATTATTCTCCCAGACTATCGGCGCAATCTTTCAGCTTTATTCTCCATCCAAATAAATAAAGTGAGCTTTGACACGTCACCATCTTTCATTGCACGCAGAGATAGCAGTTACAAATGCTGCGCCGCTTACAATAGAGATTAGAGACAAAAACAAAGGAGCGCAAGATAATATTAGAGGGAGGGGGAAAAAAGGAAAAGGTGATGTGTTTTGACGTTTGAAGGTTGAGTCAGATCAGGCGGATAAGATGCGCGTTTAAGCTGTGATATATTAGTCGGACAAAACAAAAAAGGATAGGGGTGGAAAGGGTGGGGAGGGAGAGCTGGAGCAGAAATAAAAGGAGTTTGACAAGCTTAGAGCTAAAACTATATCATCCTCCCAGGATTGATTCCCTGATTTCTGGAGAGTGTTCTCCAAGTGCGTAGCCACGGGCGTCTCCCACAGATCGGCTAATGAAGTCAGCATTTAGCTCTCTTATCGCAGGGCTTGAATGTCTGGGGACGAAATGACATGGGGGAGCACAAAATGTCAGTTGACGTATTGGAGAAACTTGTATATAAGGAGGTGGAGACGCTAGGTGCGCGTACAATGTGCAAGAAAGCACAGGTTTCTGACTGCGTGTGTTTAAATGATTAATCCGACCAAAAAAGACCCCATTGCAAGAGTGATGTCAGACAGCTGTTATTCTGCTGCTGAACTTTACATCATCTTTTTAAAAAGGAGCAAATGGGGCTCGGCGATGAAGGGCTCGTATTGATCCTCGCTCTCATTGATTTCCTCTCCCCCCATTTCCCCCCCCCCTTCCCGTCAGTGGCAAAGCGAGGGGATGGGAGCAGCGGCAGCTATGAGAAGGTCTCCCTCTGAATAAGAATGGTGAAGCGCGGGGCACCAAGGTGAGGTGCTGCATGAACAATAGCTGCCTCTGCTGCTGCTGCTGCTCTCCAGACTTGATGCGCTCAGGGCCCCCCGCTGCAGACCTGCCCCCTTCCGAAACGCTCGGGCCGCCAAATTGCCGTCACCTAATGAGAGCCCAGAATTATTGAATTCCTGTCGAGTCGACGTGAGGGACACAAAGAGACGCGCCGGCTCCGCCTGAAAGCTCGCTTAAAAGCTTCCTCAATTCCCGTCCGCCGGGGTGGATGCCTTGCGAGACTGGGATCGACTTCCAAGATGAAGATATCGAGTTGCACTTGGCGAGAGGTTCCAACTCCTATCAAAGCGACGGCGCGCACAGGTTTTAATGCCGCCGCGTGATCGAACTCAAAGGCGTGACTTTTGATTGTTAAGCCCTACAGGCCTCAATGAATAGGACAATTCAAAAAGATTTCAGGCATGCCATCTGCAGTCCAGCGGCCTGAAGCCACAGTGGAAGGGGGCGGGGGGGACAGAAACCTGAGACAGGAAGGAAGACATTGGGCCAGATCCACAAAGCGATTGCCCGGATTTTACGCCAGAAAATCCATGCAAACAGCACCGAAAACACTGCGTCCTTTCCACAGAGCGGACGTAAAGGTGAAAAGCAGCGGGAAATGCGCTGACACGCAGGTAGTGGCAGGGCTGATCAAGACTCATTTTAAAATAGTCATTTCGCGCAAAATGAAAAATCAAAATTTATGCTTGTGACTCCTCAGGTGCCTCATTTCTGGAAATTTTTGCGCCTGCATATTATTAAGGATAAAACCTTTGTGGATTCGACACAAAGGAGTCGGAGATTACGGCCGTAAAGTCGCTGCAAAAAGCACTGCAATCTTAAAAACTGAGTTTCTATAATTTGTCAAGAGAATTTTAAATGTTGATAAAAAAAAAAAACGTGACTTTGTACAAATGAATGAGGATGCATACATTCTTGAATCATAGCTTGTACTTTTTTGCAAATTGGAGGATTTTGTAAATTATTTTTTAAATCTCATAGATAAAGGAGCTGTTTAACTTTATCTTCCGCTATAGCATTTCCAGCTTGTGCTGCTGCACTCAGTGTGTGTGGCATGGCTGCTAGCAGCCTGGCTAGCTCTGAATAAATCATTAGGGTGTATGACGCTAATACAAACAATTGTATTTTCCAATTATTTGAAGTCATGTCGTTCAGTAATTAAGAGGCGTTCAAACCACACCTGCCTTGTCTTGATATAGCTTACACAGCCCTGGTTTGTTGTCGTTTCTCACTCTCACGCACAAGAGCGGCTTGCCGCGGCCATTTGTCACCTGAGAGAAAAATGCTGCTTCCTGCTTTGGTTCCACATTAGCTGACATGCTTCCGTGGTGCCGTAAATCGAGCCTTCATTTTTCTGTGAAAAATCACACCCGACGGCGGCAGTGACGGAACGGCAGAGCCGAGAAGGCGGGAAAACATGTGCAGGTGGAGGTCAAAGCCCGGGCAGCACGTTAGGACTCGTCCGCAACAACCAAACAGTTCTTTTAAGCGTTATCCCCATGAAATTAGGAAGGACAGCCGCTCAACCTCATCAAACGCGCCACTCTGTGTATTTGAGCCTTCGTGAATACTTAACAAATACAGCCCATTTATGTTTCTCCTGCTATACTCCCCTGCATTTTTCTTCTCACTGTAATAATTTTCAGTCAGTTTTGTAGGTCAATGTCCTTGAGAGTGTAATACTCAATTAAACCAAACAAGGGTCTTGTGGTATTTTTTCTCTCCCTGTTTTTATTTCAAATGAGCGTTTGATGCTGACGGGGCTGTGGGTGCTGCCGTCAGACCGCAGATGAAAGACTCGGCGAGAGCACGTTGGCGCACATAGCATACACTATGTATGAAATGTATGAAGGCTCCGTATCTCGGCGGCGCCTGCACGCTGTTTTGCTTCACTCTTTGTTTGTTCATTGTATTCTCGGGGAAAAAGAACAACCATAAAAACCAATGCCGTCCACTCGCATTGAAAACACGGTCCAAAAAAAATGACTAAAACCACTCCAGTGATAATAACACGCGGCCTGTCTCAATCTCAGGCAGCGAGGCAAACCCTTGGGTCCGGGTTCGCTCGTTGGAAAATGCAGAAGCTCCAGGTGCCTATTTCAGCTGGAACAAAAGCGGGGAAAGTTGTTATTTGGGCCGACGTGAAAGCGAAGGAAGAGTCAATCCAAGAGGGCCGCCGGGAGATGCGATGGAAAGCCGGAACATGCAGCTGGGAAGGCAAACGGAGAGAAGACTCGGGATTTCTCAGAAGTATCACTTTCAGAGTTTGAAGAGAATGACTCAAACTTTCCTGCGACACAGAGTTTGTTGTCTCCTTTTTCCCCTCTCTCTCTCCCTCTGACGTGAGTTATCTCATCCCCATGGCTAAACTTGTGTGAGGGCTGGCCGGGGTCAGAACGCCGTCTAGGCTGAGGTGCCCAGGGAGCCGTACGGCTGAGGAGCTATAACTGCAATTCACTCCCTCGGCTGCCTGAACTCCATGAGTGGGAACACAGCTCACACGCTGCCTCCTCCTGTCAGTCGCCGCACTCCGGGGACCTTTATCCCATAAGCCTTTTCCACTGAATAATCAAACTGCGGGTGAGTCATTATATTGATATTTTGTTTTGTTTATTCTCACAAAGCTGTAAATAACCCTGAACCTCAACACCTACTGCACAGACGCTCTTCAAAGAGGTTTGCTGTTTCGCTGTTAGAGGTTTTCTGTTGCTTTTGTTCTCTTAAAATAATTGCCTGGTGTCTTGTATGTTCATCAGGCACCAGTGGCTTCGAAAACAATATCAACAGTATTGTGAATCTAGGCGAAATATAACTATTATGGTGAAGACAGTTACTTCTGTCATATGTTCATTTCACAAAAAAGTTTTCTAATAACTGACTGATTGTAATTACCATACTGAGTGGGCAAATTAGCATTATGTATATTTCCAGAGCTACAGATAGTCACATCAGGAGCTGTTCCCTTAGTTTCACCTTGCAGCGAGGGCGCGCCAGGTTTTTACACAACCAAGGCCAATCGGGACGTTCCCGTGTTAAATTTGCATGTTGGCCCGTGTTTACGAGCCCTTCCTCCGGCTGCGCCCCGTAACAACCTACAATTCGGTCATGCAAGCGTGAAATGTATACTCCAAACTGCCCATGGCGTATCATTTATTTATGTTTGCCTCTGCCGCGCGCTTGAGCCTCAGATAGAGTCCTGACTTAGAAATAAATGGATAGCCACTCAGACAGAGGAGGGGATGCAATATTCAACGCTGTGGAGCTCTGAGTTTTATGTTGAGGAGAAACACACAGCGGTGATCTAAATGGATGGGTGTGGATATGGCTGGGGTATGTGTGACCCAAATGAGAAGATATTACACCAATCGAGATGCAGCCGTGGGGAGTTCCCCGCGCTGATGGTGCAGGAAGGTGAGGCCAGGTGCCACCAATCATCGAGGTTTGGACGCTTTGAACCCGGAGCGCCTCCTGGTGGCAGGTCAGTGACAGGTACGTGTAGCCAGGCGACATGCCGGCACTTGCTCCTCCTCTTCACCCGAAGCCAGGAGCCACTTCTATCTGTTCTCTTCACTCCCATCACATCTGCTCAGTGTATAATAGTTCTCCAGCCTGCCTCAATGCACTAATCAGCAAAGTTCGACCACTACAGCCTCTTCCTCTCTGACGCGGCCTTTAACTCCCCCTCCTCCTCCTGGGGAATGGTTAGCTAAATGAGGAGCGCACTGTTAGCACTACCGAACCACATCACAATGTCAGGGTGTGGGCTCGCGCTGGTGGTGATCCCAGCGGGAAACTGGAAGCGCCAGGAGAAATCCCTTTGCAGGGATTCTTTATCCTGCAGTCTGCTGATTGCCATGTCAACCTCCGACTGGGGTTTTCATCTGTGTCCAGCGCGGATGTCGTTCCTCACTTCGTCATTCGCCGTTTATCGTTCATCTATAACACAAGTTTGCTCTCCTTTTTGCAGCTTGAGACTGAAACAGCAGTCTCCACCTCTAATTATAACTGCTACACCGCTTTGTGTCATCTTAGATCCTGTAATACAGATGAGTTGATTTGAAATCAATTAAAGAATGTCACTATTTGCATCATTTAACTTTGTTTTCATCCATGAAAGATGAAAGACCTTTCATGGATGTTGTTGTTATTTGGGATGTATGCAGGAATGATCATAAAAACAACTGCATCATTAAAGAAGGAGTGATCTCTCCAGAGAGAGACGACATGTGTCACTGTGCTTTTGAGTTGAGCTCAAGTGAATTAAAGAGTCATTTGTTGGGTTTGGCAGCTGTGCTTGATTTATTTATTTATTTTTTCATCTGGATCTAATCATCCAGAAGACATTAAAGTACTTTATTTACATTTAAAACCCAGTGGGATTTCATGGCAACTTGAGTTTTGAAAGCAACCAATAAATGCTTTTTTAGTAGAAAGTAGGTGATTTAAGCATCACTCTGCAAAAAAATGTATGTAATTAATCCTGTAAATGCCAACAACATTTGATTTTGCTGTGTTTACTGCAGTTGTTGCTTCTGATGAAGATATTTTCATTTATTTTTCACGTATTGCAATTCACACTGAGCAGCTGTTGTCCTTTCTGTTACCGACGATTGCACATATACATCTGTGAGCTCGCCATGAACTGTACCCGTACTTCTCTTAATGTAATTCAGCTGCCATATTCTAGCAAAGTATGGCATATTTTAAGGAGGACCTCACTCTAATAAAAAATCTCTTAAAATATACACCACGTGTCAAGGTCACACTTTTAGTATAGTCCTTCTTTCAATGAGGAGGACTGGGGAAAAGAAATACAAAAACAGTTGACTAAAAAAAGAAATTAAAAAAAATGAGAATTTTCAAATGTTCAGGGAGTTCAGTCAGCATTCTTAACCATTGTGTCAACAATCCATCTGCCTTGCTCTGTTACTTTCACCAAATAAGTTTGACCAGGCAGGATGACCGAGAATCCACACAGTACTACAGAAGCCACAGCAACTTTCAAAGACTGGTGAAATGAAAAATTTTGTCAGGTTCAACAGCATGAGGATGCCTCTGGTGTTGACAGGCCTCCCGCTGACGAGGGAGAGATGAAGTCATAAAAAGATATAAGAGAAGAAGAAAAAAAAAACTATCACAGTGAATGCTGATCAGATATGAAGGTCATGTAATTATGTGCTCTAAACAGTTTGATTACTCTGCGCTGTGTTATTGACTGCTATGAAATTTGACGTGCAATATAGCGGCGTCGGAGGCGCCTCCACTAACCCGTCCGCAGCCTCAAACCCCCTGGTGGCTCTGGGTTGGCGTGGCGGGTTGTACTGCGAAACATTCTTAAGCATCACAAGATTACCAAGGTGATAGGACGCTCTCTGGTGCAATCTAATGAGGCCGTGTTTGTTTACCTCCTTCCCCGGCGCTGCTCCCGGCCCCGGCGTGCCAGCATTTGCGCGACATGAATGCCAGTGTTTTGATAAAGGTCAATGAGAGCGAGACAAGGCCGCTGAAGTTTGCTGGCTTTAATTAGCTGCGGCTTTGTGCTCTCCTCTCATCCTGTTGTGTCAGGACACCCATGTTCAGCCTTCAAGACGCGGCCAGAGCGGAGACAGCGGGAGAAGGGGGCTGAGCCGCAGCCAGATGTAAAGGGAGTCGGTCCGCTATCAGCTACACAGGCTCTCTTGGTCTCCATCCACTCTGGCTGAAAATAGATTCCCACGGCGCTGACGAATATGGGATGATTTGATTTGTGAGGCAACACATGAAAGCTGAGATATTAATAATTATGGCCCGGCTCAGCGTTTACCCATGATTGTATTTTGATAGACTTAAATAAAAAAGTGCGGGCAGGTTGTGAGTGTGTTGTATATCAGCGGGAAGATGCCTCCTCAAGTTGGCTTTTTGGGGGGTTTTAACTAATTGGCCTCAAGTTCATTCCAGCAACATGAGGCTGGACGACCAACCAAAGCAGATTTCAAGTCTAATCCGTACTTCTTCTTAAGCTTAAAAATCAAATAGTAATTGTGCCTTAACAGGAGTGCAACATCACAAACACACGTTTAAACAGAGGCTGACTTATCTGTACTAGCACTGTGGCTTTGGAAAACACCGTCACACATTTTCATACAAACTCACAGCGGCAAAATGAGTGTAAACAGCGGAGGGATTAAAAAAGCTTTCCGTCTAAGACCATGTTGATTAAACAGCTGTTTAATTGTTGCTAGGATATTGCCAGCGAATTATATTTAGCGCTACTTCTGTCACACCGACAGCTCTGCTGCGTTAGTGGCCAGGACTTTGTTGCCGTCTCCTCCCAAACATGTGGAAGGTCCAAACAAAGTGACAGATCTGATAAATATGGAGTTCTCTGCTACTTCAGCATTCAAAGCTGCTCCACTGCAGCCCGCCATAAAAGCACTGTTGGCCCAACATCATTGTCATGGCAACAATAACACACGTAACATACATATGTTATTCCATGAGCTCTCATGTATTATTTCCCGTTTACATGGCAAGCAGCAAGGTGCGTAGATATACAATATTAAAAATAGATGTTTGTCCTAATTTATTATGCTTTACCCTGTGAACAGCGACAACACTGGAGACGCGCATACCCCCTCGACCCCCTCCGTTGCTTTTATTGCAACGTCTATTTGCCCTGCCCCGGGGTAAAGCATAATGCACTTCCTCTGTTTGCGCTGTGGGAATAGTCAAGCCGAGGTCTAATGTCTGCGAAAAGTCAGGATGACTCACTGCTGTGTAAGTGTAAGTGTGAGAAGGGTCGACCGAGGAGAGTTAAGAGGGTCCTCTAGCTGCCTGTTGGGGACTTTCAGTCTCTCCAGTATTGATTACTCTGTCCACCACGTAATTAGGCCCCAGTGAAAGCAAGCGGGAAAAGAACAGAAGGGAGGCGGGGGAGGCGGCTGGGGGGTCTGGAAATCTGGCGGAGCAGCAGCGCTTTGTTTAAAACTGCGTCAATATGGGAATAAAGAAAAACAACTGGCGACGAGACGGGGCAGACTGGATCTTTAATGCAACCTTCATATTCTTTGGGCTCCTTGGCTATTGACAGCGATGAGGGTGAGTTCCTGCAGGGAGCCCTAAATCATAAACACACAGAGCTCCAGGCTAGCAGATCACTAACAAAGTGTCCAATTGATCAGTTCATGTTTGCAAGAAATAGAATAACAGAACATTGTTCAGTAAACTTGGCTCTCCAAATGGTAAAGTTGTATTCTCAATGCTATTTCTGTGGTTTTCATTTGTATGTCTAAAGCACTTTGAAGACTGAAAATAATGACATGGTCAATATTTCTTCTGGTAATGTGCAATTGAAGTTTCAGTTGTTACTCTGTCACTTATTTTTACACAAGTTTTAATTTATTTTAACTTTATTCTATGTCCTATTGCTGCTATATTACAGTGTTTCTGTGACTTGGGAGCCATCTGGCATGAGAATCTCTGTCGGGATTAATCAAGTTTATCTTATCTTATCTCATCTTAACAATAACATTACACAATAGGGATGCAGTCACACAAAAATATTCAATATTCTACAAAAATTTCTTGGGCCTAGTTGACAGTAATGATAATAGAAAAAGGGATTACTATTTGTTCGTCTAACCATTCATCCGCCTCCACCAACACAGAAAATTACAGAAAATGACGGAAATAGATCAGACTGAGCTTGAGTTAAATCAGCTCAAATCCAACCTTGCGAGGAAAACGCATTGTAAATGTGACCTGCTGCAATCCAGCCATGACCACAGTTACTGCAGACTTCTTTGTGTACTTTCTCCTTGGACTGTGAAGTGGACTTTGCAGAAAGAAAAGTTAGAATTACAAATGCTGCATTATTCTCAGGCAGCCTGGTCTTCATTCAAAACGCTTGCTTGGAACTGAATGTTGAGCAATGCGCGACAAAAATCAAGTTCCTTCATATTGGCTTGAAACCAAGTAGGAAAAAAAACCCTCATCTTAAAGCTCGACTGATGTTTCTTTTCTCCCACTTTAATGGTAGATATGCCAGACAGTAAGATGTGCCAACACGAGCAGTTCTACGAGGTTCAAACACTTTGCTTGTTACACCCCAACGCACACACCGAGACATTAGTGACGCTGCTTGAAGGGATTTGAAACACTGCCTTCATGCTGCACTTCTTACAAAAAAAATGTAAGTTGTGAAAA
The DNA here is from genome assembly GCF_046127955.1 of Nelusetta ayraudi. Lineage (NCBI taxonomy): Eukaryota > Metazoa > Chordata > Actinopteri > Tetraodontiformes > Monacanthidae > Nelusetta > Nelusetta ayraudi. The sequence continues at coordinate 3,657,583 of NW_027466058.1, read as the reverse complement.
AAAAGGGAACAAAAAGGGAACCAGGATATCTACCTGAAGCCAAAAGACTTCTGTAGCAACTGTAATGTGTCAGAAACAAAACTGAATTCAACCTCTCTGATTGGTCCACTGGGCTTCGGTAGGTCACTGCATGCACTTAATACTTTCCACTTGAATGAAGCATCACTTACAAACGTCCAGACCCATCTGCTGTTGATCACAATCATCATCTTTATGACAACATTGTTATGCGTGCAATCTGCTGTGAAACGCACACACACACACACACACACACACACACACACACACAAAGACACACACATACCAGAAGAAAAGGGAAAGTGCACCTAATCAAGGACAACACATACACCTGCACGTGAACACACCTCAGTTAAGCAAAGCACGGTGAATTTAGTTTCTGTCGCATTTAATCTTAAAACCAAGATCTAGAGTTTGTGTTAGAGATAACATTTCTGCAGCTGCATGTTAGAGAAATCCCCTGATTCTCTGCAAAGCAGAAAAAAAATGTTGGTCAGAAGTTAGGCTTGACCTCCACAACTCTGATGCTTTAATAAAAATAAATAAAATGCACCTTCTGCACTGACAGTCTGCACTGATTTTACCACAGAAAGACAGTATGTTGTGTGCAGCATGCCAACATGTCATACCAAACTGGGAGAAAACACTTTGCATGCACTGTAGCCCCATCTCCCACAATGCCTTGCGTGACTGCATAATGTTAATATATGTGAATATATGTCTCCAGGGTAGCAACAAATGACAGGGGAGTATATACAAGTATAAAAAACATGTTTAAGCCAGTGGCATGAGTGAAATACCAGAAGTGACATAAAAAAAATCAAAATGAGAAGTCATATCATATCTTTGTTTATTAATTTCTTTTTTAAAAAGGAAACTTAACATTATTGAAACGACGACTCGAAATTAGCATGACTTCAAGCACCGCTGTCTCGCTGAATCCGTCAAGACTGCGATCTCTCCTGCTGCTCAGTTTACCTTGGAAATGGACCGCGGGACTTTAAATGCGGCTTTGCAGCAGATGAAATACTTCATTTGCATGTCGACTCAGAGAGAAAGGCACCGAGTAAATGCACCCCGGAAAGGAATTCTACGCTGGGGCGATGAAGAAAGAACCAAACGGACGTGGCAGAAGTGGCGGCGTTCAGTTTGTTTGGCGACAATGAAGTCATTTTACAGATTTTACGGTCACATCTAGAGGCGCTTACGTCGCGCCGAGTGTTAAGCCGAGACGCGTGAAACACTGCAGCACACAAACACACACCTGCCATTTGTTTAATAATAGCAATACCTTTGGTGTTTTGTATATTATTATAATAAATTACCATATAGATATAGAACTGGACACATTCACAGCATTTCTTTGTTAAAGGTTCTTATTATCAACTTTTACAGCTCTTCAATGTATTTTTGCATTTGTGGAATGTCAACTAACACTCCAAGTACGAAAAATGACAACTTGCACATTTCTACTCCGAGCTGTCCGGATTTTGGGCTTTCTATGGAAGAAGTCGAGCTGATTATCATCGTAACACCTCTCCTTTAAAAAAAAAAAAAAAATGTGGGCGAGGTGTCAGTGCATGTGAGCTAGTAATCATCACTTCCCAGACAGCTAATGCTGTCGGTGAGCAGCTGGCCAATCACAAGGGAGCGATCTATACCTCGGCAGAGCCACAGGTGGAGCAATACAGCCTCTTCTGGCTGAGGGAGAGAAAAGGCTTCTTTTGGAATTCATGGACAAAAACAAAGTAAGATTATTATTTTTTAGCCCAAGCAAATCTTTTTTATTGTTGGACCAAAATGAATTGATCAAATATGGAAATGGCCGCAACAAGGCTCCTTAATTATGCTGATAGCGAAAAAGATCTTGGTTTGGTGGATTTGGTTAAAACTTTACAATATAACACAGTGATAACTCAGTTTATCATCTATAAATGACAGAAATGAGGCTTCAGGTGGGTAAACTTTTTGCCTCGTGGACCACAATGGGTTCAAACCGGAGCAGGAGCAGATGGATGGAGTGTTTTGGTGACCCACCTCGAAGGAGGAAAAAATATATCACGGGATATGTAGATAACATGGGCTTCAATGACAACAAGTGTTACGACAAAATATGTGTTTTTGAAACCCCACTGTATTTAGCTCTTGATTGAAATGACTCTTAAAACACTGAAAAATAGATGACATACAGCTATTTTATTACTGACCTACTATTAATACAATTTCTTCAAGTTTGGTTGGGAGAGTTTAATCAGCTTAACGGGCCATATATGGGCGTAGTCTGCCCATCTGGTCTAGAAGCACATAGCTCCTCTTGCTGTAGCCTCTCAACAATAACAAATAACACACTTTTCCTGACTGCTGCTTACTCTGTATTGGAAGCTCCCTAAACCTGCGCACACACACTAAGTGAGAACAAGAGCATACAGTATGTGAGCAGAGCTGTTTGACCTTGGCAGGCTTGTTTCAAAGTTTTTTGGGGGGGTTTTCTGTGCCCCACCTTCCACCACCTTCCACCAGCACACACCACTGATCCCTCCTGAGCAGGACATTTTGAGTAAGAGCTTTGCAGGTTCCCTTGACACACTCTACTTCGTGAAATTGCCTGGTATACGTCCCAGCAGTGCAAGTTCCACTTAGATGATTTCTTTAAGGTTTTCACACAACAGCTGCGCGGCTGTTAAGGTTTGTGAAGGATGGCGCTACTTGACGGGGGGGGGGGTTGCTGTGGTAAAATATGTACAAAGCATTTTCTCCGCAGTTGCAATGAAAGATAAAGACGGAACATTTGACTGACTGTTGCAGAGCGGCTCATTCATTGATGCACCAGTTACATTAAATTAAACCATTTGCATCGGTTCAATTTACTGTATTGTTACTTTTTTGTTGTTTGTTTTGCACAAACTGCTAATTCATAAAAAGTGAAACTGTTTTCCATTTTCTTTATTAAAAAATGGTAATTCAAGAAGTTTATGTACACAGATTTTCTATTTATATTTTTTATTATTTTTTTTTTTTTTTACTTAAAGCAATGACGCGGTGTTTAACTGCAGAACATTTCTTTTTTCCCTGAGCCAGAAACACTCACTGAGGACGAGTCAACCAAACTGCCGTGCATTATATCATTTGGGAATCGATCGAGACCACAAAACTGGCCAAAACTCGATGCAACTGACAAACGAGGCAAACACAATCCATCCCAGGGTGAAACTGCAGAGGATTTGCTTCTCAAAACACAGTATCACTACAGCAGCAGCTAATTTCTTAACAAAGGAAGCAGGACAAAATGGGGTGATTCACACAACAACTAAGTGAGGTATGATCCCACGCTCGCAGGTAGCTGCCGATTCAACAATAGAATATTGAACAGCCTGTTTAATCGCTCGCCGTCTTTACTCACTCCGTGCAGTTGCGACTCACATCGGGTCCAGGCTGATCGGCTGCTGCAATTACAGGAGGCATCTGAACCGTGAAATGTGCAGATGCAGAACTTTTCAGACGCTGTCATGTCTGGATGATCCGCATCAAAGAGTGACAAGCCTCCCGCGCTGAATGACGGATGGTGAGACGTGGCAAACAACTCCGAAATCATGTATGAGCCATGTGGTTTTGAATGAGTAGAGCATAAAAAACAAAGCAAAACCAAAAAAAAAAAAAAAAACAGACTGGCGTCCAATAGTGATCAAGCGGCTCCAGTTCTACAGACGCAAATTGTTAATCAATCAATAAATCATTCATTGAGTTCATCGCATCATTTTCACTTTCCATCACTGCCACGATGAGCCTCAATAAATGCACATATTTGACCTCTATTAGCAACATGTAGCCAATACTAATATGTGGATTAAATACTTTGAGTCACAATGATAAAGTCACCTTTTTTTTCCTTACAGACCAACAATGTTGGTTACAAAAGACCAAACGAGACGTGTATAAATCATGAACTGGCTTTTGCGTTTTCATGTTGCCGTATTAAAATATATAAGAGACAACAACACAAACTGTCCATGACTAAGTAAGTGCACTCAGTCAGTGCAAATGCTTTACATCTCCGTCAGCTGAAAAGTGAGGCAATTATGTATTTTATTACAGCGGTCTCTTTCTCTCCTTCTCTCTGAAATTTCCTACTCGGCTGGGCGCCTAGAAAACAGCTGCTTTGTTAAGAGTTCTGTGGCGTGAATACACTCGACAGAGGGGTGAACTCGGAAGGTGCTGTGTTTTACACATGCTCTGATTGAGTTTGCACATCTTTTTATGTGCAGATAGTTGCAGCAGAGACTCTGGTCAAGGCCTCGGATGGTGAATGTGTAATGTGTACTAAAAAAAAACAGGTAAGGACACTTAAGGACTCTTTATGAAAAGTCATCATAACTGTTGGGAATTGAGGTCCTTACTGGAGCCACACAGCCCACACAGGATACAAAGTTGGATTTAATCTGTTTATTCTCTGCCTTTGTGAAGTTTAAGGATCTGTCTGCTGGATGAAGTGCTAAATAATGTACGCCAATGGTTCTAAAGAAAATAAATGAGCATTTCTGTCAAATAAAAGTTAAATGATTCATTGATCAAACTTCAAATTAAATTCACAATAAACATCTTTGAACCCATGAGTGTTATCCTAATAAAAAGGGGTGAAACAACTTAAATTGTACAAACAAAAGACACACAGCATTCATCACCAGGTGAGCTAAATTGTTTGGAGGCAGAGAGGAAGTCCCGCCCATCCTTGTCCCCATTCATAGGGCAGGTAGTGATTTGCAGTTAGAACTGAGACCACCTTGTGGAGCGGAGGGGAAGCGATGTTTGTAGTTTCTAATAAACACAGTGTTTATGTCAATACATATGAATATGTGATTTACTGTGACTGAAAATAAGAAATACTACGAGCAATATGTGTTTGTATTGTTGTTGTTGTCATCATAGCATAGACTACAGTTTGAAATGGACTTATTGATCCATTTCGATCTTTAACTTTAACTTTCCAATGAGTATAACAATGATTTGTGTCCATGTACAACTGAAGGACATTTTTAAAAAGGATTTTGTTAATTAGCCGTGTTATGATGCTACATGGACTAAATTGTCACAGGAAATGTGCGGCTGTCATAACATTTTACAAAGGCGTCCCGTCATGAAAACAGCGATCATACAAATTAACGTGGAACTCACAGTGTTGCATTCTACAACATCGGCTCTTTGAAAAAAAAAAAAAATGTGGAAAATGAAGACGCCAGAAGCAGGCGTGGACCAACACATAAGGCTTAATTAACAGAATACCAACACTCTGAGGAAGCACACGGGCTCTTGAGGCTGGGAGCAGATATCAAATGCTGGAATTAAAAGGGGAGCACTCCATGGGGAAGAATCCCCGGACGCCTGTGCACACTGTTGATCTGGGGCCAACTCCGAGGTTGGACTCTGACATCATCATTAGGGGAGATTTAATTAGGCACCAAATGTAAATAAAATGTAAATCCATAAATATAGCTGGAAAAACACAACTGACAGATGGTGGTTAAAAAAAAAAAAAAAGCTAATTAAAATAGTGCGCTGTACTGACAAAGTATGAGTTGACTACAGGCAGCTGTTTGTCTGAGAGCGTGTTGTCTGAATCTCGCCTGTGTTGTACGAGCCGCGTCATTACACGCTGCGTTTGATTCACCTTGACGTGGCGGCGATGTGCTCAGATGGAGCTCAGGGGTTGCTGCTGCACCTGCTTCACCCTCTGCTCATTCAAAAGGCGCCCTTTTTTTTGTTTCTTTCAAAATAGTACTGCAATTATAAAAAGCTTCAAGATTCAAATCCGACTTCCATATTCTCAAGTGGAAGCCACATGTCGATGGCTGACCTTTAGCTGCTCCCTGCTTTTGTCTGAGCAGCAGAGTGGACCGTCTTGTTCTCTCACTTTGAGAGAACAAGACCAAAGACTCTGAATCTGACGACTGAATCGAACCAACATGCACTGTGGGATTCACACAAGGGCCAATACTGACACACAATAAACTTCCATTTACAATTCCCAGCCTGAAAATGTTTCTGAAAGACATTCTTGTTTTTTTTGGCTTGTATGAGAAAGACTAAATGGAGCCTTTAAGACCATGATAGAAAATGCATAATGAGGGACCTCTGTCTTTGTCTGTACCTCTAAAAATGGCACCCCCACCCCTAAAGAGGCCTGCACACGTCACTGGTAGTCAGCAAAGTGTGCCCAATCGCAAGGCACGGTGACGTTTCCTCTGGATTTCTTGGACTTGTGCATTTAAGTTGGCCAGTAGAACCACCAGGGTGCGATATGAAAAGTGTAAGCGACTCATTTTGGGAATTGAAACTGCGTTAACTTTGTCACCTGAAGCACTGAAAACGTCACGGCAAGTTCTGCTTCTGCAGCTTCCATTCGGAATTTCCAGGGACAACACACAGGACATCCCTGCCATTCTCATGATAACCCTTTTGGAATGCGTGTGTGTGTGTGCGTGCACATATATGCAGCTAATTGAAGAGTTGAGATATCCTTCCCCCTGCACCGTGACATCCGCGTGAGGAAAAGTCGACGGGCGACAGTGCAAGCAGCAAGTGTAAATTCTGTATTTATTTGGGAATTTTAAAAAGGGGGTTCATTGAATCTGTTCGCAAACTGCCCAGCTAAAAAAAAAAAAAAAAGCAGAACATTTTGTAATGCAATACCGCATTAAGGAAGCACTTGATTAGGAGCTTCAGACTGCACTTCACTAATCTGCCTCCAATTTTCTGCAATGGGACAGTGACGACAAGGTCTGCCTCCGTCTTCTTCCCTGGCTGCATTGCACCGGGGACGTCTATTGAGCTAATGATGCCACATGAGGATGAAAGGCGCGTGCCTGAAGTGGAGACGCACAAAACTACACTAAGAGAATATCACAGGCGGTGCCCAAATCTGACTGAGGAACATGGGTTATTTTTGGATGCGTTTCACTGAAAGTGTTTAAAAAAAAAAAAAAAAGAAAAGAAAAAAAAAAGGGTATTGTATTTCTGATTGGCAGTCGGTGGAAAACACATTGAACGTAAATAAGGACATGGAAAATTCAACATTGTATCATATTATTGACTCACACCGGAGCACCTATGGATTTTAAAGATTATTTTCTCTTTTGTTTTTTTTTGCTCTGCACAGTCTCTTTTCTTGGGAGCAGCAGCAGCAGCAGCAGCCAGCGCAGTGGCCTGGTGTGTTGAGGCTTTGCCCCTGAAGTAGAGGACACAGGCTCCCCCCCCCCACGTGGCCTCAAGCGAAGCACTCTTGTAAACTCATCCAGCTCCTTTAATGAAGTGCCGAGCTTTTCACCTCCATTCATCTTGTTCAGGGACAAATTGTCGCACCGAATAGGGATTAATCTCCCGCAAAAAAAGATATCTGTTTTTTTTCCAATATGGAAAATCATCGGCAGGTTTTTAGCCAGTGGTTATGGAGACGGAGCGGCGAGTCGACAGGAGAGGCAGTGTGGGTGAACACCAGAGGACACTGAGGCACATCAATGTTTAAGACTAGACGGCAAAGACGATGATTTTGTGGGACAAAAATAATATTTGACTTACACTCGCTGTCCACTTTATAAGCTTTGCGAGTACTGGGTAAGTGGCTGATGTGTGTGTATGTGTGTGTGTGTGTGTGTGTGTGTGTGTGTGTGTGTGTGCGTGTGTACTGTACACACATTGTTTCAAGGTTAGACACACGTGAAGAGGCGCTGCTCAGCAGACCTTGGTTGCAACCAGGGACCTTCCCGTGGTCTCCAACTAGTCTGTCCAATTCTGACCTCTGACCCCTGGTCCCAATAAGGCATTACCCTCCACAGAGTTGCCGCTGACTCGCTGCATGTTCGCTCAACCCCGACCCCCAACCCACTCCCTTCCTCTGGTAACCATAACAATGGTTGTGCTAGTGTGAAAATCCCAGCGGAGTAAAATAAAAATAAATCTCTCAGAAAGTCAGAGCTAAATGCACTGAATTGATGCTGTTTTTGATTGGCTGACTAGCCTGTGGTAACAAGCAAGTTAAACATTTTACGCTATACAGCGGCCAGCTAGTGTAAATGTCAGATTCCTACTTTTTGCAATTAGTTTGAGCTTTTAAGAAAAACAAAGATTAGCAGATAAACTAAACTTGACAAAGACGAGGAGTATTCCGCTTCTTCTATTTCTACACTTCTATAGGACAGATGTACTTTTTCTCTTTCCCCTTTTTCTTTCAGTACCCGCAACAAGAGATAGCACATTCTGAAATGTGACTGTGTTGAGTCCTCACACTGATGGTGATTAAGTCGGTGTCCTCTATAGAACCATGGGATGCGTGAAAAGCGTGGTGAACAAAACGTTAACAAAAGGATCCCAAGACATAAAGTACTGATGAACACTCTGTCCGTCCAGCCTCCAGTGCTGCATCACTCTATAAAAAAGGTAAAAATTTGAAAGTGATGTGATGAAAATACATGTCCAGACATATTTGATAACTTTTGCGATGTAATCTGTCTCCAGCGACTGCATATCCAAGTGCACACGTGTGTCCAGGCTGATTGAACCAGACGCTGCTGCAGCAACACAGAAGTTTGGAAGTCGCATTGAATGGGTCACATTCTAACAGTATTTTATGATGAGAAGAAGCTCTCAGGGGAATCTATTAGCAAGCACAATCACCATCCCGAGGGTGTGAAGTCGCGCATGAGAAAAAACATATCAGCAGCCATGCACGCCTCCCAAAGAGCCCGAGAATTCATCTGTGGCTCATCGTCTGTGTTCTCACATTATAAATTTTCCTCTGTGATTACGCTCGTCCATTATTTCTCTTGCAGATGCAGCGTGCTGCTCGATTATACATAGGAATTCTCATTTTCTCTGTCTTTAATGTGTTTTTTATTTATTCAATTCCACAAAATTTGAGCAGAAGTTAAATTTTTTACACCTTTTTTGTACGTGCATTTAAAACCAAAGGAAGGTTTTGGACACATTTTGAATTCAAAAAAGCAGAATGTTCAAAAAAACCTAGAAAATCCTGGTGGTCTCACGACAGAATCTCACAAATAAAACCTTCACTGGCCTTTGAAAATAATTCATTTTTTTTTTCAATGGTACAGTGGTGTATAATTCAACACAGTTTCTCTTTCAATAATGCATCTAGTACATACTGTACATTCAGTCTTACATTGTGGACCCTGGGGATCAAATTACACACTGCACTCTGTCGGAGAATGTGACGCACACACTCACGCGCGTCGGCAGTGAAGATGTTAGCGAGTATTTGCATAAGTTGGTCCGCCGTTCCATTAACTTGATGCCAGAGCTGCTACAAAGCCTGGCTGCTTGGCAAGGCAAGGGGATAGTTTGAGTTTTCAATTTTAATTGACTGATTTTTATTTTGCAAAGTAAATCGATATTGTTGACAGCGAAAGGAACTGTGAGACAGAGTGCATGGAGAAACATTTCCCCTATTGTTTGTAAAACTGTTGCTGTAAGCTGTTCCTACACCACCGTCTGATCTCGCAATTTTGTTGTACATTAGTATATGACAATAAAACATGACAACCGAAAATAGATGATGAAAGCAAAGAAGTCGAACGCGTCACCACGCATTTTCCTTTCTCCTCTCTTACTGTATGCCTGAGACTTTTGCTTGTATTTATATGGTTTTTCTATTTTATATCTCAAGACCGATCCGTGTCGTGATCCCTGAGCGGCACTTTTTTTGAGAGTTGAAGGGGAACAGAAAGAGCATGACTTCACTGCAGTTGCTTTTTACAGTAGTTGTATCACTGAAGCGAAGATCAAAGAAAAAAAACGATTTTTGGGAAACGGTAAAAAGAGCGGACCAGTAAAAGTCTAAACAAAAGCTTTGCAGTTGGTTTGGCCTCATATTTCAAGCCGACCTGTGTTTTTATTTCCATTTTTTTTGTCTTGTGCAAGATCTGAATGAAAGAGTGACTCACAACCGTTCAAAGTTCATCCCTGTCAATTCCAAGTGCACTGGCGTCTCTCTCGCTGTCACTTTCCTGCTTGCGTTTCTCCTACTCACCTGCAGCTGTGTGCAAACATGTTAACGGAGTAATGAGAACGAGGACACGACCCCATTGTTTGCTATTTACTGTCCCTCTTCAACAGCATTATGAGAGGAGGTGCTGCTGCTGCTACTGATGGTAATTACAACTTAAAAGTGTCCAAATAGCCCATCCATGCTAATCAACCTTTTTTTCCCTGACTAACCGTCTCTAGGTTCAATTTGTCATTAGGCTGTTTCTGAGACGCTCGCACACACGCACGCACACACGCGTGCGTTCAGACGTTATTCAGCATTACCTGGTTGCAAGCAGGCTTCACTTCGCTGACTCTTGCCTTTCCGTAGTCTCCAACCAGTCTGCCAATTCTGACCTCTGACCTCCACACTTCCTCCCCCATCCTGATGTTTGCTTTGTATCGCATCAGGTCGTCTTCACCCCATCCACACTCCTTGATGCGCTGAGTCTCTGCCACATGACTGTTGTGTGAACAAGCAGTGGAAAATTGTAGCTAATCAAGTGGCCACTAAGACGAGTGGCCGCTGGCTCTCCCTGGAAATGGGCTACAAGTGTCCCTGATAGGGCTCAGAGGAAGATGGGCTTTGTGTGAAGAGCAAGCACACCAAGCACCCAGACAATTTAATCCTAATATTCAGAACATTGAGACTTTAATGAAATAATGTCTGACGACTAAAGTGTCAACAGAGGGGAGATGACTGCTAACCCTCCCAACATGTGAGTTACTTTGTGGCAGTTCTGATTCTGAACACGGAACAAATGAATTTTGTGGGTTTTACATGAATTACTAGGATGACACTCAGTGGAGCGAGAACCACTGCTGAGGCCCAAAGGTCAACTTATAAGGAGGACACAACAGCTGCAGCAACCTGGCACTCTTTGTGCTCTCACACAGAATTATTCAAAGTGTAATTAAATCCCCATGTTGTGTGTCTTCGCCATATTGTTAGCATTTGTTTACACAAAGGTGATCGGCAGTTGCACTGTCAGACTGTCCTGTCTTTTGAGATGGGTTTTGTTCAAGTTGTACGTGTAACCGGAAACCACAAGCATCACAATAGTGTCAGGCCGGGACTTGAGGAAGGACTCAGATGCAGAGGTTTAAGGAAACAAGCAACTTCATTCCACGAGTCATTGAACTCTGGTCAGAGCGATCAAATAAACAGGCTGTGAAACTCCTAATCACTCTGGGCTATCGGGAAAGCTAACTGAGAACAAAAAAATCACTCCTAAAGAGGACAAAGAACTAAAGTCAAAAACAATCAAACCTAAATCTATCCTAAGATGACAACAAAATCAAAATCGCTCGCAAGGAGGAAAAGGACTGACAAACAAACAAAAGCCTACTGTAATAACAAAACTTAGCATTAACAAAAAAATCACTCGACCTCAAGGACTCACTGTCTTACTGGGAAATCTTTGGCTGTGGCTGTGAACGAGTTCAGGGCTAGACGTGATGGAGGAAGACAATCTGGCACAAGACAAGGGGAACCAGACTATTTGAACACACAAGGTAACAAGGCACAAATGGAAACAATGGGCAATTGGGTCAGACGAACAGGTGGAACATGAGGAGAGGTCTTGATCTGAAACGAGAGGAAGTTGTCAAAATAAAACAGGAAATGATGAGACAAAACCCCAAGACAAACCACACCACGGTGTGACAAATAGGAATTGTGAAAACGATGACGTTTGACAGTGCGCAAAGTGTTGTGTTTTTAAATTTTCTTTTGAAAAAAGTGAATAGGTGTAAGAAAATAAGTAATTTCTAGCAGTATCTATTTATTATATCGGGTAATTTTTTAACTGCTTAAATTCCAACGGATATCTTCTATGTAATTTAAATACCAAAACCCGACAGCAACGGTAAGAGGAAAAATACTCATACCAGTACTGGCCAAAGCACAATTTCTCAACAATTTTACAAGGGACTGCAATCTTGTTAGTGATCACATTTTTTGATAAATATTAACTTTCATCTAAGTGCACGCTAATTTATAACAATAATCCAGCAACAGCTGCATGATAATGCTAATCACCATCCTAATAAAAAAGACACACCTAGAAGGGCAAAGAATTTACAATTTTTCAAAAATCTATTTGCAAATAAGCAGATGGAGTTCAAATGGAGTAAAGGCAAAGCACGATATATAGATTTGCAGCCGGTTGCTAAGGTTACACCAATTGGCTCTTTGGATAATGGCGTTATGTGCATCATGGGATCAGGAGGGAGAGGTGTGACATCAGCTGACTGGCACAAGTAGGTCCACACTGACAGGCCGGGAAGACAGAGCAGGCTGTGTAATCAAGGTAAATGTTAGCAATCAGATAAGTGAGATTAATGGAATTACTCTTTGCTCTAAGTTGATCAGTGTGACGGGTGGCCAGGCAAGCTGGTCTAGGGTTTACGGAGAGCAGTCCCAAAAGGAGAAACCCAGTGAGCGGCAGTTGTGGAGTAAAGTGCTTTGCTGGTGTCAGGAGAATGGGCAGACTAGTTAGATTAGATAAAGCCAAGTTCTGAAGAATAGTGTATATGTCTATCTGTCTATCAGGCTGTCTGCATTACCACCCTCCTCTACAGCTGTGAAGCCTGGACCACGTACAGCCATCACATCAAGGCCCTGGGACTCTTCCATATTGGATGCCTACAGCACATCTTAGGCCTCACCTGGTGTGATCATGTTCCTCAGACTGAAGTACTTGCCAAGACCAACTGCAGAAGTATCAAGGCCATGATCACCCAGTTCCAACTGTGCTGGCTCGGACATGTAATCCGGATGCCTCAAGACCGACTGCCCCGCAGAGTTCTGTGTGGCCAATTACACCAAGGTTGGCGCCTGGCAGGGGGGCCCAAGAAGAGGTACAAGGACCGGCTGAAGACCTCTTTGAGGCAGTGTAAGATCAAGCCTGAGGACCTTGAGACTGCTGCTGCTGACCACCACTCACAAGTCTGAGGAGGACATCACTGCCAGGAGGCAGCAACAGAGACTGAGGAGAAACACACCTGTGACTGCCAGTACTACCAGCAACACCATCACTACTACCATCTACATGTGTCTTACCGGCCACAGAACATGTGGTTCCAGAATAGGACTCTGTAGCCACCGAAGAACTCATCGTTAAGGACATAAGTGGACGTCATCATCGGATTCGATGGACAACCATTAGCAAAGTTAGCAACTGTATATGAGCAAACGCACAATACATGCAACCTTGAAACACTGGGGGGGGGGACCTGGTACTAGCAAGACGTACCTAATAAAGTTTGAGCTGCTACCATGTGATTGGCTGATTAGCTATTTCTATTAACAAGCCACTGAACATTGTACCTAATAAAGTAGCTGGTGAGTGTATGTTATCGCTTAAGCAGTAAAATAGAGCACTGGCAACTTAAGTCTCTCTCAGGTGGCTATTTGGACCAGACACTGGGTTTTATAATAAGTCAGATTACAGATGTGCTCAGTTCTGCAGGAAGCCACATTTCCGAGACACAATCACGTCAGCGTGAAGGAAGGGAAAACTGATTGTCACTCGGCAAAGCTGCAAACCAGCAGGCACGTCAGGAAAATGCCCTAAAAAAAGATTACAGAGAAGATGACACGGGGAAGAAAGGAAGGAAGTCAGCTTTGAGAGCGTCTCTACCCAGGAAGAAGAGTTAAAAAGTTTGACATCGATAAAGGAAAAAGTCTCAGCGTTTGGTGTTTGTTCAAAAAAAAAAAAACTTTTGAAATTTCCCAGTGAAATAAGTGGGGTAACAAAAAAGCAACGGGAAGAGAAAGAAATCTCGGAAGGCCAAACAGCGTGACTGCCATAAACCGACAGGGCCGCTGCAAAATGATGAAGAGTGGCGTTCAGGGTCAGCGTCCGCGTCACTCCACCTATGTCTTTTACTGCTGACGATGAACGGCGCTACGCTCTATGCAGCACAGACGAACACGGAGTGTTTGGCTGCTACAACTACAGCCGAGTTCTGAGTTGTAATTAAAGGCGTCATTTCATATTTCATCTTCCGCTCGGCATCTTTTTTGATTGCAAGGTGTTACTCCGTTCCCGCCGAGATCCGTCAGCTCTGGATTCCATCAGTGCGTTTTCTTCTTTCACTTTGATGGAGCCACTTTCACCGGGTATTTCTTTCAAATGCATACCGCAGACCCTCCCCGCCTGCTTCTCCTGCGAACTGATTTTTCCTTTCTTTTTTCTTTTTTTTTTTTTTAAATATATATATATGAATGCATCGGGCCTTCGGGGGAATGCAGTCAGAGACGCCGTGAGCTACGGTTACGTGCTCTCGCCGCCAGCAGCCGTTAAGAAGAAAGCGAGCGAGGCTCCTCCTTACTTCTTTTAAGCGTCAAGTTCACGCAGGTCACCGCCGACAATTCACTTCGCATTTGCTCCGTCGTACAGGCCCGGGTATCAGTTCTCTTCAAGAGTTTAGAGAGAAAGTTCTGGAAAATAAGTGCGAAGGGGTCACCTTCAGAGCTCGTCTTATCCCGCCGAATTATCTATTCCGCGTCAAACTCTAATTTAAGATAAGCTTAAAAACGTCTCAATTACTATAAATTCATAGATGATGGCAGATAAAGCCACAGCATCACAGAGTGTGTTTTGTGTATTTGCTGTAGGAGTGTGCCACAGCTGATCCTTTCCCTTGTATAACATCATCGTTAGATTGATTAAATATGTCTGATTCAAGTCTCCGGATTGTGCAAAGTTCACTTTACTTTACTTTTCTTCAGAAAACAAAGCTAAAGAGGATGTTCTTGAAACTTGCCCTCTGTGATGTCATAAAGAGCAGGTAAGCGGCAAGGCGCTCTGAGACCGTCTTACAGGCGACCTTGTTTTTGGCCTCTTCTAACTTGGGGAAAGTCCACCAAATACGGGGGAGGATTAGGGCCACAAGAAGAGAAAAAACATTAAGATCAAATTTTTTTTTCCAAGTTTCCAATTCGAGAATAAAAAAGAATTTTCCAGATGAAAGTCGAAATTGATGTAAAAAATATGAAATTTCCTGAATAAAGTCAAAATTTTGCAATTATCGTCAACGTGAAGTAAGTCAAAATGTGGAGAATAACGTCAAAAGACTATAGTGGAGTACTTCCGTTTTCGCCAGTTCCCTGGTTACTGTGGGTCAGCATTGTGGGATACACCTGTTTTCGGCAGTTTACTTTTAAATGTGGGTAACTGGGTTAATCCACCATCCATCCAATCTACTCACCACTTTCCACTTTATTGGTGTCGACTTAATTCAGGAAATTTCTACTTTATTCACGAAATTTCGTCTTTTTTTAATGTCGACTTTATTCACGAAATTTCGTCTTTTTTACGTCGACTGTTTCATGAAATTTTGACTTTATTCACAAAATTTTAAACTTAAAACTCAAAATGAAAATTTAAATAAAGATCTCCTCCCTGTAATAATTTTTTTCTCTTCTTGTGGCCCTAATCCTCTTTCGTAAACATAGGATCAGGTTCAGCAGTAAGTAAAAAAAATATTTTTGCAGGAGTCCGCAAACAGAGGGTTAAATATATAAAGCTTTATGGATAAATAATTGTGTAATGCCGTCCCCACCAGACTCTTGGATGGAAAAAAAAAAGTGAAGAAAATGTCCACGGCACCAAGGCCCTTCAGCAGCAGAAAGGCTATAAAGACGTAAACAGCGCCAAACCCGAGTGAAATATTCCAAAAGTCGGGTCGTGTGAGCCCGTGAAATAACTCAATTACAGGAGAGGCAAGTCGAGCAGAGGTGTTAAGCGCGCGAGATACGAGCGAAACATGCAAAGTCGAGCGGAGAGGGCAAATATGCCGCCGTCCCGCCTCGTCTGGTGGCAGTTATCAGCGGCAGCCAGTCTAATAATTGCCGCTGGAGGCCCTCCGCTACGTCTTCGAGCCAGCGCTGACAACCCAATTCAAGCCTTGCAGCCTGCTGCAGCGGTGCTGTTTGGGGTAGCGCTTGCTTTTATTTGATATGAAAGCACCGCAGCCAAGTGCACGCCCGCAATACTTTTTCTTTTTTTTTGCAGTTTGTTTAGTTCCGGGGAGTTAAGTGCGCGCACACTACACACTGTGAGCGAGCATGCACATGCACAAATACACAACAAATTCATTGTGGCGTTGATCCCTTAATTTGCACCTTTCTTTTGGACCAGGGGTGTCAAACTTATTTAACTATTTACTGGAAATATCTTCCTCCAGATAGAACAGTGAACCTTTTTATATGGACCCAAACAAGTTTTGCTTCAACCTGAATCAGGAACAAATAAAACTTAATACCATACAGTAATTAACTTAACATTGCACACGTGCAATATACAGAATTTCAAATTCATCAAAATAGATAAAATGCAAATAAAACATTGTATGCCTCTTTTTTTATTTGTGGTCTTCTGATTTAAATTTCAACAGTAACCTTTTTCCAAGGGCTAATAATACATTTAAAAAATAAAATAACAACAATTCAGTTATCCTGAAATGAACATTCTGGGATTTGTAGTATTAGTGGTATTGCTGTACGTTACCTCGGAGGCCAAATATAACTACACGGGCCAAAGTCTGACACCCAGGTTTTAGAGTCCCATCGTTAATATTTTCCCATTGTGCTTTTATTTTTTTAAAAAAAGAAAAAAGAAAAAGAAAATGTAGAACAGAGCACAGCAGGATGCAGGTTCCAGTCAGGCCATTCTTAAAAGGGAGCGAAACAAGTCGACATGCAGTGCAAGGAGGAAATGGAGTGCGGAGGAGGTGGAGGGCGAGAAAGGATGGGATTTTTTTCCCCTCCCCTTTCTTTCCTTTGATTTAAGAGTCGGCATTCCATTGGAAGAGTTGTTGCTGTGTTGTGTACAATCAACACGCTCTGTCACTTAGCCAGCAGATAACGGATGTTCCCCTCCCCTCATAACCAGAAGCCATCAGTCTGGGACTTCTGCTTGTATCTTTCCTGTCGTCTCTCAAGTAAATTACAGCTCAGCAGTTCCAGATAGCTTGATGTTCTTCCCCTGCCCTCCAGCTCCCTTTCTCCTATGCCCTTCATTTTTCTGTCTGCTTCTTCTTCTTTTTTTCTATATTTAATCTGCACATGGCGGGCAGAATGTGGACGATAACACCGGAAATGAAAGGAATAGGTCTGCTTTCCCCAGTGGTCCTTTCATCGAGCCCGTCGTATTGAATGGGCCAGAGTGGAAGGAAATTTGGTTAAGGTGAACTTTTTTTGTTGTTGTTGTAGCCTGAAAAGAAGTTTTTTGAAAATATATAAAGAAAACAGGGCAGGGACAACAGCGAGTACGAGACGAGCTCTGTTTCATGGCCAAGACTGGAATGGCAGCAGCTTTTTTTTCTCCTGCACACCAAAATAACCATCATGAACTGCATGACTGCTGCTAGTTATACAAATAATGATGCAGCAAAAAACAGTTTGTCATCCCCCTTAACGATAAGGAAAAGAGGACTAAAATATCATGCAAATGTAAGTTAAAATCGATATTCTGCTAAGTTTAGCACCACCTATAGTTTCCAAAGCAACAGCTGACGCACCAACATGACCGTTATGTTTGGAGATGACCAAGGGTCAGCGTCGCAGCTTCTGCAGACAGAACTGATGCATTACATACTGCAACATTCAAGTGAAGTGTTGCACTGGGATAGCAGCTCATTATGCCCGACGTCAGCGTGAGCCTCCGTAATTTGCCCTCCTTTTCCACAGACTGTCAGTTTGATGCTTCCCGCTTGGTGCTGCCCGGAGCTTCCCTACCGGTTGTTGACCGGACAACATAATGAGCGCCATAAAAGATCTGTGATGCTATTAAACATGTGCGTTTTGATCGCAACGGTGAGGCGTGACAGCGGCGACACAGCTCGGGAAGCGCACGTCGACTCCACAGAAAACTCCTCCGATCTGACTCCAACTTTTTACAAAAATGGGTCGGAATCTGTGTGAAAAGTCATCAGGAGCATTGCCACACGTCTTGCAGCTGGAGCCAAGAAGCAAAACCATATTTATTTTCATGCTACATTCAAGCCACTTAAGAGCTCTGTTAAAAAAAAAAAAATAAAAAAAAATAGCAAGGTCAACTAAACTCCCTCCAGTCCAACAAGCTTGTTTAGTGCATAAAGGCGGAAACGGCGCACATGATGCAACCGGATGAACTACAAAAGAGTTAATAATGAGATCCTGGAAATATGCTAAATGCTTTGTCTTGGATAAAGCAGGCTAATATCATAATTAACACAGGGGAGGGTTGGGGATAACTTTGCGTGAACGACGCAAACCATTTGGAAGGACAGGTCTTTCCTGACTGATCTGCTGGGATCAGCTGGTCAAGAAGGCGTCAGCCTCCCTCCTCAGACCCAGGCGAGCTCCCCCCGTGAAAACAGGACGTGTCGGCTGGAAGGTGCAGAAACCCTGCGACTCATTCACGCTTTCATTCGAGACAAAGCAGCCAGAAATAGAAGGCTCAAACTGGAATTAATTACGCCGAGTGTCACACGGCTCAGGATCTGGAAGACGGGGAAATCTTAATAATTAGTCCCATGGGAAAAGGATCCATCAAAATAAGAGAGCGGGGCACCGGCGGTATGTTCAGCGGACTGCGCCGGTGCTAATGCAGGTTGGCATTCGAACGAGTTGTGCAAATCTTGATGGAGCGTCCCCGCACCCAAGTTTATAGACAGCGAGTCAGCCACCAATAATCAATAAGATGATGAAAAGGTGCCACTTTACGAGTAGAAGCATTGACACGCAGAGCTCTTCCTGCAAGCATCCTTAAAGATTTGTATGTGTTAGTTTGCGTTCAGTTTTTAGGAACAAACCAAATTGTTAATTAAATCAGACATATTTACCTGTTTCATATGAACGCTCTTCCGATAAATTAAAGTGACGCATCAAAATAAAATTGGGGCTTTTCTTTGTGTCACAGATTTCTAATGAATTTGTTTTTTTAAGTGCTGCCGAAAATAGCAAAAGCAGCCGAAAAGCTTTTCAGATACACTTGAGGCAAAAATAAACATAGCTAGAACAAATGAGTTCACGCAACGGCAGTACTTTAAACACATTCATCAACCAAGACTAGAACCCAGAGCAGATTCCAGCTCATTACAAATGTTCAACGTTTTATTCTAAAGCCCTGAGGGAGCCTTCATTAATTTAATCTGGAGAGCCGTCCTCTCAAACACAAGAAAGTCCAAGATTTTTTTTTTTGTTGTTGTCGTTTGTTTGCTAATTGCCGCAGAGATGCTGCTCGCTAGACAGCACTGTGTGTTCAAAAAGCGCCGCTCCGCGCTCCGTCATGGAGACAGAATATTGTGTCTGGAGCATCAAAGTGGCGCATTACGTTGGCGAGCTTCCGTCTCCACTTATTCATCAAAGTGCCTTAAATGAAAAGCTCTTTCTTATGCTACAGCAATTATGTCCCTGCGTGACAACTTTCATCATTTCAGATCACTTCCTCCCTAATTCCGTCCCTTATCTTCTCCCTTTTGACGTCGTCACAAGATCATGCGTCTCATGTTCGGTAGTGTCACTGTGTCAAATGCTCTGCCTAAGTGGCATTTTGATAAAAAATAAAAATAAAAAAAAAGACCCCGATACTCCCTCAAACAGGCCGCACAATTCATCCCAGCGCTGCCCTCCTCCGTCTACCCGAGATGTTGGATGTGGAGGCTCCTGGGGTGATGTAGCACTTGTCCTTGCTGTGAAATGATCCATCTGCAGGTATGTCGGCCTGCATCACAGTCATCCACTCAGTCATTCTCTCCTCCGCTCCCTAGATGAGCAAAAGCGCCTCATTTACTCCGGCTTCAAAGGCGTCGCCTTTTTCTCCCACATGACTTTGCTTCCCAGGGGTGTGTGTCTCTCCCTTTGAATCCCAACCAAACACGCTTTGATGCCATCTTTGCGCCTTACATGAGTCAACTATATTCTGCTGGAAAGGAAAAAGAAGTGCTGCGACTCCTTGGTGCCAACCATAAAGGAAAAAGTAAAAAAAAAAAAAAAAAAAAAACATTTATGTCCTCGTAAAAAAAAAACAGGCGGCTTTGCAGAGGAATATGAGCTAAATGTAATAATAAAGGACGTGCCAGGGCGAACTAGTTCTTGACTTTAATACAATTTTAATGACACGACACCTCTTCCTTAATGCGGTGGCAGGTGATGGCGGTATCAGTTCTATTTATGCGCTCGTGAAAGGTGTAAAATAAAACCCTCACGCTTAAAGCCTGAAAGAAGAGATGGCGGTGAAGCCTCTATCTGCCAGGCCGGACAGAGCAATATTTCCTGCCAGAAATCCTCAAATGGCACGCCGGTGGATGTTGGCCGTCTTAAGAATATTGTCTTAGCGATTGCTTAATTGCATTTTCAATAAGGGGAAGGAGGACGGCACGCTATTGAGCCCCAGTGCAGGAGCATTTAGCATTATCGATATGTTGTGGCAGGCTGCACGCTCGGCTGCTCGCCTGTCCGCCAAAGGGAAGAGGAGCCCCTGCACGTGGAAGCACTGGTGTCGGCAGCAGGTACACACAACCCAGTGGCTAACATTTGTCTTCTTTGCGTGCGCGTGTGTGTGTGTGTGTGTGTGTGCACATGTGTCTTTTGCTGTATTAAAGCACTGCTGTCCAAGAAAAATTGGAGACTGGAGATATTCAGAATATGCATTGGTGATTCGTGGATGTGTCTTTGTGTGTATACATATACATACAGTACACCTATACATATTTACACACACACACACACACACACACACATATATATATATACACTCCTGATCAAAATCTTAAAACCAGTTAAGAATTTGCAAGAAATTGCATTTTGCACTGCTGGATCTAAAGAAGGTTCAAGTTAGAGCTTCAAAATGCAAAAAGCAGAAACGGGAGCAAGAGACCAACATTTTTGAGCAGGAAATGTGTTAATTAATTAAAACAACCATTTAACTGAAATAGGCTGTTCATTTTGTGGGTCTACCATCTGGCACTTTGTGTTGTTACTTTTTGTGGGGGAAAAAAGACACATAAATAAGGTACAGTCATTAGCATCAGCCTAGAACTAACTAGCTACACCCACTAATGGTGTCCCGGCTTGGAGGCCACAATCAATATTTTGGTTGTAAACACGGAGTCGACACTACTTCTCCTAGACTAATCTGACTGACAAAATATCAGTCAGATTAGTTACGAGGACGACGTGGCACCGCATTGATATGTTAAAAGGACATTTTTGTGTCAATCTACATACAGTTCTTCCGCCTACTATCCTTTTGCTGTGAAACATATCATTCAAAACGTTCTGATCCTTGAAAAACAATGGGAGACGTTCCTGTCGTGTCACACGCATGTTTTCATCACAATAAGATCCATCCGGTGGGAAACATCTTTTCTTGCAATCGCAAATCCACGGCATGCTATTTTCAAAAACTATTAAACACCATTCTTTGTACGTCAAGACTTTTCTTCCTTTAGCACTCTGTGTTTCCCTTTGTGCCGTTTCTCCTCCAAACAAAAAAAAAAAACAAAAAAAAAACATGTCTGAGCTGAGACATTTTTCCTCTAATGGCCCAGAAAAATGAATTCACACTTCTTCTTTTTTCTCCTATCCGACGGGATCAACAGACAATACGTCACGACGCAGCCGCCTTCATGCAAACACCAATATGTCATCGGGCGGCGCTTGGCTCCCTGCTCAGCCGCTCCGTCGTGCACGGACACGCAAAGTGACGGTGGTGCTCGGCAAGTGTGTCTGACACAGTTCCTGTACGTAACGCGGCTCCCTCTGTTCCGAGAGAGCGGGGCCGTCTCGCGCTGCTTTACACAGTGATGCAGAAACAGCTGGATGCAGACTTTCCCCCTCCGGCGCTCCTCCAAATGGTGTGTGACTTTCGCTGAGCCACTAGTTCAGTTTACAGTCGGCTGCAGGTCCCACCGCACTAGTCTCTCACTCCCTTCTGAACGAGGGGTGTAAGTGTCACCTACCCATATTTAGTGGACTTGTTCTGTTTTGAAGAAGAAGCTGAAAATCCTGATTCTTTAAACTGTGAACCTGCATGTGACAGAGTAACAATAAAACCCCCATTAAAGCAACACTATTCAACCAAGAATGCTAATGCAAGAACTCAAGGAAGAATGGTTCTGATAGTTACCACTGAGCAAGTTACTTTTTCTAGGACGCTTTTGCATTTCATACAGACCGTGTCCCATTCTGAGGGTGTCAGACTGTGCAGCTGAAACGGTAGAAACGGCTTGTGAGGAACTTCAAAACTTTGCGGGATAGTTCAAGGCCGAACCAAAAAGCAGCTTCTACTGAGAGTTAGAAGCTACAGTTATTATTATTCCGTCCACAATCCAGCCATCATTCTCGAGGAAATGCCAAAAACGTATGTTGTTTTTTTTCACAATATTATGGGCTCTAATGAATCTGTTAGATTTTTCATTCAGGTGACTAATAAAGAAATAAACCTAGCTTACGACATAACCTTCAGAGTCAAGGCAAAGTGAATTAAATTAAAAGGTTTGCCCTCCTCTTCCGCACCATTGTCAAATATTGTCATCTACGGCCAATAATGAACAGCTCCTGCTGGTTCTATCAGATGGAACAAACCTATTTTACCACTTAGAGAACCAACCACTCTCAAAAACAGTGCATCTGGTCTTTGTCCACACTGCCACAGGCGGACAATGGAGCCGGCAGACATCTGCAAATTGGCTGGATTTGTTTTTTTTAGGTCATTCTTAATCAAGTTGTTTGAACGTTTTTAAAACCACAAAAGCTTGTTTTCCTTGTGACCTGCTATCAGACAAGGTTAAAAGTGATGTAATTCTCTATACATTTAATGTCAAAGGTTGTTTTTTGTTTAAGGCGGGACGTAAAGCAGGTTTCACCAGCTTCCTGGTTGAGTTGAAAACTTGAGGTTGCAAGCCAATAAAAGCTATGGATCCAGAAATCTTAGATTGAAGATGATGGGAAGACAAAATGTTTCAAAATTGTGAGAAAAACTTGAAACGATGATCTCACAGTGCCTCCCCGAAACAATTTTCAGTGGGTGTAAACTGGCAGAATGGAAGCCTCAATAAGGCAGATTAGTATGTTTTTTTTTCTCCAAATGTACTTTTTTGTTTAACTGTGAAACTTTTTTTTTTTCAAATTGTAATGTAATGCAAGAGTGAGAAAAAAAGCAAAAAGCTTTATGCATGACTTGGTGTTTGACCTACCTGCTTTTACGTCTTCATATTCCAGTCCAAAATGAGGTTGTTACAAGTAATGTCAAATTCAGCAAAAGCAAATACTACAGCTATATATATGTTTTTTAAATAAATGTAATACAAAACATTTAAAATGTATGATTTGTTGCTTTTTCTTTAACAGCAGGTAACATAATCAGCTTAATTACCAAAGGCTACCTTGACATTTAAGATGATTTCTTAAGTGACAGACACAAACATTTCCTTTTTTTGGATCTCTAAAGTGTTTGTGAAAGTCAGAGATAAAATGTCACAATGATGAGTTTTAAAAATTGTGAGAGTAACAAATGTGTGTGCACGGGCCACAAAGGGAGTTTCTCGCCGGCCAAACAAGCCTTGATGTTTCAAGAATACAAAGTTATGGTCACGGTAACTTCTCTGTTCCATTTTGTTCAGTGTTTTAATAAAAAGCCATTAAAAGAAGTTGATTTTCATGAAGCTAAACAAACCGTATGTTCCTAACTCTGAGCTACTTCCTGTCTAAAAACCTTCCTAAGGTTAATTTAATGCACTCCTCGGTGCAGCTGCATTCTGTTTTCAAGGTAAATTGACGGGGTGAAATTAAGTAGTTTGCTGCTACTTTGTTTTCAAGTTTTTCAATTTTGCTTAATGACTTACTAACAAATACATTTTCTTTTTCTGGGGGGGGAAACAATTCATTTAAATGAAGTGGAATGTGCTATTACTTGGCAGCTTGTATACCCCTGTCGTAACGTCACTGGGACTGGTTGCTGTTGGCTTGTCTTGAGGACCTTGTCGCTCATGAAGACTCTCGGAGTTTGTGTTTGTTTATCGCCGCCGCCGTTATTTTTCTTGGCAGCTGACTTCCGAGCGTGGAACGCTCCCAGAGGAGCTTGGACTTCTTTGGCAATTTATGGGAAGGGGGAGTCCCT
This sequence comes from Nelusetta ayraudi, assembly GCF_046127955.1. Classification (NCBI taxonomy): domain Eukaryota; kingdom Metazoa; phylum Chordata; class Actinopteri; order Tetraodontiformes; family Monacanthidae; genus Nelusetta; species Nelusetta ayraudi. The sequence continues at coordinate 3,633,419 of NW_027466058.1, read as the reverse complement.
GCTTCTTTTATACCCTTGGGCCTTGTTGTCTGTCAGTGGGCCGATCAGAGCTGTCAGTCAGGGGGCGCAGCGGAGCATGAAGTGGTAAGACATCGGAGATGCCACTGTTCCTCCGCTGACAACTGATAGAGTAGCCTGCTGCTAAGAAGAAAAAAAAAAAATCTAAGGCTCCAATTATAGTCACCCATTACAACACAGTCCGTTGACGTCCCAGCATTCGTGACCTCAACCATTCTTCTTGACTCACAATCCTGACCTCCATTGTTGTTTTCCGCATTTTTTTTTAATTAATCGACGTCCCACGTGGGACTTCCGCATTTCCTCTCTCCTTATGAGATCTCCCTCATATCCGTTCAATCCGCCTTCCCGTTACTGCCGCCACGCTCCCTTCTATCATTTACCGCGCGTCCGTCTAAAACCCACCCAAACCCATTATCGGCAGAAAACCGAGCTACAATCTCCGGCTTCTGTATTTAAGTATTCCTGCCGGAGCCACAAATAATTCCGAGGCGCTCATCAGGGCAGGGGATGAGCTCTGCGCTGTGATTTTAGGCAGGGGATACCCGGTGGTATCTTCCTCCGTGAGGATGTTATTATCGTAGCTTCATTAATACGAGACGACGCAGAATCAGAATGGTGAGATTCCAAAGACTCCAATCTAACCAAGAAAGTCCCCTCTGGTCCCCCCCCCCCCACCTCCCGAAGACAACGCAGACATGCAAAAATATGACAACCACAATGGTAAACCATAACTCAGATGCAAATTTGATAACGCAACCGGTTGTTTTTTCTTCTACTCTTGCTGCCGAGACCATTTCATCCCCTCCCTTTGCACTAATTCACTGCCAGTTTCGATTAAGAGTCACAATTACTTTCCCCCCTTCCTGATGAAAGAGTTCATTCATGCTGATAAAAAGCGACACCGTCACTTGTCCCAGAATCTCTCCATTCAATGTTTTGCAACTCAGGGATTAAAACTTGATGATTAAGGAGAAAACCGAGATTTTTTTGTCTTGCTAGGAATGCGCCTTAGCATGTTCCATATCCCCCAGTGTTAATGCACTGTGGTAGGACCGAGCGATTAAGATTTACACTCAAGTGGAGTAGCCATTAAAGTCATGTCTTTCTAATGCAGAACCTGTCACAAGTGTTTAAATCATAACACCCTTGCGGCCAATTGAGTCTAGATTATGATGCAAGGAGACGCGGCGATCACAAACTGGACTCTCGTTTGCCCGAAGCAGAAAAATGAACAGTCCTAACAAGGTACATCCCATAAAAGGTACAAAATAATCAAATTGACTGCCCAAACTCTGCACCAACTGCATATTTCGTGCATTTGTGTTGTGGGAAGCACCAAGCAAAGATTTGCACAAGCACCTGAGAGCCTGGAGTCAATGCCCTGTTCACAGCAACTCTGTTTATCAAAACTAGCAATCTCATCGAAACAGCTCCTAAATTAAGTTGATCAGTTCACAAACATTGGAAACTGAAAATAATGTTTGCTGGCTGATGCAATAAATGCTTGTCTACAGCTGGAAAAATGGGGCAATGTTGCAATGCTGAGCATTTTTTTCCCACCTTTTTACGCAACCAAATATGTTTTATTAAAACATAAGCTCATACATTTGGCAGCAGTGATGAGACAGAAGAGTTTTCTCCTGCATTAGCCACCATGTCTCGGTTGCATTTCATTCAAACCTTTGCCCCTTCATGCCACACAAGAGCATCTGACATGTATGTTTTGACAGCAGTCTTGAGAGTTAAATGTTCCCGTCGCGCTGGGGCTCTTAAACATAAAACAGAAATAGTTAATAGAAACCTGGAGTTATTTTAAGGAATGGTTTTTCTGTGCCCCCTCGGCTCCGTCAGTGACAGTTAAAAAGTTCTCCAACTCTCCCGCTCAAACTGAGGTCATTAAAAAGAGTTGCCTTTGCAGGGAGCTCCAAGGCAGAAAATGTATTTTGTAACGATGACTGCAGGGCCAAAACTGTTTTGTTTTTTTGGTTGTTTTTCTTGTCTGGTTTCAGGTTTTGTTTTGCTTTTTCTTCTTCTTTATTTTGCCACGAATGCTCACCGTGCGAACCTGACCAGTTTCAAAAATGTCACGGTCATGTTCTGCAGCGGTTGGACATCTGTGGGCAAAGTGTCTCAACTGTTTTCATACACATTGACACTATTTCATATGTCTTCTTCTTGTGTCAAGTAAATCAAATTTTTAAACATGATTTACAGCAATGTTGTATTCTTGTATTTATGCCAATAACGAAAACCCAGGCAGCCAAGTGCCTGTCAAGCTTTCCTTTTTAAAATGTTTGTTTTGATTTGTGAAATAAAATGATAAAGGAGGGGGGGGAGGGTGAAGCACCATTTAAAGGTCAATGCCTAGAAGAGCAATGGAATGACGACATAAACAAACTACAGTCTTAAACGGGACTTCCACCCGTCTAAACCCTTTCCAAATCCAATCAATCACATTAATACGATGCATTTCAGTTTATTCAATAACCAATCAGCTCCCTTTACTGATAGAGGAGCAGGGGTTTGTTCCAGTCAACTCTAAAAGACCTGAAGAATACCCGAGGGAACATTTAAACCATGGCTGCTGCTGGTGCTGCTGCTGCTGCTGCTGCTGCTGCTGCGAGAGGAATGACCAGGACTTTCTCAGGAAAGATCACACTGAGGACTGATGCTCACTGAGAAAAGCCTTCCACACTGTTTTCATCCCACTGTTTCACTACTATCTTCACCCAGCTGGCAAGAGTTAAACACGGCTGTGCCAAGCAACGACTTGCGGGAAGTTGACACACAACTGGTGTTGAGCTGAACAAATGTGATTGGTCTGCTCCATTGTGACGGACAGATGGATTGGTCACCCAATCACCTTCCACGGTTTGTCTCTCCTTTTTAGATAATTCTATAAGATATTTATTGGATGGATACAATGGAAGCCAAAGATTGTGAAAACCGTCATTTTGCAGCGTGTCAGGCTATCGGTGAGATAGCCAAGACAGCAGACAGACAAATCCAGAATTTTGCTTCCAAAAAAGAGTGTACAATGCCATTCAATGGAAACCTCAAGTTCTTCTGTTAAGCACATGTTGACAAAAAGATTCTCATCCACTTTAAAGTGCTTGATGAGAGTTAATTGGACAGTCACAAGACTTGTATACTATCACTGGTGATATTTTAAACCTCATCTTCTGTTAAGCATCAATCGGGAATATTGCCTTTAATGACAGTATACATTTATTTCCAAAGCAGATTTCAAGTCAGCTTTCTGACTGTTGTTATTAAATCACTGGGGCTGACGGAAGCAATACACCTGAAATAGCTTTACGCCTTGCCTTTTATTACCGTTAGCCAGTTGATGTGACCCGACTATTTTTCTGCGGCACTCAGAATGAGATATTGGTGACATATGGAAAGCACTCCAAGCTCTTCTTGAAGGATCTCGTCTCAAATATAAATTGCCTTTTTAGAGGAAGCCATTCACAGGGCATCTCACTGCATCTCTGGAATCTGACATCGGTAAAAGCTCTTTTTTTTATCTTGTTGATGACAAGGGGCATCGCGTGTCCTCCTCTCCTTGGGGCAGAGCTGGCATAGGCCTCCGTGACTCATTAATCTGCTAGATTGGAACGGTCAGAACATTCAAAAGCCATGTTCCCTTCTGCTGGAGTACGATTCCTTTAATGAAACAGCATCTGCGGTTTCAGAGGGGGGGCAAGTGAGGCTGTAAGTTATGTTTTCAATTTTGAAAAATATTCCATTTCACAAATTGCAAGGTGCATGCTGTGTCTGTGAGTGCTATGTGCACGAACATACTTTAGTCTCATTTGTCAGAATACAGCCTTGGTGGGCTTTAGCTTGCAGTCTAGTTTGGAGCGTCGCAGTGAAATATCAATGGGAAAAAAGAGACATTTTATTTTTGTTTATTCTTAAAGTTAAACTATTCAATGTAAATTGTGCCATCAAAATCAAAAAAATGTTGAGACACTAACTGGTGACCCTATCTGCCTCCTGAGCTTATAAAACACTGCTCTGTAACCCAGACACAGCCTCCTCAGAATAACAACTCATTCTGCATAACAATAAATATGAAAAATGTTCAAGATTATGTACGATGATGGACATTTATGAACGCACTGGAGGAAAAGTCACGTCCAAATCTAACAGCAGAGACCTCCTACGCTTCCAGCACGCTGAATGCAGAGCAGTGCTGCCAGTGAGCATCATCAGTAGCCCAACGACCTGTCGGCAAAAACTCTTATTGACTGATCCTGGCATTCGACAAATAAACTTAAATGAAATAAAAAAAGAAAAACACACACTCGGTTCCCTTAAGTGCTCATGTCTACAGAGATGCATAACACCTCTTTGCCTCGCGGTAGAAGCATTGGCCAAAGCAATCCAGTAATGAACAACTTGTGCCCGAAATGTGGAAATACTGCCGGCCCTGCATCTCCCAGCAAGTCCCTAGGCCAGTTTTCTCCCCCGAACGGTGGGATGTATAACCTTCTTCCAATAACTGCAATGCCTGTGAAAACCCAGGTAAAAGTAACGCTGCAAGTTGTAAGCATTCTCTGCTGCCAGAGTGGAAGATTTACCTTGCTGTGTGCGATGGTTCCCAAGGACACAAGAAAGTACAGTAGGTTTTCAAAGCCACAGAATTTCTTTTTTTTCCCCCAAGCCCACCATCATCAATAACCTCTCACAGTATCACTGCTCCATCCAAAGTATGAAAGCACACATTGACACACATTAATGAAGTCACAATTATTCGAGACTGTGGTTCCATTTTGCACGTGGCTCTCATGGCCCCAAATAAAAGCTACAGAGGAGAGCCTTTTATCATAAAAGTCTTGACTAGAGTTGTGTTAGTCCTTCGGAGCTCCAAACCCAAGTTCTTCATTTGTTTCTGACTTTCACCAGCGCCCTCTTCTTCTTTTACTGTCATACAGACGAATATGGGCTTCTTCTTAGAGCCGGCAGAAGAAATACATTATGATAAATGTCTCTTTTATTGCTGGATGGATGTCTGACACCAATCCTTAAATACATTCCTTTCTCTCTGTATATGAGCCATATTTATCATTAGCCACTTTAAATGTCTCCCTTTCAGGGCGTTTAGATTCTTAATGACGCCGTTACACACCCACTCGCACCCCCGCATTCCCGCCACCAGCCCAGATTCATCAACCTTTCCAGTCATCAGTCAACACCAGCAGTGGTCTGAACTCCAGCAAGGGCTTGTGTTGCAGCTGCTTCTTGGAAGCTTCCATAGAAGAAACCACCACCAACAACAAAACAGAAAACAATAGCGGGCAAAATGTTGTTCTTGCATATTGATATCATCACCCTCTCACGTCGCAAAATGCGAACAAACCCCAAGCAGAGCGCCTGACAAATTGGGACTCGATGTGACATTAAAGAGACGCGTCACGATGTGAAACAGCTGAACTGAGGCTGCAGGAGGCAGCGGTTACACTTTGAACCCTGGCATTAAGCCGTTGGAAAAGAGAGAATAACTTGCTCTCGGGATGGCTGGCTGGAAGCTGCTGAACTGTGTCACCCGGTTCTCGGTGTCGCGGCTCTCACGAGTCCATTTCCAGGCAGCCCGAGTCGCTGTGAGAGTTTGGATGTGGCACGAGCGGTAAAGAATAACGGGGCTTTTTACAAAATGAGAGAGAGACGACCTTGTGTAACAGGTACCCTTAGGATCCAAAACAACAACAATTGACACTGCAGAGGTAAATTAAAAACTTAATAGAGAAACAATAAGGTCACATTCACAGGCTTTTGTCCACACACAGCAATTTAGGCCACAAAATTGACTACCGGTACTTTTTTTACATCTCAATTGATGCGTGAAAGCTTTGTTTTGATTTTCTTATTTTCTTGCTTTTTCTGAGTTCCTTTCAAGCAAACTTTGACTGTACCCGCATAAAAATATAAAAAAAAAAAAAAACACACAAAGCACAGAAACTCCCTCTTTGGAATGTGCTGAACGGTTTATCGCCACCTATTGGTCCGGCATGTTCAAGGGGTCAGTGCGCAAACTATGCTGTAACTGTGTTCTAAACACTTCTGTGTGTGTAACGAATTAAGTCTATGACAAAAATGCAAGTGTGTGAACATGTGGACGGAGCCTAAACATCAGAATATGCCAGTAGTGAGAAATAATGATAGATTTCTTGGTCCATCTCCAAGGAAACCAGTGAACACAAGTAACGTGAAATTTGTCTTTGTCTTGTTACTGGTGGCGCACAGCCAAAAATGTACTTTTTGGCGGCACAGAAGCGAAGAAGCTCGAATATCTTTACTTAGCAGCATATGCCAGAATATTGCACTTTTATCCCGAAAACATTTGATCTATTGAGTAATAGAGAAAAAGTGTAATCAGCAACGAGAAGATCAAATACGGCCGTGGAACAGGCACATTTCCAAATGAGCCGAGTGCGCTGACGTGCCTTGGAGCGGTTGTGTTCAGACGGCACAAACGGCATCGCCAGAGTTCGTACACAAGCGCCACCAACTTCAAAAATAAAAGCAGAGATGACACCACCTTGCGAGGGATCACCATCTCCTGCGTGGAAATCTGTGATCAATGGCGTCTCGGGGACCAAATCCAGCGCCTCTCCATCTTCTTGCGCAGTTCCTGCGCTTTTTGGGCGTTCATTAAAATGTAAACGTGCTCATCAAAGATCTTTCGCGGCACCGCCGCAGGGTTGACTGCAAATAAATCATTAACTCATTTCACAGGCAGTAAAAAAAAAAAAAAAAAACTCAGATCCTCGCAGAGAGGTGTTTTATCTGGCCTAATGCGTTGGAGAAGAGTAACAGCCCGTGCCAAGCAGCCAGTATCATCGCTTTCATCTTTCTTCTTCAGAAACCCGCCCCAAACATCGATATCACGCTGCTACGCCTTATTTCATTTGCCGTTATACAGTACAATACTTGGGTGTGTTAATACGCGCAGGTTTGTGGCATGCTCCATTCTTGTTAAATCATATTATTGTTTTATTGGAGGCGTTGATGGCGAAGCAATTTGTCGTCGGGGAAGAGATTACACTTTGCCGTTTGACAAATGAATCGTTTCGCACTCGGAACAAGCCCGTCCCGCCCTCCTGCAGCATCCTCGCACAGCTAAACCATCTTCATTTTTAGTATTTACCATTTATCATCAGTCTGTCCAGGGATTCCCGACAAGTCCATTAAGCAGGAGACACCTTAATGGCTCCTGGCTCATGATGGAGAATCCCGAGTCTGACGAGAAAGGTGAAAAATACTAGAAGTGTAGCATCACTTTGACCTTTGAGTCCAAATTCATTGGCAAAGATGAGTGGGCGAGCTGGATGGGCGTCGTCACTCCCCTAAATCCCTGAGCTGTCGCAGCCACGACGAGTGAAGTTTACAAAAATATTACAGTACTGTCTCACATAGTACTTGTTTGATTGATTGTACTATACAATTCAATGTAAAATCATTTTTTTAAGATCACCAGACAGTGACATGGACTTACTTGACTCGACTCCAAAGACTTTTTTGGGATACTTAACAAAAAAAAAGAAAACTGACTGAAAACACAACATCCTGGAACAAAGTTAAAGCGAACCACACGGGGGTGACAAGGACAAAAGCTTTAAATGGGCAAAGTAGACCTTCAGCGTCTCGCCTGGCTGGAGCCGAGAGATGCGGCTGAGCACGCTCGGCTAAAGATAACAGCGCCGCGGCTAGATTACAGGCCCCAGCGATGGGCAGTGGGCCCAGGCAGAGATCACCACTGGTGCTCAGCTCTTTCTGGGACCTCATCCCAGCACTAACTTACAGAGGGAGCACTCAGCAGAAGCCAGAGCGCCTGCCCAGTGAATGCTAAGCTATTAGCTCACCTGTTTAACAGCTGCCAAAGGAAAGTCCTGCCTCAGTCTAGTTGTTATTAGAAAGTCAAATATGATAAATGTGAATGCATGTGTTGTATGACTCCTTCTGAGAGCTTAAATGTCCAACGATTTAGTCCATTGGTTTGTGTGTGCCAGTGATAAACTGGCAACTTTTCCAGGGAGCCTTCAAGACATACCTGAGCTATGCTAGCCCCTTGTGTGGATTTTATTTAATCTAATTTTATGTCCATTTTCCAATCTTTATCTTTTTTTAATCCTGAACTCCAGTTGGACGGCCTCGCGTGGCTTCTTCAGTACATTTGGCCCTCGGGGAGGGACGTAAATACCCTCCAGCAAAAACACTCAGTTTTTAGCTTCCAGCTAAAACTAATATACAGTTGTACACTCGGAAGGGGACTAAACTGGGAGATACGTCGGTCCCCTTTGCGGCAGCACAAATTGCACAACGATTTCCACAACTACATGATTCAGCAAACACTTTCTAAATGAAAAAAGGTGGAACAAAAACAAGGTTGGGGAGTTCACGGCCGGGTGGAGATGCATACTCGCGAGCGCTAAAGTGAATTTTGGCTCATATGAGACCTTTAATGCACCCAACAGCCACAGACGTGTCAACACAGATGCGAGACTCTCTTTGAGGTTTATGGAATAGAGCGTTAAATCTTTCCCAACTAGAAACATGCTTTATTTTGTTTTACATCGCTACGAGGATGGAGGCCACGGCAGAAAACATATATTAAAATGTAGAAATGAAGATTTATCATCACAGAGGAGCTCGGTGAAGTGGAACGAAGAGAAGATGAACCGGGAAGAGACAGAACATCTCAGCTGCAGCGCATTATGTTAAATGTATCACGCGCTCTCCATCCGAGGCCGGAACACATTTTGTCGCGTGCGCCGGATCCGTCTTGTGGAAATTACTTACTTCAAATGTCAGACAATATTTCACCACCTGAGGGTGAGCTCCGGCGGCGGAACCGCGCCGGTATCAACTAAATTACACTCACCTCTCTGAACTCACTTCACGGAGGCAAGCAGCACCCGGTTGAAGAGCTGACCCGCAACAATTACCTAAGTAATGGTGCAGCCCCTAACTGATGGCGCCGCTAGCTGGCAGCCACTCCGCTTTCTGCGAACTCTGCACTTACCAGGTCCCTGCAACCAGTCAAGCTAAATATGTGCTGTCTCAAAGGGTTCAGCGTCCAAACAAGATCCAATTTAAATAGCCATGAGATAGCGATTAGGTTTAAGAGCGCGTTCCCACCGGAAAATAAATCACATTACCTTATCGGAAGTGTGTTCTTACTGGCCCCCACTGAGACGCTGGCATCACCGGTCAGGTCTTCTAGAAAAATAAAAAAGGGGGGATTTTGTTTTACGAAATTGAAAATGCACCGCAGGAAACCAATGTGTGGATGACAGAAAAAAGAAAAGACTGCGGAAGGTGTGGGTGGCATATGGACGATGAGGAAAATTTAAAATTTGACACCAGCTCGAAGGGAAGGTTTTTTTTTTTTTTTTTCTGATACTGTTCACTAACCCGACACACCACAGAGGATGTTTCACGTATCTATTCAAGAAGGAGCCCACAGGCAGTGTTTGAAAAGAGCAAGGGAAAGGTGACTGAATTTTTTTTTTTAAAAAAAGGAAAGATTGTGACGGAGCGAGTCGCTTCACCTAAAACACCAAACATGTTTCGCGGGAATTTGTTGAAAATTGCGGCAACTCAATCGGGCAGTGTGTACTTTTATTATTCTATTCTAAAAGCTGCTTTACACTTATTCAATTTTATAGGCAACACTAATGAGATAAAGTGGAAGCAAATGCTTTGGATATGCAATCATTTGGAACATTTTCAACAGAGAAAAGAAAGGGGAAAATAGCCAAATAATGGCTGTGGGATTTACCAAGTAAAAACTGAGACTGAGGGTGATCCAAAGAGTCCCGTACTGCTTTTCAAAAGAAACTCGTTCAAAAGAAACTTCTCTGAGCAGACGCAACAAGTCTGCTGTCGCGCAAAACTCCCACACATTGGTATTTCAAGTGTAGTCATAGATGAGTTACACGTTTGTTTGTTTTTAAAGAGAATATTGGGTGTTCAATCTGCATTCACATGCCAGAACAAAGATAAACTATTTTTCTTCATGTAGCTCCCTCAGACTCAAAGCAAGAAAAAAAACATAATGAACAAAACGGATCCAGGACAAGAAAATTCTGAAGAATTTAGCTTTTAAAAGGCCAAGAATAATCAAACGTCAAAGCAAGCAAACCTTTTAACCTTTTTGTATTATTTAGGCTTGTTAAGCACAAATCAGGCAACAGCCTTTGGACACGGTGCTTTATTTTATAAGACCTTGTAGCTAAATTAAAGCAAGGTTTATTGTGTGTTTGTTTGTTTTCCTGCCTTGAAATGATTTTACAATCATGTCTAAAATGATTAGGAGAACAACATCCTGTCCTCAGCACTGTCAGGACTGTTGAAGGACTGTGTAACTTTGGTTGCCTGCCCAGCACCATCTCATGAGAACAAACCTCATCCTGCTCCCCTCTTCACCTGCTCCAGCTCACAATGCAGAGAATAATGAGCGAGCTGGCATCTCGCGGCTACGCGAAAGATGTCGATGTTTGTGTGAAGTGTGTCGGGCAGGCAACCGTAGTCATACACCGTAGTCCTGCGCCTGTTCAGCCGGGCGCACTGTGTCAATAGCAGGGGTTCCCCTTCTCCCTGTTACAAGCCAATGAATCATAAAAAAGGAATTTCAAAGCCATCCAGGAGGAAAAACCAATATACACAGCGTTGCTTTCACGGGAGCTTGGATTTCTACAAGAAGCCGCCGCTTGGTACCCTTGCAACCAATCAGAGTGAACGCACAGTAAGAATGCATCTCGTATTAGAGCTCCATGACGCTGTTGTTACATTTCGAAGGCAGAACAGGCCCCGGTAGAGACAGTTCGATACGACTCGCACACGACATTCACAGACACCGAACAGATAGGTTAAATATTTAATGCGTTCAAATTGAAGGCGCGCATGGAAATGAAATCATGAATACCCTTATCACAAACTCAGATCCGCCTCGCCTCGGATCACAAGCGCGGCGGCCCACCGGGGGGAGGACAAGGAGCGGCTCGCGGGGATTTGGCTCGCGTTTATTCAGTTTGTACAAGGAGTAATCATTCCTCGCTGCGCCCGGCGCACGCCTCGCCACTCTGCCGCTGCTTTGGACGATGGCTGGAGAACGTCGGGGGTTCAGATATTTCTGCGTGGGGTTTGGTCGGCGTCGCGTTACCTCCGAGGGAGAAGATTCAACAGACAGTGACCGAGTCGCCGCTCCTCCGGGAGTACACTAGCTAATAGCAATCCCAGTCCTTGAGTCGTGAGGTTACCCCACTCAATCACTTGTTTCCACCTCAGCAGACACATTACCGGACTGCAGAGACACCGTGGCACGGCGGGGCTGCCGTGGGAGTGGGTTTTCTCACTGAGAAACTCCCCAGATCCAGTTTTTGTCCCATCGATTAAGAAAAAAAAAAAAGAATCCTGTTATTTGATTGGCTATGAAGCACAATGTGTTTCAGTTTTGTTTACTTTTTATTGGTTATGAGTCTAAAGCGACAAAACAGGAAGAAAAAAAAATAGACCGCTGTGCAGAAAATGGGCCGAAATGTTTGTGCCATCTGTGCATTGTGCCAAAGGGAGCGGCCCTGCGATTCACACTGCTGTGATTTCCTCTTCATCCCGGCCCAAGGTGACTGACACTTACACAGCGCCGGCGCAGCATGCTCAGAGAGCCATGGCTCCGTTTCTGACAGTCGGCACAAAAGGTTTTGACAGGACATGACCCCGGCGAGAATATGCTTATGATGGCGAGCTCACAGGGAAGGAACATCCGGGCGCTGGTTCGTCACGGAGAAATTTAAAGCGGTCGGAGACAGCGTCAAAATTCTGGAGGAGAGCGACTGGACGCTATGGACAGTGTGCGCAGTGCCTTTCGGTGTACTGTGTTATGCAACATGTAATATTCATGTCCCAGAGCGAGTGCCAAAATTGGGCCACTCACAAAAAAAGACAGTCGCGCTAAAGCGCTCGCAACTGCTAATCTCAGCAAAAAGTAATGGCGCAGGGCCGCATTCAGGTTTTTAATTTGTGTTTTCATGTTACATAACTGCTGCTGTGGCAACGGGTTCACTGCACAGCAGGTGTTGGCCCGACACCTTTCCCGAAGACGTGTGTTACGTTTAATTCATGGAAATGAAAATGGCGACGAGTTCGGCGCCAAATCCCAAGAAGAAGAGCAAGAGGACGCGTCTGCCTGAAAATGTGGCGGGATCGGCTGCAGGAATCCCGAGGTTTCCTGAACTTGGCGTGACGGCCCTCCCTCTCTGCTCTCTCTCCCTGAACCTGCCTGACTCTAACACTGCCTGACACTCCCGCTGATGCATAATTCAGTCAAGCACTAATTACTGTGGCAGCTGGTATAAAGAAATTTTCTGTCCACAACACCGTTGCAGCATTTTCGCACACTTTGTCAACAGCAAATTTGCTGTTTGCTGGGAACGGCACAAAGTAAATTTCTCTCTATCTCTCTCTCTTATCAGGTTATTTTAGGAAGAAAAGAAGAAAAAAAAAAGGATCCTCTCTGACTGTTATCCGAATGATAAACACAGGAGTGGCAAAATCCGCATGTGGGACACAGATAAATAAAATGTTAATCGCTCCTCTCACCTACAAAGTTGGTTCCACCTCTGTGATGACCCGGCAGCTGCTCCATATCGGTGCTGTTCTTCCTTCAGCGTGCATTGCTTTCAAAGAGTTCACATCCACTGCGGGGTCCTTTAAATAACTGCTCTGGATCCTATTTGGATAAAAGAGAACAGAGTTTGTTTTGTGAAAATGTGAACAGACGATTTTTATACTGCTGTTTGGTGCCCCGAAAGACACAAAGTGGACTTTTGTTTGCGCAAGTGTCTGTATTTCTTCCCAACATCGGAGAGCCTGCAGTCCCCCGGAGCTAATGCTACAACGGTAATAACTGTGAGATTTACGGTCTTTAGAAAACGGAGGCTCATTTGGAGCCGCATCAGTCATGCTCCAGGCAACTGTTTAGAAACTCTTCCTCTGTGAAAATGTGGTTTAACATTCAAATGAGGCACTTTATTCAAAACACAAACAAAGCTTGCAAATTCTAAAAGACCCAAGCTCCGCTTTTTTTTGCCAAATGGATGTAATTGCAGATGCATCATTTATATGAAACACATACATTGCCGAAGAATAACGGGTCCACGCTGAAGCCGGGCGGTCCCGTTTGTGTAATTACTACACAGATATTCTGCATATATGGATAACCCAGATTAATTTTCCACGAGGAAATGTGAATGATACTGACTTTTAATGGTCCATGAGTGAGTTAATAAAAAATACAGTAAATAGCACTCCAAATGTGCCACAGGGTGAACAAACTACACTGGCGCAAGCCTGATCCATTACCCAGTTCAATAGTGGAATATTTAGACTTCAGCTTTCCATGGAATTCAGCGTAAATAACCGTCAGTGTGATAAGGCACTCAGTGATACAATAAGATATTAAAAACATAACTCCAAGATTGTCAATAGGGGGTGTAGGAAGTTAATATTTCATCAATGATTTTAAACATTGTTTGGTAATATGGTTAAATCAGAGCCCGAGAGGTTTCCAGACAATTTTATTGGCCAAGATTTGTTTTTGTTTTAGTAATTTAAATGTGTGTGTGTGTGTGTGTGTAAAGAATGATAAGTTGGGGAATAATTACAAATTATAAGAGCATTCATTTATTTTGGATATTAAGTATTGACGAACCTCTAATTAGTCAAGCACTACATGATACAGAGTAAAAACAACAGACAAAGCAACTTAGACCTCCCCATAAAATCAGGAGCAAGAAACTAGAGCTTGTTATTATTGCTTTTATATTATTGTGTGTAATAATATGCCTCTGGAATTTACCAAATATGGTTCCTGACCCTATAAAGAATCAAAGCACGCAGTGTAATACATCTGAAATACTATGTCCGTCTGCATCTGCTCGCACTACAATTTGTGATGTTTGAATGTTTGAAATTTGCACTCCCAACGTCTCCTCTTCTGCCGTTATTCACCAATCAAAGCCAAGTGAAATCTTGGCTGCACTTGACTCAGAATTGACTCTGTGATGATATGATCCCCCTCCACAGATACAAGGATTTGGGTAAGATGAATTTCACCTAATCCTTGATTAAGTCGTGCAGCCATGCTGGCGTAAATCGGCACAGAGTCGCAGTGTCGCTTTGAGCCTGGTGATTAGGTCAGCTGCTTGGGGTGCCCCTTTGCGTTGCAAAGTACACCAAGTACGTTAAAAGTACTGCAGTACCCGCGACCGGCATCACTTTACCGGCTTTCACTGGTGCTGATACTGTACACGGCAGCTCCAAGTGACAGTGTTTTTATATGAGCCACGAGTGACAGAGAGGTTGTGTGTGCGGCTGTTCAGCACCCAGCTCTCACTCCCTGACTGAGACTGTGATAGTGTGTGTGTGTGTGTGTGTGCGTGTGTGTGTTCGCAGTCACTCCCACCAGGCACTGTGGTGGGTGTACCAAACACTTTCTTGAGCTGTGGCTGCTAACGTTATCGATGCTCATCTAGCCGACTCCTCAGTATTGGCACAACTCCATTGAGAACGCAATGGTCACACCTTTTAATTAAAAATAAAAAGGTCCTAAATTGTGCCATATTTTTGTTCAGGCACCACGTTGAGACTGCAGAGAGCGACATGACCCTGTCACGTTCAAAAATGGGGCTCACAAAGTCATAACGTGCTCATTTTTAATTGTAAAAACAATAAACATGTCAGGTTGTAACATGATTGAAACATGGTCCAACTGTTCACATATTATAATAATAATATTTATTATTCGGCATGTTTAATAACTGGAGCGTCTCATTACGTTCCAAACAGGAAGTAGTAGTTAATCACATACTTTCCATCGTAATCTAGTAATCAGTTCCCCTCTCTGTTAATCTATTTACTTTATCACATAAATTGTTTACATTAATGTTTTAGCTGCCGTAATAGAAATAGAAGTTTCACAGCTTAACACGATAAATTGGTGCTTTAAAAGAAAATATTGAGTTTGAAAGTATATTTGTGTTCTCACAATAAACTGATCTTGTCAAATTTACAATGCTGCTACAGTAGTAGTTACACGTTTATTTTAAAAATCCTCTCATCGGGTTGTCTATGTGGCCCTGTGCGGTGACTTGTCCATGGTGTAACCAACCTCCAATCTCATGACCATGTAAGCGGGATAAGCCGTGATGGAAAATAAATGTATGTATCACGACGGAACTCATGCCAATGCAAATGTATGTTTGTTTGCTAAATATGTTTTTCTCCTGCATTTTTTTTTCCTTTCCGATTGTTGCACGCTCTGTCATACTGGGAGGACAACTGCACGCAATATCCAATAACAATACCAAGACTTTGGCCTAAAACCAGAAGTGGCGATTGGCAAATCGATCAAGGCTCTGGATGAAGTTAAGTGATGACAGGCGGCAGTAGAATTTGTCAACTGGACACTATTGGCGCGTAGATGAAATCTTACGGCAATGCATCAAGTGTCTGATGAGAAATTTCAGATAAAATGACGAATCACCATATTTGAAAATATGTACAATAGGCGAGTCCTATTCATCTTGTGGATGCTGCCATATTTCACAGGGCGAGAAATCCTTGACCTGCTGCGGGCACTAAATCAAATTCAGGAGACCCTGAAAATGTGCAATGAATTCCTGAGCAATCCATCCAACATGAAATTCTAGTTTAGACTGAAAAGGAGCACCCCAAGAGACGAGGCTAGAGACGATGTTTGGATTAAAGAATGGTAAATGAAAGCTCTTTAAATCCGGAGCAAGTATGTCAAGCAAGGTCAGTGGTGAATTGATACAGTGTGCAGTGTCGCTGACCCATCTAGTGTCAAATTTCGCACCACAACACACATTTTTATTTTATCTTTTCATTTTGTGTAGTTCTTGTAAGGTCAATCTCCAAATGCTCATTTTACAAGACACAGAAGAATAAAACCGTGAGTCAGTAAGTGAAAAAAACTTGTCATGCAAAGGCTTGAAACTAACTTGGGCTTTACTGTTTTTTTTCTCCAGCAGCTTTGCCCATTTAAGAATATTGTTATCAGGAGGTTTTGAGGAATCAATGGCCTTTAAGATGCCATCTGCAGTCGGAACACATTACACTGCCTCCATGCATAAATGGACGAATGCTAACAGAGGCCCGGTTTCATTCTTCGGTCACCCGAGGCTTGGGATAGTATGACACAGAGAGCGTGATGGTTTCATTTTGTGGCAAAAAGAAATTTTATCTGGACGGTGCGGAGCCACAGGCTCAGGCCGCTGACGTGAAGAGAGTGACAGATGACAGTTTGTGGAGCTTTTATTATTTTTTTTGCTTGCCTTTACAAAGTATCCAGGCAGGTTGCAGGCTACACACGGAAAAGGAAGACGGGGTCGGACCAGATTGAAAAGCTTTCAGATGTTGATGTTCGACGACGAGGACACTTGATTCTTTAGTGGCCATGATGAGCGCAACGCGAAGAGCACTAGCGAACCGGTAAACGAACCAGTGGAAATGTGACGCGAGCGAAAGGCTTTGGAGTGAGAGCGTGACGGGAACTGGGAGCTACTTCTATGATGCGCTTTTCAAAGGTTTTTTTTTTAACAGCCACCACGTGCACGCATAAGCGATAAACATGGTTCCAAACCGTCGTCACATGTGTTTTATGTGCACGGGAACTGTTTAAACGGGCCGTGTCGACAGCCTGGTGGAACCCCGGCTGACAAATGCTTATTTGTAGCACTGCTGTGATGTTCTGCAAGTCGATGTTTCCCCCCAGTGAAGGAGTTACAGGTAAAGTTTTAAATATTGACATTTCCCCCCACCAGAAATTGTCTCAGCCTGTGACGGTGCTGTTTTTTCAACACCTGCTCTGTCAGTTTCATAATTCATCAAACAATAAGCAAGGCGCCCGTGTCGGCATCAAGTCGCAACGTGGGCTGGCTAACAGAGCGGGACTCAAGGCTCCACATGACAGTGTCACATTTCCTCGAGATCACAAGAATCCAATTAATCTTGGTTATATCCACATAAAGCCCTCCTGCTATTTCATCTAATGACGGCAGGCAGGCCCCACCCCGCCTCCCCCTGCCCCTATCCTGTGTTCTCATGACAACAGGCTCTCCATCCAATACTGTCGACCGCTTTGCTGCCTTTAGGTGCAATACATTTTAGTCTCTCACGGTTCTTTGAGCAGGGGGGGTGGGCCATTATGCTTGGATTTATTTATTTTATTGATGTTTTGGAGACGTTGCTCGCAATTGGCCGGATTAGCAGCCCCACAAGGGATTATACATTATGCTACCGTGGCAACTTTACCGCTTTGTTGTCACTAATTTTTGTCCCCAATTTTTTCGTACTGAAGCACAACAACAAGCAAATACTGAAATAAACAACACCCAGCATTTGCTTCGGTGTAACATTCCCATTCGTGTGCCGACTCCTTCAAGCCTGCTGGAATAGAACTGATGACTAATTGGACCACAGCAGGCTCTCAGCAGAAGACGGGCTCGGATGTAGAGCCGCTTGTCACCATGTGGCGTGTTGAAAGGGGGAACACGTCTTTTGACAAGGGTAGGGGCTTCAAAACGAGCAAGGTCGGTACTACAAGTGAAGCTGAAAGACACAAACACGTTTAAGTGGACCGCACGGAAAAACCTTGGCGATCAGGGTCTTGGCTGGGTTCCCTCGTATCATGGCGAGATACCGTCCCTTATTCCTCAGCTCCGAAGATTTGCTTTTTGAATGGATGTTTACATCTTGTGTGCGCTTTTAACAGAAAGTTTTGCGGTTTGTGGGAGTAGAAGAGAGCATTTTCTTGAACACCCATGACAGCACTGACAGTTCTGCATGAGCTGTCCATGAAGCCCCTCCGGAGTGAAAGCTTTTACGGGGGACATATCCACTCCATTAAGGCATGGCCATGACATCCCTGAAGGATGTCCAAGGGCAGTCAAGTTGCTCCATCTCCTCCAGCTTTTTCTCTCTTTCTTGCTTTCGTGTGCATCTACACAGTTTTCTGTGACGGTCCGTCATATGATGTGCGTTGTTAGTTGCAAGTTGCAGTTGAAAGACGCGTTTGATGTGCTTTTTGTTTTTTTTTCCTTATTGAAAAAAAAGCGACTCAGTTGTCTCTTTAACACGAGGCTCATCGCACTTAATAATCACACTTGTACTTTGACGCTCGCTCTGCTTCTCCGCGATACTGGCGGTGCGAGGAGGGGCGGGTGGGGGGGGGTGACGACACCACTTACCATGCGCGCAATCGTCTCACATACATAATTCACGATCGAGGCTACTACCCATCCCAGCGTCCCTCGGTAGCAGCGCGCGTTGCGCTAATCTGCTCTCATCCGAAACCTCATCGTCTCCCATGGCCTTCTCCCTGTAGCCACACACACAAGCCCGAGCTTAGCACCGTCAGCTTAGCGCAGGATCACACGAGGCTGTCACTGTGGAGATGTGATCAAAGCGGGCAAGAGCCAGGGCCCAGATGCGCCGCGCCAATAGCATACCTTCAGTGTGACTTTAGCAGAAGACCCCTGCACGGCAGGGGGAATGCCAAATCCTGCTTATTTATAATACAGTGGACTGCCTTCTGAACAATTACCGGCAGCCGGCTGAACTTTTAGGACAGGAAGTACGGGAGCACTAAAGGTTAGGATGGAAACATAAATAATGCAACGGGCGGGTTCCATTAATAAGATGCTCACCTTCTGCGTACACGAGGATAAAACTTATACATTATCATTCAGTACTGTACGGGTGCTTTTGTTTTTGTTTACTCGTGACAGTATGGGGATGGAGGGGTCACAGTCAGGGGTTTCAGCATGTACACGCACACGATTATGGAGATTAAGGCTGAAAAAAATAAAGAACAAATGTAGAACAAAAGTCCAACCACCAACCTTTTGGCTATGCAACAGTGTGTGCTGGAGTTAGAACACAAGCCGACTGGTGTAGCAGCTTTATTAAACGTCAGCATGTGGCAAATGAAATGGCAGTCAGTCAGTTAACGGAAGCAACACATGACAATTACAGCCAAGTACCTTGTCCTGCTTTGTGCCATCGTCCATGTAAACGCAACAAAAAACAGTCTTATTT
This sequence comes from Nelusetta ayraudi, assembly GCF_046127955.1. Classification (NCBI taxonomy): domain Eukaryota; kingdom Metazoa; phylum Chordata; class Actinopteri; order Tetraodontiformes; family Monacanthidae; genus Nelusetta; species Nelusetta ayraudi. The sequence continues at coordinate 3,614,270 of NW_027466058.1, read as the reverse complement.
ATTTGGGATACTTTTATTAACAAGATCTAACACTGCATTTTGACTCTCTGGGTGTGTTCTTTAATCCTGAATTGTGCAAAAGGATAGTTCAGGTCGATGTCGAGAACAAAGAAAAATTTTACGAAGTAAAAGTGCAAAAATTAAATATGGAGACCAAGAACATTTTAATCTGCACAACAATAATTTTGTTCATCCTGAGAAAGGAAAGCTTAATTCAGTTGCTGCAGCAAGCCGCATGTTCTGGCACACTGCACAGTGTGCACGGACAGAGCGTCAGAAATATAAACAGTTGAGCTGTTGTGTTGTCTAGGAAGTCAGACACATTTGTTAACTCCACCGTTACTCATGGCATATTCTAATTACTCTCACAACTTTTTTTTTCCCATTCCAGATTCAAGCAGTGAATCAGTTGATTATTACCAAAAAAAGACCACCTCTATAAATTTCCCAAAACAACAAACGTGTGCTTAAAATATGATTTCCAAGTAGAACAAGCAAGTCAATATATAAAGAACTTTTTAAAATGTATAGAGGATGAACTTTCCCTATGTCTAAGTTCAGAACATTATAGTTAGAAAACATTAATAAACAGCCTTTTCATAATAAAGAAGCAGCTTGTCGTCAGTCCTGCATTCTATTACAGTTAATGATGTACTCCCACGCAGAAACCTACTCTCTGTTTACGTCGAAATTTATATTATTACCAAGCAGCATCTGCTTTGCAGTGACTACCCAGGCTTACTCTGTAAGCTCACTAGAAAATAAATACTTTCAGTGAGCAGCGCCATTTGACAGCACCTGAACACCAGTAATCCTTTAGCCAAAAACCCTGCGAGGGATTGCTATAGAAACGGGGCCTGCACTGCATGCATTACGACGGCAGGCCAATAATTTTTAGAAAGCAAGCCCTTTAAGACCTTGAAATCATACAGCTGAAATGTATGTGCATATGTTTGCATGCAAACACAAACCTTGACTTGGTCATTCACTTGGAGCACGCCTCTGTAACTAAGTGCGCTTGATTAATGGAGGTACCCAGTCTCGCCCGAGGAGGAGATAAGCAGCCTATCGCTGCTCGAAAGCCTTTCTGCACGACCTTGAGAGCGCTCGGTACACGGAAACAGACCCAAGGCTTCTATTAGTGCAGCCGTCTCTCATTTGGCACAGCTCCAGTGTCAAAACTACTGTCTGCTTGCGTTCACTGCCTGGAGATACGCGGACGACACGGGGTGTTTATGTGTACCTCGGAAAAATGAAAGTACATAAAAGTGAGGTTTGAAGAGGATCACTCAGCAGAACAACTGCAAATCTTTCAAACTGAACTTTTCCAGACAAAGTTGAGCCCCTAAACCTTTATTTTGAGACCTGAGGAAGCCTTTCGGATGGGACAACAACTCAGCACCACAAACTTTGGAAGACACACAACGTCCTCTTGGTTGTCAGCAGCCTCATATGAAGTAAAGGTACCCCTGTTCCTGTAGTGTATGCACTGATGCATTGTGAAGAGTTGATGCAGTAAGATGGTCAAAAAAGACAGCAGCTGATATCTAAATATATAATTAAAGGTATGGTTTCAGATTTAGACCAAGAACTCAAATTATTCGTTTTTTTTCCCAATTTGATTGCTAATGGCCACCTCTGCAGGAGGCCAGAGACTATTTTCGGCTTTGTCTGTGCACTTTGAGAGTTAAAATAAACACACATTCTATTGTGCGTTTGAGTAGCTTGGGATAAAAAAATAAACCTCCATTACTGAGGTTGTTTTAGACTGCTTCGTTCCTTTTGTGTCAGCTATGAAAAAGCGGCGGATGGTGGGGGGGGCGTTATCTCCATGTTCACTTGGTTTTAGTCTAATGGAATAAAAACTTTTGAAATCACCTTTGGACACATTTTTCAATTAACTGTGGGGCGGTGGATGCTGCAGCTGGATTTTATTGTATTTCGCCTCTCACAAAAGGTTCCACATGCGCCACGCCAGGGCTCCCCTCGGATGCCAGCAGCAGAGTGACTGAAAGGTCATCCGGTGTCTCCATTTGCAGCGCGAAAGAACGGCGGCAGGGGTGATAGCGTGTGAACAAGCGGTGCTTCAAACATTACACAACGGGCGCGCGACCTGAAATGTTCACGGACTTATCATCAGCGCATAAATAGATGAGGCAGAGCGTGCCAAATGTCAGCAGGCGGGTCTAAAAAGTTGAGTTTCCACACACGTACCCGCAGATGAAATCTGAGAGCGCTTCTCCTATTGCAGTGGCATGAACTGAAGCACAGACATTGATTTTTTTTTTTTTTTTTTTTTTTTTTTTTCTGATAAGCCGAGAGACAGAGAGAGCGATATCCTGATTCCCACTGACAGCTAAAAGTGGTTTGGTATTAAGAAATGTATGGCTATTTGGTTTGTATGTGCCTTTCAATGAAGCTGTCAGTACACAACCTTTCAGATGTGCAGCCCAACGCATCTGTCATTTTAATACCATGGACAAAGGGGTCTAGTATTCGCTCTGGGATCTGTTTGCTGTTGCAGCTGCATGCGAGAGGAAGGCATTAACGCGGATATTCCCGCAATGTCTGCTCAGGGACACACAGCAAAAGACAGTAAAGCCCAGTTATTACAGGGATGCTGTAAATCCAGACAGTGGCTGTATGGCTCGTCGTTTGAGATCAGTAGGTTTGTGGCGTTTTATCCACTCGAGGGCACTTTCATTTTGCTATTGTTTGCATTTTATCTTTACTTAATCAATGAGTTTAAAGGTTTAAAGGACCCATCTGTACAGGTGTACATCAACTGCTAGTTCTCATCTACAGTCCATTGCACGAGGCACATACAACAATACTCCAAATTCCTAAGCTATGCAAATATTAAAATAATCATAACAACACTGGCTCTGTTTCAAGTTTGGTTGCAAACTTAGAAATCTTTGAAGCCTTGGCCAAATTTTGAAGGAGGATAATTTTAGCAAGCATTGCACCTGCCGTTGTCACAAGCTGAGTGACAGCTTTGCCTCTGGCGCAGGACTTGACAAGAGCAAGCGCAACTGCTCGTTTGCCATCACTGAGCATTTAAAAAGGATATTTGTGCAACGCGTCAATCAATTGTATCGTTGCGGGATCATTTGAGAGGCCATAGTCGACGGCTGTTTGTCTACTTCAGCATGACAATAATAAAAAATAACAATAATAACTTGCCATGCTTCACATGAGTCCACCATCCAGTAGGTGTGTAAAATTTCATTGGCAATCGATGTCAATATTAGTTACCAATAAATTTAATTGATTATTTTTGATTTGATTACATCATTGCATATGTTTGAGTTGCAAGGTTGGGCTGAGCTGGCGACAGATGGAAAATCTCAACTTTTTCATTTCTCGAGTGTTAAAGTCTTAAAGCTGAAAGTCTATTAGGTTTTGAGAACAAGCCAAAAGCTACTCAAAAGTGGCTAATGAACAGCCACTGAGAAATTCTGCAATTTATAACATGATAAGTCACTTCAAAATGAATCACATTTAGTCAAATAACTAACAAAGTAATAAAAAATAAAAATTTTCAAAAGAGTTTTGGGCCTAGTTTTCAGGAGTATAGAATGGACGTGTTTGAGCTGAGAGATTGTAACAGCGCGATCATGTCAGTGTCGCACATCTGTTTTAGGTTTTCAGCTAAAACACGGACTCACAAAAAAATGAATTCACTCAACATTTTTTTTCAGATTGGTTTTAACTTAAAACCAATCTGAAAACTTTTAAGGTCAATTAAAAATTGGGTGTCTCCCACTCCTGTCTCCATGGCTTACTGGTTTGTTGTTGTTTTTTTTGGGGGGCGGGGGGTTTCCGGTGAGAGAGCTGGGTAATTGGTCCAAAAGTGCAAGGCAACCAAAAAAAACACATTCACCCTAGAAGCAAACAAGACCATATGGACCAATTTATTGCAAAAGTAGAAAAAGCAGTTGATGCAGACCAACACAGTTTGAAGGGACTTCCCTCTTCTCTGTGAAGTCATAGTAATTATATTATACATGCAGCCAGACTGGTCTTGACTGCCAGTGGCACTGAAATTTATCTTTCTCACAAATTCTATTTGGGTCCGTATGCATGACCACAGTAATGACCGAGACAACATGAAGCAGGGATAACAACATATATACTTGCTGCTGATCGACAGAAAACGATAAAGGCAAACATTACATTACAGTAAACCAGAAACAGTTCAAGATGGTCTGATTGGGTCTGACATAGGAGGACTGCCAGCCGCACAACCTCTGCTCTCTTGTTGTGTTTCTGCTACTGCTGAGAAGCTTCCTGATTAGACCAGCAGGGCTCCTTTCTGGCTTCACAACCCTTTAGGCGACACGAGATGAAAATTATTTCAACCATTTTTAACTAGACTGAGACTGAGAGCTCACACAACCCGAGGACTTCAGCCGATTCACAGTGGTCAAAGACGCGAGGGGTCCAACAAACTCTGGTGACTTACACGTGAGCTCAGAAGATCCTCAAGTGCGTTCCCAGAATAACTTTTTCATTACAGCAGATTAATTTAGGATCGTCCAGAGTGTTGATGGTGACATTTGTTCAGGGGTGTGAAATTTTATCGCCATAAACCCACTTTCCAAATAAAGGAGACTGCACTGACCATGTTGTTTATGCTTTGCTCAGTGTAAAACTGCAGAACTGGGCATTAAAATATGCCAGCTGGAACTTTTACAGAGTCCTATGTGTGGAGTATATCTAGCGTTCGAAAACTGAGTCAGGAACAAAAACAAAGCTGTCCACTGAAAAACACCATAATTGCTGGGTTGAAACATCACTGTCTTTAGCCGCCACTCAATGTCTCCTCGTCCTGGTTTGTCAGTGCAGGATGTCACTATACGATTTGTACCTCTTGCCTTTTTGTCCGTGGAGAAAGATTAGGAGAAACACTTTCTACTCGAGTTTGGCAAGAGTTAAAAATCAAAGCAACGCAGCTGTGCTGTAACTTTAGCTTTTAAAAAAAATCTTAATTCCAAAAACCATAGTACTGACACAACAGCTTTTAATTTGGAACATTTCACCAAATTAAAAAATCTGATTTCAAATCTGATTTCTGTCCGTGAATAAAGAGATTAGGTTTCAGTGTGGAAATGTTTTTATTAAAGCCTCCACCAGTCAGCAGTGGAAGGACGGCGATGTGAGTCTCTGTGATGTGGGCTGTGGTGAAGAGGGGCAGATAGGAAAAACAAAGAGTTGGTCAGGAATACCTCCAGTTTGCCTCAGGCTATGCCTTCAGCTCTGTTCCCTCTGGTGCCGTACGCTTGAAGAATCCAACAACCACCGGCCACATTTCTAATTCACACCACTTTATTTCATGCAATTCCTCATCCAACGACATTTAGTCTGAAAGTTGACATGCAACTGCTAATATTCATTTGCTTGTTTGTTTGTTTGTGATAAATGAACATCTTATGACTGAATCCTCGACTGACGGTTTCGGAAAACGATCTAATGGGATCTGCATTTTTCTTTAATTTTTAATATCAGTTTCTGAAATTCCAAAATATGAACATTTAAGAAATGATAAATGATTGGCACACATCATCTCATTCCATTACTGGAAGACAAAGTTGTAACGACCACATCCAAAAGTCTGCAATCACTGTTGTTAAATCAATGTCAAATTAACCTAATTAAGATGGATTAGGTTTTTATTTAATATGGCAAAAAGACATTACACTCTCTTTTTGCTTTCTAATGTGCAATTTCTTTTTAATCCTATCCTTTATTCACTGAATTTACCCTTATCGCTTCAAGAAGACAAACGTGAGATGCATCAATCATTGTGGTTCCAACCTTTATGAAAACCTTTTGTGGCCAAAATCAATGATGTAACATACAAGATCAGCGCCTTGGCACGGTATTCGCATTGAGGCAGCCTCGAAATGATATAAACTGCCAGATCAGTTTAAGGTCATTTCAATCTTCGCCATATGATCTTGGCTTCAGGCTACCAAGTAAATGTTTTCTAACTAGATTAAGTTTCCAACACTGCCATCAATAATTATTCCAGTGAGGCTGTTGTTCCTGCCACATTGAAAGGGGTGGGACTGTGACAGGTGTGTGATGAAAGTGAACAGTGCAGATATATTTTTAAGGCAGCCTTAACACACCGATCACACCTCTTATCGTTCCACTTCTTCACTTATTGCTACAGTCGCACTCATGCCATATTCACACCATAATTGGCACATTGGTGGTGGTGGTGATGGTAGTGGTTGGTTGTTGTGCACAAGGGTGATGGATTGTGCATATATCACCCAACATTTTGTTATCTTTCAATTAAATTTGAAGGCCAATTATCGTCAGCTCTGTTTTGCTGAAAATAGTTTGAAATGTCTGAGTGTGTGATTAACATCAAAAGGCTGTATAATTGCGCTCATGTATCTTTTTATTTTTCCAATGCACCAGGCTGCTGATGAAGACTATACTAGTTGCCTTTTATTTAACTTTTTTCCTTAAATTGTCTCCCAACAGCTATTTCAACCCGATTTGAAACCCACAATACAAACAACCCCAACTTTTTATGTGTCATTAAAGAACCTCCTATTAAATCAAGCCTGGCAGTGTTCCGCGATGGGAGATTTCATCATTGTCTTATCCCATAGGCGCAGTGTATGGCCAGTGCATTCCCCCACATGTCATCATCCCAAGCCTTTGATGGATCGCTCTCCTTAGTGGTAAACAACACAGTGTATCAGGGAACAAAGAGAGGTGAGAGATTGAATACAGTGGGAGGAGCTGATTACCTCTAATCATTGTCCAAGAGGCCCCCGCTTCCCAAAGGATGCTTAACCCCCGAGTCCTACATTGGAAATCAAAGTCTTAAAAGCTGTCAAATGCAGGTTGGTGCTAATGCTTGGATACTTATCGTATCGCTGCCATTAGCAGCACAGATGATTCATTGACCAGACCTTTAAGCAATTATGTAGTTGAAGGCATAGAAACTTATTTGCATATGTTGTGCAGATATAATGGACATTTTATTTGGTTGGTTAGGTCTCATTATTTGAACTGTATGTTTGTTTAGCTCCATTTTTTTTTGTTTGCTTGCTTGCTTTTGTTGACACATTGGTAGTTGTCTTGTTCGAAGCTTGTCGGCAAAGTGCAAACCCCCCCCCCCCCCCCCCCCCCCCCACACACACACACACACACACACACACACACACAAACACACACTTCAGACTTAAATTCAATCTAGCCTTCAACGCTCCCTTATTTAATTTAAAACAAATGCCACCTTAATGTAAAACAGCACTACTTTGGAAAGCTGACAGAAATCCACTAGAATTAAATAAATCCCCCAAAGACAATCTGTCAAGTAAATATATGTCCACTCTGCCCACCGTGGAATAGGCTAGAGGTATACTGGAAAGATAAATTTGATTCAGTCACATCCCTGCAGTCTCAGATGCCAGTGGCTAGCAGCAAGTAGCTAATTAACCTCGACACACTGAAAAATACCTGCAACAACCACAGTCCTTCAACCTGTCAGCTCACAGGAATGGAGACAAGGTAAAAGAAAGAAAAAGGATAAAAACTCTCACTACTGTCTTTTACATTTATGTCAGTTGCGTGAGTTGCCCACATCTGAAACGCCATTATGGAATGACCTTTTGCTATTTTATTAAATATGTATTTGGGTCTATAGCATGGCTCCACAAGACTGCAGATTGAAAAAAAAGAAACTGAACCTTTATTTCAACAGATCATACAAGATGTTCTGCCACACTGACCGCATCAGCATGATACCAGCTATACATACTATTCATTCAAACTCTATTGTGCACAACACTCATCAACCAGATCTGGTCAGGATGTGTGTATATGTACGAGCTATATGCACGAGCAGAGACAGCCAGGATGCATATTCATTAGCATATTGTAGAAAACAATCATGAGCTACTTTTATGATGCATGCGCACTGATGCACCGCCCAATGTGCATTCACAGCCCAACGCTGGAAAGATTTGATGAGACCCAAGTGATTCATGCTCCACCAACTCAAAATAATACATACCAACAGGTAGACTGGAGACATGCACCACAAATCCACATGTCAAAACCCACAGCGTAATTGCCTGGCAGCCCACCTTGCCTTTTCATATTTGGAATATTGTTGTGTCCAGCCAGGATCCCACTGTGTTGGTCGAGCAGCGGACACCTGTTCGGTCTGACAGATCTTAACTCCCCAGATTCAAATATGAACATTTATATAGCTGTGAGACATTATGCATTACCAAAAGTCACAATTAGAATGAAATAAACCTTTTAAACTGTCTTTAAGCCGTAAATTCCATTAGCATGATGCAACCATTTAAGCCAGAAATGGATTAATAGGTTAAAAAAAAACATATACATGCTGAATTAATTAATTTAGGACTGAATACATCAATTCTGGAGAGGACCCCAAGGTTACAGTTTGCCTATATATATTGGGCCAAAAAAAATATACTAATAAATAAACCTTTGCTTTTCAGTAATTCAAGGTGCGCCAGTCCCACGGTGCTAACTGTGGGGACGATGTGAACCCCATACATAAGGAAATAACAAGTGTGCTTGCTCTCTGGCTTTATTCATAAATCAGAAATTTCCATTTCCTTCACAATCCCTGTCAATATAGCTTCCTGCAGCATTTAGGCCCACACTGTTTTCGCATGGCTTGCTGACCGGAGATGGAAAACAACACAGAAAAGAAGAAACTTCCCTGCTGAAAAAGAAATATAAAGCAAAAACAGATGATGTAACCGCACATTTAAACATGAAACTCTGCAGTTTTCCCGTTTCTGCTTCGCTCTCTCCAAAAGTTACTATTAATCATTATTTGTGTGGGAGTGAACCAATAACTACCCTTCGTTCTCTGTTTGAGATGGCCATAAGGGTGCCACAGGTCTGACCTGTTTACTGCCTTCACTGCGGCTTGTCTGCCATGCCTAACAGAGTTATCCATCTCTCAGCCGGCATCCTGCACCCACTCTTCTATTTTCCTAATGATCACCTCCCCTGAAGCACTAACTCACCAAGGAAGGAGGTGGACATGTTCTCTTCCCCTCCTTTTTTTTTTTCTTCATTTCTCCCTCCCCTGCTTGACTCACAGATTTAAGCTGCAGCGAGGGCTCTAATTAAACAATGACCTAATAAAAGATATTTAAGGGATTTACGCCGGAAAATTTCCACAATAATGACGTGCCGAAGAATCGAGTCCCTCACCTGCAGAAAACCAATTAACGCGGTGACACGGATTAGGGGAAGCGACGACATTAAAGGGCAGCTACACGCCGAAAGGCTTTGGTTATTGCAGAGTCTTTGTTGCCTACCTGCATTGTCAATGCTTCACTGCACATCTGCACCAACGCCTGCAAAAAAAACCTTTTGTTCGCTGGTGTCGTCCTATTGATTTGTGTGTCTCCCATTGTTGTCCATTGACCCCCTTCTTTTGTGAATTTCCCCCACTCTTGTTGGTAAGTCAATGTGACATGCGTGGCTCCTGCGTGACGCCCTGTCTGTGCTGAGGTGAGAGGCAAAGCCCAGAGCTGGCAGCGGTGGGGCTTGTCTGACTTGTTTTACTTTCTCCTGCATCAGGACCAACTGGTAAAGTCTCTGAGCTCAATGTGACAGTGCAAATTACGGTAGAGGCCATTTCAAACGTCACAACAAAGCATACAACAGGTATTAAAGCCTCACTAGGCTGTTTTCTTCCAAAATTTGAATAATAGTTTAAAAATAAATTAGCTATCCGTGTCAGATTTATTGAGTTTTAATGGTGACAATGACAGCTCTGCCACTGACAGCCCCCCCCCCCCCCCCCCCCCCCAGGTTGGCCTGGTATAGAACTTTATACGGTACCCTTTCTGGACCTGTTGTCCTTTATTTGGCAACTCGCTGTCCTTATCAAATTACATCTTCAAACAACATATTTGGCCACCACTGGCATTCCCAACACAGAGAGACTAGTGAGCTAACAGCCTTGAAACCAAGTAAGAGGAGCAGATAATGTCGTGCGCAACGCACCTGCAAAGCAAGACGTGTTCTCGACAGAGGACAGTCAACCAGAGTTATATAGTCCTCCACCAGCCTAGGGGGCACTGTGTTTGAAGCATGGGTCCGATTACAAGTCAATGAATTGTAGAAATTATTATGCAACCATCACTTTATGGTAGAAAAAAAACCTGTTGTAAACAGTTGCTGCTGTTCTTGCCTTGTCAGCTATGGTTAGACTAAACAATCATCATCAATGTATGATGCCATCAGACATTTTTGATATGTGTACACAGCAGCCCAGCTCCCAGTGATTCTGGAGTATTTTGCCTTTTGACAGTTCATGGCTATCCTAAGTCTTTTGACTAATTGATTTCACCAGAGACACACCCAGTCTATGCCATGCTCTGGTCAAACGTCTTTTCAGTCAGAATTACTACTTAGGTGACCAATCGGGAGCGTTCCAGGTGTGACAAAGGCAGGAAGTTGCTGCCAAATGACTGAGGTGCAGTAGCTTTCACAGGAGCAGCAGTTTTATCAGAAACGGAAAAGGATGGAAAAGCAAAATTGGAAAAACAAAACTGATTTCTAATCTTGATTCTAATAAATTACTGAAATCTTACAGAACTATTATTTTTGAAGCATGCTTTAAATATTAATTTAAAAATTCTCTTGAAAAAAACAGCTAGACAACAAGCTCCACAGGCTGTTATCAGCCTTTTCCCCCTGTAGATGAGCAGTCCGCAACAAGGCAGGTTGTGAATGTGTCATAAAGCGGAATACGAGGGCATAATAGACTATAAGAGTTATTATCACCATTAGCACATGTTGCAGCGGGAAGAACTTCTCGCATTAAACTCTGGAAGCCCCATATGGACCAATGCGTAAAGGTTTGTGAGGAACAAAGGAGGATCACTGTGCTGACGTAGAATTGTTTGCAGCAGATGTTCAAACCTCCATTTGTCCCTCAGTTATTCCTCCATCACACACACACACACACACACACACACACACACACACACACACTGAGGTAAAAAGACAGACGTGCAAACTGACTTATTTCACCAGAGGCAAGCCATGATCTCCCACAAATAGCTCCAGCTAAGTAAACACCAGAGATGAATGTCACGCTCGTTGTCTGTGTTTGCACTCTAAATGCTATTTTGGATTCAGTTTGACATTTACTTACTCGTCGCGTTTTATTAGTGTTGTCCTAAAATTAGACCAGTGTTGTGAAAAAGGAGACAACTGGAAATGAAAAACAGATTATGCCTCATAAAAAGATCACAACTCCGCATACGATTAACCCGAACTCGCTAGCGCTCGGGATCTCTCCAGTGGTAGATCACAACGTTGCTTTAGCGATGCCTCATGTTTAAATGTCATCTTTTATTTAACACTGACCCCATCACAGCGGGGTTTGGAACATACGAGGCAAAGGGGGAAGGGGGGTGTATCACTCTTTGCAGCTTCAAGGCTTTGTAATTGGGATGGGCCTTAAAAAAGGACTGGTTGTGAGCAGCAGACATGAAGAAGACACTGTCCACATTTGACCAGAGGTTGGTGAGGTGGCAGATCCCTTGATCAAAACCCCTTTTAACCTTAAAAAGAGGGTTGTGAAGGGTGTCCACGGGGGTGACCATGCTGAGCTCTTGACCCCTTGCCTTTGGAGGCTGGTTGTTATGGGATACGGGCCAGGAGAGTGTGATCCGTTCCAAAGACACATCTTAACGGCATTTTCCCCCGGTGATGACCTGATTTCGAGGCAGCCCTCCACTGTTTTGCAACCTGGCTGTGCATCGCATGTTTTCTAGAATCCAATTTAGCCTCACAGTGTAGAACACAAATAGGTTAATGATAAAAAAAATTAAAAAAATTGAAGCCTCCAGCAAAGGGGGCTGATTTTTTGTACCATAGAGATACTATTTGGATGCTAGAAACTGTAATAAATCAAGACTTTAATCTTGCAGAACTAACTACTGAAACAGAAATATTTATGCATTACTACCGCCTAGAAGAGGAAACTATACAATATTTGTTCAGACAGTGGTTAAAGTGACCAGAACGTGCAGACACAATGAGAGTACAGCCATTGCGGGTGCACAGAGGAAAGGATACCAGGGACAGCTGGTCGGGAGCAACATGGAGAACAGCGGTGTTTGCCCTCAGGCAGGTTACGGGGTCCGCACATACTTCAAAGATGCGCTACAGTGAGGATAAAATGACGCAGTGTTCACGGGGAGCGGCTGCATGCCGCCATTGCCAGCATGAGCTGAGAAATTGTCATCTTGCCGTGTCGGTTAAGCAATGAAATGACGGAAACCTGCATTCATCAGGACGCTTCTGGGTTAAGAGCTGACCTGATCTGACCTGTTCACCACCGCTAAAGGTTATTAACATTCATTCCGTTGCGATTCGGCTGATATGAGCAAACCCGTTTGTCATCAAAAGCAGATTCTGAACCAGATTCTGCAGATTCCAGTTAAGCAATGTTTGATATATGGACCATGTGAACATTGGAATCTGGAAAATTGAGTTTCCGCAGCAGTTTTGTGACACGCAGCGCTACCATCACTCCCATCCTTATTGACACCGGACCGTGCACTTAATTCTTTGAAGGATGTTTTCTCTCCACTCTCTACCCACAAGGCCCTGCTGCACAACCACATCCAAACCTCACGCTGCGGCCCCTAAGGCAAAAGGATGGCTTGAAGGACATTATTAGGCAAAAAGCTGCAATGAGGAGTCACAAGGGGAGTAACGTGACTGCAGCAACAGAGAAGTCTGTGCAGATTGCATTAAATTGCCATCTTAACAGCTTAATGATAATATGGTCTTGTTTGGAATAAAGGGCAATAAAAAACTGATTATTGGTGTCCATGTAGACGTAGTGAGTGTGTACTGAAAGTCTGAAACACCTCAAACATTTAGAAGATATAAGAAGATTAAACCAACTCTCATTGCATAGAGCCTGGAATCTATCTTGGTTAAATACAAATCACTAACTAGGTGCAAGGTAAGTCTATGAAAAAAAAAACTTCAAAATGATCTTATATAAAAAAATAATAATAATACATATATTTAATAAGCTTAAAGGGTCTAAAGAGGCAGAGTGATTTTATCTACTGACAGGACTGGACTCATTACTCTTCCTTCCAATCTTCAAACAAGGAAAAGAATGGCTGTCACTTGCCAAATCAGGCTTCACAACACAATTTGACAGTGGTCAGCCCGAGGAAAAAAACTTTATTATCGTTTGTTTTTCACTCCATATTTCATAAGCCTCTTTTCGGATACTTTGAAGGCATCTGGAAAGAAAGTTTTGGTTCCCACTCGCAAAGCAATCATTCAAAGGAGCAGCAGTGGAAAGAGATGCTGGACCACCTGGGAGTGTGACTCACCAGCCAAACTACATTGTGCAGGGCTGCTGACACGCCGGAGTGCACCAAACAGAACAAAAGAAGAAAATGTAAACTGTGAGGCCGGAGTTTTGGCAGACAGGCATGAATAAAACACATCAGGAGGCGCAGAACTGATTGTTTTTCTACATTGTTGTTGTTGTTTTATTGTTTTTTAATCGCTATCAACAACATAAAAGAAGAATTTCAGTGGTTGGCACACATTCTCTGGCACACATTGTTCCTGTTCATGACAAATTTAATACAAAAAAAAAAAAAATACAAAACCAGGAAATCCATTTCCATCCTCAAAGATCTTATAAGTCAGAACAAAAAAAATAAAAAAAATAACCTTGGCTGATGTTTTTTTTTTTTTTTAATCTACCTATCGGTACAGAATCGGAGTAAAAGCCGCGCTGGAGCATGGAAGGTCCTCTCCTTGTCCTCTCTGTGTGCACAGCGGGCCTCCGGAGGAGGCGATTGCGCGGGTTGCTCCCTCAGCTGTCATGAGGGAAGCATCGCCGCCGCAGCCGCTCCTGCTGCCTCCAGACTCCAGGCAGGGCAGGCTGCCACCAAGTTGATAAAGTGAGCCATTTTGCACGCAGGCAAGATTACTCTCAAGGACAGAGATTAAAGTGGCTTCTGTTTGAGTTGCAATCCCCCAAACACTCGCACGCGGCGAGACGGAGAGAAAGGCACACGCGCTCCCCCCCCCAACCCCCCGCCCCCTCCCCGATGCTGATACCCTTTCGGATTCATTGTTTGCACAGAGATCACAGCGTTGAGGCGGCGGAACATACGCGGCGACGACGGGCTCCGTGTGAGCGACAAAACGCCAGGCGTTACAGTACCGGCTGCGTCGCGCCTCACTTCTGTACACAAAGCGCGTGTTTGAAGAAACGCGGCGCCAACTGTGCCATGATACAGCGAGCGCTGAGGACGAGATTCACCTGCATTCATTTTCATGCGACCGGATGCGCCGCCGAAGCGTTTGCTGTGATTGTAGTTCCCAAAATGAAGGTCAATAGGGGCTGCAAAGGTGAAGTTTTACTTTCAAAGCGCTTGAGATTTTGATTTGGTGCTGAAAAGGAGTTTACATAAAAGATATGTATATTAAGCAAGAATACAAACATAAAGACAGGAGTTTATTACACACTGGTTGAATGATCTCACACACTTAATTCAAGAGTCAGGTTTCGCTCAAGGTGTTTCTAAAACGGCAATTATTCTTTGCCACTGTCATCTCAACGCTTGCCCTCAGTGGGAACAATTACCTTCTTATGATATGGCGCTTTGTATATAAAGCTGTATCGACTTGAATTGCACATATAACTATATTCTATAGATGCTTTTCTCCCCCCCCCCCAAAAAAAAGCCCCTGTGGTCATAATGTAGTGCCATCTAGTGGTGTGGTACTAGACTGCAGGCAGCTGCTTCCCTCTCGCCCTCCCCTTTGGGGTGGCTCTAGTCAACATCTCTCTCCAGAGTTAGCTCTCAGCTTCTGGGGCTCTGCAGAAGTGTGGCAGCGCAACATACCACATAATTGTCGGTTTGAATTAAGCAAATGAGACATTAAATGTTAATCAGGAAGCTTTAGATGTGCTGTTAGATGGATTTTCCTTCCAGGCACATCTCATCAAGCTGTTTCCCTCTGTTTCCAGTCCTCAAATTCTGCTGAGCTAAGCTAATTTGCTCAAGGCTATATCAATCTTTTTTTTTTCCATCCCTTTGTGAGGAAGTGAATTCTCTACAATGGAAAACAATTTCTTTGAGAGCAAACCTTCACGCCATGAGTGTGCAGCCCTTCTCTACTGAAAATCTCCCATTTGTTTGATACAAGCAAAGCTTTCATGCTATTCACAATTCTTAATTGAGAATTAGTCTGAATTAGCTCTTGGAGTGGGCGTTTCATTTCAGGGAGCCGCGCCAATGGACGTAGAGCAAATTGCTTCTGCACGCAACTGGATAGACTACTGATACGACCAGTCACAGGAACAAAGAAAGTGATGGAGGACGTGCAACAATCGCCCAAGAAGCAACCAAAGTTCACCCCACATGAGATACAAGGCAGTGATAGGCTAGCATGGTTTCAGTTCTGCAAAACGGGTGGTGAATGGGATCAACACCAAACTAACCCAAGTGAACATGTTGCCAAATCAAACGATGTGCCAACCTACACTGCCACTATTCACTTGCAAGTTTAGTCAGCGAGAACATTTCAGACATGAACACTGAGCTCACTGAGCTCAGCCGGTCTGAACATTACCAATGTCCTGACCGGCTGCTAAGGACATTTTTCACAGGACCAAACTGTCAGGGTATATTCAGTCTAATTAGTGTGAAATCCAAGTGTGAAAATATGATAATACACAGCAGCAGCTATTAATTCTAAACATGAGTACCACGAAATTAACAGATTCCTGTATGACTTAACTGTGGAATTTATTTTTAAAGATTTTTGATGTCTTAAATATGTCAAATTCCAATGTGTCCATATAGGAGATGACATGCATGTTGTTGTTTTTTAATGATTGGCATAAGTTTTCTTGACAGCACCAGCCCTGTCTGTGATGTTCCTGTCAGCAGAGAGTTAACGATTACACACCCTTGAAAGACTCAGCACCCTGTCTTCTTGGCTGGTACTTATCAGAGCAGAAAGCCTTAATTAATTCATGGCTGGCTGATGTTCTGCACAGACTGCTTGAGTTTAAATTATTGTGCATTGTTGAATATGTAAACAGCTGGCAACTACACATCCTTAGATGCACTGGGAATTAGACACAGAACGTGCAAGCATTAATAACGGCGTGTTTTCTTCATTTCATTCTAGAGGTTTTTGACCAAAATGGAAGAACACAGTGGCTCCAAGTCACAGCTCCAATAGATCTTCTAAAACCCTACCACACATGAACAGAGTGCGAAGAACTTTAATCTGATTTCCACTTCTGATTGTTATTCAGATTTTAGAAATCCCAAATATTATACTTAAACAGAGTTAGGAATCATTTCTCTACCAATGCAAATGCGAAAGCCTCCAAGACCTTGTACTTTAACCCTCTCAAGTCACGCCTTTGTGTCACAAATGTCACACAGATCACCTCTAACTCACCGCTCGCTCTCCCAAACACTTTCAACCGGGTGCTCTGAGAACTGCCTCATGGCCACCATCTTTTCTTGTCTGCTTACAAACACAAAAAAAGGCTCAAACGTAAGCTGTAATCAGAGGACTAAATATGCTGTTTGGAGAGCAAGAGACGGCTAAGACAGAAAGAAAAATAATATGGGACCTTTCATATCAAATGAGATCAGTCGCCGCCTTTATTCGTATTTGTTAACACTGTGATTATACCGTTACTGAGGAAGATCATTTCATTTACTTCCAATTTGTCTGCCTTCTGCTTCTTGGAACTATCATGTGTTGTATCATTCAGACCCAGCTGAAGCCCTCGCGTGGGAAGTGTGTGTCCTGAAGAAATGCGTCTGACCGTATGTTCTGACCTAGATGTTCATATACTGTTCATACGTACATTTGAAGCTGGAAGAGCGCTTCATCACGACGGCATGTTTAGTATGTATTACTCCCTCTGCTTCGGGCTGTTCCCTTCAGGGATTGCCGCAGCCAACTGTTAGCAAAAACACATTGTAATTGTGCCTAAGTTGTGAAAAGTTTGAGCGTGGGCTGTGCAAAGAAACAAAAAGAGAGAAGAGTTGTGATGGTGAGCGTTAGCTAAACAGTGCAAGTGACCGTTAGTGACAACAAATGTGAAAATGATGTTATCACATCAACCTTTGCATTTCAATCACCTGTTTGACACCGGCACTTCATATGGAAGTGCTGTGTTTTTCCTCTTAATGCAAGCGAAGTTGCAACTTTCAGCCTCATTATTTGCTGCAGCGGTTTTGAGGCCTTTCTGCAAATTCATATCAAACGAACAAGGTCTTTAAAAAGTATCGCGTCTGGGGGAAAATATTAGCTTTTGGCCCTTCAGGACAAATGTCTCTTGTGGAAACCTGTTCTGGGTAAGTGATAGAAAAACATTTTGAGGCCTATTTAGAATTTGAGTGGATATCTCATAATTTGTTCGTTGCTCAAGGGGGCTATTGCTTATTAAAGGCATGAATATTTATGCGGGTATATACATGTATCTGTCAACAACATTCAGGTTGTTTTGGCCTTCTGGAAAATAATTGGATTCAGTAATGAACCTCGGCAACTCCCACTGTTCTTGACACACACTCTACAGCTTGCGTCCTTAAAGATAGCGGTGCCGAACTGATAAATCACCTCAGCTTTGCTGGAGGGAGGGAGGGAGGGAGGCAGAAAGAAGGATAGGAGCGGAGAGCCATGTCATTTAAAATGATACTAATGGATGGCAAAGCTTTGTATTTAGGTGCCAAAGACTGTGGTGAGTTTTTGCTTTACAGCACTGGCAACAACAATGTGTTTTTTGTTTCAGTCATTTCTAAATTGTGAGCTGGAACAACGGCTATTTGCTTATATGTAATTCAAAGCCTACAGGTTTTTAAATACAGTCAATTACCAATTTGGTGGCATGACATAACTGCACTTCTAACATCGATGTGTATACGTATGTATATGTTTTTCTCCTTCACATGTGCGTGTGTGGTAGGGTTTTAAAAACCTGTAGGCTTTGAATTACATATAAGCAAATAGCCGTTGTTCCAGCTCACAATTTAGAAATGACTGAAACAAAAAACACATTGTTGTTGCCAGAAACAAGAGTCAAATTCCTAGTATCTTTACACATACCTGGCAATACAATTCAGAGATTCTGAATTCTGACATGTCACCCAATGCAAAGTGTTGTTGTTGTTTTTTTTTAAATAGTATTAGAATAGAAAATGTTGAAAGGTTGAAACTGGAAGCTGCCACTTAATCTCTTTAGCAAGAGCTAGCCAGTAGCTTCCTGAGATTTTCAGGCGCTTTGGATCAACTGGGAATGTCTTCGGTGGAACAGTGGCGGGATGGTGGAGGAAAAAGAGCTGTACAAAGCTGCCCAAATGCTGAGGCAGCAAAATAGCCATGTTCAACATGTTCATGATGGTGAGAATGAGGACGTTAAGACATTGTTCAAGTTCAGCAATGCAACAAGACAACAACAACAGTGCTTATCTAATGAGTGTGGGAATGTGCTGGAGTAAACAGGCTCTTTATGATGCCGGTCACCGCGTTGTTGCATCAAATACAATGAAAAGCTCAAGCCGTTGTTTTCTTTCACTGGAACTTACTAGCATTTAAATGAAGCCACCTCCTGCTGGGAGACAGTACATCAAGTAGAAACTTTAAATAGCAAGGTCATCTGGAGATGATTCTGGAGGAAAGTACCCTGCAACGCAGTGTCACAAAGATGGATGTGGTTCATTTGCTAGTCGGTCAGCTCCATTTAAAATGCTATATCACGGAGGATGCTTTTCCATTAGTAATACAGATACCAAAATGGGAGAGAGTGCAGGTGACCTGTGCCGCTGGCTAAACTGTAGCATATTAGCAAGTAATAACCCATAGCATGAGGCGCATAATTAATTACCCCTATTTTAGACGCGCCGCGGCCCTCCCAGGTGCGTTTTTGGTTGCACTTCAGAACATTTCTGACAGTTGATTAGCGGCACTGAGCGTGACGGCAGCTTTAAATGCAGATAAATTGTGCGCCTTCAATGAAGTTTTGGGTGAGGAACAAGTGTCATTTGTTGCCAAAGTGAAACAAATGTGAACAATCAAAATACAAGAGGCGCGAGGTTGCTTTCAAGCATCAACTGTTGCTCGTTGGTTTGCATTCGATCTTTCAAACTACTTTGCTTTTCCAACTCATAAATGAGCTGTTGATAGCTCAGCCGTGATGCCATTCCCAACCTCTACCTCTCTCTCCCTGAGCTCCTGGACCCTCTTCCACACCTTCTCGCCCCAGAGACCCTCTGACTCAATTTTGGTTTTCTTAGCTTAGTTTTTTTCACAGACTTAAGGGCCCAAGTGGTCTTCGTACATACCAAAACACATTTCCAGTCTGAATGACGATGACAGAATTTGCAAAACAGCAAAACGCACATCACACAGAAGCTGTTCGGAAACTGACACGCCGTAAAGGCCGGCCGTCTGTCGACTTAGATAAGCGACGCAGAGTTCTAACTTTCACAAGCGCTGGCAGATAAAGTAGCAGCAAAAAGGAAAGCAATATCTCACAAAGTCCAACACTGGATTCAAATCATTCCGCTGACTTAAACGTCATGACGATATTGCATTGCAGAGTCTGTGGCAATTTCCAACCCTTTGAAATGGTGCATGGGTTATATTTGAGTACTTTTCCCAACAATCGCCTCCCAGGTCAAAAATAATAATAATGAAGAAAAAAAAAAAAAGAAACGAAAACAGAAGTGAGATTTTTCACACAGCCATATAATAATATTACAGTTTGACAGGGACTTCAGTGTTGTCCCTCAGGCGCCCCTTCCTGGCATTGGAGCCGTTTTCACAGCACATCTACGGTGAGAGATGGAAAAAAAAAAAAAAAAATAGTGAAATTAGGTTACAAAGACGGGGTTGCCAAGTGCGGAATGCACACCGTCAAGGAAACATCACATCCTGTATTGTGCCAAACCTTTCAAACTAGGACACACACACACACACACACACACACACACATACACACACACACACACACACACAAACACACACAACACAACGCCCCTGTATTTGAACTGCTCCTTTACCAAGGGATAGTGAAGCATTCATAAACACAGCTCTGTATGCGATTCACGCCGCCACTGATATAGTTGAGATTTCTATCCAGTGATCCCGTCTTCAAAGCTGTCACCCCTGCTTTTAATCTCTTGAATAGCCAAAAAGGGTTACATCAACATATTTCCGGGGGAAAAAAAAAGAAAAAAGAAAAAAAGACCTTGACACTGTCCACGTCGCCTCCCATACAGCCCTGCACAGCCTCTCAATCAAAAGACACTGTTTTTGCATTCAGGTCTTAGTGGCGGAATAATCAAAGATCCCAAAGGACGCGCAGGGTCAGTGCAAACCCAGGCGTGCAAGGGAGGAAAATAAAAGTTATGGAAATGTGCCCAAGTTCTGAGATAAAGCCGCAATGTCCACATGGAATTCGGTGCAGGGTAGCCTCGGCTGAAATCCACCAGGACAAAAAGGAACCTCTGTCTCTTTTTATCCATGTGCTCAAAAGATTATATCTCTTATATGCAGGCTCAGCGCGCGCGCATGATCCTTTCACAATACAGATGAGTTTGTAATTTGTCTGCCCGCGTCGATGAAGCGGCTCAGTGTTTGCGTCGCACGAGGCTCGCGTCGCATTTTTAGCGTTTCACGACGCTACGCCGCCATTTGATTGACCTTTTCAGTGGGTGTTAAAGGGAGAGGTCACCCAAAAGTCAACCGCGCCCTGGCATCACCATCAGAGGTCAGCGTGGATGCAACCTGACAAAGCTGCCTACCCATGTTTCCGCTGACTTTGTCACGCTGTCTTATTGTTTCTGAGAATGATGCTTATGAAGATGAACGAAAACAAGGTAAATATAGCAGATTGTTGCTAAACAAGGAGTTGGTAATTTTTTTTATTTTACTGCTGTAGCCTGTAGTGACACCGTTACTGTTCATTCAGTGAAAAATATCCTGCACATTCTCGGACATGTGCAAGCGATTCTACTGGGGACTTCACATCCAGACAAGTAAAATTAAAGTGATGTAGCCTCATAAATTTCATAAAATCGAAATTGCTTCTTATCTGTGAAGCAGTCTTATAAAAGGTCATGTTGATTTGTTAACTAATTCACTGAGTGACAAAAGCAGGTTGGATGTTTTAATTTTATATTTGACCTAAAAAAAAAAAAAAAAAAAAAAAAAAAACATCTCTTACCCTGGCAGCACGGCATCTCCACCCAGGAGGTGAACGTACGCAGCTTTGTCGCCGTCTCATGTCTCCTTGGACTGCCATGTCCTCCAGACACTTGGGTGACAGCGCATGAGCAGTATGGTGACAGGCTATCTTTTTCATGTTAGGAAATGTTGCTATTTTAGGTAACCATTGAATCGAATTCTTTGAGGGGAATTTGTCTATAAACCACAGGAACAGCAGAGCCTATTTACCAGAGAGAAGTAAATTGATGTAATGGGAACAAACTGATTGGGAGATCCTTCATCATGCAGCGAGATACCGACGCTAAACACACTGCCAAAACATATAACATAAATATATATGTGTATATATATGTATATGTATATACGTATGTATATGCTTGAATCAGGTCACGGCTTCTTTTTCTGCCATTTTCTGCCTGTCTTCACTCAATTTCAATTAACACCTTGTGGAAATTCTTGTTGTCGTGCTTTTTTTTCTTTTCTTTTCTTTTCTTTTCTTTGACCTCAAGCCGATTTACACGTCTTGTGCGCAGCGTGTAAAATAAGAATCTCTGGCTCAAGAGGAAGGAGGAGACAGCGGGAACAAAAGGTAGGAGGTATCCCCTCAGGAAACAGAGCAGGAGCCACTGTGTTTTACCTTTAGCAGCGTTTACGTAACAGTATAGCTGATGACAGGGGGGGCGGCTTTTTGGGAGCTGCGGGAATTATGCATTGCCTGGTGCTGAAACTGCGACATCTAGTGGCAGGCAGTGATGGGCAAAACACAAACAGCCAGACCTCCAGCTGTAAAAACGCTGAAAATTGAGCAGGAAAATTCATATTTGATGCGCCTTTTAAGTGGTTACGAACGTAGCTTTTAAGTAGTCTCATTGTTAATTTAACTGTGTGTGTGTGTGTGTGTGTGTGTGCATGCCTGTGTGCGTGCACGAGTGTGCGTTTTGCAGTGAAGAGCTCTTCACTGACTGAATGTTAAGTAGATCATTACTGCCTTTAAAAAGCAATCAAATTAACCATCCTCCTAATGTAAATCTAAAGAAAATGACTGCCTATACACCTCCACCTGAAAGAGCCAATATAATGTACACTAACTTGATCATTAGGCAATTAGAGCTCCCCGGAGGACGGGGAACAGGTTATGATTGCATACAGTTGAGGTGTTGCGTAGGTCCATTTCACATTGCCTGGTGCTTTGCGGTTCATTCTCTTTTAAACACAAGTGGACGTAAACACAGCAACTAATCTGCTATTGTGAAGAGGGTAAAAAATGCTAGTATATGTAATGAAGGGGGGGGGGGGGGGGAAGTCAGCATCCTCCAGGGAGCACCATCATCATTCACCTTTTTTTTTTTTTTTAAGGGCTTGGAGGATGCGAGCTCCCAGAGGAACTGTCAAGTAGTTATTTTGTTTTAATCACAACATAAAGCTGGAGGAATTTAATGATTAACAGGAATGATGGGGCTGGGCTTATGTTTTGCCTGCATAAACTGCTTCTCCTTCCGCATTCCAGCCGAGTTAGGGAGGTATTTCTTCATCCGTTCTCCTGCTGGGAGCTGATGTCACACCGCACTGACTTGCGATTCATATTTCACCAGCTCACGCATTATGTCGTGCTGCTCCCTCAGCTTTCTCTGCTTAGTATTTTTGTTTTGTTTTTAATCCCCATTACAAAGTGTTTGCAAATTAAGGACAAGGTTTGCACTTTCTGGGAAGTATATTAAATGGCAATATAATGAGAAAGGTAATGAATTGTAACGCGGTAACTGGCACTTGATCGCAGATCGATTAGCTCTCAATTTCAATCTCGCTCCCCCATCTTGAAAACCTCTAACACGAGGCATTTTTAATCGGCCTTTCAGCTGCCTCGCTGCATTAGCAAGCCGCCTTAGTGTTCTCACAGTCACCATCCATTGTGCCTCTTCTTTGAAAGGATCTTCTATTAGGTCTTGACAAACACAGGATTTAGGAAATGTTCCATTCTGCATCTGAGATTGTGACCAGTTGCAATCGCTACAAAATAAAGCTATGAACAAGAGAGAGGGGAGAAACCAAGCTTTTACAGCTAATCCAGCCAACGGCTCTTCCTTCATAAACTCCTCCGACATAGAAAGAAAACAATGGAACTGCCTCACACCGCCTCTATATCGCTCCATTTTAAACTTATGTGGGTATGTGAGCAAGTCACAAATACAGGAGGGTGTCATGCTAAGCTTTGTGCAGCTTGCCAAAAACCCTTTTGTCACCGCTGGTTGTAAACACAGTCTTAAACCGGCTGAATAACCGCTTGCCGGGAGGGGCGACCAGCGTCAGGCTGGTTCCGTAACGATTAGAGATCTGAGATGAGATCAGTGTTCTGTTGAATGCTGCCGATGTGACACTTCAGCTATCTTCAAATCTCAAGTTCAAAACAAGCCACACAATAGGCTGCTGCTGGGTAGGAGGAGGATGGCGGGGGGGGGGACAGTCTGCTTCAGGGGAGCCAAGACTG
Organism: Nelusetta ayraudi; assembly: GCF_046127955.1. Classification (NCBI taxonomy): domain Eukaryota; kingdom Metazoa; phylum Chordata; class Actinopteri; order Tetraodontiformes; family Monacanthidae; genus Nelusetta; species Nelusetta ayraudi. The sequence goes on along the minus strand of NW_027466058.1, from coordinate 3,590,491 downwards.
AAATTCCCCTGTGTCTGCCATGTTTGTAATTAAGAGACAGAGGAGGAGGGGAAATGAGAGGGCAGTCAGGTTGTGCTAAGTTTTCTCTACTAATGAATCCATTGCCCCTTTGCAAACCTTTCTCCAAATCAGGCCAGACTTTTTAATTAATATCCGAGTGTATAAAAAAAGGAAACAATTACAGCCCTTTGTTGGCTCCCTTGCTGTCACGGAAGAGGTGAGACTCCACCCACACGCCACCAAGTAGGCGTCCAGAAGCAGCTCAAGGATGGACATGAAGCATTAGGAAGAAAGTTCACAGGGAATCAACTGAGCGGGGGTGGGGGGGACTTCCAAATGTTAGTCACAAATGCAGCCTGAACTGCATATCTGTTAACCGACCACAATTTAAAAGCAATAGCCAAAGTCATTAAATATTCTGCCAAAACTAAAACAAAAAAGGCAATTTCAGGGGAGTGATTGGTTCTTCCGCATTGTGAATGTTTTCAGTTTAATTGAAAGTTTAAGCAAGGCGCCCCCTCATACTGTCGCCGTCCAACCTGACTGGGAAGGTGGACATTGGGGAGACAGAGGACGACGCTCACCCTCAAGGCGCAAATTGCGGAATAGAGACGCCTCCTGACACTGAAACTGTGATTTAATGCTAAAACGATTAAATAGGGCATCATTGGATTAACACTCGCAGTTAACAACGGTGAAATACAGTCACAACGTGTCACCTTTTCACCAACAGGGTCCCTGAGGTACAACCTGCATGGCCAGAACCACAAAGCAGCCAGAGAGGCTGCTGGAGCAGAATGCACAAGCATTAAAATAACAACTGGGTATATGTGGTTGTATTAGGCTGCCATCAGGTTTTGACAATGGACCAAAATAAATCACAACATTAACGTTATTAAAACTTACTTAAAAAAAAACAATAAATTGAAAAAATATTTCAATGTTTCTTCTGCATCGTTTGTGTTTATTTAGAAAGCCACGTCTATCTCAGCTTGCAACGTCTTTGTTTGCATGCACATCAGCCTTGAGAAAAGAGAGGTGTTCAGGGACTCAGTAACACCTCAATTCACCTCCAATGAGTGGATGAGTATATCATGACAGCACGGAGCCATTTCAAAAGCTGTGTCTGATACGTTTGTGTCCAAAACCTGATGTACTTCCTGCTTTTACAGGAACGCTCAATAAGTTCCTTCCAGCATCTCCGGTGAAAAGAAACTTTACTTCGCCGTGTCCTCTGCCGTCACCTCTGCCAGCGGCGGCGAGACCCCGGAATTGGTCACACTTGAGTTGTTACCTCGATGTAGTTTACAAAGCACTTTCTTTGGTTATGACAGAATTTTCACTGCATCAAGATTCGGGCCGCGTCTCGCGCTTGTAGCTGCTGAAGTGCAGAATCTCCTTGCCGCACAAGAAATTGGGGCCGGCTTGAGGAAGTCACTTTCCTGTGTCCGCACCTCTTCTTATCGGAGAGAAAAATTACATGGTGAAAAATGCTGCAGTATAGCGCAACACTTTGCGAGATAACGCTTTAAGAGTTCGCATCCATCACCTTCACTTTCCTTGCGCGCTGCTCCATATTGGGTTCGACAGCCTAAACGTTCAGTGGTCACAGGAAAGACCTCTCACTTTCTTCTGCATATTTTCAAAACCTCTCTATAATGACTACTACAGCACATATGAATAGCACTGTTGGAGCCTTAATTTTAAGATTTTTGAGATTTTAACATCTCTATTTCTTTGTTTGTCCCCATAATAGCCGCTTCTCATTCTGTTAATGTGATGTGGGTTCCTAAATCATTTGCTTCATCATGTGTTGAGAGAGTGGGAAGTGTTACATTTCATAAGACACTGTTGCACTTTGTTTTATTAGAAGAGAACTTTGGAGGTATAGGGTTGGAGGGTCGGTCTGGACTCAAACTAAAACATTTCCTCTGGTTGTGTATCAGGAGACTGTTTCATTTTTTTTAGTTTTCTCCTGTACTGAGTCCAAAATTTTGTTGGTCACACTGCAGGGAATTTAAAGTGGCTCGGAAGTCAGTAATTTGCCCTGACCTTTTCTATTGAAATGTGACGAGTGTGAAACGGTGTCGTTTCTGATCCAACTTTAAAGCCACTTGAAAGAATCCGTGGGTAATCAGTGGCCTCAGCGTTTTCAGCTGCTTCAAGATTTTCCTGATTACATTTGCAGTACTTAATGACCTCACTCTCATCTATATTACAGGTTTCATCTGGCCCTGAGAGCTTCACGTCTTCTGTCAGGGACTTTCTTATTGTCCCATATCTTGTTGCCGAGTTAACAGGGGTGGTTGCTGTAGCAGCTAGTCTGAATTTCTTGACAGGAAAATCAAGCATGGACGTGGACACGTCAGATCAGATGTATGTTTGTGTGTGTGTGTGTGTGTGTGTGTGTGTGTGTGTGTGTGTGTGTGTGTGTGTGTGTAACTGAAATTACCAAGCAAACAAAATATAAATACTCTGATTAACCGATGAACTGAATGTCTTGTGGGTTTTGTTCTGATTTTCATAACTGTTGCAATTTAAAAGCATTATTGAAAGTCGCATTATTCGTAATTACCTTAGATTTTAAACTACAAATTTACTTGAATATCAGTACACTAGATTGCAGGAACAATGTTGCTGGGTGCAAACTGCCCAAGAGAAGTACTGAACACTCTCTGACACTGACCTTCAGACCGGTGCACAATCTTTTCAGGCAAAGTGGGAGTCGAGCACTAAAGGATACAACGAATACCGGAAGAACAGTCTAACACCTGAGCAACAGAAGAAAGACAGTGCACAAATATGACGAAGAGTGTATACATATATATATCAGTGGCATTCGGGGTGAATTTAAAAAGGTTATATTTCAAACGTTATTGGATTACGTTGTCTTATGCTTCCAACAATGATTAAAGCCATGGTTCATTTCATTTGAGAAAACGTGATTGCTTCCGATGGTCAATGAGAGAGAGAACAACTGAACTCATGTCCACGTCACGACAAATCAAAACCAGCTGCGACAAACTGCCAACCTCCTTCCATCACGACTGAGCGTGTCACACATCAATGTTAATTTGCCCACTTAAATATCTTAATGAAGGAATTAACCCAGCCAATGAGCATTGATGAATTATCCCACGTCAAAGAGAACATCCCAGTCGTGGTTAAGTATGCCAGGGACTTTTGATAAGGCCGTGAAATTCTTCTGCCAAGTCAGAGTTGGAACATGAAGTTGCTAAAAGCTGGAGGAGGGAAAAAAAAAAAAGAGCGAGGAAAATACGTAAATAAAAATAGCAGCGCTTCTAAATGCTTTGCGCAGTCACATGGGTGTCCTCTTGTGGCAAAACAAACAGTCATTTAAATAGCAGTCATTAATCACAGTTACGTTTCCCGGCGAGAGAGCAAACAAACTGGCCCGGCTCTCTGGCGGTTCCAGTGAGCACCTTGAGGGAACTATTCTTGTCTGTTTCCAGATGCTTAGTTCTGCTCCATTTCTCCTCTCGCCAACTTTCTGATCGAGCCTCGACTTCATTACACTCGGGTGTATGATTTTTGAGGAACCATGAAAATAACCGCACTCTTTCAATTTGCCTTTTTTTCCCCCCTCGACAATTTTTTTTTTAAAGAAATAAATAGAACTCCCCTTCCTGAATTAATGCTGTTGGCTATGGATATCAAAGCTTCACCGGCTGGCCGTGTACAGTAAAGGACACCGGGTCCTTCACGGCGACTGTTCTGGTGTTGGTTTAAATTTCAGCTTCCTCCACTGTGTCTCTGATTGCATTTGAGATGTGGCGACTGACAGAAATATGGATTGCCTCGTTGCATGAGCAATTTCTCTGAAGCCCATAATTGCATTATATTGATGCAAGAATGTGTGTGGGGGGGGGGGGTTCATTTCATATGGTACAGCTCTACGGTTGGCTGATGAAAATGGGGCACTCTGCTCTTTTGTCAGCCCCGACATTGTTCCACAGTGCGGCAGCCTGCCCCGCTTTTGTGCGCGCACGTGCGGCGAAGGCTGAATCCAGCGGTTTGCAGATAAAAACGTTCGATAGCATTCGTCACGGTGTGAGCCTTTTCCATTCAGCTCGCCACGCAGCCAGGAAGTACAGGAATACATCAGCTGTTAAGGCATCGTAGTGGCAGCTGTTAACGAGCGCTCCTCTGTGACAGGTCGGGAGATTTGATGACACGTGGAGGTGGAAGTGACAGGCGCTTTGAACTGTGCCGCACGAAGTAAAGGTGTAAATTATGACGGGAGGGGAATGGGAAAACCCATGTGTTTACACCCGCCGGAAGATTAAGGTGTCGGATTTGGTAGGTTTGCAGGAGTGTTCCGAATGAGCCACCTGGTAAATTCTTTGAAATACTCCATTACATTTATCTCCACCACTAGGTCGAATGCTTTCTTAAAGTTTTCAGGGTGTCAAATTTTTAAGGAAACCTGGAATTTAAGGAAGCCCGGCACCGTCACACAGGCTTCCTTAAAAAACGGCGGCGCAAGATGGAAGTTAGCTAGGAACAAGACCCTTGTGCTATGTGTATTCTTATATATAGGAGAACCGTTCTAAGGGTAGGAAAGCCAAATTGCTTTTATTGTACTATTAATATACAATTTTATTACTGTATTTATGGGCTGTGTTAAGCTTTTACCATGATAAAAAAAAATCATAAATTGAGCCAAATTTTACACACTGCACTTTTAAGCTTTGAGATCTCGTGTCCATCTGGTTAAGAGCCAGGAGAAATGTTTGGAAAAGGGGAGACCTAGAAGGTGACTGGACTGGGTCTATCGAAATACAAGTTGGCCAATCAGATTTGTCAACGCAAATGATGCTAAGTGGACGCCTCCGACGGCTGCAAGTGGTAACATTAGCCGCACGTCATGTCACTCGGCTGCTAAATAATGCCAGACGCATTAACAACATGACATGGCAATTAATACTTTTTATGTGAAATGTCAACAAATAAACTGTTTAAAAAAGAAGCCCAGGAAACAAAAGCAGGGAGAGGAAAACAGGATTCCAACATTCAATCTAACGTTTGCAGTTGAAAAGTAAAGTTTGCTGACGCTTACGCTTCAGAAGAAGGAGTGCCGCCCATCATTTCTGAACACTGGATTGTGTGGCGACCATAAAGTGGCGCTATCATTACGATGGCCTTGAGCTGTTAGTGTCACATGCGATCAGCAGTCGTGGCGAGCAGCTGCTCTAAGCCATATGGCCCTTTGAGCTATGGAGGGAGAATCCCCAAGTCCTCATTAAACAGTTCATGGACCATTGGCCCAAAGACATGAGTGCTCCTCTGATGGTCGACGTTACCCATGATATATTTCAGCAAGAGGTCTGCAACACAACATCCCCCAGTTCGAAGAAAAATTGTGCAATATTTGCTTTGTTTTTTCATTTAGAAATAACAAAGTTAGCTTTCCATTCAACTCCATTAGTAAGTATGTTTACCCCAGGTGTACCACAGGTATCAGTGGCTGTCAGTGAAACTACTGGCCTGCATACAGAGGATTTGTTCGCAAGGAGCCCCATCAGTAAACAAAACTGAATTCAGTTCAAACATGTTTTTCACACAAATTGGGTCAAATTTAACTTTTAAAAGTATGTTTCTAAAGTATCATCTGCTATGACAATGTGAGGGCAAGATAGTTATTATCTAGAAATAGCTTTCTATTGTTACGGTTCTGGGTAAGTTCTACAATTTATTTATCTTTTTTCTTTCAAGCAAGTCCTACATATGCTTAAGGACTTTTCTTTCTCACTTTTCTGACAAGTAGTTTTAATATGTAAATAAAATTTATGTTGAGAAGTTCTTATTCACAGGCGTTAAATTGATTTTACTTTTTTCTTGAGAGAGTGTTTCCCTTTGTGACGTCTGTTTTCCCTTATCTATTTAACATTTACAGGAATCTCCAAGCGTACGGTTGAGTAGAAGATAAATATGCACGTTTCATTTGCATCAAGTCACTAAAAATAAACAACGGTGGACTTTTTATTTGTCAGAAATAAGCATTTATTGTCACGTAAAGAGCAAATCCACTGATAAGTGCACAGCCATTTTCACCAACAAGCATCTACAGCAGCCCAGAACATGGATCTACTCTTGGTTTTGTGATTGGTTTTATCCCAACGCCTCTGCTCATGTGAGAAAGATTCCATGGGAAACTGAAAAACGGGGATTAACATCAGGACGGCGTTTCCCAGATTTAATTTAGTGACGTGAACGCAAGTGAGCAGACGAGCTGAGTCCTGGCTGTCATTTCAAAGCCATAACGCGTCAGGCAGCAAGGCTGTAGGCATAATAAATATATAGCTATTGACTTGCTACGCACAAGGTACTAAATCTTAAACACTTGGGTCTTTAACAAGTTGTAACCTGATCAAACTGCGTTAACAGCGGAGCACGTCTCTCTTCACTCACTCAAATGTGCTCAGCACAAAGCTGCTCACGCCGCATGAATTATTAATGACACAATTCTCCATATTCTTTTAAAACCGACTTCTCGAGAGCCCTTTCGTTTATTTGCTCACCGACTGCAGTGAAACAATCATAATGGAATCTTTCCAGACTCATCCATATGGGAAACCGATACGAATAAGACTGGGTGAAAGAAAGTGCAAAAAAAAAAAATAAATAAAAAAAAAAAATAGTGAGATAGATGATAAAGGTTGCGCACATCAGCAGGAAAAGGCACGTTAAACTGGGCGAAGCTTCACAGAGCCGACTTTAATTTGTCTGTGGTTACAAAACAATTTGAAATCCTCCCCCCTTTTTTTTTTCCCGGCCCATCCTCCGTCTTATTTCCATTTAGCACATGTTAAGAGTCTAATTCAGACTCCGTGTCCTTGTAGCAACATTGGGCAATTGCATTCCCGTTCCTCTGAGTGTTTAGCACAGACATGATTTGTCAGGATCTCATTGATATTCAGCGGCATGTCGACCAGTGAAGTGGCAACGCATAACAATGAGTGCAATTAAGCCTCTGTGTTTTCGGTAATCAAACCGAATGCATACTGAAGGCCTCGCATTTTCACTTGAATGTTGAGTAGGAGCTGCTCACTAAATACATCGACTGGAGCATCTTTATGAGGTTGCTTGAGGGTGTTCATTTGAAGTTCTGCTCAAATTACCTTGGTTAACATGGCGGGGGGGGGGGCGGTTCCTGAGTATTATGAGGGTGAGTTGATGCACTTCTTGTGCATTCTTCACCATGATCAGTTGGACAAAAATGGTGATTTTTCAAAAGTTACAAAAGTGCTCTCTTTATTCCGCTTGCTCATTCGGCCAAAAAAAGCACGTGCTTATATTGAATGCCAACAATTAATGATCATTACTGCTACTGATTTCCCATTACTCATAAGAGGACAATACAGAGCCTGACAAATGGCTTGAATTATGTGATGGCCATGGGTAAGCTTTCATCAATTAAGAGACAGAAATGTTATAAATCACTTGTATTAGTTTAATTAGTCAGAGACGGAAAAACATTTTATTCTTTTCATTCTTTCCAATGTATATCCAATTAACGTGTACCATCGGGTTGTATGTGTTTCTCCCTGCACTTAAAGGTGAAATAAAGTTTTCAATGTTTCTATGGAGCAGAGACCAACAGAACACTTTTTGTTTATCAAAGGATTTTTCTGAATTATGCAAAGCAAAGACTAAACTACTATGCCGCTGCATCAAGCGTGCCATTAATTATCTGCACTTGTGCTTGAACTAATGGAGACGCAGTTGCTGCCGTTGCTCTCAAAGTGATTTTTCATCTTGGAAAGATTTTGGGGGAAATTTGTTTTGTAACGCAATCTGACAAAAGACAGAGCGGAAATCAAGACAACAAACGTTTAAGCAGGACCAATTATTGTTGCAACTGTGTTCTGACGAGATGCGAGTCTTTATTTTCAATGGGATGACTTAATTAGGTTGTCATTATCTCATTACAGTTGACAGGAGCCCTGAGACCAAACCGGAGACGCAGCACCTACACCCGCCCCCCCCCTCCCGCACACACATGCACACACATGCACACACATGCACGATGTCAAAGCGTAGTTATATGTCAGCCCTGTCCATTAACGCCATGTCTATGGAAATATTGCTCCAAAGGTCACCGCCTGGAGGAGCGGCGAGACAGTTGGGGGGGGGGGGGAATGTGCGTGAAATAACCGTGGCCGGTTTCAGAGCTGCCCGCCTCGCCTGCCATTTCAAAAGGGAGCCAGTTGGGCTGATAATCCCCATCACCGGAGTGGGACTGATCCCCGAGCTTCAGCCGCTATTGATTTCCTGTTTTATACTCCTTTGATTTCCATTTTAGTTATTTAACAAGCAAATGATGGATTGGTGACCTTCAGCTCGGCCCTGTCTGGCTTCTCTCTCATTTGCTTAACTCACAGTTGTCTGACCAATGGAGGGGGTGAATGTTTACCAACTGCCATTCGCTCTTTTTTGGGAGGGAGGGCTTTGAACTTGCTTGCCATTTTTCCAACAACAGGAACATTTTACTTGTTTCCTAACTTTAGTCTGTCAGTGAAGTGTTATGAAATGAGAAAAGTCCACCATTTATTTCTTTTGCTTGCCCAACACCTTAAAATGGCGGTCAAACATTTGCAATGTCATAAAGGGCACCAATATCTCCATCTTTCCCCCTTGAGGATTTAGCATCCACTGATGAACAGAGGGCTAGATAAGCTGGTTGCTAGCTTAAAGGTTAAGTGTGTAATATTTGGAGAGTTTGAGAAGAAACAGCGACATCAAGTGGTTACATTTTAGATTGCAGTGCTCAACCTCTCACCTCCCTCTCTCGAGCTTGCCGGTGGAGTACGGTGGCCTGCACACAGAAACCTGGATACCTCATCCACCTTCTTCTCCATTGATTTATTTGAGGACGCAAGTGTTCACCCTAAATACAAAACGCATTGTCAGGCGGGCTGGATTGTCCACACCAGGCTTCCTTAGAAATATGGAAGCACAAGATGGCAGCTAACTGGGAGCAACAACCTTGCTCTTTGTATATTCTTGTATATAAATGAGAACCGTTCTAGCCAATATAATAAGCGTTTGCCAATATAAAAATTGTCAGGCCAAATTTTACACACTGGAAAATTAAGAAATGTAATGAAATTAAAAATACAGAATTTAGAATAGGAATATTATGGGATGTTTGCTTCAAAACCAAACACTTCCTCTAATTTTAAACTCTGCTATCTTCTAAAGAAAGAGCCCAAGTGAGAAAGCGTGGCATGAATAGCAGAAATGGAACGAAGGTGATAAGAGATGTTTCATGCACCAGTGGCCTCCGCTGTGATAGTGAGCTTTGGGGTGTAGGGCTTAATCCATTGGATTTTGGGAATGTGATGGAGAAGATTAGAGGGAAAAACTGCTCCTTTCTTTCTTAAATCTTCCCCCATGCTTGATAGTCTGCTCTCGCTTTCCTCGCTTGCCACAGACCGAATTGTGTTTAATATTAAAGAAACAGCGAGCGTGCGCGGCGTGGCGGCGCGTAGACACGACGCGGCACCTGGGCGACAAAACATCCAAGAGCACAAATAAATATCCAGCGTTTAACAGCAGCTAGAGGATATTTCCTTCCTTAAAGAATATTAATTCAACGTGCAAAGCGCAGCAACGCCGCGCAGTCAGGATAAGACGGGCGCTAATTAGTCGTAATGTGACTGATTTTGTTTGATTCTGATTCGTGTTTACACAGGGAGGCGGCGGTGGCTGAGAGAATTATGCATAAGACTTCATCTGAGAGACAACTAATAACACATTAAAGGCAGCAGAGCAGAAGTTTCCCCAACACACGCGTGGCATATTCATTAAGACGGCGCTCATGGTTTATTCAGACCGCGATTTCAAAATAAAAGCCCTCCCCCTCCTCCGTTGACGGCTTTGATTCTGCCGCGGTGGAAAGGTATCCTTCCGGGAGTGGTGCTCCGCCGTTTGACAACTTGAACGTCGGGGGGAGGGGTTGAGGAAAGAGCCAGAGGTCGGAATCAAGAGGGACAGTTTGACGGGCACTTAGCCTAATGACGCATTTATGAGCCCAAACCCGCTGCACCTGTTTACCTTGACGACACAAGCCTGCAGAGAGCGGCAGATGCACGGCGTCATACATTAAGCATACGGAGACGGCGGAGACGTTTTCCCTGCATTGCGTTGTTTTGTGTGCAGGCCCGGGGAATGTAAACATTTCGCCGACATTGGAGTCGCAAGTCGTAGAGAGTCTGCCGTCTGGCTGACACCTTGCTGGGTTTGCAGGCCCGAAGACACAGCAAAGATTCAGCCAGCGGGCGCTGCAACCTGGTCGGCGCTTATTATATATTATTTATTTATTTCGATTTTTCTGTTCGGAAAGCATAATTTTATGGGCGTTCCCACACTACCTCAGCCTCCCCTGTCATAATCCACACGCCACACCGCCTCCCCGCGGGAGCAACAGCAGAGCAGCCTCCGTCACATTTGATTACAGCCGCGTGAGGCGCCCGGCAACAACATAATAGCTTTATCAGTAGCAGATGATTGAGATCTTCAAAGGGGGTCTGATCTGTCTCGGTGTGACCGGCCGGGGGGATGCGGAGCTGATCAAAGGGGCGGATTCGGAGGGGGTGGGGTGGGTTGAGGGAGGTTGGAGGCGCTTCTCCCCCAGCAACGAGGCTCAGCGGCCGCCGCCCTCGCTGCCCCGCGCCATTAAAAAAGGACGGCGTCAGCCGCTGACAGGTGTCACATCTCGGCTTCCTGGGTGGTGCGTTTCCCGCCCACTGATCACGGCCGAATCGCTGTTGTTTGATCGTAAACGCCCTTGGTGTCAGATGAAAGTTCTGAGATGAAGGGGCCAATTCTACTCTGGTGCGCTCGTCAAAACGCCCCAACCCCTGGATCCCGACGCCCATTCACTCAATCAGACAAGGACAAATGCGTGGTGAAACGCTGGCAACGTCATTAATGGCGTGAAACAGTGGACATTAAGAAGCACAAACTGCCTCAGTGTCAAGTGCCGGAGTGGAAAACAGCGAGAGAGTGCGACAGGTCTCGCTCGCGTCATTAAGCTGTCCGATGGCCCGGAGGAAGGAGCTCCTCCTCTTTCATGATAACATCTCAAGGATTGAAGACGCACATTTCATGAATTTTTCAATGAATTAGGTTTTTTTTTCTTCTCCCCCACACACACTTTCATATTTCATCTTACATCTTTCTTAAAGGTTAAGTGTGAAATCTTTGGAGATTTTAAGAAGAAACAACAACATCAAGTGACTATATTTTAGAGTGAATCCCCATCCCTCTCTTGAGCGTGCCAGGGAACTACGGCGGTGCACACAAACCTGGATACCTCCTAGACCTTTGTTCACCAAATATGAAATGCACTCTCAGGTGGGCTGGATTGTCCACAGCAGGCTTCCTTAGAAATACGGTGGTGCAATGGATGGTAACCAATTGGGAGCAAGACCCTTACGCTATGTTTATTCTTACATATAAATAAGAATCAGTCTATGAGTAGGAAAACCAAATTACTGTTGTTGTACTGTGAGCATACACTTTTATTAATGTATTTGTGAACAGTATATAAGCTTTTACCAATACAAAAATCATAAATCAGGTCAAATCTTACACAATGGACCTTTAACTGAGCACACAGGGAACTATGCTGATGAAAATGGAAGTATGCCACAAGGCTTGTACACAGAGCCTTTCGTCGTTAACCAAGAAATTTTGACTTGAATCTCAGCATTTGTTTTTTTCTCAAAATTGTATTTAAACTTTGATGACAAAATTTCATTCATGAGGCCTTGCACGCCTCCGTAGTTCATAGCCTCATGGACAACAGCGTGTTTGTGTTCTCCAGAGCACTGCAGCCAACCGGCTCGGTCTTTGCTTCCTTCCCTTCACCACATGCACTGGCGGCAGTGACTCAATTCCTACATGACCATTAATACCGACTAAAGTAATTATCAGGTAAAGACAGTGACTACATGAATAAATGAATGAGTAATGAAGTGAGACTGAGTAATTAAAAATGTTCACGCCACTGCGGTTTAAGACACAGTCTGCAAAAGGCACCTTTTTTTCCTAAGCTATATATAGAGCGTCATCCACTTAGAGGCTGTCGAAAACTTTGACAACGGAGTTGCAGCTTTTAGGCGCAGGGGCGGGGCTGTGCAGGGCTGAGTCGTTTTCATGTGCAAGTCGTGATCAACATAGATAACAACACGCTGCAAGTTATTTTTCCACTCAGCAGTAGTAGTAGTATTAGTAGACGGCAGAAAAAAGAAAATATAACCCCACGTGCGATGATGTTGACATATGATCATTTGTGATTTCTCCACCGGGGGGGGGGGCGCATAAGCACTGCACCACAAAATGCTCCTCTTGATCCTCGGTGACATCAAAGGATCACGTGTTTCTGTCCCTTTGCCAGATGAGAGGCAGGAACTCTTCGTTCGGTGCTTATTTCCATCATACAGACAAAGTGATAAAATGCCACTCGTGTACGAATTAACATCAAGTCTGTCGGGGGGACGTCAGTGGGAAAACATCAGCGTTTATGATTTGGCGAATGACGTGCAGCAAGGCGACACTTGGGCAATTCTTTATTTTTCCTGAGGGCAGATCTTGTGCTGCAGCAACTTGCACGGCATGAAGGAAAACAATCAACATGCACAGCGTTAATGGTCATGTGAAAAACATAGTAACCCTTACAATGATGCCGCAAAGTCCAGCCTGCGCATCCATCTTGCCAAGCTCTTATCTAAAGCGTTTTCAGTCCGTCAGGCGCTGAATAAATAATCAGCGTCCCTTTAACAGTGATGAAAATAAGTCGCAACTGTTTATATCTCCCCATTTAATCCCGGAGGAAAATGTATTATAGGAAGTGACTGCAAGCCCAGCAGCTGCTAAGGAGATTAGCACGGATGGTGCAGTTGCGACAATTTAACAAAAATGAGAGTCATTCCATACCACTGGGAATGGAGTGTGCATCCCCTTCCTTCCAGGCTTTTTACCAGATGGGTCCTACAAAGTAATAACAGGTTCGGAAATACTTGATCTGGTTTGCCATGACATTATTTTGAAGGTACTGATCAAGAGTCACTTCCAGAACTTCAAATACTGGCAGATGGCCGTTCGCTGCTTCAGGTCACATACGGGATCAACTACATGTAACTGCACTCCTCAAATTACCAGCTCCAAATCAAAACGATCAGAGGTAGTTATTAATGGTAAAGGTGATAATTAACACACTACATAGTATCACAGTCCGTTAGTTGGATTTGCCATTTGACCGTTTGCCCGGTCTACCGAGTAATCCCACGAATCTGAACAGAAGGAAATCTTTTCTTAGATTTAATTACTAAACCGGCATCAGCGCGATATTCCAGCGATCAAATGCTACAGATTTCTCCCGACGTGTCTTTATTGCGCATCAGTGCACATGGAGCCCTTGTGGTTTGCTCTCCGCAGCCCACACTCCAGCAACTGCCTCCTCGCAAAAAAAAACCTGCTCTTTGCCAGCGGCTCCATCTCTCTGTGTCACTACACTTTAGAGGCATAAAAGGTTAGCCGCGTGCAAGTTTGCATCCAAACGGACAACTGCAGAGAACTGAAGCTGCTCTCTACATCTGTGTATGTATGTCTATGTCTATGTCTTTGTGCCAGCCATACTTTCTGATACAAATGGATTTTGAATTGTTTTGTTTCGTCTTTCGTAATAATGGAGCTTTTTTTTTTTTTTTTTTATCGTGGATCACACTGTTAGTCGGTGTTGCTCTGAAAAAAAAATCCCAAATGTAGTTACTCCTCTTGAGAATCGTTTGGAATTAGACCTTAGGTTATGTTAACAACTGAACTTTATCAACTGGGCTTTCACTGATACTTAACTACCCCTCTGAATGGGTTTTCACATTGCAAAACGTGAAAAGCAAGTTAAAATCACTGACCGTCACATCCCAAAGGATGCTAAATTTGTCCTCTGCATTTGAACCATCCCTTGATGGAATGACAACAGCACAGGTGCCACACTCAGAAATCATTGGGTGATTTAAACCCCTAAGTCCAACCCTAAATACTGAGTGCCAAGCAGGGAGGCATTGGATACCATTTTTATAGTCTTTGGTATGACGCCATGGTCGGGGATCAAACCAATGACCTCCCAGTTTCAGAACCGACACTCAACCACGAGGCTAGTGAACAATTTTCTTATAACAATTAATTTTGGTGGCTGCCATTTCTTAAAATGGTCACTCTCGGCTAATCCAGTTTCACAGTTTTACCAAGCCAAAAATGTAGCCCTCTATTAACTTCATTGAACTCATTTAGTATCATTGCTTACCATGCCAGACGCGTGAGGATTAACTTTGAGAAGAGCTGACACGAAAGATGCTCGACTGCGCACTGCCTTTTGGTAGTTGGACTATTTTTCAGTGTTTGGCTGCCACAAAGAAAAATGAATGGGATAAATGTGTGACTTGGTGTCAGAGCTGTGAAAAGTATTTGCTGCTCCCTCATTCTGCCGCTGCGCCAGGGAGTTTTCACACCCCAAACAATAAAACTCAAGAAGGTGTTTGGTATTACTGATGGGATCCTTCTTCTATTTACAGGGTTTGTTAACGACTAAATGTCCATTCTGCTGCGTCACCGGATTACAGTTTGAACATTGAACTTAATATTAGTCAATACAGGGAAATCAATACACCAGAACCTTCAAAAAGGAAATGCTCTCTGATTTGGTTTGGATTTGCTGTTGAAAATCGTGTCTTGTCACAAACGTACCCATGCTTACGCGTCATTAACGCGCACTCCTCCGCCACACCTCTCCATCTTGAATCTGTGATGCACATATGCCTGACGGGTTAATTAAAGCGCCGAATTGAGAGTGTGAGGCTTTGATGGCTAAAAGCTATAGTGAAGACTTCATAAACCTTGTCTGTCACACACATCACTTCTTCTGTATAACAGTTACAGAAGTTTAGAGATCGAAAAAAAAAAAAAAACAGGCCAGAGGTACTTCTTACTTTACCCAATACTTCTGTCCAACATCTCATCCTACACGCTCTCCACATAAGCCTTGTGTGCTACTTGCATGAATTCTTCAATATAAAAATAAAATTATGGAAGTTTGGAGTGAAAAAAAACAAGACACAGGTCAACACAGTTCACAAACAAAGAGCAAAAACACTGGCAGTGGTGCGTAAAGTGGATCTGAAAAAATCAATCACGCTCTTCAAGGAAAAAAACACTGATACTGGTCGATTTTATTTTCTGTTATCTACTTTTAGAGAAATATTTGCCTTTTTAGCAGCCAAATGCACCTCTGCGTCTACTGAGTGGCTGCTAATTGTGTCTGTTTACCATTTAATGTGAATAATGTAATGAACAGATGCACTTTGTTGAAAACAGCTGGAGAAACAACACAGCGGCAGTGATGATGGCAAATCAAAGATTACGGTGATGTCTCAGCTCTTTAACTGTAATGGCTGGCACGTTATATTAAGCTAAGTAAGTGCAATCAAAGCTAAAAGCTCAAGTGTAGTCAGAGCGTTTCGATTCAGATATAATTACAGCCACTTGCATGTGCTGTTGCTCATCAATAGGAAGCCTCCGTTGCTCACTAGTTGCTCACAACCCAAACTTAAACGGCGAATTTCTGTGAAAGATTCACTCCGAAGCGCCACAGGCAATTTAAAAGTCATCAGCTGTCGCCTTCCTGTTGACTTCAGGCGTTTTTCTGCCGGTGCAAGTGGGAAAGTGGGCAAGGCTGTCATCACAGAGGGAGATCACAGAGATCCCAAAATCTGTGATATTCATTATAACGTTTGAAGTGCAGCCCGTATTCCTCTTTGACTCGCAGCTCCAGTCGCTCACTGACAGCCCTGGGCCGTGACCGGCTGCTGGTGTTTCACCAATCAGAATTATCAGTGGGCAGGACGTTGACTGAGACATCAGAGAGGGAATCATTAATCTGTTAAGGAACATGCATAATATCTATTTAATGAAAAAGTGGAAAAGCAGTGCTAGTGTAGCAGCATAGACATGTTTCTTATTAGTGCTACTGATGTCTGTGTCCTGGCCATTGGTGGCAGTGATGAGTCGAGCTGCAATGAAAGCGACCGTTTTGCACCGGCTCTCCCGCTTTTTGCCATTGGTGCGTCACTTCCGGGCCGAAGGCTGTTAGGCTGGACAGGGGCGATGGTTTGTGTGCTGCTGTGTGCCCCGCGTGTGCCTCCGTGTGACCTGTATGTGCGTCCGTAAACCTCTGTCAGTGAACGCCAGCGGCTGAGCTCTCTCCCTTCCTCCTCTTATGGTTCTGAGTGTTCCCATGATAGACCATAAACAGGAGTAGCTGCAATCAGCTCCACTGGGGTCGCTGCTGCTTTGTCCGGCTTCGTCCGCCAATGCTCTGTCTCCACGCTGCTTACTGCTGCAGCCTTGTGCAGCTTGCTTGTGTTAACCTTGCTCCACTGTCGTAGTGTGCTGCGTCCACCGCTGCCTGGCCCACATCGTACCCAAGAGCAGCTTGCGTTTTAGCTGGGCCTGATGTCATGGTCATGTGTGAATGTGTGTGTGTGTGTGTGTGTGTGTGTGTGTGTGTGTGTGTGTGTGTGTGTGTGTGTGTGAGAGAGAGAGAGAGTGTTGGATCATTTTGAGTGATTTTGTAATTGTTATTCTTGATTGTCTTAAGTTCTATTGTTTTCTTTAACATTGGGCTTAAGTGTCCTGGGAGTGGGTTGCCTTCACTTGAGTGTGTATGTGTGCCACGTATGCAGGGTGACGTCGGTTATTTTCTTATTTTGGTGCCCCCCCACCTGCACTAGCTCTTGTCCATACACCCACCTCCTGCCTTCGTTTGTTTAGAAAATGAATCGTTTTAATAATGGCATTTTTCACATAATAAAATGTTATTTGTATACTAGCTGAGAACCACTTCACGTGACCATTCATGAGTGAACAAACCTGTGTGCCTTAATTGCGTTATTTTCTCCTTGGCTGGAATTCCCAGGGTGACATTGTTAGTTTCCTTTCCTTGTTTTTTGTTCGCCCAATTACTTATTATCATAATTCCTTTCTCCCCCCCCAACACTCGCCACACTAGCCACAAATTAATCACCAACCACTGCAGTTTTTTGGGTTTGTTTGTCTGTCTTTTTGCTGCTTGTCCATCCTCACCAGACCTGTAGCAACCGCAGGGCGCACGGCTGACACGTAACCCAGCACTTATTTCTGACCTACGTCCCTGTAGGTTTCACAACATTAATTTTCTAACATGACACAGCATGCTTCTGTGACATGAGAAAGCATGTTTTAACTTCAGCCTGACCGACTTACCACGGGACACACGCAGAGAGCTGAGGCCGCCCCTCACAAGAACAGGAAACCCGATACTGTATCTACTGGGGTAACTGGCGGCAAAATGGTCTGTCGGGTCCACTTGAATGGGTTTTCATACGAGTTCTTCACCAGATGCAGGAAACATTCCTGACAGAAACCCTCGAGCAAAGGCGACCATTAACCACCATTTTAAGCTCTAAAACCAAGAAACTGCACGTTGCAAACACGCTGCAGACTCCTTACTGTAAGCTTTTCTTCCCCAAACAGACCTGGTCCATCTGGGCGTTGCATGTTGCATAAGGTGCGTGATGCGGCATTGTTTCTCGTTAGTCTCCGGCATGTTAAGATGACAACTGACAGCGGTCCTGGGGGATAGCTTTGTGCTGCTCCCTTATTTATGTGCCCCGCGCGTAACTCAGTAGCGTCTCATCCTACATGCTCTCCGCATCCCCCATCTTCATACATTAAGCTCAACGGCAGGGGCACCTCTGGCGATGCAGAGGTTGGGTATATTTGTCGACCCACTCAGAGGTGACGGTGAGGTCCGGGAAGGTTTTCAGACGTTTCCTTTTTTTTTTTTCTTTATGTAAATGCGTCTCATGCCGTTCAGAAACATTTGTTTGATGTTTGTCTAAAAATAACAGCGGCTCTGCCGTTTCAATATCATGGACGGGGAGGCATCCGGAGACTGAAATAAAAGAAATAAAAGGCACATTCATGAGAATTCTGCAGCTCCATTTTGGGAGACGCTTCCAAGTGGCTGGCTTGCTTATGTTACCATGACCCTGAATGCTTGTAGATGATTGGTGCTGCTCAGGTTGAGGTGAAGGCTGCTGAGCTACATGAGGCAGGTTTGAATTCTCCCAATTCACTTCCATCTCAGAAGGTTGATTGTCAATTTCATTGTGACTCGGCTGAATAGTGCTTGCACAATAGGATGACCTTGCCGAAGCCACATGACTGATTTTTTTTATTTATTTATTTATTTTTTTCAAAAATAAGCACTCATGCGGTCGGTGGTGGCTCCTGATTCAAGGTATAAAACCTCGAGTCCACTGCATAGAAAGCTGTCTTGGTAATACTTGTTCTGCAATAACAGGCTATTTTCTTTTTTGAAAAGAGGAGCACTTAGTTTTTCTTAGAAATTGGTTCAGGTAACCAACCCTTCACATAATGACGTAAAGAACCTTTTAGTCGTGTTCCTCTTGGTGGGTAAAATTTTCTACAAGTGGGTGAGGGTTAGGGTTACTTAAAAAAAATAAAATAATCTAAATGAGTTTTTGACCATCTGTAAAAATAAATATTTGCTGCAATATCTAAATATTGTAGATAAACATAAATATTGCAGTGCAATATCTCTATGTTTGTCATAATATTGTTAGTCATCATTAATCAGATCGTCAAAATAATCACAGAAACGTGTCTATGCATACAACAAAGTGAAGCCGACACATTTTCATGTCGGTATCTATCAGTTTCTGGCACAGTTCCTGCGTACTCAGGCTTGGTGCGGATGAGGTTTGGCACTCGTAAACAATGTCTGAGACCATCGTGCCGAAACAAGGAAGCGCAGAGCAGCTGTTTGACCAACCTTCATGTCTAAACAAAAACATGGCTGCACGAGGCGACTGTTGAAGCTGGACAGACCAGCCAGATGGTCAATGTCAGCAAAGTTAAAAACATCATGCATTGACACTCAGAGCTGCAGAAAATGTGGGGGGATGGGGGGGGGGGGGGAAGGTACAACTGCTTTATCCTCTTTGCGGCGGTTTGCAAAACCACTCAGTTCTTCCGTCCAAACTGACAGTAGACCGTGCAACAATTAGGATCTCACACTTTTCAACCTAAGTAAAAAAAAAAAAGTTTTATTTATATGCAAGTTTCGGAAGATATTGAAAATATTCTAATCTTATGGTCCTTTTGTATGAATTCATTCATTAAACAAGCTTTAAATATTTTGTGAAATAAGGAGCCAGTTTCTAGAAGTTAATCTACTTTATGTTGATCTGAAAGGAAGATTTGCCTCGCAGATTTGTGCTAATTCCTCCCATTGCCTCTCTAATTTGCGCAGTTTAAGAAATATTGATCGTCTGCCTCATACTCTCTCCATTCCTAATATTTATTTTTTAATACATCCCTGATCAATAAGCACCAAATCCTTTTTCACACAGGGCTCATTATTTTTGAGGCCAGTTCCTGACTGATCGCTGCCTCCCAAAGTTTGCTGATTACAATGATGCGGCGTGACTGGCCGTCCTGCTGACAGTGTGCCGCAGTCCGCTGACGTCGCTGCAGCGAGGAGTTCTGGGAGCCCTGCTGCCTTCTCGTGCCCCAAGCAAAGCAGATGATGAAGGTCGCACTCGCTCAATTTAGCAACTATGAGAGGCTCCTCCGCTTTGCCATTTGCTCTTGCAGGACCTTTAATGACCCATTGTCGCAAGATAAATGTGACTACAAACAGTTGGATCTGCCTCATTAGAGTTTACGGTACTCCCATTAATATTATATTGGCCAAACCATCGAAAAAGTATGACCACATTTTTTCACATAGTTGATGTAAATTTTTAAAAAATGTAGCATTTTAAACGGACCAAGCAGCGCGCAGGAAAATAGCTGCTCAACAAAGGGAATACATGAAATGACCAAGTTCAATTGAAGTTGGTAGCAGTATTGTAGCAAATACAAAAACACTGAATAATCAAGTGGTTAATCATTTATGTTTTTAATTTGTCTATATGTTTGGGATGTTGAGTGTTTTTTTTCCCTCCATTCCATCAAGATGGTTTTATTAAAGAAATAGGCCTCCAAACAGCTGATTTACTGGCCAACTTAGTTGCCAGGCAATATAAATTCAGAGGAAGGCGCGTGTTCCTTACAAATGTGGCACTATCTAAATGGAAATAAACTTTTGCAAAAGACTGTTTGCCAAGAAGAATTTTTACCACAAAAGAAATAATCTCGGCGGTGGCCATCTAGGACAGTGAGGCCCCATTCAGGCACAGTGTGAATGGCTGGGACATTTATTGGGAATTTAATCGAAACCCTGGCACTTCTCTGCTCCATACATAATCTAACATGTTGGCCGTGCGATGAGGATTTGGTATACTGGTGAGCCCAGCAGGATGAAAAGTGTCAAACGCCAAGGGGGAAACCTTTTAATGACATAGCGTCTGGTCTAATTGTCGCGCTAATACGCCGGCCAAATATGCACTTTAGGTTTCAAGTCTTTCCATTGCAACTTCTCCTGTGTGCGGCCGAGGACCCGGCGTCTGGGTCTGCCGGGGCAGTGCTGGGTTTATGTGGCATGGCACCGGGCTAGACACACACCATTACTCTGAAGCCTCAGGTTCACGCATGCACATCACACGCGGCCCTCCTCCTCTTCTCTCCACCACTGCCGGCCTCCTGGTTCGCCAAATCGAGGGGCTGCCCTGATTTCCGAGCCTCATTGATTCTGGACGGTCTCCATCCATTATGTCTGATAGACTTTCGACTCCACTGGACTCGGCACGAGGAGGAGGAAGGGTCGGTCCGACCGCAGAAAGTGAGCCACCTGGGGCACTCTCACGTAAACATACAGAGACATATCACCGGATGGAAGCGCGTACTGAGCAGGACGTACGTTCAACCTCTAATAAACACACAGTCGGTATTCAGTTCAGGATTCTACCTCAACACGTAATCAAAGAGAATGTCGAGATCAAGTTTTTCCAAATACCTCCTTGCTGCTTTGTTGGGTTTCTCAGCACGTCTGTGTTGACTTGGATCGACAGCCAAATAAACCTGGCATGGTTTTCTTTGGAGAGATCCTGTTTTGCCAGCATTTCTATTTATTCTAGCAAAGACTCACACAGGCCAATTAAAGTTTTTCACACAAAAGTCAGGTGTATTGGTCGTAATAGGTGGTGGAAAACTGACTGATTTACTGAAGATAAAGCACACCATTATTATTATTATTATTATTATTATTATTATTATTATTATTATTATTATTATTATTATTATTATGTTTACTTCAGGGTTCCATCAAAAGGCTCAAATTGTACTGCAGGTACCAATTTTATAGATTTCTGTCCCCGGGTCCCTAATCCCACAAGGTTTTTTATGCCATAATAAATATAGTGACACATTCTGCCATTGTGTGACTTTTAGGTATAATTAAAGCTAAAGTTATTGATCCCCTGTTGTGCAAAAAAAGAATCCCAGGCACCTTCCTTAAGGACTCCCTGGAGGGAGCACACTGGAGGCAGTCCAGTGGCTGTGAAAGGTCCACTTTTCACAGCCACTGGACTGAGTCAGAAAGGCAAAGTTTAACATCAGCAATCACCCATCCATCTTCTATCACTGCTAATCCTTCACTCAGGGTGGCAGGGCTACTGGAGCCTATCCCAGCTGTCGTGAGGTGAGGGCGGGGTCACAACCTGGACAAGTCTGTTACGTTATCTCAGGGCCATTTGTAATCATGTCCGGTTCATTTGTCGCTTTTGAGCTGCATGTTCACTGGCTTGCTGAATGTGTCAGTCCTGGAAACACATCTGTGTTGTTTTGTTTGTGCCAGTTGTCACTGATTTCGCGAAATCTTTCACACATGATTTGTTGCCCTTCTTTCGATTTAGTCAAACGTCAAATTTGCCGATGCTTGGATGAACACGCGGCGTTCATGCGTACTTTTTAATAATGTGAAATGAAATTTGAATCGTTTCATTGACACATGTTAAGCGCAACATGGCACAGGGAGAATATGAGAGAAGCCCAGCATTGTCCTTGGCAGAAGCATGAATGACTAACAGAAGCGGGGAAACGTGAGAGAAAGGTTGGCGAGCAGGCTCGGTCAGAGGATGCGCAGCTGTTGGCGCATTTTAATTAATGGTAAACAAATTTAATGAGATGGTGTTTAAGCCGAGCGGTCGGCGCAGCCCATCGTCGACGGCACTCACCAGTCGCGAGCCGCACTTAGTCGAGAACACTCCACTTTTCAGACAAGAGGGAACAGGTTGCGAGCAACAGTGCAGAAAGTGACTGTGTTTAAAGACAGATGAAACCACAGCGCCACCAGCCCGCCCCCCCCACCCCCCACGAGTGCAGATTAAGTATCTTAACCGCCCCCTGGTGGTCAATGAGTTCTTAAACTGCTGTCTGATGCTTTCTGACTGACGGGCACTCATAAAGGTAACAGATTGGCATATCTGCGGGGCATCAGGGCTGCGCCCCCGCAGCATCTACACTCATGAGACTGGCTTGATTTGTAAACAGTGGGAGGGACCAGCGGAGAGGACGCCTGACTCACTGCCACAGGGATTCGCTCAGACAGAACGTAGAATTTGGTTGATATTTTTGGAAAAATTTCCTGCAATGCAAAGACTTAAAATTTATACAAGTGCATTTATTGGATCTGTTACCTATATACTGTAGAGCTGTCTATTATAACATAAGGCCCACAGATCTGGGAGACCCAGTTTTAAGTATTAAATATTCATCCATCTGTTCATCCTTTTTCAATCACAGTATTTCCTGCATGACAAGCTGTCTTGTGGTTATCAAAGAAAGCAGCGATAACTCCATTGATTTTCTATAAAAACTGGATGGAGATGTTATGACGTCCCCCAGTGATCCTTCAATACCTACACTGAAGCCTAAAGATTTCTAGGTTTGTTTGGGAAGGTGTTACTTCAGTGCTCCTTTCTGTATTGGCAGCCAGTCATTTTTAGTCTTTTGCAACCATTTTCGCCCGTCCCTGCTGGCCAAACAATAGAACGCAAGTTCTGGCACTTCAGTGTTCGCCTCTTTTTTGAAACTGGATGCTCCGTCTATCGTGTATCTTCTATTCAATGCTATTCTATTCTATTCTTCCATTTACAGTCAGAGGATGACCCTGAGATAGGGTTATATTGAGCCAGTTCATTACAGGGCCGACACAGGGAGACAAGCAACAATCCACGCTGAAATTAACACCTAGAGACAATTTTGCATTGTAAATTAGCCGGAAGTGCATGTCTTTGCACAGTTTGAGGAACACCTCAAAGAAACGCCTCGGGTCATACATGAACTTGTGACCCTGTTGTTGCAGCATGCAAGAAAAGCGATAAAAAAAAAAAAAAAACAGGAGACTGGAAGATCCCACCGATGGCCCTGCGTTGCCCTGCCGATCGAAAAGCAATGCATAACCGGAGAGACGCAATCATTCCACGCCCCATGTTACCAATGGTTTGTATGTTTTGTACGTTAATGGTATGTGGTATACGTAACCTGCGATTACAGCCGGAGCAGGGGGGGGATACACGTGTGGGTTGTGCTGGCTTATTTGCGCGTAACGAACATGACAGACACGCATGCAGCAAGGCAATTGTTCGGACATAACGTCGCTCTGAATTGCACAGACTGTAAACGACACACAAATTCCCGCCCGCTACCTGCACATTCAAACTGCGTTTCGATGCATATGCTTGAGGAAATTCCCCGACGTGCTGAGGTTCACGAAACAGTGCTGAGGCGGGAGAGAGCCGTCGCTGACCGCTACAATTCAGACGGAGACCTGCTTTCATCCCCCCCGGTGAGCAGAGACGGGAGTCAAGAGAGCGGCTCGTATTCAATGAGTTGATAGACTCTCTCGAGAAACACACTCTGCTCCTTTTTTTTACACCACATCCCAGAGACGAGGGCTTGGAAATGGTGCGGGGGAAAAAAAACAACGCATGACGTTCAAAAGTCCCACATATTACTCCACGGGCCGTCTCGCAGTGACGTCTGCATTAGTCATCTTTGGCACCCGCTCTTAGGAACTGAATATCCTAATTAGATACGAGCCAATTAGGACATTCCAAAACATCAGGGTTTCACAGCGTGATCAAAACGTGTTATTTTGAAATGTTTTAATGAAAAAAATGTTTTCCTCCCACTGAACTTGGGCTATTTTATCTGTGAACAACATACAGATTATTTAGATAAGTCAGTAATCATTGAAGTTAAGGTAAAATACATTGTCAAATGATCTGAAGGATTGCATGGACCGCAGAAAGCCTGTTTTTAAAGTAACAAACATTAAATCACTGTTCGTGTAAAATGATGTCGAGGATAAATTTGGACGAAAATGTGCATTAGAAGCCATTGTAATGTTGTCTTACACAAAGTTACATGTCGTTAGGTCCTTCACTCGCTGCGAAATACTTCAGAGCAAAATAACAAGGCACAAAAAAAAAGAGATGCCATCTCCTTCCTTCCTCCGGTCCAATGTACAACGGCCCGTAAAGACATGACAGTTCTCGAAACGAGAAACCACCTAACCAGCCAAGAATCAACACTTCTGCTTCCAAACCAATTTACATTTGGACCGAGAGTGGCAGCATGTTCAAAATTACCTTTTGGAAACTGGCGTGAGAGCCCTGGTAGAGCGGCGGAACCTTTCCAGTGAGCCAGCGGGCACAAGGGCAGCATCTGGACTCTTTTGACCTGAATGGAACAAAGCTTTAATTAGGATCACTGGAAACACCCCTGCTAACACAAGCATAACGAGCCAAACTGTCCGCTGTGAAACGGGCATATTAGCATACGCTGTTTTTGCGTGGAACAAATAGAGAGGCCGCGCACAGCTGGAAAAATGTGCAGCGGTGGCAGCTGGTGAAAAACTAATTGTCTGTAAACAAAACTGACCTAATGCGTCATTTGAAACGCGCGTTGTTGTTTGTCGCAATTCACCGCCAGATGCTTTTTAAATCTCAAACTGGAGACCCCTGTTGGTATCTTGAAATTCCCCTCTCTCTCTGCCAGTTAGCTCTGTTGCCTCTGTGTTCAAAGCCACCCATCTCCTGCATGTCTGGGGTAAAGATTGGCTTTTTCATCAATCCGGCTGAATACACACTACCCTGCCAGAAGC
Source organism: Nelusetta ayraudi (assembly GCF_046127955.1). NCBI lineage: Eukaryota > Metazoa > Chordata > Actinopteri > Tetraodontiformes > Monacanthidae > Nelusetta > Nelusetta ayraudi. Next base: position 3,565,290 of record NW_027466058.1, on the reverse strand, counting down.
TTCTCAGGCTCTAAGTAGAAACACGGTTGTGGAAACGTGGCTCAGCATACAGCTCTGGCTCTGTTTTGTGATCGCAATATAATTACGCTGATTATGTCACATGACTCTGACTGCAACTGTGTGTGTTGGGCTCTTGGCTGGCACGCACACAAAACCTACACAGTATATTACATCGAAGGGCTGTGCCCATGTGTCTTAGACACAGATGGAGGGCCGAGTCTCCCGCTGCTAAAGTGCTCCGCTGTTTCGAACTACTGTGACATGCCACGGCTATAGCGCTGCTGTCGTTTCAAAAGGAATTATGACCAATTTAGAGTCAGAACAAAGGAAACAAACAAACAAATTCTTTTTTTCAATTGTTTTATTAACTTTACCTTCTAGCTTTTATGAAAAGCTGTTCCAGTCATTGAGGAACCAAACAGTTATTTTCACAGTTGCCCCTGGTGAAGGAGACACAATTCACAATTGATTACAATAGCTAAAATTTTCATTTCAAAGTTAAATCAATGTTAATATTCACGCAGTAGACATTGCAAGTCATTTTTTTTCCTTCATGTATAGCAAGGTGACTGCTTCGTTTTGAAGTCCCTCCATTCAAAGTTAGAGTAATTCGTCTAACTCACTTTTATTTATTTACGTCACATGAGTGTTAATTAATATCCGAGTCTGTATAAAATTCAGATCTAATTGAATCTCATATTATTGTCTTGTACCATATGACATAACACATGCATAATCTGAATTCAATCTGACCCTTTAGGCATCCTCATTTCACCGAGTGTCACATCCTATATCTAGTTATTTTACAGATTTGTACAGTAAAGCCTTTTTGATACCCTCCCGATTTTGGCAGCGGATCTGCTCTGTGCACAGCTTGCAGGAGATTAAATAAAAATGTCACTGTGACAGAAGAATGCAGCTCCACGTCTCTCATTTCAAAGAGGCAACCTGAATTGTGTTGCTATGGAGGACAGGCGAGGGCCTAAGTTATTTCCTGTTAGCTCACTATGTTTACAAAGAAACTCATATTAAATGATTTTTTTATTTTATTTATACATGTACATGCTGCTCACACAGGGCCGGTGGCACCTGGTAGTTTCATGGATCTTGCAGGGTTTGATTTCATTGACATTTCTTTCCCTTCACCTTCAACTCACATTTCATGCTTTACCTCCAAGGAAAGGAATAAACGGCAACACATTGCTTCCTGTGCTGAGGATTAGTCAAGTGATCTCAGGCAGTTAGCTTCAACAGTCATTTTTTTATGAGACGAATGCTAAATTCATAACATAAGAAAGTTGCCTCCTCAGGGAGAATTTCGCAATTGTCAGCAGTATCAGCATGTTAAAAGCAGATTTTTTTTTTTTTTTCACAAGGTGTGTTACTCTCCATGCATCAATAGCGCACACGATTTTTTTTTTTTTTTTTAGCAGCTTACGGGAGGTTTTCTTGTCACGGAGCGTTGACCTTTGCGGGGATTTGACTGTGGGCAATAAAACGTCAAGTTGATGCCTTTCACAACCACGGCTGAATGAAGCAGTGGCATGAGGTTGATTAAGGTCTCCCCACTGTGAGATATGTGCCCCGCTGCAACTCACAGTAAAATGAAAAAATCTAAAGCAATGTCGGCGTGAAAAAAAAAAAAAAAAAGACCTTTTCATTTAAATGTTGAACTTTTGACTACAATGAGCATGTTGGAAGACTATCTTTCCCACAGTTTGCCGCAGGTGAAAACAGAGTACCTAGAGTACATTGGAGGAATAATAGCGGCTGGCTCACCCATTGATGAAATGGACAAAGCAGTGCAATAATCTGGGCTACAACAGACAATAGTCACATGATTTAGTGAAATAATCCTTTTTGCAAACAATAGAAGGCACTTAAACTGTTACTCATAATCCAGCTCAAAGTTCATTCTGTTTAGCGTGTGACCGTGCGCTTTCTTTCGTTAGCTGTTTTGTTTCATATTGTTTTGTTTACAGAAAAGGAATGCGCACTAATTCAGGTTTTTCTGAACTGCTACAAATAGTTATCTGGGTTCCGGGAAAATGTGAAATAAAGCTTTTACCACCTAGTAGCAAAGACAAATGCTAAAACCCAACTGACAGCACAGAGTCCACACCACAAAGTAACACTTCCCTCTCAAACTCGACGCGATGTTATGATACCGAGCGTGCGCGGTACATTCTCCATTAACTGCACCATTAAATGCGTGGTAAAGGGAATGACACGGGGTTACATGTTGTCAACTTTGCCTAAAATACACTTGAACGGCCTCCATATGAGTCGCGTTTCCGTGCCGCTGTGGCAATTAAGACGAATGCGAGTCACGGCGGCAGCAACAATTAATTGTGGAGCCGTGCAGGCGGGGACACGCCGAGCTATGCCGACGCTAGCTAATGATGTGCCGGAGCGGCCGTCCATCCAAACGTCGTTTATTAGGGCGTGGACTCACCTGTTGGAGTGGAGTCCGCAATATGAGAAACGATGGCAAATAATTCGTCATCATTTGTCAATCCGGAAGATTTTCCTGCGTCTGTCGCTTTAACACCCCGCCGAGTCCAAACAACAAGACCGTTTGGACTCGGCGGATTGTTTGAACATGTTTCAGCTGTACAAAGTCACAGGTTGGGTATCTTCCTGTCACGTGACTGGACACGCCATGGTCAAGCTCTATCTATCTATCTATCTATCTAATATTTATTTATTTACATATTGATTGATTGATTGATTTACATATTTATTTATTTATTTATTCATTCATTCATTCATTTATTTAGTCAAATACTTATTTTTCATATTTTTATACTGCATAAAACAAACTAGGAAGAAGTGTCAAATTTGTATTTAAGCTCAGTGATTTTGTAGCATCTATAGCCTCCTCCTTTTTCCATATGATGAGAGCAGTGTGAGTCAGTCACTCAGGTGCTCCAGAGGAGCGATGTAAACACATGTACAGTCAGAGGTTTTTGAATCATCTTTGTGTCAGACCGGGCTGACCACAGTACAGCTGCACTGCCAAAGTGTGTTTGTATTGTCGTTGATGTTGCTCTTGTTCTTGTTCTTGTTCTTGTTCTTGTTCTTGTTCTTGTTGTTTGACTGCGTTTCAACTTTTTGGTTAAATTTGTTGTCTTCCATGAAAGATCTGCACAGTTGTAACTTGTAGGATGTTAGCTGAGTGCAGCAGGGGTTGAGTTTTAGATCGCACAAGTTATTTGGTTTTTACCTCAGTGAAGGACGTGTATGTTTCAGAGAAATCGATTGTTAGCATTGTCTGCACTATGCACTTTATTCTTCAATGGAAGAAAAATAACTTCTTCTTTTTTTCTTGAGGTACAACTGTTGCCATTGTGCTCTTGCTGCTCTTGATGGGAACAGCTTTACATGAGCACAGTCTAGAAGCACTCAATGTGTAAAGTGTCTACTTTCTATACAAATAAAGTTGGATATTTTTATATTTACAGGCAAACATTTTGTAACCTTCACACGCACAAGATTAAGGTTGTACGCACATAAAAAAAAAAAAGGGAGAGGGCTTCAACTTCAGTAAAACCAAAAAACTCCAGGCAACCTATTGTTGCTTTCTTCGAGATATCAACTGCTACCAATTCCCTTCTTAGGGAGTGAAAGAAATGCAGTGAACTTAACTTTAAATTAACTGATTGCTTCATTGAATACTAAGGGGCACCATCCGTTGTCTTGAATTTTTAACGGTACTTAATTCTGCTCACTAATGGAGACATTAGTCATAATGATCACTCCGGTTCAAACTCACTTTTAAAGACGTTGATTCTCCACATAGAGGTGATTAAAACAGGCGGAGGAGGGAGGGGGCTGGAGGGGTTGTTGTCATTTTCATTTGTGAGACAGGCTGGAAATAAGAAATGTGGAAACTGAAACCAACACAAACTGTATAAAGCCAAACAACTACCATAGCAATTCAGCTCTTCTTCCTATTTGCTCGGCAGCTTTTGAGAATTTTGAGCGAGTGTCTCTCTGCGTCCAGCACCGCAGGCCTTGTTACTGCCATCTCCACAAGCATCCCGCCCAGTCTTTTTAAGGAAGTTTTCCATATCACTGGGCTCTGAGTGTTGGATGCGATCGGTTCAGCTTTGATGTCAGGCTATGTGATGTCCAGCTGCTTCTTAACATGCTGTGGCCGAGCTCCTCATCAAAAAAGCAACAGTCTCGACCCCGCTGTTTTATCGAGGACCATCTCCAAGCTTACTTTTCTTCTTTTGTCTTGGAGCAGGTGGTAAATGAACAGCTGCAGCGTGATGTTGATCCAGATGGTGTTTCTGAGAATTTCCAGTCTGGCTTTAAGTCACGTTGCAACGCACAAAAAGCACATTTAAGAATTTTAAACTACATTCTTTCAATAGTGGTGATACTTTGGACAGTGACTTTCTGTTTAATGCAAATATCTGCGATGTAGTAGCTGATTTATCAACACTTATGCAACCTGGAAATACCCGAGTCAGGCTCTCTACTCACAGAGAGATACAAAGCCTTCTCTGCTGCGGAGCAGCCCAGCTTTTTAGGTTGGAGCCGCACAGTGTGTTGGTCATCATGAAACACTGCAGAAAACCAGTCTTTTTAACCCATCTTCTAACCTTGGCCCTTCACTTTCTCTTCTTTTCTAACGTTGTTTGTGTTTTAAAGTGAGATTATACTACATTGACTGAGGTTGTTGTTTTGTAATGTGCTTAATAAATACATGTTAACTTGACTTCAATTAAAGAAGGTAGGTAGAATCACGTTTCATATATCACATGCCCTTCACTTCTGTCAGGGCCAAAATATTGAATTCCAATCAAATATCAAACTTCCGTTTCATAACTGCACTGCATTATTTGTGTGTGTATCTTCTATCTCGGTAAACTTGTAGCTTCTGCCAATAAATTTGTCGATCGATGGTCTTGCGTGCCTGCGTTAAATGTCCTTTGTGTGTCACGAAGGACACTTCGAATTGCCTAGTTGTCGAGCGGCGCAAAAGTCCGGCTAATGGATGATGTACACCACTGTGAGCGATGCCATTAGCGTTTTGAAGGTTAACTGGGTGATGATGCAGGGTCTCGATTCGCCACAGCAACAGCCTTCTAGCTTCTCATTATCTGGTATGGCTCGTTTTGCGAAAGAATGCTCTTAAAAAAGCTGTTTACTTATTATTCATGATCACTTCTGAGTTCGGGGCAATAAATCAAAATTGCGGCCAGAGACGTCCAGCATGAGGATGGATTAACTGCGGTGCTGTGGCCACTCGCCACAGCAACCCTGTTCCCCGCTATATCTGATATTTATGTGCCCACTTAAATCCTTATTAGAGAAACAAATTATTGGCTTGCGAGCTGCCGCTTTCCTGAGAAGGATTTTCCAGACAGCTGCTTTCATGTTGCTGACACTTGCGCATGCTCGGCATAGTCGTGATCAAATTAGCACATCAGTAATTTTCTTTAGGGTCTCGGAAAGCTCGATGAACCATCCCTGGGTGTATTTAACAATTCTGTTATTGATTTCCGGGCTTCAGTGAGCCAAGAGAGGCACTTTGGCATGCAGATTCTCGTAAGAAGGAGATAACAACGCGGCCAGTGTCAATATATAAGAAGACAGGATGAAAACGAGCGCTAAACAACGGCTGCTTGCAGTTTGAACTGTCGCAAGCGCAGCATGAGTTTGGCCCTGTCATCAAGGTGATGATGTAGTTTGCTGAGAACACAGGCAACTTAAAGGTGTGCGTTTGATGGCCAGAAGTAACAAAGTACATATACTTTACTGCACTTGAATACGACATTGCACTCTAGATTTTTTCGAGTATCTGTACTTCACTGCAGTATTTCTTTTTTCTGATGGCTTTTTAGTTGTACTCCCTACTTTTGTGCACAAATGTCTGTGCTTTCTATCTCTTACATCGGGGAAAACGCACTTGTTTCTTTTGTGTTTAAAAGTCCTAAAAAGAAACAAATTCTTTAAAAGATACAAATTCTGTTGGAAGTAATTCACTCATTATAGTTCTTGCTTGAAGTGCAGCTATTTGAACTATGCTGTTGTATAGTTCAGTATAAAAACTCTACTTAGTTTTACTTCAGTAAAGGAGTCAAATCAGTACTTTTACTTTTACCAGAGTATTTTGTTTTGCTCAAGTATCCGTGCTTTTAACTTTTCTTAAGTACAGAGGGTGAATACTTTTACCACCTCTGTTTAAGGTTGATAAAGTCAATGTACACGCAGCGTCTTCCTTGTGTTAGCTTGTCATGTGGCGTTTTACCATTTCCTTCACTGTCTTCCTGGTCTTTACACCAGGTCACGTTATGTTACTATAAAAAGTCCGCCAATGCCGCACTGAAGAAGTCACAGCTTCGCAACATCTGTCGTGTGTCCTGTACTTACTATTTCCGAGTGCGTTAAGCCCCTTTGCAGCTCTCCGTAACTCCGCTGTCCAAAAACGGGCCTTAGGAAGAAAAAAAAAAACAGGGGGAGGAAGAAGAAGAACAAAGCCTGCACCTGCGAGGAGGACGCTGGCGACAACGTGAACCCGTGAGAGTGTTCCGTTCGCCACAGGATTAGCAGCCATGAAATGCAATTTGCATCCCTTTCACCAAGCGAGGGGAAGGCTTGTTCACTGGCTGCGGATGAGAGAGGCACGGTGCCACATGGCTCGCAGTCGGCTAAGTAAGGAGTGTCACAGAGCTGTGTGTCGACAGCTTTGGAGGAGGCAGCTGTCTTCCAGTCACTCAGGGAACAAAGGTTCCCTCCAGATGTTCAGCCGCTCGCAGCTCAGGCTGAATAAAAAAAAAAGAAAAGCATTTGAATATGAATTAGACTGTAATTCCTGATAAGTGGGAGAGTTTCAATAATCGGCCCGTATTCAATTTTCAAGTGTTTTGCTTTCAATTTCAAATTGCACGGTTAGAGAAATTCAGCCTCGGCTCGTGAGCCGGATGGAATTGGTGCTGGAGCGCTTCGAATTCAATCTTCCCGCATGCTGATCTGTGGTCACGTCAAATAAAGATGTCAAATCAGATCACACTGTTTCCGTAAACAAAACAACATCATTTGAGCACAGAGTGGCAGAGCAGAGGAGGAGCCTGCAAAGCCACTGTCTGCAGTGAAGGGATTCAGCTCTCTAAACTAAGCTAAAAGCATCATAAATATATTATAAACAGCACATAAAGACGTTGTCGTTTTAAAGTGGGTTGACTAATACACACTGTAATCCAAACCCACAGTTGAGCTTATATTGTTACGTTTGATACAAGATCGTTCCAGACTGTGTGCAGTCTAAATTTAGACTGGTTCGACTAATTTCCTACAAGAATGCTTGCACTGTTACACAAAATTCCTTTTAGTTTTACAGTATCTACCAAACACACTTCAAAGTGAAACTATTCGGAAGGGAGGGGTAGGAAATCGTACACAAAGGAGCTCTCAAAGGAGAACGGCCCGCAAGGATGGAACTCCACAACACCTTCCAGCATATAAATATCAAACACGGGATAGATGGTGGCTGTCTGCTTCAAATGTGACTATAAATGTCTCAGAAGTGATCAAAAGAAACTGTAAAAACAGCTATTTAAGAATTTAGGAGAAGCCACTCATGGTAAAAGACAATGGGTCACGACAAAATGAAACAATTCTTTCCCTCTTTCCCAGTCCTCATTTCGTTTTGATGTGCAATTCCCAGCCAAAGTGTTAAGCATGTTAAAAGTCGCAGAAATGATCTCGGCATGTTGCTCTCGTTGGTGTAACCTCCTAATAAGCTTACAACTACAACCATACAAAACAATGTTTTGGCCTTTGCCTCCCTGGTTGATCGAAAAAAGATTCTCCCCCTGTGGAAGTTGCGTCGGCCACCCTCCTTCGGAGCCTGGCTGCATGATATCCTGTTTTTGTTAAAGCTGAAAAAAAATAAATTTAACCTCAGGGGGTTGCTCCAGAAAGTTTTATTCCCAGTGGGAATCTTTGCTACATTATTTTTGACAAACTTCCTTCAACAGACTTTTCTCCGTGATAAATAGTTTGCATCTTGAGCACACTTAAAATTCAACCCCAGATGAAGTGTCTGTAATTAAGGCTGACAGAGCAAGTTGAGTACCTGGTAGAGCCGGGTTGGTTGAGATGTGGGCGAATGTTACATTTATTTTTTCTTTGATATTACGACTATTATTACTATATTATTACTATGTTATTACTATATTATTACCATTTAATTATTCATGTATTTTTCCTTTATCATCCTTTCCAACTCTGTCAATATATTATTTTTTGTTTGACTTGTCTTTTAAGTGTGATGTAAAAGTTGGTGGGGGGAGGGTCTATGTTGCTTCTAAAAAAAAAAAAAAAGAGTTGTCTACTTTAATTGTAATGACCATGCCAACTGTGACACAATATAATATGTTTGTTTTTTTAAAAAAAAAAAGCATAGCAGAAGTTCTCAGCAAGTCGGGGAACATGAATTACGTCTGCGACTCGTTGGCGTCCTGTGGCTGCTCTTTGTGCGTCACAACTGGCCTGTGTGTGTGTCGTCACGTCGAGCTGTCACACGTGGCGTACTGCATGTCGGACTCTGGCGTTTGCCGCGGCAGCAGACACCCAGAGCTCCACGTGCGCTCGCAGCCTCCTCGTGCGCTGGTACGACGCAGGGGTGAGTCACGGCGGCTCTTTGCATTCGCCGTGCTCTCTTTCATTTTTGCATGTCGCATTCATTTGTAATTTCATTACATTTTTTGGGAAAAGGCGCCGACGATTCACCTTAGCGCTTTTAACGGCATCAATTTCTATTCCTGCATTCGATCAATGAGGCATACGTTTCAAATCACCTTTGTTTGCGCTCATAAAAGCTCCATCTCATCTCTCTGGTGCTTCCCTCCCCGCAATGCCCAGCGACAGCACACAGAACGGATACAGACGAGATGGCATCCGGCCACAGGTTACCTGCGTAGGCGCCAGTAGTGGCGCCGACAACAACAACATGCGGCGAGAATATTTCCAGCTCAGGCAAAAGTGAGGCCGCTCTGAAAATCAAACACAATATGACACTGCGGCGGGCTGGCTGGTGCTTTATGGTCTCACTTGTCTGAGTGCAGTCGCTCTGCTGCTGCTTCTTCTTCTTCTTCTTCTCCTTCAGTCGGCTGACTGCGTGCAAGTGGCCTGCACTTGTCTAAAAAAAAAAAAAAAAAAAAAAAAAAAAAGGGAGGTTTTGGGATTTAAAATGCTGAAATCAATTGAAATAGTTTTTCCCCCTTCCTCCTTCATAATCAGTTTCCTTTTCATTGAGACGCTCGGCTTGCGAACCGTATGCAGCGCGTAACAACGAGTGAATCATGAGCTAAAAGTATCCGCCCAGTGGGTCATCTGTCAGGGCCGCTGACAGTACCAGCTGGCCCCGTAGAGTCTGCCAAGGGTACAAGGCAGGTTAGAGGGTTGACCTCCCACAATCATAATTCTCACCTTTTTTTCCCTCTCTCTCTCTCTCTCTCTCACTCTCAGCTTCGGGGGGATGCGGCCAAGCTCTCGAGTTGGTGCTTGTGCACGCTCCGGAACGGCGGCATAATTGATCCCCCAAAAATAAATAAATTAGGGAGGAAGAGGAAACAGCAGGACGGGAGGAGCAGGTTGCCCACGCGGTCACTCATGTCCAGCGCGTTGCTGCGAGGGGCCGAGTTCAAAAGGGGCGGAGGATGAGAGAACAGAGTCACACGGGCTGGGAGATCAAAGTGTGTGTGTGTGTGTGTGTGTGTGTGTGCGTGCGTGTGTGCGGGTGTGTGTGTGTGCGTATTTGTATTAGTCAGTGAAGGTATCGCTATACAAATGATTAAAGTGTGGAGATGATTAAAGAGAATGCCTCCTGAACTTTGTTGTGCGTGTGTGTGTGCGTGTGTGCGTGTGTGTGTGTGTGTGTGTGTGTGTGTCTGCGTGTCTGCGTGTGCTCCCTGATGAGTTGCCTACAAATTGTGTGGCCACAAACGCTGATGTTGTCATGTATGGCGCAGCAGGGCCAGCACATATCCTGCCATTAGGTTAAAAAAAAAAAAATCCCATTGTAAGGAACATTTTCAATAAATCCCTCCTGTTTTATTCACATTCCTAACTGGAAGCTATTTGACAACGTCCTAAGCATTTTTAACACGCTCTGGCAATTTCTGCTTCGCTGAATTCATAAGAGATGTGCTTGGGGGTAATCTGCAAATTTGCACCAAACGCTAATGTAGCCACATGCACACATCCTCCTTGACTAGTGTTCACGAAGCCGTGGCTGCATAATTCATTCGCGCTCATGTGGAATTTGAGAAGCGGTGGAGTGGCTATTTTAAATGAGTAGCACTTCTGATACAGGCCTGGCATGGCGCATCTGTTGGATTTATTTCGTGGGAAATTGTCCGAAACATTTGTAGGGTGTAACCGAGTCGCTCTCAAAACCTGGACGCACCCTCTGTCTGTCACATCCAAGGCAAACCAATCCAATGTTTTTGACCTCCTGTCTGTGTGAGTGGCGACATTAGACTTACATTACTGCCCAGTGGTGAAAAAAGATCTACTGCTGTGCCTAACTATGAACTCTAAAGCTTGTATGGGTCAGTATTGTAGAACCAAAGTCCAGACTTAGACTTTAGTTTAGTTAATTTTTAATTATTCAATTAATCATTTTCATCAACTTTATTTAATGAAAACAACAATTGTTTGCAAATGAGTTTTTGTAAAAATGTGAAAAAGTCATTTCTGTGAACTTGTCCTTGGTACCAAAACCAACAACCGCAAAAGTAGAAAAGCAAAAGCATGTATACAAAAATATGTATCTAAAATATCCAACCTGCATCACAATAAGTGATTGGTAACAAAACGGTTACCGCTGAACATTGATGAAACACAACCAATGTTAAGTGGCAGCAAAAGCAAAGGTTTGAGTTCAGAAGATTGACTCAAACAGAATCATTTTTTAATCGATTCCAGTCAAATAATCATTCTAGCATTGCTTTAGATCAGACTTTTCACAGTGTCTTTGTCCTAATTAATTTGTCCTATAGTTTCCCTTGACCAAAATAACAATGTAAGAATGTCAGCTTAGCAATTCCGAGGACAACTCATTCTCTCCTCTCTGTCGCGCAAAACGTCCGAACATGAAAAGATTTAGAATTCAAATCTCCAAGTCCATGTTGCCTTTACAGTTGCGGCATCTTTTCCTGCATGGACAAAGTACCCAGTGGCCGACTTTCTAGAAAAGCCTACAACCCCAGTTAAAAGTCGCTAACCATCTTTCACATGTCCGTCACTGTTTAAAGACACTCTGGAGCCGCTCAGTCGGCTTAGCCAACGATCGGGCTGTCAGTCTCCTCGCCAGAGTCTTAAAAAATCTCATTATTATCCGTCAACGTTGCTCAGCCACTATATTAAGTTAGCGCTTTGTGGCGGCTCATTCATCTGTCCGACCGGGTTCACGGGCAATGAATGAAACATCCGTGGCAAATAAGGAACATTGTGAGGAATCTAATTCAGTCGTCTGTGATATGTGAGGAGATTAATTTCCTCGCCTCTGAAATTAAATCTTTGCCGCGACGAGACAAGGAAGTTCGACTGGAACCCAATCAAGTCAGGGGGGGAGCTGCAGTCATCGCCGGCACCTTGAAGGCGGCGATGACGAGTGAGCGTGTCCAAAAGCGGGGCTCTAATTCTCCAGGATAATTACAGACGTGACACACTCGGCGGAAGATTTAAGGGCCTGACAATTACCGCCGCCGTCGGAGGCCCGCCTTTGTTGGTTTTATTATCGGAGAATTCTCCCCAATTGATGGTTTTTAGGAACAGAATAATTGTGTCAAGTGCTTTCTAGGTACAAAAAAAATAGAAGAAAAAAAAAAACCTGCAGCAAGGGCGGGGGGAGGGGGAGGGGGGGCGTCGAGGAGGAGGAGGGAGGCTGAAGTTTATTTTGGCACCGGGCCTCAGCTGTCCCAGCTCGGCCGGAGGTGAGAAGCTAAGCAGTGAGCTGTGACGGGAGCGCAGGTACAAATAAAAAAAAAAAAACACCACCAAAAAGCACACACAAAAAAAAACCTGAGGTTGCATCATTAATTTATCCCAGCATCCACTGTGGCCGGGACCTCAAAGCCTTCCTTTACCTGCGTGTGTTTGTGTGTGTCCAGCAGCAGTCGCATGACCTCTGACACTTTGCGGATGTCAATTCTCCCCGCGCTCAACTTGCACTCAGAGCCGCTTCAGTGTCTCGAGCCTATCGGGTCTCCTTTTGTTTTACTGCTGAACTGACTCCACTTAGCCCTCTGTTTGCAGCCTCCTGCGAGAATGCTGGATTCTAACTTCCTGCCTGTTCCAACTTGTATGAAAGGAGACGCGGCGGTTTCAGACGGGCGGAACGAGCACCCGTCTGGGAGTGCTGCCACTATCCTGCCTGGTCGAACCCGTGTGTGAAAGTAGACACGGTGGCCTCGGAGAGGCAGAACCGACACTAATTGTGACTCTGAGAGATGTATCTGCGCCCTTTGTGACATCACACAGGGCACTTATTTTTTCTGTACCAGCTGAGGGTGAGACGCTAAGCAGTAAGCTGTGACGGGAGTCCAGGTTTAAAAAAACAATAAAAACAAAACAAACAGATGCAGCTGCATCATTAATTTATCACATCATCCACTGCGTTCAGGTATTCAAAGCCTTCATTGCTTTATTTCTGTGTGTGTGTGCGCACGAGCGTGTTTCTGTGTGTCTGTGTGTGTGTGTGTGTGTGTGTGTCCGCCCGCCGTGGTCCCTCTGGCGCTAACCAGCCCCGGCCCTGCGGACACACAGCGGCGTACCGAGTTCGAGATGGAAGTGAACGCAGCGTGGATGCTGCCAGTCAACACCGGACCCACAAGGCTGAGAGCTGCGGCCCTGCAGGAACAACTGGCAGATGGCTCCTCAGAATAATGACCGAGTGACATCTGCAGCGTCAAACAAGCCATCCGGCTCGCACACTCACCTTGACCCACCGGCGGCGGCGGCGGCGGCAGAGATCCAAGCCAAGCTGGCGGACGGGTGTTTTTCGTCTTCACCTCTTTTTGTGTTTCCCCTCGCAGGCGCAGCACCCGCAAACTGCGAGGAATAACTTTTGCAGTTGCAAGTTTCTCAACTATTCCGGCGGAAAAGGACAGCGTGTGAGAAAGTCCTGCGAAGAGAGAGAAAAAAAAACAACAAACCCCCAAAAAAAGTTAACAGATTTTACGTGGGCGTTGTGCGTGAGTTGAGCACTCTTCCGTACACCAGAGATTCAGTCAATGCCAAACGATTGGGAGTAAAAACATTTTTCCTCGGATCTTTTTTTTTTTTCCTTTTTCTGATTTTCCACAGTTGCAAAATGAAAGGGAAAAAAAATCAAATTACAAGACGCGCCTTGAATCATCTCTGGATGCTTGGGATGCGTTCGAGGCACGTTATTGACAAGCGGTGCAGGAACAGCGAGGCCTCGTCTGAAGACTTCTCGCTCGCTCTCGGGGAAGGACGCGGCGCCGAGAACAAAGGTCAATTTCTGACAGAGCCGAGATGCCGAAAAAGGTCAGACTGCTTGTGCCATTTGGAAAAGGGGGGAAGTGGGGGGTCAGCGTGACGCCGAGCTGCCAATATGATTTCAGCGAGTCTTTTTGTTAGCGTCGTAAACTGTTTGCTGAATAAATGAATGCGGCCGGCGAGTTGCTGGGAAACTTTAGAGGCCGGCGGGAGAGGAGTGCAAGCTAACATCAGAACAAAGAGGGATAGGACAGAGTTTGTTTTGGTCCAACGTTGCAGCAAAGATCTAAAGCGTAGGTGTCAAACTCTGGCCCGCGGGCCCAAATTTGGCCCACAGTGTAATTATTTTTGGGCCACGAGGCAATATTAAATGAGTACTAGGGCTGGCCCACCAGTATTATACAGCACATGTACCGCTAATGCTACAAATTCCACAATGCTCTCCTGGTATTTTTGGCTCACGGTTTACTTTAACAGACTATAATTAACGTTTTCTTTCTGCACTTTTTCTTGTTACTCCAAGGCATAGGTTTGAATGGTTGGACGTTCGTTGAAGGATATTTATATTAGTTGATTGGTTTATTATTATTTTATTGTAAAATGTATTATCAACCCGTGGAAAACGGTTACTGTTGAATTTAAAACAGAAGGTTAAAAAAATTTTTATCTACATTTCATTTATTCCAACATGTTTTTTTTTTTTATTTGAAATTCAATTTTGCAGTTGGAAGTTATTCATTGTATAGTCTTAAGCTTAGTTCGTTCCATATTCAATGTTGACGTAAAACTTGTTTGGGTTCACATGAAATGGCTCACTGTTATATCTGGAGGAAGATTTTTGCTCTATATATCAATACTGGCCCGCAGCTTTGTCAAAGTTTTACCATTTGGCCCCACTGTTTGAGTTTGACAGCCTGATCTAAAGTGAGGTGTCTCGTGAAATTCTCGACATGGGGAAATCATGTTAAATGAGTAAAATAGAAAAGCCTGAGGAGCATGACTTGGCTTGCGTCAAAAACACGTCTGGATGGGAACTCCAGGTTTCTGAGGTCGCGTGCTGAACGATCAAGCCTCCGTGTGTAAGACCGGTGTTAGCGGGAGACACTGAGCCCAGACATCCGTCGGCTTTAGCCAAGCTAAGAGAGACTTTATGAGTCTACTACTCAGATTAAAACGGATTGTGTAGGGTTTCCTTGCATTAGCGATGCCGACTCATTCAAATGCATATAAATGGCTTAGTAGCATTGCATGGGAGGCTTTCACTGGCAGATTGCAAACAGCAACGTGTTGCTGTATTTTTTTAGTTGAATGTGGGATAATGCAGGCGTGCATTATAGATACTGTAAATATTTTACTTCTTAAATTTTCTGGTAATAGTTGGGAGTGACACAATGCTAAAGCCGCCTAGCCTGCCGCTCAAAAAATCCCGCTTTTCGCGCCACTGAGTCTCAGATATGAAGTGTGAGGAATCGCCGAATGGCTGGGAGTCCCGGAGCCTCCTTAGCCTCCCTATAAGCTCTTTTAGCTTATGCTCGCCACTTGGAACGCATTTTTTTTTTTTTTTTGGTCTGCCGCAAGCCTTTAACCCACTTTTTGTCCAGAAGACAAAGTGCTGCTTCTGGGGAACCTGCGCAAACAACCACAGTCACTGTGGCCAGAATTTCATAGAAACCTCTTGCTGGATCTTCTTATCCGAGCTGATAGCGTGGAAGAGAAGCTTAGCGTCAATTAGAAACAGATGTGAATAATGTATGCGTGCAAAGCGAGAGAGTTCTAGAGAGGTCGATACGCACAACCGTGAAGAGGTTGTGTCATCAAGGTGGAAAAAAATTAGATCATGAAGTGGTCTGTTAGAGCTTTTGGGTTAGTAACGCAATGACTATCAGAACAGCCATCCATCCATTTAGCATCTTCAGCCGTATTGCTTTAATTTCAGTGTATTTTCTCTTTCCTCGTAATTTAACTTTACTGTTTGTCTTGAAGAGCGTGCAAAGGTTACGAAATGGGCTGTTTTGAAAGAGCAAGCACGGAGGTTAAGTGTATGCCTTTGGTACTGCGTGAAGCATTAAGTGCCTATTTATATTGAAATAAAAAAAGATTTGTTTACAAAGAGGAAGTATAAAAAATAAAGAGGGACTGAGTTGGCTAATCAAGGAGCATCACTCTGTTATATAACCAACCACCTACAAGGACTCTGCTTTGATTTTTTTGATTTTTTTGTATTCCCCCTTACAGGAGATAAACCAAAAACCACACGCCTGCACACAGCAAGGCGCAAGCAACTCCGGCGTCTCTCGGATCCGTCCAATCACCAACACACCCCCATGCTGTTCTCTTCGGGGAGGTAAAAGAGCAGCTCTGATCCACTCGCACTGGCTAATCCTCCCCCTCTTTCATTTCTCGCCGACTTTGTTCATGCTGTTTTGCCCCTTGACACCGTTCCATCGCATCACGGCTGCCCTGCGCGATTCATTTTGACTGTGAGCGTCAGTGCGTTGAGGGCCCGGGCGGGAGCACGGGAGGTGGCGGCAGAGTGAGAGGTCGCGGGGCCGCGCAAGGTTGCGCGAGAGTTTGCGTCACGGGCTGTTTTTTTTTTTTTTTTTTAAATGCGAGTTGGGGAAGGGAAGGAAGGTGGGGGGTTGTGGGGGGTTGAAGCGCACAGCGTGTTCTGACACTCTAGTCCTTAAGCCGGCAAACACACCTAACAGCCTGTGGAAGATTATTCCTGCACGGCTTGACGGTTGGAGTCGTTTCACTCTTTAAATCACTCCGGCGGAATCTGCGAGCAAATTACGCCGAAGCGATTGCGCGGCGGTGAAAACGGGCGTGATGCGAGGCGCACACACGCATCAGCGTGAGCGGCATAACGAGCCGTAATTGATTAATTGTGCAAGTATGGAGTTAGGTCTGAGGGAAAATGTTGGGGGGGGGGGGGACTCCCATTGAGAGCCACTGTACACTGGATTAAAATAGAGGGAACTGTGGAGAACCACTTCACGGATATCAGCGGTGAATGTCATGATGAAAACCTAGGCAAAAAAAGTGACAATATTAATCTGACGCCTGACATATTCCATGTGTATTTTGGGGTTGACGGCTCAAAAGATATCTTAATCTCGCTCAAGACCTTCAAATGTCAAGATTCATTTCCCCTTGCTCCTTTCGGGATGACGGTATTATGGTAGGGGAGATGACAGTTGTATCAATTATGCATAAGGTGAGAGTGTGTGCGAGGCATCTATGCAAATTGCGCTCAGCCAACGGATGGCGGAGGGAAATAAATGAAAATGCTCATTTGAGAGCCGAGAGTTCAGCAAGTTCCCTCCAGTGCGGCTTCAGAAAGGACTCTGAAGAAAAGCCCAGACAGGCAAACCAAAGGAAGCTTGACCCTTATCTGCTTCAAACTATTTTTATGTCTCAGTACACCCACTGCCTCCGTCGGGAAGGACAGCTAATACATAAAGCAAATGGAAAAAAGAAAAAAAAATGCCAAGGTTAAGCTCTGGTATATTTGAAAACAAAAGAAATTTCAGCAGTTCTCAGCTCAGACTTTCCCAGCTTTTTCTTTCCAGACATACCAACGAGAAAATGCCTGTAAATACAGGTCGGATCACTTTTTAACCATCACTTCTTCGTCGTCGTCTTCTTCTTCTTCTTCTTCTTCTTCTTCTTCTTCTTCTTCTTCTTCTTCTTCTGGTGCTGCTGCCTTTTTTTAAACAGCAAATTGCAAACAGATGGTCGGGACAGTGAAGACACCACAAGCCAAACACACAACATAATACAAATGGCCTAAATTGTGCAGCCACTAGTAGGAGTGCTCTAGCTTGTGCTCATTCATAGTACACTGCACTGCATTTTCACAGGCTTCTGAGCAAGAGTGGGCTTCACACCTCTGTGCGCTCAAAATATGTTGAGGTATATTTAAGTCTGTGATTTTTGCGTATGTCTCACTGTCTCACATTTAAAAAAAAAAAAAACTTAATTCAAAGGGTGAGATTGACATAAGTATTGTGTATTTTTGTAATTAATTAAAGCATTTTTTAATGAACCAGAAGGTCTCTCTTCTGAACATTTTAAATTAAAAGATATGCACGTTCGTTAAAAAGTTACACCTTTTGTTTAATTAATCGGAATCATGAAATTGTCAAACCAACAATACGACATGTTATAAAGTCAGGAATAGCACTTCCTCAGGGGAGAGAGCGGCATCAGTCAAATAAAACATAAAATAAGATAAGTTTATCTGCAGACCTTTCTCTGAAGAAAAAAAAACTCAACTAGTCTGCATAAAACAGCATAATAAAACTCCTGAATGCAGCTATGGTTTGTGGTTTAGCTGTGCCACCCTTCGATTTTCAGTGGCCCCATCTGGCCACCGTGCTGAAAAATTTCTGGAGGCGCCACTGACTCACTCAGCAGCACTTTACTCCCAACAGATGGAGTTTTCCCGGTTATTATAGCAACTAACAACTATGGTAACAGCCGAGCAAAACTCCATGACAACTGAGAAAAGGCAACTCTGATGGCTTTGGAGGGTCGTGAGATGTTGCTAAAACCTCCCGAAATAGCATAATGGTTAGATCTTCAGATCTTCAGAATATGAATAATAAAATAAATAAAAATAAATAAATAAAAATTCAAGGTAGGGTTGTTGTTTTTTGAAAACGGAAAGTTGTTTTCTTTTTAAAATAAAATAAAAAAAATAATTCAAGGTAGGTTGGAGAAACAATAATAAATGTTTGTTTCTTTTACACAAGACATATGTGAAGTAAGATAAGATTGGTTACTGGAAACAAAATGTACATTAGAAAATAACCACAGTGTCTGATTCAATCCTCCTCCAACACATTAGCAAACACGGGAGTGTTGCGAGTCGCTTTGCACACTGTGTTTAAAAGAGAAGGTTGTAAATGCCAGCAGGCTGTGTGGACCTGTGCGCAGTGTGGATGGTTTGCTGGGACATTACCTCGCTCACACCCTCCTCCCGCCCCCCGTTTTCTCTGTGCATTAAAATCTGTTATTATCTAACGCCTGTCTGGAGCCCCGACATTCTTATGTCAACAGCTCCACCAACAGGTCGAAAATGAAACTCCCACGTCCGATTTGCGCTCATTAGATCCCAACACCCCGTTTTTTCCACTCCCATGCTCTGCAGTCTTCAGTTGGTCGTGACTGAACACGATTCCCTGTGAATATGAATAACCTTGATTTCAAATGAAACCAAAAATCATGGAAATACCCACATGCATTTTATTTTGAAGGCGATAAACATCTGTCCTCCACCCTAATAGATACAATTGTATGCTTTTTACTGAAACGGTAAAAAGGTATAATCGCACATATTATTATTATTATTTAAATATATATGCAAAACGTGTCAACAGATTTTGATTTGAAATAGATGATTCCACCAACCCATTCTCTTTAACATTATTAAGTGTTTAACATTATTCCTCATTTGGTATATCTCGTCTGACTTCTTCATCTCCAACATACGATGCAATAATATGCTAATGTGACGCCAGTCTGCGGAGATGAAAGGCAGATTTGGGACTATATGTGGCTTCGACGTCGCGCTTCGTGGCTGTTGGGACGCAACACAACAGCTGAGATGGTCCAGAATGGCCTGCGCACATCTGTCCGCCGCAGTGGACGCCATGCGTGAAGCGGAAACAAACGCTCTACGCTTTGTGCGCTCGCGTTTCAGGTCGCTACAAGACGTGGCCACCAGAGGGAGCCATTAATGTTTGAGCCCGTTACACAAAGCGGAACTTGACGTGGCAGGAGAGCGCTTCACTTCCTGTGTGCTGTGCAGTGTTGACATCCGCGTCTGTCAAGCCGCACTTACCGGGGTCTTGAAGCGGCCGGTGCACAGGGACTCGAGCCGGCTTTTGGCGTGAGGGGAGCGGGCAGTTGTCCTACATGTGGAGCGGGCTTTAGCGAGCTCAGCGGCCGGACGGGGAGAGACCATGGCCGGGCTGCCGATGCTGCTCTTCGGGGCGCTGCTGGAGCTCTGCAGCGGCGTCTCGGTCAACAGAGGCGGGTATCCTACCTTCACTGACGAAATTCCTTTTAAAATCACCTGGCCCGGAGCCGAGTTCACGCTGGTAAGTTGCCTTGTGGTAGAAACAGGGTCACTCTAAGAGAAAAGTGGGTGAGGTGTGTTTTTGCTGGTGTTGGTGTTTGTTTTTCACCTGCATAGCCTCGTAGCGAACTGCCATTGTCGTCCTCCGACCGTCTGTCCGTCCTGACGCTGCAGTTTAAAAAAAAAAAAAAAAAAATCTTCTTTCTGTGAATTTTAGCCGATGTCCGGGTCACTTTACAGCGAAGAAAACTTTGTCATCATGACGACAACAAAGCAGGAGAGGTACAAGTGTCTGCTGCCCTCGCTGACAGCTGGGGACGAGGTGAGAACGACGAAGGGAGGCTGGTAAAATCACAAGCAGCAGGTGTATTTTCAGGCGAGATGATCGTCAGGCTACAATTAAAAAACAAATAAAAGTAAATGCATAAATAATACAACTCTTGGCACAGAAACTGACTGAACGTGGAAATGAAACCGCTAAAATACTACTATTTCAACCAGTGTTTATTCCACTCTAGTCACGCTGATGTTTTACTGCTTGTAATTACATATGTTTACCAACATCACAGCCTTCCTCTTGTTTGCACTAAGGGTGATGAAAAAGACTACACCGGGCCCAGTCCGGCCCAACTGCTTGAGAAGCTATTCACCCAAAGCAGCTGTTCCTACAGGGTGAGATCTGTCAGCTTCCATTTCCATCTCATTTCCCTCCTCCCTCTGACCGAGAGACCGAGAGAGGGAGGAGGGAAATTACCCAGCACTGCTATGTTTAGTGCCGAGTCTGACTGTTTGTTTCACGCTTTGTTAGCAGAGCATGTACTGAAACTACAAGAGTGTGTGAGAGAGAGAGAGAGAGAGAGAGAGAGAGAGAGAGAGAGAGAGAGAGAGAGAGAGAGAGAGAGAGAGAGAGAGAGAGAGAGAGAGAGAGAGAGAGAGAGAGAGAGAGACTTTAACCCTGAACTTGCTCTTGCTTTGCCAACGCTGCAGATTGAATCGTACTGGACATATGAAGTGTGCCATGGAAAGCACATTAGACAGTATCACGAGGAGAAGGAGACGGGTCAGGTAGGTGTCATCAAATAAAATATAAATGTCAGAATGATGTGACTGAGAAACATACCAGGATTATTCATGTTTTTTGCCTCAACAGATTCGTGTTCAGGAATATTTCCTGGGAAAAGCGACAGAGAAGAGCCAGCTGAGTGAAACAGGTCAGTTTGTTTGTAACATTTCCAGGGTCACGCTGGGCAGAAGGATGTACATGAAATAAATTTGGCTGCTAATTTACTTGCAAAAGACCTCTGACCAGTACATTCAAATAGTCACACTAGATCTGGCTCATTTGAAGTGTGCAATTCTACTAAAACTTGAAATGAACTTTATTTTTATTCCAGACAAGGTTGAGGAAGAAAGTCCCAAATCTGCAGATGAGACGGATGTAAGTATCTCAATTTGTTTTTCATCCGCAAATCCTGCTGTGCTGACCTGCCTCACTTACCGCTGGCCACTTAGCCCATCTAATGGACTGGGAAAAAGTCATTTAATGTCATTATTCCACCGCACAAAATGTTGAGTTTGTGGCCACAGCATTTATTCAACATTTGACACTTTGCTGTTTTTGAATCAGTGCACTGAAATGATTGCAAAATGACTGTGCACTGACCTCCCTCTGCTCGTCCTTCCCGTCGACCGGCGCTCCAGGTGCCGACGAAGAACATCGAAGGTCAGCTGACGGCCTACTTCCCCGTGGCGATGGGCAACGGCACGCCGTGCACGCTGCGCCAGAACGAGGCCCGCGCCACCACCGTGCTGTACGTCTGCCACCCGGAGGCCAAGCACGAGATCCTGTCGGTGGCCGAGGTCACCACCTGCGAGTACGAGGTGGTGGTGCTCACCCCGCTGCTCTGCTCGCACCCCAAGTACAGGTGGGTCGGCGGCGGTCGAGGGAGGAGCCGAGCGTTTGCCGGCAGCACTGCCCAGGAGTGACGGCCGTTTTTTTGTTTGTTTGGTTTTGTTGTTCCTCAGGTTCAAATCGTCCCCTATCAACGCCATCTTCTGCCAGGCTCTGGCCGGCTCCCCCTTGCGGCCTCACAGCCTCGTGCAGCTGGACAAGGAGCAAGAGGAGCAGCTCAAACCGCCCTTCAGCTCCGCCAGCGACACCAGAGAGGTAAAGGCCGCGACACCCAGATCAGCGTTGCTAGAAAAAATGACACTCTTTAGCTTAATGATGCTAATATAGGCGACACGGTGGCACAGTGGTTAGCGCTGCCGCCTCACAGCAAGAAGGTCGTGGGTTCGATTCCGGGCCTGGGACCTTTCTTTGTGGAGTTTGCATGTTCTCCCTGTGTCTGCGTGGGTTCTCTCCGGCTTCTCTGGCTTCCTCCCACAGTCCAAAAACATGCATGTGAGGTCAATTGAACACTCTAAATTGTCCGTAGGTGTGCATGTGAGTGTGAATGGTTGTCTGTGTCTATGTGGCCCTGCGATGAACTGGCGACTTGTCCAGGGTGTCACCCTGCCTTCGCCCTAAGACAGCTGGGATAGGCTCCAGCAGACCCCCGTGACCCTGAATAGGAATAAGCGGGTATAGAAGATGAATGAATGATGATAATATAGTCTCTTAATTGAATACTCAAGAGTGTGAAACCTGGGTCTGTTTACTTGCACACAAGGCTGATGCCCTGGGAGGAATTGAGGGAGGAAAATAGGCTGAAATTCCTTTTAAAGCAGTCGCTCGACAAAGGAATGTTTTTATTATTTTCTTGTAGACCAGTTCAGTGAAATTTCATAATTTTTCACAGCACACCTGACATTATCTCAAGGTACACTAGTGTACCATGGCACATTGGGCGGGGGCGGATAAGTCGCTCTCACATTGTGGGATTTCTCTCAACTTCGGGGAAAAAAACAGTCTCAGCAGGAGGCTCCGGCGGCCAGGGAGGAGGCCTTCACCTCCACCCACAAGCCCATCACCGTCGGGGGGCAGAGCCAGGTGGCCGTCGGCACCACGCACATCTCCCGCCTGACGGACGACCAGCTCATCAAGGAGTTCCTCAGCGGCTTGTACTGCCTGCACGGGGTGAGTCCCTGCGCGCCGCCCAGCAGCGTCGCAGCGGAGTTTCGTCCGTGAGTTTCACACCCAAATGGTTCTGCGTTGCAGGGAGTCGGCTGGTGGAAGTACGAGTTCTGCTACGGGAAACACGTCCATCAGTACCACGAGGTAAACACCGATTTGTTACGCATTGAAATGTGTCTGTTAACCTGGTATCATGTTATTTGGTTGCTCCACTAGAAGCAGGTGACACTTTAAAACAGTAAAATGTTTCAAAGTTAGGCTTAGCTGGTCAGTTTGTTTGCATGGTGACGGCAGCGCCCCCCCCCCCTCCCTTTCAGGACAAACAGCAGGGAAAGAACATCGTGGTGGTCGGCAGCTGGAACGTGGACGAGCACATCGACTGGGCCAAGAGGAACGTTGCCCGATCCTACCAGCTCCGAGACGACGGAGCGCAGAAAGTCAAGTAAGTCTTCGGGGCAGCCGGGATCACCCACCGCCCGGACACCAGGGGGCGCTCTGATCGGTTTCCTCTTGCCGCTCAGGTTGGTCTCGCACTTTTACGGCCACGGGGACGTGTGCGACCTGACGGGGAAGCCCAGGCAGGTCACAGTCAAGCTGAAGTGAGTGCGACAGGCCCGGGTGCCGCCACCCTGAGTCAACAGCGGAGCTCCTGGTTCACTTCCTGCTTCGCCCGCTCACCTTCTCTCTCTCTCTCTCTCTCCCGCGCCAGGTGCAAAGAGTCCGAGTCTCCCCACGCCGTCACCGTCTACATGCTGGAGCCGCAGACCTGTCAGTACGTCCTCGGAGTAAGTCTCACCCAAAGCAAGGAATCGTTGCTTCGTAGAGCATCAGTGTGGTGCAGAGTGTATTTTAAATGGTCCAGGTCTTTTTCTATCTCAATTACCAAAAGAAAAATCAAACGTTTGAGTAAAAGAAGTGCTTCAAAATTGTTATGGAGACTCAATGTTTTTTTCTCTCCCTTTCAGACTTCCTATTCCCTATAAAAGTCCTTTCAATTCGGCTGCATAGGAAAATTTCATTTGGTACTACAAACAAAAAAAAGAGTCATAAAGAGCCAGGCTCACACAGCACAAACTTCACGTGCCACTTCCCCCTCAGTCTGTCCTGTCCCTCCTACGGCTCCCAGTCCTTCTCCACCTGAGCCTTGTGTCAGCACTTGATTGAGATCTAAAATAACTTTTGTCCCCCCCTCCCTGTGCTCAATCCAGCGGTGGCCACTCTTTGCAGAACGATAGAACAAGATGTGGACTCTCCAACATCCAGCACGATGAGCAAAATGTACTCTAGTAGCAGCACGGGAGAGACGAGCTCTGCTTAACCTCTCCGATGATTCTGGCGCTGTTATCCGTGAGGCCGACAAGGGCGGCGCTGTTGTAATTAAAAAATAAATGTGCGCACAGTGAAGAGATAATGAGACAGCTGAGTGATACGTCGATCTATTTGCCATTGTCATGCGATCCTACGTTCAGATATAATGAAGAAATGCATCTTTTTGGAAGGAGACTGAGTGTGGCTGGCTCTTTTTGACTCTTTCAATTTCAAATTTAAATTTTTGGGGCAGAGCACCTCAACAATTCCACCTTCCTACACATTCATTGTATAGTGTAAAAATTGGAGAAAGCTGCCTGTGATTAAATCGTAATCACGACATCATATAATTGGCCACTTTAAACACAATAAGAATCACCTTTACTACACTGCCGATGTAAAAACAAGATTTTTTTTCCTCACTTCCAACACCAGTATAATTTTACTCTAAGTTAACTCCTTTAACTGCCACTCATTTTGCTCTCTATTAGTGTATAAATAGCGCAGTCAGGAGGTGAAGCTGGATGACTTGTGGCCCCTCTGAGTGATTAAGATTGGTTTGGTTTGCTTTTTCCAAATTCACCAGGTTGAGTCGCCGGTCATTTGCAGAATCCTGGACACAGCAGACGAGTACGGACTTCTGTCGATAGCCGGCTAGAGCGCCGAGGACGAAGCCGAGGCCCGACGGAGCGAAGCTGCACTAGAAAAATAACTGACATCCATCACAAAACGGACGGCTGGCCGGCGGAGGGAGCGAGGCCGATGCCGGGACAACGCATTAAAAGCCGAGATTAAACCGAGATTTGACCTTACCCTGTGGGTGGCCTGCAGTTTTTGAAGGAGCGCGCCGCCCCGTTGTGTGTTTGGACGCCTCGTCACAGCCAAAATCAGACGCGACTCAACTCAAGACTCTGTGCGAACAAAGCGAGACGGAGCCGACGCTTCACTCTGTGAGGGTGATTTCAGTTAAAGGAGTCATAAATCAGGGGATTTGTAGTTAAAAGTGGTTCTAAGCTTGTGCGTGTGTGTTTTGTGTGGGTTTCACGTAAGTGTTCAGGATGAGTGACTTGTAAGTTATGCATTGATGCTGCTGAGCAAATCCAACTGAAGAGACTGTTTTCAATTCGCTGTATGAGGGTGGGGGTGGGGGTGGGCGTGGCTTCACTGTGAGTGGTACACTGTGGTGATCAGGTGCACCCGGGTAGCGTGACTGCTGTATGACAGAGCGTGGACGACGACAAGTGCAGCAAAACAATAAAACCCGGATCACTTCATGTGTGGCGTTTGTATTGACAAGGAGACATATTGGGAACAAATCTCTCTTTTTTCCGTAAGAGTCACTGTGTGAAAACGTTTGGAAAAGTGATGTGTATTTCTTGTGGTCATCCACCGCTTGTGAAATTTAAGGCCACCACCAGAGGGCGCTGAAGCCCTTATACAATGTCCAAGTTTTAATTCCATCCTCAGAAAAGAACGACGTCTCTAAAAATTCACATTTTTAGACATTACGTGACATACAAAATCGTGTTTGGTAACAAACAACAAAAGAATGATGAGTGAAAATAAAATAAAATAAAAAAAATCCTAGTCTGCTAAACACATTTTTTTTTCTTTTTCAAATCATTCAAGAACATTTTCAGTTTTAAGGCCAGAAACTAGTTTTATTTCATTTTATTTAAAAAGAGCATCATCTCACATTTAAATATCATTTGTTTGGACAAAAGATGCAGCGGGAGTTTATTTCACTCTTGGGCACTAAAATAATTCAAATCCTCACAATTTCAAGTTAAAAAAAAAAACTGACAGTTTAGGGGGCAAAGGATTGACCAATTAGGGAAACAAATCATAACATACAGTATTTTGCTTTTTCCCCTTTGCTCGGGTACATAATGGGGGAAGCCGCCGCATGAGGGGCTGTGCTTGCCTGACATTCAGAGAGTGGCGGGCGGCCCTGTGTCGGCTCCAGCCAGAGGGGGGCGCTGCAGCAGCGGGGAAAAAACAAAACAAACCTGGCCACGACTCACTTGTTTGTAACACAATGACACAACAACTCAAACGGACACCTTACAAACCCTCTGAATGGCTTGGCTTGTCATGGCACTGCTGACACAAGTCATGTGTCTCTTAAATGTCCCTAACCAAGAAACTCTGTGTGTGTGTGTGTGTGTGTGTGTGTGTTTGGATAGATGCCCAAGCCCATCACTCGGATGTCCTTGTGTTCCCCGTCTCAGTCAACCGTCCACGGCCTTCAGACCGACGGGATGGGGATTTGCTGCACCGAGCTGCTCTCGAAGTCCTGCAGCGCCTCCTGGTGGGTGTGGTAGTGCATGGCCACGTAGGACTTGGCGAAGGCGAAGGCCTGCGAGCCGACGGGCTGCAGGCTGGTGGGCGAGCTCGGCCCCGCCGACGGGCTGCTGTTGTAGATGCTGTAGTAGGGCTCGATGCGCGTGTTGATGGGCGTGGACGTGCTGGGTGGGCGAGGCTTGCGGCCGCCGCCCCCGCCGCCGGCCACCTTGGGGCTGGCGCCGCCCTCCCGCGACTGGCTGGGCCCGCAGGCCTGGTCCACCAGCCTCCTCTGGGGCTTGGGAGAGAGCACGTACGCCGAGTTGGTCTCGTGGTGCGACGACTTGTTGCGGTTGACCTCCAGGCTGCCCTTGCCCATGGCGTGCAGCCGCGTCTTCTGCTTGCAGCAGCAGCAGAGGAAGCCCAGCGCCGCCCACTGGAGGCAGCAGAGCACGCGGCGGCGCAGGCCGGCGCTGTTGCGCGAGTACACAAACGGGTTGATGCCCGACTTGAGGAAGATGAGGACGAAGCCGCACAGCTCGAACTGGTAGTGGGCGAAGGTGCTCTTGGGCGAGAGCACGTCCTGCGCCAGCGAGACGCCCATGGGCAGGCAGCAGAGCAGCACCGAGGACACGATGACCGCGCACGTGAACACCGCCTTGGAGTCCTTGGCCGTGGCCAGGTTGACGGTGGACACCAGCTGGCAGCAGGTGGCGCCCTGGGCGGCGCCCGGCACCAGCGGCGGGCCCGGCCGGTTGGCGTAGGAGAGGCTCTGCGCGTTCTGCAGCTTGTTGTAAGTCTGGTTGCGATAGAGGGGCGGGGCCAGGACGGCGCACTGCATGTTCTCGAAGCCCGGCGGCGGGGGCGGCGGAGGGGGACACGCGGCGTCCACCGCCATGACGGGACACTTCCTCACCTGCAGAGGTGGGAGGAAGCAAAGCACAAACACTTGGTGACTGCACTTAAGTGGATATTTCAGGTGTACTTTAATCTGTACTTGTTCTTGTTCTGACAACTTTTTAATTTTCACTCCCTACATTAGTACATTAATGTCAGTACTTTCTACTTTTTACATTGGAAAAACAGGCTTGTTGCTTTTGTGAGTTGGGAGCGTTAAAAAGATTGAAATTCTGTTAAACGTAATTCACTTATTGCTTATTCCAGTTGTTGTTGTTGTTGTTGTTGCTTTAAGTGAAGACAATTGAACTTTGCTGTTGTGTAAATAAATATAAAAGTGTATCATATTTTAGAGGGAGATTATTTTGGAGTAGGGTGACACAGTGGCGCAGTGGTTAGCGCTGTTGCCTCACAGCAAGAAGGTCGTGGGTTGGATCTTGGGCCTTTCTGTGTAGAGTTTGCATGTTCTTCCTGTGTCTATGGGGGTTCTCTCTAGGTTTTCCAGCAATTGGGAACTCTAAATTGTCTATATGAGTGAGTGAGTGAGTGAGTGAGTGAGTGATTGTATGTCTTTCTGGTGACCTGTCCAGGGTGTCACCCTGCCATCACACCATGACAGCTGAGATGGGCTCCAGCAGACGCCTGGAGGAAGTAGGTATAGAAGATGGATGGATGGATGGATGGATGGATTATTTTGGAGTACATCTGCTTTAGGGTCAAAGTTCAGTTTTCAGTAAAGAGAAAAATAAACATTTTGAAAATAACACTGGTTATTGTTAGTAAAGCATCCAAAATGGCTCACTGGTCATAACTGTTACTCATTACAGTTTGGTAGTGCTGCAATTGAAAAAGAAAACTGGGATTAAGAGTTGAAAAAAAAAATCCAGATGTTCATACAAGACCTCTAGTCAGTTCAGTCCAGATTATTAATTTTGCAAAATAATCATGTCATAATCATGTTGTTACATGAACGGCAAAAAAAAACAAAACATGTACTTTCTTACTTTTACTTGAGTAAACTTGTTAAATCAGTAGTTTTACTTTTGCATCCATACTTTCAGTCAAGTACGCAACGTGAATACTTCTGACCCCTCTGCTCCTCACCTGGGCGTTCTTCCTGAGCGTCCTGGCGATCATCATGTAGGAGACGGACACCACGGCCACGCAGAAGGCGAAGTCGGCCAGGTAGACGTACAGCACCACCCGGGCCCGGCCGCCGCCCAGGCCGAAGTGGGGCAAGCAGGGCCCGTCGCCGTGAGGGTACGCCCGCACGGTGAGCAGCGCGGCCATGGCGAAGCTGGACGTCCACAGCAGGGCGGCGAGGGCCAGCGTGCACGGGAAGGAGGCGGTGCGGTTGGGCTGCTGGCCCAGCACCATGCGCAGCCTGTGCAGCGCGATGACGGCCACCGTCTCCAGGGACATGATGATGAAGCCCGAGCTGGTCAGGTGGAAGGCGAAGCAGAAGCTCTTGGAGACGCCGCCGCCGTCGCCACCGCCGCCGCCGCCGGCGTCCAAGAAGAGCACCAGGGCGAACATGGGCGCGGTGACGCAGCAGATGAACAGGTCGCAGAAGGACAAGTTGAGGATCATGAAGTCGAAGTTGGTGCGGAACTTGCGGAACACCGGGTCGAAGAAGGACAGGAAGACCACCAGGTTGCCGTAGGAGCCCAGGCAGAAGATGAAGACCAGCAGGAGGGAGCAGAAGGTCAGGGTGGCCGTGTGGATCACGGCCCAGCCCGACGCCCCCTCCGCCGCCGCCGCTGCCGCCGCCGCCGCCTGGGTGCCGTTGAAGCCCTGCTGCCTCGGCGCGTCCGCCAGGTCCGACGGCGCCGCCACCGCCACTGCCGAGGCGTTCATGGTCGTGGTTTCAAACGCGAGAACTCGACAGGGTCCCTCGGCGACGAGGTGGAAGGGCTGGACGGCGGCGGCGCAGGCCTCCTCCGCCACCCCGGTGTAGAGCTGGGGACAAGGGAGGGGGGACGCAGTGACAGATCATGACCCCACAAATCATTGCTACGTCCACCACCATCAACAACCAACCAACAAAGGGGTAGATGATGCACAGGTGGAATTAAAGGCCTTGCGTGGTGCCTTCAAGTGGAGAGGAAACCACTGCATTTGGCCAATTAAACCGCTGCCACGCGCACGGGCAAGCGCGCGCGCGCACACACACAAACACAAAGTCTGCCGAATACGCGCATGTACTTATTATTACACAGGGTTTTCACCATCGCCACCATCATGAGAGAAAGGCACCTACCGTGCGCAGCGGATCGATCGCCCCTCATCTTCATCACCTACTCGCGTCCCTCGTCACCTCGGCGCGCTATGACAGTAAATGATCGCAACGCGGCTCCAGCAAAAAAAAATATTATATATATATAAATATATATAGAATATATAAATAACGCCTTAGTCAGCGGAGCGATGCGGTTAAACGCTGCTTCCCAAGCCTCCGATTATCGTTAAGATTTTGCCGCAAACCGCATATTGTTGATTTTTTTTATTTTTATTTTTTTCCTACGGGGCCCGACGGCGCATCCGATCTGGTACAGGAGGAGCGGCGGCCGCAGGACGTGCGCTGAAAAATGAATATGAAGTCACTGCCTACGTCCGTGCGCATGCGCACCACGCTCAGTAGTCCAGGTAGTCCGTGGCCGTTCGCCGCTTGGGATTCGGTGGAAGGTGCGTTTATATATGCAAGGAGAGAGAGAGAGAGAGAGAGAGAGAGAGAGAGAGAGAGAGAGAGAGAGAAAAAGGCAATTCGATTACAAAGAAACATGGGGTTCATGTAAAACGCTTCCATTTCAGCGAAAACGAAAATTCCAAGGTACTGATATTTTCGCCAACAACTGGAGAAAAAAAAAAGAATGTTCACACGTAAACTCCGCAGTACTGAGAACCAGAAATTTCGCAACTGTGATTTGAAATTGACAAAATGGTTAAAGTACTGTCTGTTTATTGTATTTATTTGTTTATTAATTTCTACCGTATATACAGAAAGGCCACTTAATGAGCAAATTCACAGTTCTTTAACAATACATGTACCCAGCTGGTCAATGAATTCTCCATAAATTTAGTCAATCGAGCCACGACCCACTCAGAGTTCACCACAACGTATGTAAACCTGCAGTGTGTCACAATTGGCTTGGGAATTGCAGTCGGGTGCAGCCTTTTGAAAACCACCTTGTTTTGACCCCTTCAATACATGTGGGAGGTCAAATAAAGCTCCAGTTTAATCAGAAAGAAACTCTGGCAGTAGCTGTAAACAGAGGGCAGAACATTTCAAAGGAATCTTGTCACACAAAACATTACTTCACAACGCAAAAATTGTAAGTTTTATTAAAAACAGTTTATTTTCATTCAATAAGCAAACAGTACATCTAAAAAAAAAAATCACTGCAGTTTTGGCACTACACTATACATACGTGAGGTACTAAATGCTTCATTTTTTTTTTTTTTTTTTTTTAACAATTTCAAGTCGTCAGGGAAGGGGGGTCAAGGGGGGCAACATTCACAAACCAAAGAAAATTCACCAGATAGATGAGAAATGTCACAGGATGAGTGAAGACAGTCCGGGGTTTTATGGGCAGCCTCTTCTTTTTCTTTTTGCATAAGTAGGTGAGAAACCATGGTTAGGTCGTCACTGCAAACGCATCACACGGCAGAGTGCACGAGGAGCAGGCCGACCAACAGCCTGCGCGTCTAAAAACGTAGTCGTCTACGTGACTGAAAATTTGAGGACACACACAAAAAACCAACAACACAACTTCCACTTCAAAAGGAAAAAAAAAAAAATCAAAACTCAAATAAATAAACGTTTGTGGATATTTGCCATTATGAGGTCAATACACATCCATGATGCATACAATACACACGCAAAGCCACACACCGACGCAGACGTGTTGCGTTGCAGGCGTAGAATCGGACCCTAACGGAAACTTCGAGACTGTGAGACGGCGACCGACACCGGGACAGTGCGAGACGGTGTCGTACACTGGGACAGTACGAGACAGCGACCTACACCGGAACAGTGCGAGACGGCGACCTACACTGGAACAGTGCGAGACGGCGACCTACACCGGGACAGTACGAGACGGCGACCTACACCGGGACATGTACGAGACGGTGTCGTACACTGGGACAGTACGAGACGGCGACATACACCGGGACATGTACGAGACGGTGTCGTACACTGGGACAGTACGAGATGGCGACCTACACCGGGACAGTGTGTTGGCTCAGAAGTCGACTTGGTGGGGACAGAGATCCTGAGAAATGTGCAGGGACACACGCACCCCAAACTGTACCACACATCAACGGCCCATACGCATGCGCACGCAAAAACACCCACACGAACTTGCACACGCAGGAACAAACAAACACACAAACAAAAACAAAAAAAAAAAAAGCTGTACAGCAATGTTACAAACTGCAGGCTTTTCACCCCTGCTATGATTGATCCTTAAATATTAAGTATAGTAGAAATGAAAATGGACTAAATACATAAATACACCTTTCCATTCCGTCCGTCACTCTTCGGTCGCGATGGTGCGTTGCTTCAATTTGTTGAAATCAGTTGAGAGCTGGTGCCTCCTCTGCTCCAGTGCATGCTGGTATCTGTAAATATGGGGCCTGTCCTGAAACTGGTCAAACCAGAACATAAGGATCACACAAAGGAGTCTTCGAGTCCCTCCTGCTGTAAAATATCCCAGAGACACGTTCACGCTTCAGGTCCTCTGCGATTCGCGACAGTTGCTGTTCGGTGTCTTTGGCGTGTGCTTTTTGAAAAATATTTTTTTTTCTGTATTAAAATTGCGTTCATCGGCTGGGTTTTTTTTTTTTTTTTTAAGCATAGTAGCAAGGGGAGACCAGCAAGTCGGTGAGGACCAGCAGCTGGTCGTCGGTAAACTGCTGCTTGTGCTGCTGCCAGTTGTCGTGGTGGGTGCGTCTGAAGTTGGACAGAGTCTTCTTCACGGTCATCTGCAACACGAGCGACTCGTCGATACAAAGCTCAAAGCAAAAGTCGAGCACAAGCGATGAGAAGGTGGGCGGCGGGGAGACGTACCTCTATGGGCTGCGTGTCGTTGAGGTGAGCGCTCAGGTCCATCAGCAGCTGGGGCATCCAGGTGGGCACGTCGTAGGGGCTGGAGAGGATGCAGGCGCTCAGGCCGAGCACGCCGGCGTGACGCCGCACCAGGTCTGCGGGAATCGTGGGGAGAAAGAGACTTCTGGTAAAATGACATGCTACGGGATTTCTAGTAATTCTCGTAAAATCTCACCCCAGGAGATTTATGAAAATTTAGTTTGCTTTTGTTTGTTTACTGTCAAGAATGGTCGTTATATTTTTCTCTGATTACTTAAAACCTATACGTCACGTCTGGTGACGTGTAAATGTGAAAAGTGTTTTGATTACACTTTTGCAATATACCTCTATATTGATACGTCTGATAAACCACCTCATGAGAGCGTCAAAACCTTAGTGATGTTTAAAAGTTTTTTTTTTCAAAGTTTAGGCGTTTGCATGACCAGTTCTCTATTGCGATATTTAGGTTTTGTGCAATTCTAGGGGTAACGAAAACACAGCTGACATCAAGTTGTTACATTTTAGATTGAAGGGTCTTTCACTCTTCCTCCCCCTCCCGAGCTTGCCAGTGAGCTACAGTGGCCTGCGCACCGAAAACCTGGATACCTCGTCCACCTTCTTCTTCGTTGGTTTATTTTTAAGGGTTGGAAAACCAGATTACTTTTATTGTACTGCGATTATACACTTTTATTAATGTATTCATGGGTGGTATATTAGGCTTTTACCAATATAAAAATCAAAGTTTCACTGCAGTTTGGGATCAGCGCAATAATTCTAAAACTCGTTTTCCCCACCGGCAGAGGGTATGGTGTCCACTATGGAGCCCAGCTCTCGTTTCCTCTTCTTCGGCAGGCAGGTCTTGCACAGTGCCTCAAAGTGGGCCTGCATGGGCGGGTCCATGGACAGGAAGTTGCACTGGAGGAAGCCGCTGAGCGTGGTGGCCGCCATTTCCCTCACCTGGAAAACAGAGTGAAAGTGACGGAGAAGGTTGAAGCTCAGCGAATCTACATGGTCTACGTCGTTTCTCATTAACTGACTGACAGGCTTGAAATATATAAAAAAAAAGAAAGTTATTTTACTTGTAAATGTAATCTTACACTTCACTCTCATCCCTCCAAACGCACCCCCGGCTGCCGTTTCTCACCTGCCAAACTAATTTGCGAGCGCCTTATTGTCGCCCTCTCGCCGAGCTGCACGACTCACAATAAAAGTCTTTAATTAGACGCAGCGTTCTTAATGTGTGTATCGTGGCCAGCTGGACTCTCGGGGTGGATGTGTGGGTGTTTCTCACCACGCTCGCCATAGGGTGAGCGCAAATTGTCGCTTGCACCTCACCGTGCCTCTATTCTTAGCAAAAACTGTTGATTTCCTCCCTGAGTGCTGCGCAGGGTTTCGGGGTTATGGAGGTGCAGCCGTTCAGAAACTCTCCTTTCCCGCACTTTTTCCCCTCTTAAAGAGCGGAAGTTTCTTTCAGAAGCGAAGCGGTTTGTGCGTCACTGGGATACTTTTGGCGATCCAATAAAACACGCGAAACACAACATGACGATGTTAGAATAGCGGCATGTCAACCGCATAAAGCGGCTACGCAGGCCTTTAAGTCAAGCTTGCGTTAGTCCAAGGGGGCAAATACAAATGATTACATCCGCCTGTCCGTCCGTCCGTCCGTCCATCCCCCACTCCTCCTTTGTCTCTACTCTGTCCCCCTCATCCTCACTCGCCTTCGTTCGGGATGTTATCTCCATAGCAACAGATAACTGCAGCCCGGGGTTTCCATGGCAACGGTCGGAGGGGCTGGAGGGGAGCGCGGAGCGAGGAGCGAGCCGGGAGGAGAGTGCTGAATCACTACGGCGGAGCTAAAACAAGCGGCCGCTAGCATAAACAAAGACGAGTCGGCCCGTGGCTCGCCGACGATTCCAGAAATAATTATTCAGCTGCCCGCGTCGCCCTGTCTCAGAAGCAGCCACCGCTGAGGACGACCGGCGACGCAAAGTGGCAGCTGCCACTGCCAGTTTTTTATTTATTTATTACCTCCAGCTGCTCGTCCTCCAGCAGCTTGATGACCAGGGCCCGCACGTCACCCACCGCTCTCTGGTCGCTCATGAAGGTGAACAGGTTGTAGAACACCATGATCTGGAGGTATGTGAGCACCGTGTAGCGAGCGTGCCAGGAGCTGCTGCCGGCAATCTGAAACACACAGGCGCACACAAATCATCACACCAGAGGCTCACGCAAAGCAAATATTTTCCATCACGGACGCTCCGTTAGTTAAACGAAATGGAAAACGTCGACATTTGATGGATTGTGTATTGCACCTGTTTTTATTAGGCATCACTAGTGAGTTTAGCTCAGGCAAGGGCAAACTGCGGCCGGGGGGCCATATGCGGCCCGTTGAGCTTTTTAATCCGGCCCATATTGGACTTCAGGAAATGATATTCACGGTCAATAAGGCATAAAATAGCTGTATTTCAGTCATTTCAATCAAGAGATAAATACAGTGGGGCTTCAAAGACACTCATTTTGTTGCAACTTTGCTTTTGTTCATTTCAATTGCCATTAAAGCACAGGTTTTCTACATATCCCATGATATATTTTTTCCTCCTTTGAGGCGGGTCACCAAAACACTCCGTCTGCTGCTGCTGCTCCGGCCCCTCTGTCAAATTTCAGAACCCATTCTGGCCCACCAGTCAAAAAGTTTGCCCACCCCTTGTTTAGCCAATGAGAGCACGTCAGCACAGCTGTCTGTATAAAAGAAAACAGCAATGAGTAGCTTAATAGTTAAAGCTTTTGGTGGTCGCTGCTTTTAATGTGTGTGCTTGCGTGAAGGGGTTTGTTCATCTGATTCACGTGGTTGCTTTCATACAGCAGTAAGAGAAAAAAACAAAACAAGAGGTGCCAAATTTAACACTGTGCCAAAATATGTGTCTGCGTGAACAGCGAGTATCCGGCCGCTGCCAGCTGTTCGACCTTTTATAGACGGTGGGCACCTGACATGCGCCCGACGCTGTCAGACCACATTCAAGAGCTCGGGTCAACCCTGACAACCGAGCGTGGAACCAGGCTGTGGCCATCAACTGCACTGTTTCATTACAAGCCTGTCTGTCTGTCTGTCTGGTAAAAGGAGGGGAGGCCGCAGGGTGTGCTGGTTGGAGTCGGGGGTTTCTGCCGTCTCGGTCAGAGAGGCGGATATAAAAAGCTCGAGTCGATCTAACTCTGCGTGACACTGGTCGGTTCCATTGCGCAATGATGCAAACGTGGAAGACAGCAACAAGCTAATTTTATGGTGTGACACTCTGATGCACCTCAGCGTCTCTGGCACCAGTTGCCGAGTCTTTTCACTAAAGAGCTGCTCGGTCACCTTTGAGTTTAGAAAGGAGGCTACGAATAAAAAGTAAGACTGGACATCTTCACTGGACTTGACTTTAGAATAACAAAGAAGACCTCGGTATTAACTGAAACAGTCTGTGTATTAGTCAATAACAAACTGAAATGATGCCTCATCTGGTCAATTATGTTACATAAATTTCATGTGTAGCCTTGAAAAAGCGATAAAATGTTCAAATTGTGGTCAACTTTAGTTCTTGTCCAGAAGGAATTTAATGTTATACGAACTAAAATAATTCCCTGTGGATTTGTGAGGGCTGAGCAGAAGATCTGCCTCCACAGTGAGGTAGAAGAAACAGCAACCAGGAAACTGGATTTCACGCATCACAGGTTAAACAAATCCCACGTGTGAATCTCCCTGTTGTGTTTTGTCCGACCTCGCGAGTAATTAAAACCGTGTTGCCGTTCAGACACACGCTGACCGGAACCGGCTCACCTCCTGCAGGACGCTGAGCACCATGGGGATCTGCTCGGTGTAGAGGAGCCCCTGAGACATCAGAGACAGGCAGGTCTTGGCGTCCCTCTTCAGCTCGTCGTAGCTGTCGTCGTTCTCCACGGGGGCGATCTGCAGCGGAGGGAGGAACGGAGGTCAGCTGGGACAGCGGAGCTCCGAGATCTCGGCTCTCGGGTGCAAAGAAAGGTGGAAAGAAAGAAGAGCTGGCGGCCGATGAATGGAATGAATGAATGAATGAGCGAGTGAGTGCTTCACCTTGAAGAGCAGTGGAAGCAGCCGCAGTTGTTCCGCAACGGCGGTGGAAAAGGAGCGGCCGGCGCTCGCGATCAGCCACTTGAGCACTGCAGACAATCAAGCGAGCGTTTTCATTTCTGACAATCTAACCGGCG
This sequence comes from Nelusetta ayraudi, assembly GCF_046127955.1. Classification (NCBI taxonomy): domain Eukaryota; kingdom Metazoa; phylum Chordata; class Actinopteri; order Tetraodontiformes; family Monacanthidae; genus Nelusetta; species Nelusetta ayraudi. The sequence goes on along the minus strand of NW_027466058.1, from coordinate 3,528,846 downwards.
TTCGCTCGGGGGCTGGTGTGCAAATTTTTTCGGTGGTTTTGCGTCGACGTCGTACCCGTTTTGAGCAGCTTGATGGCCTGCGTCCTCTCGTCCTGCTCGCCCACCTCGTTCTCCTCCACCACGTGGTTCTGGATCTCCTCGTCGCCCTCGGTCAGCGGCTTGAGCTGCAGCAGGATCCGCTCGGTGAAGTCGGCGATGCGCGGCGAGGACGTCGGCTGCGTGTACGGCAGGCTGACGTCGATCATGAAGATGTACGTGAGCACACTGGGAATAAAAGAATGAGAAAAAAATTCAAGTTTCACTTTATGGTCAATCCTACAATATATGCGACATATACAGAGCATTGGAATTTTGTTACTCAGCGGCCCACGGTGTAAGGAGAACATGCAGTGTACAAAAGGAAATATAAAACTACATCAGAGCAGTGCAAATGAAATGGTATGTCGGGCTTCACCTTCCGATTCGTTCCCGAACATTTTTGTAGACCTGTGTGAGTTTGGGCTCCAGGTACTGCAGCAGTCTGTGGAGGAGCTCTGACACACGCCACTCCTGCTGAGCGAGGCCTCCCTGCAGCACGTACAGACGACTGCAAAGAAGAAGAGGAAGAGGAAGAAGAGGAAGAAGAGGAAGAAGAAGAAGAAGAAAAAGAGGAAGAGGAAGAAGAAGAGGAAGAAGAAGAAGCCCTCATTAATCTCACAATGACAGCAACAATAGAAAATAATGGAGATTGTATTGATTAAAAGAAATAAGGAAAATAAATTAAATTAAATTAAATATTTATAGGCTAAAATATTTTTAGCCTAACGGGGAACAAATGGCAATCAAAAACAAGATATTCACATTAAATTGACAGCTGGATTATTTACAAAGTACGTACATAACATTCACATAAATGTTTTATTGCACCTTGATAAGGTGTAAGTGTGGGGGGGGATGAAATAAAACAAAAAAAGCAAAGTTAAATCCAGCATCATGGCCAGAGTCGTCGTCTGCCTTCAAACTTTCTACCCACCAGGCATCGACGAAGGAGCCTCCCTCCCCGTTGACCGGAGACTCCATCAGCATCTCAAACAGCCAGTGCAGCTTGCGCGGGTCCCTGCTCTCCTGCACAGCGCAGGGGGGGTGAGGGGGAGATGTTGAGTGTCATAAGGCAAAACACCTGAAGGGGGGGGGGGGAGAGTGGGGGGGAGAGAGGGGGGGGAGAGGGGGAGAGGCGAAAAGCTTACACAGGCCGTGGCAATGCAGGTGCCCCAGTCTGCGTAGGTCTCGATGGTGATGTTGGACAGGGCGGTGCGGAGCAGAGGACACAGAAGCTGCCAAAGGCTCTCGACCTGCAGCGGGAGGGGGGGGACAACGTTCAGTGAGAGGACAGGCAGGTCGGAAAGGTTCAAGCGGTTTTCCAGTCGTCGTACCTTGGAGAAGCTCCAGTGCTTGCTGCCCCTGATCAGCCCGGAGATGATCTCGGCCACGCAGCGCTGCTTGCTCTCGTGCGAGTCGGCCACCAGCCGCTCCATGTGCGGCCGCAGCAGGGGGAGGAAGGCGTCGTTGAAATTGCGAAACAGCCCCTGACGGAGAGAGTTGCACCGGTGAATCGCTGGTCCCGGCGGGTCCCGCCGATCCAACTCGTGACTCAGACGAACTCTCACCTTGAACAGGCAGAACCTGCGAGGGCTGAACTTGTCCTTGCCCTTGCGGTCCTCCAGCGAGAGAAACTCCACAAACTGGTTGATGAAGACCGGGTCCGTGAAGTGGTCAAAGATGATCTGCTCCCTCTATGAAAGCAGAAGATCAGCTCTCAGAGCTGCGACGCCACCGCGCATCCCGTGTGTGCGTTTGCGTCGTGCACCAACCTCAGTCATTTCCTCTCTGTTCAGGCTCTGCTTGGGCTGCTCCTCCGGCGGCGCGTACATCAGCATCTTTCTGGAGGAGAACAACAACAACGAGGTGACATTTAATAAAACTCTACGTGAACGCAGAGGCAAACACTGCAAAAGACAGCAGAGGGTTTATAGCGGGAACCTCGGCCAGCAGTAATATCCCCAGTGAGTCTTCTCCACAAACACGCAGCCGTCCCAGTCCTGCTGTGAGCGCGGCAGGCTGCTGCTGCTGTACTGCAGCCACCGGTTGTCCAGCCGGTCGCCTGCCATGAGGTCGCCCGACTCCTTCAGGTCACCTGCCAAAGACATGTTTGTTTTTGTTTTTTTAAATTGTGAGATTTTGATCAAAATCAGAGTTAGTGGACATGAAAAGTGGGAAAACTACAATCATGGCCACCCTTACAGAGTTCAGTGGGGGTGATGTGGACTTTCTTGTGATGCCGCTTGATTTGTTTCATGATTCCAGCGACAGCAGAGATTGCCACCTAATGGCGAAAAAGAGAATTGAAATTGAACATGAACGCTGGAAGGCAAATAACTACCAGACTCAAACTTTTTATATGAATGTGTAATCGCACCTTGCGGACGTAGAGGGAGTCGTGGTTGAGGCTTTTGATGAAGAAGGTGACGGCGGCTGGTGGGAGTTGCTGGTCGTCTCTGAGCAGCAGTGACAGGAAGCCGATGGCGATCTGCTCAAACTTCCAAGGCCTTGGAGACAAAGAGCAGCAGTGTAGTGAGACATGACGGAGAAGAGCACACGATGAGCAATTCTGAAGTAGTTTGACCCACATGTTCGTGTTGTCGATGGAGCCCAGCAGATCACCAATTAGCCGTTTGTATCTCCTGTGAAGAGAAAACAAACATAATCCTGGCATTAGTGACTAACTCTTACTCGTGCGCCGAGGCTACATCGTGATTAATCCGTCTTGGTGGTGTGAACTTACTCAACAGATTCTGAGTTCTTGACTTCTTGCCTGTTCTGACCACCTGCTACTTCCTCGTCAGAGGGAACGGGCTCCTTAGGAAAAGGCTTTCCAGTGATCATCAGTTTTTCAGCTACAGCACCGCACTCACTGGAAATCTGAAAGGGTAGCAGTGAAAGGGGAAAAATGAATTATTTCCTAATAAAACCAAACACAATCTGTTAAAACATTTAAATGGTGAAGCTCTAGTAAGTTTCCGAAGTCTTTCAAAGGATTTTAGTAAAAAGTTAAAGCAGCAAAACACAGTGTCATTATCACTTTTTTAAATGCAGAGAGTGGAGTATGTGCAAGTTCAACTCAGAAATGTTCACCTCTAACAGGCTATAACTTTATTTGGTTCAGGGTTCTTTAGTGCTGAGGGAGAAATAAAACAAAATTTTCACAGGTGCCAACAGTTAACAGAAACATTCTTGAGTTGAAGTTTGAGTTTTGTGAAAATGATTAAGGAGCAGGGCTCCATTGAAAACTAACATTACTTTATGAGTGAATGGTTTTCTACCGGTACGGGCAGGCGGCCGTTCCCCTACCGAGAAGTCGATACCGATGGTCTCATACTGCCGATGGATTTTGTCGGCGAGATCGTCGAAGAGGCGCACGATGGAGGGCTTCTCCAGGGACATGGCCGAGCTGAGGCCAGAGCGCACGATGGCGGGCCACGTCAGGGCGATGCACTCCCAGTCGTGCAGGTTGGCCAAGCACACTCCACTGTGGTTGCCCAGAAGGCAGTATAAGGCACCCTGGAGAAGCACAGAGAACCGTCACGACTGCTTTTGTCCCGCAAGTGGAAACAACGCAGACCTTGTCGGACTGAGAAAACGGTCATACTTTGAACTGCTGCTGCGTCACGCTGCCGTTGTCTGGGTTCAGGAACTTGAGGACGTGAGGAATCAGGTCTCTGCAGCAGAAGTTGTAGGTTCCCAGAGCGCTGAACAAAACATTTTGAGCCCTGCTTCGAACCTGACAAGGGATGTTGATGAGCATCAGGGAGAATTTGTACTTAATGTTTGGATGTGTTAATGCAAATGTGTGATTATTGAATTGGGAGATTCTTGTTCCCTTAAACTCACCTGACTGTAGGTGCTGGTGGAAAGTCTCAACAGGTCTCTCATCAGCTCCTGGTGAATACTCCTGTACTGACATCCTTCCATTGTCAGCTTCCGCAGCTGATAAAACACATTTTTAATGAGACGGGGCAAGAAAAACACAAACAAAACGCTTGCGGCCTTAATGAACTTGCCTCATGCTGGAGCATGACTCTGTCTATTAGCAGAGCCCTGATGTGCTGCTTCCTGCCATGGAGCTGCAAATACATTACCAAGCATTATACAATGCAAGCACACTGCACAACAGCTTGAACTGCGTCTTCAAATGACAAAGACAAAAACCAAAGACAATTTAAAGTGCGATTCTTCTTACTCGGTTCTCCATTGACTTCTTCACGAGGTTGAAGCTCTTCCAGCGCGAGTCGAACTCGTGCTTGTGAGAGCCTTTGAAGTGCAACAGGTCGCTAATGATCTGGAGGATTGAGAGTAGGAAATATTCATTAGCAGGATGGAAGGGACGACGTGCTTTGAGGAAAAGTCTTTAGGTCAACAGAGAGCTGCTCAGCCAGCGCTTCAGACAGCATCCACAATAAACACACTTGTTTGTATTGTGTTTGGAGGACAAAGCAAGTAATATTATAAAGGCAATGATATATTAATCATAAATGCAAGTTTTTTTCAAAGGACAACAGACTACACTTGTTTTTAGATTATTCATTAAATTTCATAATATGTTCAAACAGTTTTTTTATGCGAGTGCCTGCTCACCTTGATAATGGAGAAGAGCGACTTTGTGTCGTCCTCCGAGTGCTCCAGAATGTAATCTGCAAAGAAAACACGCATAAATGGCAGAAATGCCCCTGGTGTGTCCGAGAGCGCCCGCTGGGCCGAGTGTGACGAGCGCTTTGTGTCGAAGACAACACTTACGCAGCAGCTGCCTCATCACACTGCAGATGGCGTCTCTGTAGTTCTCTCTAGATTCATCTGCAAGTCCAAGTGATATTGTTGGGAACAAAGTGAACCTCATGAAATCCTAAAGTCTTGTCCATTGTGAGCAAAAGCGAGGTCGGTTCGAGTGTCATACGCACCATACTCCATTCCTGTGTAGAGGGTCGTCTCATCCAGGTTCACCATGCTGTGGACTCTAGAGGGGGGAAAAAGTTTGGAATTCATGGAAACAAGAGACACTCAAGATGTCTAAACTATGGTTTTAGTCTTTCCAAGTGTTTCAACGCCAACAACTTACAGCTCGGGGATGGCCTCTCCTTTCAGGGGAGGCAGCAGCCCCCCAGCACCGAGGAGGCAGTGCTGAATAATAGTCAGGCTCTGCAGGACGTCGTCGCTGGGAGAAAAAAAGAAAAAACACACACATACGATCAAGACCTTTCACATCCTTGCTCAAGAAAGGACAGACCCACGTCCAGTGTGCAACAGACTGGGACTCACCGGGTCAAGTCCTGCTCTCCCTGCGCGAACCTCTGCAGGCGCTGAAGTTCTGGCTGGAGAATCACTTCCAGTAAATAAAAAGCAAAGGAGGTCTCTTCGACGCTGGCCACGTGCCATCGGATATCCAAGTTCCACAGATCCCCGGGGCGACCCCAGTCCTAGTTCAATTAGAAAAAGAAAGGAAAAAAAGGCAGTGTGGTCACATTTAAATCCGAGCATTGCTGAGAAAGATTTTAATTTCTCAGGTTTCTTCACCAGCCACAATAAAGACGCCTTTTTTTCAACTACACCTGACAATTGATACAATTCTGTGATCACTTTGTCCATTATAACACTATTTCAACCCACTATCTACTAAACTCAGACAGTATTGACAGACAGTTAAGTGTTCTACAGGTGTGGTGAAAGGCAGGAGAACTGCTGTGGTTAAGAAACTAGAGCAGGGGAAGTCGTTTGTCCTCTCCACAAAGAGACAGTAATCTAGCCAAGTGATCCAGTCCATGCCTCTGTAAAAGCCTTAATGAGATCACAGTATAGGCTGCCGTCCTTGACTAACGATATAAGGAGAGAAGACAATTAATCAAACGAGGTCAAAGTGACCACAACAAAGCACCATCTAGTATAATGTAGCCGTCCCTGTGAAACAACCTTTCGCAGGCTTTGGGGAACATTACAGGGATGCTACAGAGGCGTAAGAGGTCCTTAGTTCTACTCATGTTTTCACCTTGATGGGTAGGTAGTCACTGATTGGCTGGTGGAAACCTCCCGGCACACTGCAGTACTCGGTGGGGTAAATGAGGGCTAAGGAGCGAAGGATGTGGTGCAGCAGGTTGCAAGCCAGCGTGTAGCCCTGCTTGCACTTGAGGTGGAGCGTCAGCTGCAGGATCTGCACCAGGTCCGAGCGGTAGGGCAGGATCTTGTCGCCGTCCACGCGAGTGACCTGCTCGACAAACGGCACAGAAAGCAGCGTTACAGACGGGAAGTTGAGCGAAAAGCAGAACCAGGTGATGATACTGGGACGCTGGAGAAAGGGGTGCAAATCACCTCCGACAACAGTTGGAGATTCCACAGCAGCTCCTTATCAAGTTCCTCCTCATTGAGAACCTCCTCATCTGTGGAGTTTATTTAAAAGAAAAGTGTGAGTTAGGTAAATAAATTATAAGGACCCAGTTAATGCTGGCGTCCTACTGGTGGTGGCTACTTACTGACAGCGATGTGGTTGATGGCATTACAGCAGTGTGGCACAAACACTTTGAGTGACTCTGCAGGGTGGCACTAAAAAAAATAGAAGTCAAGTTCAGGAAACAGTGAAAGCTGCTGTTATATTGACAATATGGACTCAACAACACTTAACAGTTGAGTTTTGTTATAAGCTCTCTATTTCAGTGGCTCACTCATGATTTAAATAGGGTTTGTTTTTTCCACTTGTTAAACTTGGATCATTTAACATATTTAAAAAAAAAAATGTATTGATGTGCTATCCAGCTGTCCAGCTGGAGAGCGCGGGACTCACCTTCGCAGCGGCTCTGCACATGTCGGCCACCATTCTCCCAGAGACTCGAGTCTCAAAGATGTTGGTGGTTGCAAAGTTGAACACCTTTTCCAGAGCCACCTGCACGGAACAACACATGCAAGTAATTACAAAGTGTGCATACAGCAGAATACCAAAAAGAGTCATATATAAAAAAAAAAAAACAGAGCAGTACTTTAAAGATGTCCAAAGAGCACTGTGTGAGGATGGTGCTGAAGGTGGAGGACAGGCCGAGCTCCACCAGACTCTCTAGATGAGTCATCTTCTCAGTTTCCGTTTCCTCTCGCGTTTGTTCCAGAGTGCTGCTGTCAATCAGGGCAAAACACCTGAGGTGGGGACAGAACAAAAAAAAAATACAGCGTGATTCTTTTCATCGATGAGCGTTAAATAATACCATCATCGCCGCGATGAAAGCTGTGAGGTCACACATTTTAACGCACCTGTCCATGAACTGAAGCACAAAGTCCTCAAACTCGGCTGAGGCTGAGCACATCTCTCTCTCCACCTGAAGGACAGACGCCGTGAGACCGTGAAAGAGCTTTCTGCAAGGGTCTTCAATGGTAATTGTGCAGTTAATCATGACAAAGGGAGGCAGGGAGACTGTGTGCGTGCTGTACCTCTGACAAGTCTGTTCTTTCATGAAGGACGGACGAACAGTCCACCAAAGGCACAAGAGTCACAAAAGTAGCGATAAACTGGAATGTGATCTATCGGCAAAGAAGTGAAGATATTAGAAAAGTCAAAAGGGGGAAAACAAAACGGACACAACAACGACAAAGCTGAAGTATGAGCTGATTGAAAACTTTGTGGCCCACCATGCACTTGCTGAAGTCATTGGGGTCGACGCCAGGCAGAGCCCTCATGAGCAGTGGCAACATGTGAGTGGGTCCCTCGGGGAAGCGCCGGCCCCCTGAGACGAGGCTCCGCGCCACACCGATCATACAGCTCAGAGTGGCGGTGAGTTGGTGGGGTTCGGTGAGGGTCTCCAGAGCAGGGTACGTTCTGACGCAGAGAGGGAAAACTGTCAGCGTTTTTCTTTTTAATCAAAAGGAGGAGATGTTTTTATTCCCCGCTTACTTCTCCAGCACGGGCGGAATGACCAACTCGGGTCTCATCAGGGCGAGGTTTTGCAAGGCTTGGGCTGCGTCCAGGCTGCCCGTTTTGCTGAACATGGCCAGCAGGACGGGCTGCATCATGCTCTCCACGAACACCGTGATGTCCTCCTCCGTCAGCTTGTGGCTGTCCGGCACCGGTGTCTGCCAGGTGGGCTTCCGGTAACGCTCCCTGTGCAGCCGCCGCACCACGCTGGCCGGCAGGCGCTGGAGCAGCTTCATCAGCTTCATCTGGACGTGGGGGGCAGAGAGACAGACGCATGACGCTGGGACGAGTGGAGAGGTAGAGGGCGCTGTCTGGACACGCACACGCGATAATGGACAAACAGGAAGTGATATACACTGAACACAGCTTTGTCCACTCACACACAGAGGCTGATAGTGGGATCCTTTTCATTTAGTTTACTAAAAATGTCCTTTGAGTCTCAGTCAAGTATCCATCCTGTTCTTGTTTTGCCTTCTCCGCTTTACAGACGGTGTGTACGGAACACAAAGTTCAAGAAAACAACCCCTTGTGATGTCACAAATAACATGGATGCCTCTCCAATGACATATCAGAGGCTCCTTGTTTTTCAGTTTCCATCCAAAAAGTACCAAAAATACATCAATACTGGCAGGAAGCTAAAAGTATTTTTCCAGAAAGCTTTAAACACAGAGCTGAAAATGCTCTGTGTTTACAGCTTTCTTTTTGCTGTAAAGTCCTTTCTGGAAAATCAGATGAAAAACAAAAAATAATAACAAACTAATATTTCATAAGAACAAATTTGCACACAAACTAACAATTTCCTCTTTTTTTTTTTACTTCATGGGACCAAGTGTTCTTAGTTTTGACCAAGATTACACATCACACGGTGACCCCAGTAAGCCTATTTACTCCTGAGTTGATTGTGAAACCCTGTTTACATGTCGCAAAACTGCAGCTGACTGGATCCTGGTTTCACCAGGCAACAAGAGAGAACAAGAGGTCCCATTCCAAAAATAAAGGTTTGTGTACTGCACACTGCTGCCTGTGCTGCTTCAAACCGGGTAGGAGGGAGATGGGTGGAGTGTGTGTGTGTGTGTGTGTGTGTGTGAGAGGGGTTCTCTTGACAAAAAGGAATGCACCCCCTCCACAATCCAGTGACCTTTAATTGCACTGTGGCTGCTTTGGTCTCGTGTCCTGTCTGACGTTAACGCTGACGTAAACCTTGACCGTCAATGACATTCAAAAAGCCTACTGTGAAAGTCCGGATGAGTGACGGCAGCTTTGGCTACTGCTGCTGCTCTTCACAGCCCTAAGAGTATTGCTGAAAGGGCCGGGTTGAGAGGTGCAGTTTACTTTCAGAGGAATGTACAAATGTTCAGGTCTTTGCCGTTTACAGTAGCTCTCCTGCTTCTCACGCACCTTTTGATTTCAAACGGGTGTGTGTGTGCGTGTGTGTATGAACAAGATGGAACTCCTACATCAGCATGGATGTATGTACCTTCCAGACAGTACGAAAAAAAAAAAAAATTTTCCCCCCCTTAAATTATTGCACATACATTACAAATACAAACACATAAGTGATCACAATAGAGGTGAATATCTAATATCTGGGCTAAACAGTCGACATACACGCCTGGTTGCTCAGATTGACATGTAGGAAGTGACTTACCAGCCAGCGGCCGTGATTGGACGGGTGGAAAAAGGATGTGATACTATTGAAGAGGCCACTGAGCTGGGCTTGCGCCCGCTTGCTGGGTCCTCCCTGGAAACGACACGGAGGTGGTTAATTTCCGATTCCGACTCCGTCAGATATGGACCAGATACAAAGGTGACGGAAAGCACACTAACCAGGAGGGAAGACACCCAAAGGACCACGTGGCTGATGTCGTAGGCATTGGTGATGTATCGCGGCACCATCATCTGACTGGTACCGACAGGGAGGTTCAAACTCCTCAAAATCCTGGTGAAAATCTGAAAGGGGATCAACAAAAACCATTAAGATCCAATATCGGCTGACCTGCCAATGCAGAATTTGTTTTTTATGAGTTTTGACAAACTGACATGTTTGCCTGTTGCACATAACTATTTTTAAATAGCATGGGTCTAAAAGTCAGTCGGCTAAAACATAAACAAGTGACTTCCCTTTGCTGTCATCAACAAGGAAAGGTGATATTTTGTTTCTCAACCGGTCATGACTATGAAACACACACCTCAAGCCCAGATTTCAAGGGTCGGGTCAAAAGTGAAAGCTTCAAACCTCTAAGGCTGCGTTCAGACTGCAGGCGAATCTGATTCCAATCAGATTCCTTCTCAAATCTGATTTGTAGGGCTGACCGTCCACACGGTTTTTAGCAAGTGTCAAAATGGGATCTGGCTGGTGGAACATGGCTGGTGGAACATTCTGGTGGGGAATCCCACTAAAGTCTCTTGTAAATTAATTGTAATTTATGAGTGGCCACACGTGGGCCGTACTTTGCCAAGGTATGGCGTAGTGACGTCACGGACAGTAAAAACCTATCAGTGTGTTTGGAGCTGTTCAGACTGAGACGCATTTGTCCAATTTGAAACGACCTCCCGCAGGTGGCTTCAATCTTTAATGTGATTTGTGACTGTTCAGACTGCAAAAGAGCCATGGGATTGGATGCATTGGGTGGGCTAAAAATCAGATTTTGGCTGGCAGTCTGAACAAGGCCAAAGAGAGAATCCAACCTAATGGTGAAGTAAATGGTTTAAAGCATTGACCAAGAAAAATAATAAAATAAAACTATGAACCTTGGGGATGTAAGGGTCCCAATCGATGTAGCCGATGTTGTCGTTGGCCAGCCGAGCAAAGAGATTGACCAGATGCTGAAACAATAGGAAATAACATTTACATCATCCACCAAATCTGCATTTTAAATCAATTTCCATTCATGTATTTAATGCCAAAAAATTTTGAAAGCTGTTTCAAAGCACAAAGCATGTGGAGCATGCACATCAGGGAAACCCCAATCCCTGCATGACCTTTTACCCAATCGTCTAACTGCATCCCCAGTTGGCCAGCCTGTAACCAGACTGACCAAGCTGTCCGGCCAACAAATTAAGCCACTCACCACTTCCCAGCTTGGAAGGTTTTGCACAGACACCCATAAGCTCATCAACTCGTCGAACCACAACCTGGCAAACCAACAAAAAGTTACAAAAGTGCAAGACAACGTACAAATTTTGACATTTAAAAGACGTCAAAAAGTGTCACAAACTAGATGCTTTGTTATTCTTTTGGCAGATACAGTTTTAGCGGTAATCTTGGAGAGCTGCACATTGTGGCTAACAGCCAAGTCAAACCAGGTCATTCCTAGATGCTCAGCTTTCTAAAAGAAGTCCGCTAAGCGGACATAATTTTTTTTTGAAAGAAATACACAAGCTGAGTAAAACTAATAAAACCAATGACCTTTGAGGCTGCCAGCAAGTTATTACTGTCAACTTAAGTTTGTTTTTCTGGTCAATGAAACTTTAAAAGCACATTTGCAAAAATCCTTGTCTGCCTGAGAGGCAAAACATTATTAAATGAAATAAATCTAAAATGCGTTGGTGATTTTCCATCAAGTGAATCAGTGACGCTGGGACTGAGGGACAACAGAGGAGAGCTTCTTACTTGTAGCCCTTGTGGTGAAGATCCGGTGGCAGAGTTGTTGGGAGGAAGAGCTCAAAGTAGCTGATTGCTCTTTGCATCGTGACATCGAATGGACAGAGGAGGGGTCGCCACTCATCCAGCATCTCCTGAGTGGCAGACTCTGAAAAGTACCTGCGTGGACACCAAGCACGTGACAAGGGTGCCATTGAAATCAGATAAGACCGATGATGTCTTCAAAATGTGTTCTTGTACAGTGAAGTCAATTGAAATCCACACACTGAGCCCACCGGGCCAATTAGGAAAGGAGTTCTATGCTGCATTACTGTGCGTGTTTTGTGTAAACTCTGCAGGTCATTTCAGGCCAACACCTCCTGCTTGGGGATTCCAAATCCACTCGAGGACTTGGAGAAACTCTCACTTCCCGCTAAGAATACTTCACTGCGTCTGAGGGCTGAGCCACAGTGGGGCCTCAGCGGCTGACTACAAATCACTCTCCCTTCTCGCAGAAACAGGAAACTCTCGCACAAGACAGATTTAGATGAGATAATAGGATTATCTGCCTAAGTGCAAATAGAGGGACAAGTCGCCACGCTTGCCTAAGACATCCTCACAACTCGGCGAACACAGCAGGGGAGGCGCCGAGGACGGCAATGTTGTGGACTGATCGTACAGTGTTGCAAAACGCCAAGTGAAACATTTGGATGTGTCACCACCACCCCCCCCAAAGGAGCTAGTAGGACTAGTAACAGAGCTTTTTATAAATAGCTAGGATTTGTTTTATGAAATGTATCTCATAACATAATTTTCAAAATAAATCAAAGACAAGCAATCGCAAAATGTACTTACGGTCTGCAGCTTTTCACGAGTGCCTTGAGGACACCTTCCACAGAGCTGGAATTAACAACAAGAAGAGGAATATCAAAACACGTCAGTGTATCCTCTGGAAGAATTGATACTTGAGTAAAAAAAACAAAAAAACAAAACAAAAGAAAACTTCACACCATTGCAATGCGACTTCAAGGTCATGCACACAAAGGCTTATTCATGCACCAGTCGGTGCAGAGTGAGTCGAGAGAACCTTTTAGGGCTGGTGTGCGGTGAGGAACTACTAGAGGAATGCAAACACATCACTAAAACAGTTGTTGTGACTCTTCGCGGTGGCAGCGGTTGTGCAGAGTGCTCTTCCAATTGATTTTTTTGTTTCCCCCCCCCCCTTTTTTCAATTTCCAGCGGACAGTTTTAGAGATTTGACGCCAAATATAGACCAGAAACACCACACGAGGTATTTCCTTTCACGTGTAGCCTAGGGACAAAAACCCACGCTCACATAACGGTGTTGGCAGCTTGAGGACAGATATAACCAAAGCTTTTGATCTCCCAGTCAACAATCCCACCAATCTCCTCACATGCAAGCTCAAGCCATGCCTGGGTTGGGTTGGAAACGTCCTGCCAATCCCACTCCCTCGCTTTTCACCACCGCGCCATTCGGGACCTTTGCAGGCCGACATACTTCACATTTAGTGGCCTAACAATAGCCGAACAATGGGTTACACCATCTGAGCCAAGCCTCTCTCATTGCAATTTCCAAGTCCCGAGTTCGGGGGGCGAGGGGGGCAAACCCATGCGCTGAAAACCCAACACCAGGAGGAACTGGGCCAGCTGGATATCCTGTTGCAAAGCACACGGACTCTCAGGGAGGTGGGAGTGGTGGGGATGGGGGGGGGACCCCCAGACTACGCTGCATGACCTTTATGTGGGAGTTCAAGTGACACCTCGCGTTCGCCCAAAACACATTCCGGGAGGAGAGGAAACGTGACGGGAGCTCGTGTTTGCCTCTGACGACTGAAAACACTGACTGGACGGTTTGGACCTGTCCCAACATGTCACAATCATGAAAAACAGGTGTCAACAAAAGAATGTAATTAAGCAGTGTGTGGAAATTGAACTGTGGCAACGCACAAAGCTTAGGCAACATTTTCGAAATCCAGACCACAAAAAAAGTTACAAAGATCATTTGACGTTTCCACTAAAATGTAGTTTTTCCTTCTGAGAAAATGTTCCAAGACGCGAGACAGACGAAGACAGTTTGAAACATTAGCAGGATTATTTCATTATCAGCCAATCATATTATCATTATCTCAAGTAGCGTGACGGTACATGACACCATATCCTGGAGCTCACACTGACCAAAACGCTCCACTGCTCTATATATACACACACACACAAACGCACACACACATGTGTGTGTGCGTTTGTGACATGAAGAAGTGCCTAGTCCAGAAAACATTGGAAAAAATAAAACAGTCAGGAAAAAACAGCTTTCATTGCAGTTCCGCAGACCAGAAATGCCACCTTGCAACAAGGAGATAACTGTTCCTGAAAGTTCTCTACTTGCAATCTCCACTGGCCCGTGTTACAGATGAATGCCAACTTGCCGATAGTTAATGTGTGAAAAAGGAAAAGGGTCTTTTAGCTGCAGTGCGACAGTCTCCAATATGGGTGAGATGTTAACATTGGTCATTTTCTCTCATTAAAGCTCAGTGCTATATGTGGGGGGAGGGGGGGGGGAGTCCAGTTATTTTGCCATGCCATAAACAGAAACTAAAAACAAAACAAAAAGTGCCCCAGAAGGAAGACTTCAGAATGAAACACAGAGAGAAGTGTTGTCCTTACCACCTCTGAATCAATTTTAGCATTATGTTTTTAGAGGATGAACGAGGCCGTGGAGAACTGAATGTGAGAGGAGACAAAGGCATAGAGAACACATTCAGCAGAGCCAATCACCTCAGAGTCCATCTGTACAATCTACCGCGTGAGCAGTTTTGAATAAGATGAGCTTGTGAATCGCTACAGAGGCTTGCTCCATCAGTTGGTACATAAAAGTGAAGTGCTGCAAAGGTTTCAAGTGGTCAACGTACAATGTTCCCATGGCACCATAAAAGAGCACCTCGCACTGCTTGCTAAGAACTTCACTCATGCATTCTTGCTTGTTTTAACAGTGATTTACAAGAGCGAGAGAGAGAGAGAGGGGGGAGGCATTGGGGTGAGAGGTCACAGTGAGTGTATAATCTGTGATCAACAACAACTTTGTCTTTAAGACAACTGCAAATTCTTCTTCCGGTACTACCGTGAGGTACGCGTGTGCGTATTGGTTGCCAAATCCTACAGGTTTTGCTTTGTCGAAGCATATTTCATCTTTTAGTCTTATTATTAATCACATTCACATATTTTAGTCTGACTAATTCTAACCTAAATTGTGGCAAACATTTTGTTCCAAGTTATTGAATAAGTTATCAGTATACAATTACCACAATTTCTAGTCATTTTATCACCAGATCAATGCAGATTGCGCACCATTGGAAATACGCTGTCATGGCATTTCGTAGCTTGTAAGATTAAGCATGCCTTGTGGTGTAGTGGAAAATTATGCAGAGGAAAAGAAGAGGGCCATACTTGGGAAACCAGTTGAGTCCCAGATGCTCCGTCTTGGAAAAAAGAATCCTGTCGTGCAACTCATACAGCGGCCTCCACTTCAACTCCAGGTCTTCTCTTGACAGCAACTCCTTTTTCCTGTTGGAAGGAAGTAACATGCAATAGGACAGAATCAATGAGTGATGGTGAATAAGTTAAAAACCAATTGAATCTATATTAGGTCTTAATGGCACCAATGGAGCGCCCTTGCACATTCAATTATCTATAAAGTCTCCAAAAACAGCCTCAATCAGCCCTTGGTTTATATCCCCCTAGAAAAATCATTTGCCTCAACTTTTTTCTTTTTTTAACCGATGCAGTGTGGCACCCTTCTGCATATTTGAAAGATGATATGAATGAGACAGCTGCAAGACAAATACTTGGCCAACGGTGGGAAGAGTATCGCTATCATTTGTGACGTTACAAAAAAGGTAACTTGCAGAACTCAGTTTTCTGGCGCAAGGACTTCTCTCATTTTAAACAAGTGGACTCACACAGTAAACAAAAAGTAACCGTCTGAAAATACTGGTAAAATGAATTTTACATAAACAGAAAAAGTCAATATTTGAGTCATGTAAACATGCTGTTGTTGTAATCAGATGGCGTGGGGGGGGGGGGGGGGGGGGGTGCTTACTTAAGTAGGTTGATGAGAAGCCGAGAAAGGCCCTGCATCATGCTTATCTCCAGTTTGGGGATGGTCACTAGCTCGTAGAGCAACTTGATGAACAGCACATGGTCTTCTTTGCTGAACTTGCGCCCGTACAGTCTCATATACCTGAAGAGGAATCACAGATCAAGAATTTATCATTGTACTTTTAGTGAATATCAGATGTTGACTCCTGTAAGTGGCCTGACGTACATAGACATAGGAATCTTATGTTCTTTTCATGCAAAAAAACAACAAAAACAAACCCATGCATTTCTTTCATTATTAATAATGCATAACCTGAGCCCCAAAACTGTTGCCATCGCTGTTGAAATGCTCAAATAGCAATGAGCAGTATCTGGGTCAGCCCCACAGTAAACTTTCCATCTCTCTGAGCCGGCAGTGACTCACTCATGGACAGAGCAATGTGCCAGCATTGGGGACTGAGAGGGATTAGAGAAGGCCCAGCTAGCAAGTGCATGAAATGAAACTAAAATTCAAGGGACACATGAGTCGCAAATTTCTTTTTCACATGATATTTTGGTAAGTACACAAGTGACAGATGGAAACAACTGCACTCATGACTTAAATGTAGCGGTCATGATGACACGACCTGTGTTTTTTGCTAGCAACCGAAAAACTTTTAAAGGGCAAATTCC